>NC_142435.1:13584107-14219285 GCF_059453495.1 Arachis ipaensis | reverse complement strand
GAGTAGCACCTATAGTTTGAGGGGTGAGGGTCATATAAACATGCTTGACGTAAGAATGGATCGAGCCATCAATCAAACGCATGTTTGCATAGAACTCCCGGATCAGCCCCGGGTAAATAAGTTTCTGAATCTGAACCAAGGGGGTCCATTTCAGAGCATCAAATAGAGAAGAAAAGTTGATTCCTTTGTTGGCCAGGTTTTCAAGGTTCACCAAGTAAGAGGGGCAGAGATGACGTTTCATCAGAACATCTTTGTGAAACTCATAGAAAGCACATGAGTAGAACCGAGAAGGATCAAAATGTGAGTGATTTTTGTGATGCTTGTTCTTGAATTCAAGTGACTCCAAATTCGCAGGTTCCTTAGTATCATGTAACACAAAGCTTTTCTGCTTCTTTTGAGAGCTTCTTGCATGTGGGGTGGATCTTTTCGGTGGTGATTGAAGGGGCGAGGTATGTGACTTGTCTTCATCCTCTTCAACACTAGGTTCCTTGGTCTTTCCAGTTTTGCCTTTCCCTGAAGTTTTCTGAGCAACTACCTTACGGCGCATGGTTTCGGTCTTTTTGGAAGGAGGGGAATGAGTAGAAGAGGAGGTAGAATGGAGATGGATATGCGTATGGGTTGGAGGTGATGAAAAAGGTGGGTTTTTTGAAATGGGGGTTCGGTTACTTCTCCTAAGTGCAATTTTCTTTTTCATGATAGGATGAATGGAGGAGTTGAATATGAAAGGGTGAATGCTGAAAGAGAATGAGGGTGGAAGGAGGTTAGTGGTGCAATAAATGTGGATTGGAGAGAGATGATGGGGAAGTTAATGACCATAATGGCGCGGTTATTAACCAAATGGGAGTTTCAAAAAATGATAAAAAATGGTTTTCCTTGAATCAAGGGATTAGTTGGAAGGAAAAGATATGATTTGACAATATGCTTCTTCCAACAAGATATGAAAAGACAATCCAAGGGATTTTGTGATTTTATTTTTCAAAGAAAGAATAACTAACTAAACTGCCATGGTGGGGTCAGGAATTATTAGGTGGGGCCCATGAAAATTTAAATCTGTGTTGCCTCCCCCTTACTCATAGCTCCTCCATCAAGCCTGCATTTTTATCTCGTCCTAACCTACGAGACAAAACTGAACAGAGTTAAAAATTCACAGATTTTCAATGAAACTTAAATCAAACATTCCCAAACTTTTTCTCAAGGTGCATAATCTATCTTCACAGAGGGGTTTTGTAAAAATATCAGCAATTTGGTCTTCAGATTTTACAAATTGAATATCAATAGTTCCCTTTTGCACATGTTCTCTAATGAAATGATATTTAATTTCAATGTGCTTTGTTCTTGAGTCCAAAACAGGATTTTTTGAAATGTTTATAGCACTCATATTATCACAAAATAAGGGTATACTATTGATCTTTAATCTGTAATCTTCTAATTGTGTTTTTAACCAAATTAATTGAGTGCAACATGCAGATGCGGAAATGTATTCTGCTTCAGTTGTGGATAAAGCCACTGTGGCTTGCTTTTTGCTTGACCACATATTGAGTGAGCTTCCAAGGAAGCAACACATGCCGGATGTGCTTCGTCTATCCACTCTATCTCCCGCAAAATCTGCATCACAAAACCCTACTGCACAAAAGTCATCAGATTTAGGATACCATAATCCATAATCACAAGTTCCCTTAATGTATCTAATGATGCGTTTAACAGCCGTGAGATGTGATTCTTTTGGGTGAGATTGGAATCTTGAACATACACCCACACTTTGGACAATGTCCGGTCTAGAGGAGGTAAGGTACATGAGTGAACCTATCATTCCCCTATACCTTGTTTCATCCACATCTTGACCATCATCATCCTTTTCAAGTTTTGTGTTGGGATGCATCGGTGTACCCATTGATTTGGAATTTTCTAGGCAAAATTTTTTAATAAGTTCTTTTGCATACTTTCCTTGGTAAATAAAAGTACCACTGGGAGTTTGTTTAATTTGGAGGCCAAGAAAGAAAGTAAGCTCTCCCATTAAACTCATTTCAAACTCACTAGTCATGAGTTTTCCAAACTCTTCACACAAGGAAATGTTGGCCGATCCAAATATAATGTCATCAACATAAACTTGAACAAGGAGTATATCATCATTAGATGCTTTAATAAATAAAGTTGTGTCGGTGGTACCCCTTTGAAATTGATTTTCCAACAAGAAGGCACTAAGCCTTTCATACCAAGCTCTTGGAGCTTGTCTAAGACCATAAAGAGCCTTAGTTAATTTGAAAACATGATTTAGAAACTCTTTTTGTTCAAAACCGGGGAGTTGTGCCACATACACTTCTCTATCAATAAAGCCATTAAGGAAAGCACACTTAACATCCATTTGAAATATTTTGAAACCTTTATGGGCGGTATAGGCAAGAAGCAATCTAATTGCTTTCATTCTAGCTACCGGAGCAAAAGACTCATCAAAATCTATACCCTCTTCTTGATCGTAACCTTGGGCCACTAATCTAGCCTTGTTACGAACAACTTGTCCATCCCCACCAAGCTTATTTTTAAATACCCACTTAGTACCGGTAACTTTCTTACCATCCGGATGAGGTACTAGTGTCCAAACCTCATTCTTGTCAAACTGAGCAAGCTCTTCTTGCATTGCTTTAACCCATGATGGGTCCTCAAGAGCTTGTTTGACATTGTTGGGCTCTATTTGTAACAAGAGAGCAAGATTGCTAGGTTCGGTTTGCCTTTTGGTGGATGATCTTGTTGTTACTCCTTGAAAGGGATTACCAATGATGAAGTCATGAGGATAACCCCTCATGGACTTCCATTCTCTAGGCTTTCGGACAGGTGTAGAGCTTTGATGAACTTCTGGTGGTCTCACTGTTTCAGTTGCTCGTGCCTGCTCAGGAGACAAAATGGAAATGTCTCCTCCAATCTGACGAGACAAAACTGGACTGGCAGATTCTTTATTCTGAACAGATTTGGAATTTTCTTTGCTTGTTCCAGTTTCTTCACCATCTGAATCATTATCTATCACAGTACTGGGAATTAAGTTAGAATCACAAAAAGTAATATGTATGGATTACTCTATAGTCCTATGCTCCTTGAGATAAATTCTATAGGTCTTGCTTGTGGTGGAATATCCAACAAACATTCTTTCATAGGATTTTGGATCAAACTTTCCAAGATTTTCTTTATTATTAAGCACAAAACATTTGCATCCAAAAACATGAAAGTACTTAAGATTTGGAGGGGTTCCTTTCCATAGCTCATAAGGGGGTTTCTTTAACCCTTTTCTAATGATCGTTCTATTCAAAATATAACATGCTGTGTTCACAGCTTCAACCCATAAAAATTTAGGAATCTCATTCTCACATAGCATAGCCCTAGTCATCTCTTGAAGACTTCTATTCCTTCTTTCAACCACCCCATTTTGTTGGGGGGTTCTAGGACATGAGAAATTATGAGAAATTCCTAAGTCATCACAGAATTTTTCAAAGTCTTGATTTTCAAATTCTCTTCCATGATCACTTCTCAAATGAGAAATTTTCAAATCCTTTTCATTTTGAATTTTCTTGCAAAGAGTGGAAAAGGCATGAAAAGAATTATTCTTATGAGCAATAAAAAATTTCCAACCCAATCTAGAGTAATCATCTACCACCACAAGACCACAGTATTTTCCTCCTAAACTTTGAGTTCTAGTACGACCAAAAAGATCAATAGGTAATATCTCCAATGGCCTTTTGGTTGAGATTCCATCTTTTGATATAAAAGAGGATTTTACTTGTTTGCCCAATTGGCAAACATCACAAGTAAGATCCTTATCAAACTTGATGTTTGGAATTCCTCTAACCAAATTTTTTTTGACTAGCTTAGAAATTTGGTACATGCTAGCATGGCCTAACTTTCTATGCCAAAGCCATTTTTCAGATTCAAGAGATGTAAAGCATGTTACATTTTGTTCCTTTAAATCCTCAAGAGTTAATCCATACACATTGTTACACCTTTTAGCTTCAAATAAAATATCCCCAGTTTTCTCACAAACAACCAAACAAACAAACTTCTTAAAAACAACTTCAAAACCCAAATCACACAATTGACTAACACTAAGCAAATTATGTTTCAAACCATGTACAAGGAGAACATCATTTATACAAGAAGAAAAATTTTTACCAACTTTTCCAACAACCACTATTTTTCCTTTTGCATCATCACCAAAAGTGACAAGACCTCCATCATATTCATCAAGCTTTATGAAGAAGGTTGTTTTTCCGGTCATATGCCTAGAACATCTGCTGTCCATTTACCACATATTTTCTTTCCGTTTGGATGCTAGACACACCTGATCTATGTGATCTGCCATGAGACATGGTTGTGACTTGGTCTCGGTTTCTTCATCATCATCATCTGAGTCATTTTCCAAGTCTTCCCATGAGGCCACCAGTCCCTTCTTCTTTACTCTTTTCGGCTTTTCCTCCTTCTTTAACTTGAGACAATCAGATCTGAAATGCCCCATTTCCTTGCAATTGTAACAGGTTACTTTGCTAAGGTCTTTCTTCATCTTCCTTGAGCTGCTGCCTTTGCCTTTGAGCTTCACCATTTTCCTGAATTTTTTTGCAAACAACATAAACTCATTTTCAGAAGAGTTATCACTGGATTCATCATCCAGAGGGTTAGTTACAGAAGAAAAAGCAATTTCTTTCTTTTTTGAATCTTTTTTCAAATAGGTGTTTTCAAAAGCAAGAAGATTTCCTCTCAAATCATCAACTGTCATGGAATCTAAGCCACTGCTCTCAGAAATAATTAAAGCTTTTGTTTCCCATTCTTTTGTAAGACATCTCAACACTCTTCTCACTAGCACAGATTCTGAATGTGTAATTCCCAGAGCATCTAAGCCAACAATGATGGTGTTGAACCGTTCGAACAGTTCATCAATGGATTCTCCTTCCTTCATTGCAAACATTTCATATTCTCTGTTCAACATGTCTGTCCGAGTCTTCTTAACAATGGTGGTTCCTTCATGAGTGATTTGTAGCTTGTCCCAGATTTTCTTTGCCGTTTGTGCATCGTGATACCCGTCGGTACTCCTCAAAGCTGATAGCACAGTTGAGCAGGTTTACTGCCTTGGCATTTAATTCTACCTTCTTCCTATCTTCCTCGGTCCATCTTGCTTTTGGTTTGAGAGAGACTACTCCTTCAGCACTTGTGGTAGTTGGAAATTGAGGCCCTTCCAGGATAATCTTCCAAAGTCTGTAATCCACTGCTTGTACAAATATCTTCATCCTCTCCTTCCAATAGGTATAATTTTTCCCATTGAAAAGAGGAGGTCTGTTGCTTGATTGACCTTCAGTCAGATTATATGACACCACATTTGCGCCACTGTTTTCTGCCATGAGGATCTTTACTCCAAGCTGCAAAGCTTGATCTCTTTGAGACCAAGCTCTGATACCAATTGATGGTTTCAGTGGCTAAGAGAAGGGGGGTTGAATCTTAGCCCCCTTTTTGCTTGCTAACACTTGCTGGACTTAGAGGAGACTTTTCTATTTTTAGCTCATCCCTAGCCATGAGACTTTTTCATTTTGTCTCGTCACTTGGCACGAGACATTTTTGGTTTTTGCTCCTGTGCAGTAGAAAACAGAAATGGAGTAGGAGAGAAGGAAGATTACACCCAGATATATCCTGGTTCAGCTGCTAAGTGTAGTGCAGCCTACATCCAGTCTCCATCACAACAATGATGAAATTTCACTATAATCAACCTGATTACAAACTGTAAAGTGCTAACCCAACTTACAAGGGGATTCCCACAGAATCATGAAACACAACATAGATGAACAAAAGAACTCTAAGACATCTATGGCTTTTTCTTTTAATTTTGCACTCTCTGCCTTTTTTCGCTCTATGGCTTTTTCATACAAACCTCACTGTTTGCCTTTTTCCATGAGACTCAAGACCTGACAAAATTAAACAGAAAAATACTAAACATAATACATTGAAGGAGAAGAAAATCTGTAAGCTTAGGTAGCTCTGAAAATCCTGTGCCTTAAGGAGAAGAGATAACCATGCAATAACCAACATGCAATTACCTCAAGTCCTTCCTTGGTCATCACTCTTCATCAATCTGAGCTCTCCATCCTTGGCTTGCTCTCCAAGATGGATTTCTGGCCCTTGATGCTTCATGATGATGATGGCTTCATGTGATCCAATCTCTGCCTCTTCCATCACTTCGCCACTCTAGCTACTTCCTGTGGTGGTTGAGCATAATCAAAGACAAGCCATGCCTCCAAGAATCTCACCTTGCTGGCCGAGATCTTCTTCTTCCTTTTTGAGCATGAAGAACCCAAGATTACCTCACCAAATCTATCCATATTTGATGACAATTTCAGCCATAGCTCATTTTTATTTTAAAATGTTTTCTTGCCATCATTAGCTTGATGGTCTTGTTGCATGCCGCTCCTTCTTTCTTTTGGTAGCTGAACATAGCTTCCATTATTTCCTGGACAATGACCGAAGAAGAAGAAAGAATGAGAGAGAAGAGAGAATCTAAAGAAAAGCAATTCAAAGTGATTAAACAAATTAATTGAAAATAACTTGCTTTTACTTCTCTTAGAGTGGCGTGTAGCAATGATGCCTTCAATCAAATCAATGTCAAATTCTCTCTCATGTTTCCAATGCTAGCAATTTAGTTTTGAAATCCATCTCTAATAAGGAAATGGAATCCGTTGAAAACATGGAGCCAAATTGTTTTCTTTTTAACTTGGTTTCGGACCAAGGTTGGAAACATTCATAAAAAATAATATTGGGCTTGGTAGCAACAAAATTTAATCTGGCCCAATTGGTAACATTTGCTTTCCTGATGAATTTTTGGATCATACATAAAACACATAGGAAAGCATTTTCAGTTTGATTAAGTTGGCCCAAGTAAGATAACAAAATCAATTCAGCCATATTCATCATATATTATCAAAACTAAAGGCTGAATGTGATTGGACTTGCACCAGAATTATTTTTCGGCCCAAGTAAACCCTGCACAGCAAAATTAATTTAATTAACATATATAAATTAGATTAATAATTTTGCTGTTAATAATGTTTGATCATCGTCAATTTAATTTAGAGTTTTCCAAACTCATCAAGTTCTTTTGCAACAGATTTCGTGGGTTCTTTTGGAAGGCGGCAAGAATAGGTAACAGTCTCCTATTTGATTTACTACTGTGTGAAGTTTCATTTTAATTTTGCATGTGCGCTTTCAAATATCTAGTTGTTTTCTTTGTTTATGCTATGGAAATGACTGGAGCAGAAAGAAGGGTAGGGAAGAAGCCATATCTGCATTTGGTTTACCATGGATTTTTATCGTTTTACTTTTTCCTTTGGTTCTGTAATTTTTTTTTTTTTGCTTTGCTCCATGTGCTTGATGCTCTAAAGATTTTTCCATTTGTCAATTTATCATGTACTGCAATTCTTTAAATCAATCAGTTTATTAACCCTAGTCCAATCCTGACTTATCAAACCATAGTTAGTTGTACCGCACCTGCTTACCTTTAAACAAGAAGGATATGGATTCTTAGTGAGTGTTTATGACTTACCTTTCTTGGTTGAAAATCTAGGGATATAATAATTCATTATGATTTTATGATGGATGCAAATAGAGAAGGTTTGGATTTTAGTTGTAATCTCATTTTATTTCTGTGCCAATATTCATCTTTTACAACCTCAACCACTTCTATGGATATTTATGTATCTTTTCTATAAATCCTAGTTGTTTTAGAGCATTCCTCCTTCAAAATGCATTTTAATGTCCTGTGATCTTCACAAGGCTAAATTATGGTGGAATCCTTGAGTCCTAGCTTTACCATTGTGGGGATGTATTAAGGAATATATTTTTATGTTAGATATTTATTTTGCCTAGAAAGCTCTAAAATGAGATGCTACAAAGTAAGTGAGTATAAAAATATATTTGATTGGATGATAATCAGTGATTTTTTATCTTCTTGAGTTGTTGCTGAAACAGGGGAACGATTAAGCCTGTGGGTATCCGTAGGTTGCTTTATGATGGGTGTTTCAATAATCTTCTTCTGAGCTAACATTGTACCTCTAGTCAGTGGTAGGTTTTCTCTTTTAAACATACAAATATCGGTGGTCACGAAATTGATATTATTGCTTAATGTGTAATTTTATTCCCCATAAAAGTTTTTAAGAGTTCCCTAAACCATATAGTGACTTGTAAGGCTGTGTTGTTTTCTGTATAATAATCATAATTCGACCGCGGTAATCTTTTTGTAACTCTGATTGGCGTATTCCCTGACATGTTAATTGTTCAATGTTTAACTTGTTAAAGAAATTGAATCTTAATCTGATGGATGCTGACTTCGTGATCATTGATATTTTACCATTATCTTTGTATTTCTCTATATATAGCTTCTCAAGAACACCCTTATGTGTTGTAGACTTTTTGCTTTCTATTTTAGGGAAATTATAGATTTGTAATCTTTTGCTAAAATTACATGTTTTGATTTTTTCCTTCTTCCATGCCTTCACACCCTCCTTTCATATAAATATTATTGATCATGTTAGCATTTATGAAAATGTGTGTGTGGATTATGGGGTTGATGTTGAGGAGAGAAGCAGACACAATAGACATAATTTAGTTTATTAATACTTTAATAGAATCTAGCATAATATTGTGCATCGGTTCTTTATTAAGTTGAATATTTCTAATAATATTTCATGAATTTGCAGGGTCATCCATTCTATGCTCTAATGCTGTTCTATATGCTAAATGATTTGCAGGACCTGGAATTAGTTTGTACTTACATATTTTTACATGAGAGCCCTATGAACTTGTTCCTTGTTTCAAGCTCATTTATTAATGTATCCAATTCATTTATTAATATCTTTGTCTGTTTTCTCCAGAGCCATACATTTATCATTGTGGAATGTCCATTTTATTTTTCTCCTAAACCTAGTTGAACTTCCTTCTCCCACTGGTATTCTATAAACTTCGATATGTGAAAAACTAAGCCAACAGCATTTCAATTACTCTCTCTTTCTGATAATATCCGTGGTTATATGGTACATTTTGCGGGAAGAGTTAGAGAAACGTAGGGAAAGACAAGTGAATCTTTATTCTTCCAAGATACGTGGGACGAAAGGGAAATTTTGGAATTTTTTAATAAATAAAAAAATATTTTCAAAAACAAAAGATAACAATTTTATTATTTAAAACTCAAAAAGTTAGAATTTTAAAATCTTATCAATGTTATAGAATTGTTGTTGTGAAATAATGGAGGTATTTGGATAACTCTTTCTAAAAATAAAAATTAAATATAAAAAACAAAAGCATGATTAGGAGCAGCTTCTAGCTTGCTTTTGTCTTGTTAAAAGGCAAAATTAATTATTTTCTTTGTAAAAAATTTACATTTCAAGACTGAAATTTTCTTAATATGCAACTAAGATATTTAACATTTAAGAGCATGTGAAAGTAATTCTAAAATTGATATTAGGATGCATCAGTATTTAGTAATAATGTAAAAATAAGTTAATTATAGGACATTTTACTTCAATCATTTGCTTCTTCACAAAAACCAAATCTTCTGAACATAACTATATTGCAAATTTGTGTTTCATTTCATATATAGTCTTTTTATTTTTATTTATTTATTTTTCTGCACCATCAATTTTTGATATATTATGTAGTTGATCACTAATAATCCAGTAAAACAATGAATAAAGTTTGTGTTATGTTCAAACTGATATATTTTTAAGGAGTTCTTGAAATGAGCTAGCTCTCTGTTTCATTTAAAACATTAAATTTTTAGATTGCAACATTATTTTTGTTGATATTTATGAATAAAAAATTAATTTATATAAACCTTTTTATTTCGCTTTTTAATTTGAATATGGAAGCAAAGGAAGTGTTGGACTCGCGTATGGGGAGTAGGGGTGCTTCACCTTGTTGTGGGATCATAGGAAGCAGAACTCGAACCCTTGCGAGTTGTGTCCCTCGAAATGTAAAAAAAAAAATTACCCAGAACAAGAAAAACGGACCATGCAATTTCAAATTCCATTAGCTGTAAATCAGACCATGCCATTTGTGAAACAAAATTTCATATGATCAAAGAACTCGCATGGTCCGAGTTATGTACTCTGAGTTTTTTCAATATACTGAATTTTTTTCAACTTTTTGAACACAAATCGAAGGGTTTGATTTGTGTATTCCCACAATTTTAAAAAACACAAAAAATTACCATGTTAAAATATATCACTCATTTTGCTTTCATATCAAAATTTTTTAACCTCTTTAATTAGATCGGTATATCTTTAATTTCACGGAAAATTAGTAAAACCTAACCCTAAATTAAAACACACAGATCACACCACACACTCTCCACTCTCCAGAGGGCTGCACTCACCCACGCTCACGCCCGTAACCTCAAAACTCTCCACTCTTCGCCGGCGACGGACAACTTCACAGTCGCAACGCCGTTCAGCATCATAGTTCGCAACCACACACTTCCCCTGCTCCTCGGTTTTGCCGTCGCCGTCGTGCTCCGTTCGTCTCCATCCAACCTCTATCCGTCGTCCCTCCATTTCCAGCTTCGTGTCTCACCGTCGTGTCTGGTGTTCGGATTTTTCGTCCTCCCTTAGTCTCGAGTCTCAGGTAATTCTTCTAATTATTTGTTGATTTTGATTTCTTTTTGTTCTGACCTTGATTTTTTTTTATTTTGGTTTTGTCTTGTTGATTCTAAATTTCTAATTTTTGTGTTCCGATTATGATTTATGGCTGTTATTCTAATTTTGGTGTTCTGATTTATGATTTTTAATTTGTTATTAATTGTTGTTTGGAACATTTTTAATATTTAACAGGTTTATAGGCAAATCTTTATCTCCTACTTTTAATGCATTACAAGTGAAAATTATTAACTTAAATAATATCTATAATAATGCAAATTTAAGATGATGTATCTAATCTTTTTTTTTTTTAATTTGTCTTTCCAAATCCTAGATTCTAAATCTTACCATATTTGACTTAGTAAATAAGATTTCAAATCTAAAATAATTTAATAAGATAAGATAATAAGATAAGATAAATGCTTATGATTATGCTGTATAAAATCATTATATATTACCATAAGTCCATAACATTAGAGTAAAAATAAAAGATCCTAAAGCTGCAATTTTTCTTCACCTCAATTTAGTTTATTAGTTAATAGTAAGTTTTCATGGCTAAGAGATCAACCTCCTATTCAATAGAATTCACATGTTCTGAAAAACCATCTTTATGGCTAATAACTGAAGAAAATTCATTTCCTAATAGCTTCCGTATTAATTTTTCTTGTACCAATCAAATAATCCAACAAAAAAAAATTGTCACGAAACCAACCTCTAAGCCACATATTGATGATGAATTCTCTTCTTTTACTGCCACTACTGTCAACGAAACTTTTTTTGTTCCTTGGTATAAAATTCCTAGTCATTTGCAACCCACCACTGATGATGATAAAGAAAAATTCAAATACTTGCAAGAAACCTTCTCTTCAATGTTCTTATCATCAAAGCTATTAGATAAAATTATGCCTTCCATATGCGAATTTGCGAGGGAGATCATGAAAATGTCTAAATGTGACCGTTACGCAGGAATTTGGCCATTTGAAGTGAACCTTTGCGTTACCACATCCATTGTTGATGTCACCACATCCATTGTTGATGAAGATGACGATTGTGAATCTGTTGGAGAGAATGAGATGCCAAAAGATGATGATTGTTCGGATGAGAGCCAAGATGCATGCATATGCATGGGAGAGATAAACTGATACTATTATTAATTTTTTGAATTAATTTTTCGTTCGTTTTAGTTTATAACTATTTTGAAGTAGTGCTCCAAAGATTTTTTTTTCACTCTTTTCAAAACATTGATTTTTTAGATTGTAACATTATTTTTGTTGATATTTATGAATAAAAAAATAATTTGTCTGAATTTACAATAGTGAATATGATAAATAGAATAATCACAATTAATAAAAAGAAAGAAAGAAAGAAAGAAAGAAAGGAATATGAAAATCAAAACAAGCCAGCAACCCGGAAAGATGAATGCTGGATCACGGAGAGGATCGCGGCTATGGAAACCGAATTTGATGGCTGAAATGCGCGAATTTCAATCAAACAAAGTCGGAAGCATTGGATGGCAGCAGAACCGCAAAGAAACAGAAGCAAATAAAACTCTTTGCTATGATAGATGTTTTGATAATTAAATCCAATGGTTGCTAAATCTTTTTAGAAGGCGATTTAGACCTAAAAAGCCTTTGAAGAAACAGAAGCAAAATCGGGAAGCGTAAAAAGAAAACAAGAAACTATACAGTCCATAGGAAACAGGGGTCTTGGATTTAAGTCTGCATAGTGCAGTAGTGGCTGCTATATAATGTGACTTCTTTTGTGATTGAAACATGAGATGATACACCTTTAGCATCACAGCTTCCCCATGGATGGTGTGCACATGACGGCACCGTTCCAATCAAGGGAAAGCATTTCACTGTTTATGCTTCTATTATCTGCGGTTAGCCTTACTCTTTCTACAAATGTTTCATAATATTCACATGTGAATTTACATGTTTGGCCAATCACAATTCTTTTAGGATGCTTCACCTAGTTATATTTATTATGTGTTGTAGACTTTTGCCTTATAGGGGTAAAAATATAAATAAATTGAATGTTCTTAATGAATATTTTTATATAAATGAAAACAGCTAGTATCAATTTACATATGTTGGTGGTAAATCGAATCACTCTCACTCGATTTAGTAGAATTTCATGCGAATCGAATGGGTGTTATGCATATAGTTTGTCAATTCTAATTAATCAAATGTGCTCAATTCGATCTACTTAGTAATACGAACTACACTATAAATCGAACATGATTGCTTCGATTTATTACCATTCTACCAGACAATATAAATGGATGTAGGCTAATTCGATTTACTAGGGTGTAAATATAAGTTGAATGTGAATTCCATAGCATAAATCGAATCCATACAATTATTTTGATACACCAACAATTATATTTATATGGAGCCAATGCTAAATCGAATTCAATTAATTCGATAATACTAGTTTATGAAAAAAAATTTGCATTTTATAAAATTTAAAATTTTTTATTATGTAATTGGTTAGTAACAAGTACATTACAAATATTTATAGTACTCATCATAACAATGTTTAATTTAAAAATTATTATTAAAATTTTAGTTGTACTTATTACAAAATAAATAATTACAATAATTTTTTTTATAAAATTTCTTTTAAAGATGTTACGAGTATTATAAAAATTTTCTTGAACCAATTTACGTACATTGGACTCACAGATTTTTATAGTACTCATAAATTATTCTACGAAATGTTTACATTTTATAAAATTATTTACAACAATAATAATAATAAGGAGGTTTAAAGATATTTTATTATATTAGGTTAAAAAAATTAAATTATTTAAATAAATAATTCAGTGTTTAGAAGTCCAGCATTAAAATAATTTTTTTGGAAGTATTTATCATATCATAAATTTATAATTATGTAAATATGTGAAGGATTTATTTTTTAAATTACGTTTCTAAATTGATTGGCTTTTAATATTGTTAGATTGTCTTATTTTTAAATCGGTCAATTTATTTCATATTTATATATTGTTATAATTTTTAAAAAATTTTATTATAATTATTCATATTTTGTAATGAGTACAACTAAAATTTTAATAACAATTTTTAAATTAAACATTGTTACGATGTAACTATATAAAAATTTATAATGTACTCATTACTAACCTATTACATAATAAAATTTTTTAGATTTTACAAAATCCAATTTTTTTCATAGACTCGTATTATCGAACTAATTGAATTTGATTTAGCATTAACTCCATATAGATATAATTGTTGGTGTATCAAAATAATTGCATGGATTCGATTTATGCTATAGAATTCACGTTCAACTGGTATTTATATAAGCTTTGCACCCTAATAAATCGAATTAGCCTTATATTTTTTGGTAGAATGGTAGTAAATCGAAATAGCCAAATTTAATTTATAGTGTAATTCGTATTACTAAGTAAATCGAATTGAGCATATTTGATTTACTAAGATGGACAAATTACATGCATAAATCGAATGAGACCCATTTCATTTGTATGAAATCTTTCGATTTATATAAAAATCTTTATAAGGGACATTTACGTAACGGTTTTTTATTTGGAGATCTAAATAATATCAAGCTTCAATTGGTTTATTTACGTTTCTTTCGATTTGTATTGCTAAAATTACATATTTAAATTTTTTCCTTCTTCCATGCCTTCACATCCTCCTTTCATATAAATATTATTGATCGTTGTTAGTATTTATGAAATTGTGTGTGTGTGGATTATGGGGTTGATGTTGAGGAGAGAAGCAGACACAATAGACATAATTTAGTTTATTAATACTTTAATAGAATCTAGCATAACATTGTGCATCGGTTCTTTATTAAGTTGAATATTTCTAATAATATTTCATGAATTTGCAGGGTCATCCATTCTATACTCTAATGCTGTTCTATATGCTAAATAATTTGCAGGACCTGAAATTAGTTTGTATTTAGTTTATTTCATGAGAGCCCTATGAACTTGTTTCTTGTTTCAAGCTCATTTATTAATGCACCCGATTCATTTATTAGTATCTTTGTCTCTATTTTATCCAGAGCCATACATTTATCATTGTGGAATGTGCATTTTATTTTTCTCCTAAACCTAGTTGAACGTCCTTCCTCCACTGGTATTCTATAAACTTCGATAGTTCATATGTGGAAAACTAAGCCAACCTTTCAATTACTCTTTCTTTTTGATAATATTTGAAACTAATGGAAATTTTTGAATTTTTTAATAAATAAAAAAATATTTTCAAAAACAAAATATAACAACTTTATTATTTAAGACTCAAAAAGTTAGAATTTCAAAACTTTATTTAATTTAAAATAGCTTATCAATATTCTAGAATTGTTGTTGTGAATAATAGTGATATTTGGATAAATCTTTTTAAAATAAAAATTAAATATAAAACGCAAAAGCATGATCTGAAACAGTTTTTAACCTGCTTTTATCCTGTTAAAAGGAAAAATTAATTATTTTCTTTACAAAAAATTTACATTTTAAGACTGAAATTTTCTTAGTATGCGACCAAGGTATTTAACGTTTAGGAGCGTGTGAAAGTAATTCTAAAATTGATATTAGGGACCTAGGATGCATTAGTATTTAGTAATAATGTAAAAATAAGTTAATTATAGGACGTCTTACTTCAATCATTTGCTTCTTCACAAAAACCAGATCTTCTGAGCACAGTTATATTGCAAGTTTGTTTTTCATATATAGTCTTTTTATTTTTATTTATTTAATTTTCTACACCATTAGTTTTTGATATATTATATAGTTGATCACTAGTAATCCAGGAATATACCAAATAAATTATGTTCTAGTCAAACTGACACATTTTAAGAAGATCCTAAAATCGGTTAGCTTTCAGTTCCATTTAATATTTGACATCTTTGGGACAAATCTTTATCTCCTACTTTTAATACATTACAAAGTGAAAATTATTAACTGAAATTATATCTATCTATAATAATGCAAATTTAAGATTATGTATCTAATCTTTTTTTTTTAAATTTGTTTCTCTAATCTTACCATATTTGACTTAGTAAATAAGATTTTAAATTTAAAACGATCTAATAAGACAAAGATAAGATAAATGCTTATGATTTTGCTGTATAAAATCATTATATATAACCAAAACACTAGAGTAAAAATAAAAGATCTTAAAGCTGCAATTTTTCTTCATGTCAAATTAGTTTATTCATTAATAGTAAGTTTTCATGGTTAAGAGATCAATCTCTTATTCAATAGAACTCACATGTTCTAAAAAACCATCTTTATGGCTTATAATAGAAGAAAATTCATTTTATAATTGTTTCCATATAAATTTTTGTTGTACCAATCAAATGATCCAACATAAAAAATTTACCGGAAAATCAACCTCTAAACCACATATTGATGATGAATTCTCTTCTTTTATTTTCACTGCTGTCAACCAAACCTTTTTGGTTCCTTGGTATAAAATTTTTAGTCATTTGCAACTTGTCACTGATGATGATAAAGAAAAATTCAAATATTTGCAAGAAACCTTCTCTTCAATGTTCTTGTCATATGAGCTATTAGATGAAATTATGCCTTTTATATGCGAATTTGCCAAGGAGATCATAAAAATGTCTAAATGTGACCGTTACGCAGGAATTTGACCATTTGATATAAAACTTCGCGTCACCACATCCATTGTTGTCGATGAAGATGACGATTGTGAATCTATTGGAAAGAATGAGATGCCAGCACGTGATGATTGTTGGGACGAGAGCCAAGATGCTTATGCATGGGAGATAAACTGATATTATTATTAACAACAATGCTAGGGAACCAAGAGGGTATCAGCCAAAAACCAGCTAAATGCCTCTGGGTGAATCCAAAACCTCTACGTGGATGGTGCTTATGCTAGGCATTAGGATGTTTCTTTTCTTTGTAAATTGGATGGTTCTAAATCTATTTTCTGGTTTATCATGTTTTAGGCATTTAGAGAAAGAAGAAGGGTGAAGAGACGGAAGCTAATTGAATTAGTTTCCGTGATTCACGTTGCAATGATACTGAACGTATCTCTTCCTAATTTGAATGTGGTAAAATATTTAATAACCAATATTTTAAATCATAAATAAATAAAATTAATTACTATATCTATAATTAATTAAGTTGTTCCATTCTTCGCTGATTTAGAGTTGGTTTCATATACTTTTCCTATTATTAATTTCTTGAATCAATTTTCTTTCATTTTAGTTTATAATTATTTTGAAGTAGTGCCCCGTAGATTTTTTTTTACTCCTTTCAAAATATTGAGTTTTTAGATTGTAACATTATTTTTGTTGATATTTATGAATAAAAAATTAATTTATCTGGATTTACAATGGTGAATCATGATGAATGGAGTAACCACGATTAATAAAAAGAAGAAAAAGAAAGAAAGAAAGACAGGAGTATGAAGATCAAGATAAGTCAGTAATCCAGGAGGATGAGTACAGGAGGACGGAGAGGTTGACGCAGAAACCGGCTTTGATGGTTGAGAAGCATGAATTTCGGAGTCAACGGAACCCAGAACACACACCAGAGTCAACAGTAAAGATAGCAGAGTTACGGGTAGATGGAGCGCATGGTAGTTACAGCGGCATACTGGTGGTGTCCAACTGAAATGGATGTATTTTGGGTGGGATCTGTGTTTAACCTGGCCCAGGACCCAAAAATATTTACTAATAGTAATATATAATCCAAATATTTTTTTTAATTTCATATAAATCATAGAGCATTAGAACTTCATGCACCACAATATTTTTTCTACCGAAGAAGTCTTTCCAAATATATATATATATGGAAAAGTATAGGTAGACAATAATACTAAACAATGTGAATAATATATATATCGGATGTTTATTTTATTAGGTGTACGAATGGTTATTTTAATATTAAGATTTAGGTGGGTAATTTGGAGGTGTAGTGTGTTTTTATTTGATTGGTAGTTGTTCATGTTGTTCAAGATAGTCATTGTTTACCTAACACTCCCTGGGTTTTGCTAGGTGCACAATGACTTTTATAAACAATGTGAACAATAGGTTCTAGAATTGATCCAATAAAATAAAAAAAATACTTCATCCTCAAATTACCTCATAAATTTAAACATTATAATAACCATCTGCACACTTAATAAATTGAACATCCAGCTATTATTAACTGTACATGAGTAAATCGAATCAAAAGAAATAACCATCTAATTAAAAATAATAATACCTATTGAATTAAACATATCTATTATTTACATTGTTTAATATTTTTATTGTCTACCTATACTTTTCCATATATAAAACAAAATTTTGCTTTTGTTAAATACCTAATAGCCACGGAAAATTTGAAGGTCCACAAAGTTTTTTCACCAACATGGATGAATTCTTTTAATTTTACACATTGACCTCCAAATGATTTATCGTATTTATATAAAGCATTACTTTTTTACGTATTTATTTTAGTATAAACATCCTTCGTTACACAGCGTCTTTTTTGTCTTTAAGTTGTTGGATATAATTTTTTTTTAACACAAATGTTAGTTCAGACAGAATTAAACGGGTTCAACCAAAATTAAAAACCAAATGTAATTATTGCAAGCAATATTTAATAAGTTATTTATTTAATTAACGTTTAAGGACAATGACTATATATTTAGTTAGTTAGTTATTTAATTTTTAAAATGTAAGTGCAATTTAATTTTAAATATTTAAGTTGGTATATCTTTAATTTTACTGAAAATAATTTTTATAAAATTTTAATAATAGATTATTACAGATATTCAATTAAGTATTAATAATAAAACCTTTCACTTGACTTATTACGGACTATGAACATATCAATTAAAAATTGTGTATGAAGTCAAAATTATGTTTCAAGAATCAGAAATTGAAAGTTTTTAATATATATAACAATTGTTTGGGGTCAATTCGAAAATCCAAATAATTTCAAAATAAAAGAGAGATAATTTTTTTAAAATGACTTAACCCAATAAACACCGTTAAGATTGTGTACATAAGAAACATTTGTCTGTTTCTTAAGAATTTCACTAATGTTGGTAAAAATTCTCACGTGATCATTGAATCATTCATCTTTAACAACGTGTACTCAAAATGTGAAAAAACCTTTTTTTTTATAAAGATGTTAGTTCGATAATCACCAAAAAAAATGTTAGTTCTATATTAATCTTCTATATTCCAATAACGGAAAAGTTATCCATCCATGTATTTTTTACATGGTTGTTAACCAAGTAATTTCTTCCACACGCGCGTCTCCCACTCCTCACTCGTTTGTCATACACGCGCTACATATAACGTGCTGCAACCTAAAGTTTTGCTCAACGTAAACCTTCTACTGCAATGTAAACCTCCTTCTTCTTCTGCAGTGCCTTCGTCGTTCTCCTCTGGTCGCGTTCATCTTCTAGTTTTTCTTATTTCGATTTGGTTGCATTTATCTTCTTCCTATTCTTCTTCATTTTCTTCTTCGATCTGCACTTCTGAATCGAAACAATAAATGACTCAACTTTAAATCAGGAGAGCGATTTGGATTACTCTTCTGAAACGAATCAAACTGACAAAGTTTGTATTATTCAATTTTGAATCGAATTGAATGGAATGCAATTGCTAATTTGAATTGAATTGAATTGATAATATGTAAATTGTAGGCAGAGTTATTTAAATTTGATTTTATATAATGGATTATGTTTCGTTCACTCAGTACTATACAATTGTTTCACCATGAGTACTGTGTTCGGTTCATTCTGCAGAAAGCTGTTTCAATTTGATTTTATATAATGGATTATGTTTCGTTCACTCAGTACTATACAATTGTATTGTGTTCGGTTCACCATGAGTACTATGTTCGGTTCACCATGAGTACTGTGTTTGGTTCACCATGAGTATTGTATTCGGTTCATTCTGCACTATTCAAAACTCTTCTTCCTCACCTTCTACTGCTTCTTCACTAGAGAGAGAAGGAGAAAAAGACAAAAAAAATACAGCAGCAACAACAACAAAAGAATGACGATGGGGTTTTAGGTTTTAGGGTTTAGTGTTTATGGGTTCAGGGGTTCAGTGTGTTTCAAACTTTCGGTTCATCCCGTGTATTAATTTCGGTTCACTGTGTTCATGGTTGATGGTTTAGGGTTTAGGGGTCTAGGGTTTAAGGTTCAGGGTTCAGGGTTTTTTAGGGTTTACGGTAGGGTTTAGGGTTTAGCATTCAGGGTTCAGAGTTTAGTGTTCAGAGTTCGGGTTCAGGGTTTAGGGTTTAGGGTTTAGGATTTAGCATTCAGGGTTCAGAGTTCAGAGTTCAGGGTTCGGGTTCAAGGTTTAGGGTTTAGGGTTTAGGTTTTAGGTTTTAGGGTGTATGGTTTAGGGTTTAGGATTTAAGTTTTAGAGGTTTAGGGATTTAAGGTTTATGGGTTCAGGATTCAGTGTTCAGGGTTCTGGTTTTAGTGTTTAGGGTTTAGGGTTCAGTGTTTAGGGGTTCATAATTTTTTGGTAAACAGGAGAGCGATTTGGATTACTCTTCTGAAACGAATCAAACTGACAAAGTTTGGATTATTCAATTTTGAATCGAATTGAATGGAATGCAATTGCTAATTTGAATTGAATTAAATGGACGGAGGTGTACCGAATTGAATTAAATTGAATTGATAATATGTAAATTGTAGGTAGAGTTATTTGAATTTGATTTTATATAATGGATTATGTTTCGTTCACTCAGTACTCTACAATTGTTTCACCATGAGTACTGTGTTCGGTTCATTCTGCAGAAAGCTGTTTGAATTTGATTTTATATAATGGATTATGTTTCGTTCACTCAGTACAATACAATTGTATTGTGTTCGGTTCACCATGAGTACTATGTTCGGTTCACCATGAGTATTGTGTTCGGTTTACCATGAGTACTGTGTTCGGTTCATTTTGCACTATTCAAAAGTCTTCTTCCTCACCTTCTACTGCTTCTTCACTAGAGAGAGAAGGAGGAAAAGACAAAAAAATACAGCAGCAACAACAACAAAAGAATGACGATAAGGAGAAAACACGTGAAGAAGAAGGAATGCGAAAAAGGAGGAGAAGGAGGAACGCGAAGAAGAAGGCGAAGAAGCGCGGGAGAAGAAGAAGAAGCGTGGGGGAGAAGAAGCATTGGGCAAGAGCGATTTCGTGTGTGTTGGGTACGTGTATTTCATTTCATTTAATGGTATTGGATTTTTTTGGTGTTGGGCCAACTTGGTTACATGGTTACATGGATGTGTAGCATCCCATTCCAATAATGAAGTAATTTATTAAAATTTTTAATTCATTTTTTAAAAATTATTTTTAAGTCAATTTTTTTATAACAGAAAAAAAAACTAAGAAAAAAAATCCTAATCTAAAAAGAAAGGCATATTTTTATTTTTAATATTAGATTAACAATGATGTTTTTTTGAATTGTAAACTGCTGTAGTATTTTTCTAAAATGTGAAATGATTTAATTTAGAGAATAGAAATCGGACCGTCTAATTTTTAAAAAAGACAGAAAGCTAGCCGTATCTTCGCCACGATTTTGCCCTCTGTTTTGGCCGAGCCTCCTCTGCGGCATTGCCGTGCTTCCTCCGCCGTTCAGCCATCATAGGAGCTCCCTATCCATTGAGTGTTCCAGGATTTGACCTCCGGAAGAAGTGTGTTCGAGTCTCAGAATTTAGTGAAGTGATTTCTTTTCCTTGTTCTCTTATTCTTTCCTGTATTTAGGTTCTTGTCAGGTCTTTATTAATGTTGTTCGTTGGACTTAGCTATTTTAAATGTTGTTGTGGTGATGTTCCGAGTTCATAATATTGTTATTGTTAATTTGGTAATCAATAGAACTTTTGTTGAGGCGCTGTTCTTCGACTGTGTGAGTGTTAGGTTGCTGTATTTTTGTGGAGTTGTTAATCTAAATAATGATTTTGATCTTAGTTCATATGTGTTGATCCTGATGTTTCGGTAATTTGATCAATTGTTCTTGAGGTGCTGTTCTGTGGCCTGTGTGTATTAGGTTGCTGTGTTTTTTTCCAGTTATTAAGTTGAATAATTATTCGGATCCGACTTTACGGTTTTCATCTTGTAAATTTGTTCATATGACCAGTTAATGTTGCTGGGTTGCTCTTTTGATCTGGTGATTGTTAATATGTGGAATTGTTGTGATTTTCTGTTCTATTTTTGACAACGTTGGTGTAATGAGAGAATAGCTGAAAATGTTCCAATTTCTTTTTCTCTGGACTAGTCAATGTTTTGTTGGAGAGCGAGGGAGGTGACGGGGCGAGAGTGTTCCCGTTGAGGCTGCAGTGTGAAGGTGGTTTGGCAATGGTGGGAGATTGAAAAGTTAAGGTTTTGAGGTTTGAGTTTCTGAAGAGAAGGAAGGGATGGGAGGGTCTGTATGGAGAGGTCGCTGAGTAGGGTAGGAGTGGTGCTGCTACTGCTTTCTTGAGAGGTTGTGGAAGAATTGAAAATTTGAAATCATATCTATAATAATGCAAATTTAAGATTATGTATCTAATTATTTTTTGTTTTTTTTTTAATTTGTCTCTCCAAATCCTACATTCTAAATCTTACTATATTTGACTTAGTAAATAAGATTTTAAATCTAAAACAATCTAATAAGATAAGATAGCATAAGATAAACATTTATGATTTTGTTGTATGAAATCATTATATATATAACCATAACATTAGAGTAAAAATAAAAGATCCTAAAGCTGCAATTTTTTTTCATTGTCAACTTAGTTTATTAATTAATAATAAACTTTCATGGCTAAGAGATCAACCTCCTATTCAATAGAATTCACATGTTCTAAAAAATCATCTTTATGGCCTATAACCGAAGAAAATTCATTTTATAATCGCTTCCATATAAACTTTTGTTGTACCAATCAAATGATCCAACATAGAAAATTCACTAAGAAATCAACTTCTAAACCACATATTGATGATGAATTCTCTTCTTTTACTTCCACTACTATCAACCAAACCTTTTTGGTTTCGTGGAATAAAATTCCTAGTTATTTGCAACCCGCCACTGATGATGTCAAAGAGAAATTCAAGTACTTGCAAGAAACCTTTTCTTCAATGTTCTTGTCAACTGAGTTATTAGATGAAATTATGCCTTCCATATGCAAATTTGCCAGGGAGACCATGAAAATGTCTAGGTGTAACCGCTACGCAGGAATTTGGCCATTTGATGTGAAGCTTCGAGTCACCACATCTATTGTTGTCAACGAAGGTGATGATTGTGCATCTGTTGGAGAGAATGAGATGCCAGCACATAATGATTGTTGGGATGAGAGTGAAGATGCTTATGCATGGGAGATAAACTGATACTATTATTAATTTCTTGAATCAATTTTCTTTCGTTTTAGTTTTTAATTATTTTGAAGTAGTGCACTGTAGATTTGTTTTTTTTTACTCCTTTCAAAACATTGAATTTTTAGATTGTAACATTATTTTTGTTGATATTTATGAATAAAAAATTAGTTTGTATAAACCTCTTTTTGACGTATTTATTTTTGTTTAAACCTCCTTCGATGCACAGCGTCTTTTTTGCCTTTGAAGTGTTGGATATAATGTTTTTTTAAAGCAAATGTTAGTTTCAGAATGTAGAAGTGTAATTTTTATTTAACTAAAGATAGGTAGACTCAAACCCGCGACTTTTTTTAGGTGAGTATAGAGAGATTATGGGTGTGTTTAGCAAACACCACAAAAAGCACGTTCAATCTTCTTGGACGCTGTAATATTTGTTTGCCTAATTTTTTTCCTTTCAACGCGAACATGATTCTGGGTTTGAACATCGTTTATCAGAATTGACATTCTACCAATTTTGTCATTCAATCTCAATTATAATAAGAGATACCAAAAACAATAAGAGTCCGTTTGGGAAGTAGCAGAATGTACTTTTTTTTAACTTTTGGATTATGAAAAGTTACAATCTGTGTGTTTGGCATCATTTTAAAAAAAGCTTCGAAAAGTTAATTTATAGCTTTTTGAAGAAGTAGAAATATATGACTTATTTTTCGATAAGTCATTCTACCACTTCCTTAAAAAAAAATAATTTCAAAACAAAAAAATCAACTTTCCTTCTTGACTCTGTGAAAAATACTGACCCTTCACCACCATTTTTACGCAAGTATGCTAGAAGCACTGACCTTCCACCATCATTCCACCATCATTCTCACGCAATGTTTCAAACCTCACCATTTTCACGTAATGATTCATCTTATGGAAGTATTGATCCTCCACCACCATTTTTAGACAATATTGCATTTGAACAACCTACTGCATATATTCCTTCTAAGTATTT
The DNA here is from genome assembly GCF_059453495.1 of Arachis ipaensis. Classification (NCBI taxonomy): domain Eukaryota; kingdom Viridiplantae; phylum Streptophyta; class Magnoliopsida; order Fabales; family Fabaceae; genus Arachis; species Arachis ipaensis. The sequence goes on along the minus strand of NC_142435.1, from coordinate 14,195,327 downwards.
TTTTTTTTATCATTTTATCACTCTATTTTTTATTATTAAATTTGTATTTAACTGTAGTATGAAATTTCAGTTTTAATTTTATTTTTTCACATGTGATTTTATAGTTTGCTATTATTTTCATAGTTAATTATAACAAGTTCTTGACCTCAATAAAGGAGAAGGGAGTTCTAATAGGAGTAAAAAAAATAAAAAACAACAACAAAATATACATTGACACACATTTTATATTTATTTTTTATTTTCATCTACCATATCATACACAATATTAGTGATTAGGTTATGTAAAATCAACATTCAATATTGGAAAGTATTTCTTATCATCGTTATTTTAATATTCTTTTTTTCTGTAAAAAAATTTATTTTTTGAGTTTTTATCCAAACACTAGAACTTTAAAATAAGTACTTTTATAACTAAAAATCCAAACACAAAATAACTTATTTATAAACTGCTATTAATAAAAGTCCTTATACTTTAATCTCTTTTTTCAAAAGAACTTATTTAAGTTATTTACCCAAACTGGGCCTAATTAGAGTTCTTGAATTTTTTTTATACCTCTACGAGTATAAAAATATTATGCCATTTGAGTTATAACCATGATTCTAAAAATTGGACTAGACCGGCCGGTCAAACCAGTTCAATCGAAAACTAACAATACAAACGATTCGGTCTGATACTTATAACCGTTGAAGAGAAAACCACTTAAAAACCGTCGAACCGGCAGATTATTGCCCGGTTGGATCGGACTGATAACCGGCCAGTTCGAATAAAACGACGCCGTTTTATTTATTTGGGAAAAAAAAACAAAACAAAAGTAGAACCATTCGTGAACCAAAACCCCCCCTCTTCCCAGCCCTTCATCGCCGCCGCCGTCCCCAGGTCCTCAGCGCCCTGCTGCTTCCTCTTCCCTGTGTCATTTTCATCTTCGCTGGCACGTCGTTTTCATCTTCGCTGGCACGTCGTTTTCATCTTCGCTGGCACGTCGTTTTCATCTTCCTCTTCCCCAGGTAGCTCGGCACGTCGTTTTCATCTTCGCTGGCTTCTCGGCACGGGACCCAGGTTAGTGGCCCTGCTTTCAATTCTTCGCCTCCGCTTCTTTCTTTTAATTTCTGAATGTTCGGTCTTCTTCTTCGTTTGAAGTTCTGAAATTGTTGTTCAATTTTTGTTCCATTTTTCTTTTAATGTTTTGTAAATTGTAATTGTCTGCTGATGGATCTTTCTTGTATTTGCTGGTTGCTGATGGCTGTAAATTTTTTTCCAAATTTACTGATGGCTAGATGGCTCTGTTAGTCTGTTGCTTTCAATTCTTCACTCTGTTACTGATGGCTCGATGGCTCTGTTAGTTGCTGATAGCTCTTAATTTTTTTGTTCAAATTTACTGATGGCTTTGTTTGTAGTTGCTGGTTTTGCTGGGTGAAGGTTTAGTGTTTTGGAATGTTTTATAATGTGCTAATGTTTGTAATTGCTGGCTTTGTTTGTAATTGCTGGGTGAAGGTTTAGTGTTTTGTGATTATTGGTTAATGTTTTAGTTTAGTGTTCTCTCTTTTCTAGATTTCCCTTCTCCCTGTATTTCTGCATATTGCTGAATTGGTAATCAATAAATTTGCCTTTTTGCTGTAAATCGGTACTTTACTAGGATTTTTTAAATTTGTTTCTGTAACTTGAATTTGTTGCTGAATTTGTTACTTCCCAGTCACAGAATCAGAACAGAATGCTCAGTCAGTGCTTGATTGATTGGCTTTGCTCACTGATTGTATTTGATGTTAAATTTTAAATTGATAACTTTTAAATTTTAAATTTGCACTGCCCATGTTACTGATTCACTGTTCTTTCAGTGCTTTTTGTTGTTGTTAATAATTATGATGAGCTTTGTTAAAATTTGCACTGCCTATATTACTGAGTGTTCCTTCAGTGCTCGTTGTTGTTGTTAATCATTGTGGTGAACTTTGTTAAAATTTGCACTGCCTATGTTATTGATTCACGGATTCATCCCTCTCGTCATTATTATCATAGTTTTTGATTGCGGATGGCGGCTCATGGTGGTGAGCCAAAAATCCGCCATAAAACAATGGCGGATGGCATTGCTGAAAATGGCGGAAATGGCGGATTACCTAAAAAATGCAAATATATATATACAAAAAAACATGCAGAAAAATTACAAATATAATAAACTATAAAATCTAATCCATATAATCATTTTTGTAGTCATAAGACATCCAATTAATGCAGCAAATATAATAGAAAATTCAGCAAATAAACATAAGACATAGAACATAAAAACTAAAAACTTAAAAGAAAGAGCAAAGCCATTGTCTCATCATGTCTTTAAACTAAAGAATGATGAAATAAACCATCTAAATTCTAGCTCTCATTAACTTGGTTCCCCCTTTGGAGCTGCAGGTTGTTTTCTTTTTCTATTTTGTTGTCTTCTCCTAGTATTTGCCGTCATTTCCCCCCATTGCTTCAATTCTGCAGGACTAAAAAGCCTTTGAAGAAACAGAGCCAAAATCGGGAAGGGTAAAAAAAAAAAAGAAACTATCAATCAGGGGTCTTGGATTTTTAGTCTGCATAGTGCAGTAGTGGCTACTGTATGGTGTGACTCTTGGTTGTGATTGAAACATGTGATGATACACCTTTAGCATCACAACTTCCCCATGGATGGTGTGCGCATGGCGGCACCATTATTTTCTGTTATTGAATAGAGTCCGTAATTTTGACGATATTAAACATTGAATCAAGGGGAAGCATTTCACTGTTTATGCTTCTATTGTTTGCGGTTACCCTTACTCTTTCTACAAATGTATGATAATATTCACATGTGAATTTACATGTTTGCCTCGGTCAATCACAATTCTTTTAGAATCCTTCACCTAGATATATTATGTTTTGATTCTTTGAATCATTGGATATATCTTTTGAATTTTGCAAATTTGTTTGCTTTCTTCATAGCATATGTTTAGAACTTGCTGAACAAGTGACATTAGTGACAAGTTCTTTTGCAACAGATTTCGTGGGTTCTTTTGGAAGGCGGCAAGAATAGGTAACAGTCTCCTATTTGATTTACTACTGTGTGAAGTTTCATTTTAATCTTGCATGTGCGCTTTCAAATATCTAGTTGTTTTCTTTGTTTATGCTATGGAAATGACTGGAGCAGAACGAAGGGTAGGGAAGAAGCCATATCTGCATTTGGTTTACCATGGAATTTTATCGTTTTACTTTTCCCTTTGGTTCTGTAATTTTTTTTTTTTTGCTTTGCTCCATGTGCTTGATGCTCTAAAGATTTTTCCATTTGTCAATTTATCAATATCATGTACTGCAATTCTTTAAATCAATCAGTTTATTAACCCTAGTCCAATCCTGACTTATCAAACCATAGTTAGTTGTACCGCACCTGCTTACCTTTAAACAAGAAGGATATGGATTCTTAGTGAGTGTTTATGACTTACCTTTCTTGGTTGAAAATCTAGGGATATAATAATTCATTATGATTTTATGATGGATGCAAATAGAGAAGGTTTGGATTTTAGTTGTAATCTCATTTTATTTCTGTGCTAATATTCATCTTTTACAACCTCAACCACTTCTATAGATATTTATGTATCTTTTCTATAAATCCTAGTTATTTTAGAGCATTCCTCCTTCAAAATGCATTTTAATGTCCTGTGATCTTCACAAGCAATGGCGGAACTTGAAACAAAATTTTGAGGGGCCACATAGAAGATAATTGTCAAAATATTTTTGATATGGACCCCATTTAAGATAAGCTCGTCTAATTTCATCTCTCTGGTTTGGGTGATATTATCAAATTTAAAGCCGTTTTTCAGGGTCTCTTTCCAGAAAAATGAAAAATTAAGGTCAAACTCATCAGATGTAACCTTTTGAACTTTTGAAGGTTGTATTTCACTTTTTTGTGATTTATTAAAGTAGAAGAACTATCCACAGGTGTTGATATTGTAAAAATTATATGTTCTCATTCTTAAATATTAGCCTTCCTCTTAAAAAATGCATCAATTCTTTTTTTTTTATTATTATTTTATATAAAATTTGAATATATATCCTGTAAAATATGTAAGAAGAAGTTAGAAGGACAAATATTAAAATTTATAATATTTATTGAATTTTTTTTATCAATTTATACAAATACAATAATATTAATACTTATTGAATATTCTATTATTTTTTATCATATAAAAAATTAAATTAAATAAATAGTAAAATATAAAATAATATTAAATTAAATAAATAAAAAATATCTAATTTTTTATATTTGAACTTAAAGATAGAGAGAGTGTTACTTATTGAACTTAATGAGTACTTTAAGTCATAGTAAAGTATTTAAACTAATTGAATTATCTTTTATCTTTTAAACAAGTACTACTAATTTTTTTATAAAAAGTTTGGGAGCATGCCCCCCTTGTCTGAACTAAGCTCCGCCACTGTTCACAAGGCTAAATTATGGTGGAATCCTTGAGTCCTAACTTTACCATTGTGGGGATGTATTAAGGAATATAATTTTATGTTAGATATTTATTTTGCCCAGAAAGCTCTAACATGAGATGCTACAAAGTAAGTGAGCATAAAAATATATTTGATTGGATGATAATCAGTGATTTTATCTTCTTGAGTTATTGCTGAAACAGGGGAACGATTAAGCCTGTGGGTATCCGTAGGTTGCTTTATGATGGGTGTTTCAATAATCTTCTTCTGAGCTATGATGACATGTCATCATGTCATGTTTTTCTATGTTTTTTCATACAAGAAATTGATAATTAGTGTTTAAATATTGCATTCTTTTGTACTTAAATGGTATATTTCCTTGATCTTTTAATTTTATAGGAAATCAGAAGAAAAAGAAGCAAAAAGAGCAAAAAAATAAGCTAAAAAGAAGAAAAGAATTTTAGGGCACACTTTGAAGTTGGAACACACTTTGGAGCCTTAGGCCACGCTTTTTAAAGCGTGGTCCATGACCAAATCAAGGAAGCTTCACAATCAGCACTCACAAAGCTCAGTTCACTAAGTGAACTTAGCTTTGCCGTACAAGAAACTTAGCTTGGAAGCAAGAATTTTCGCTAAGTTAAAACTTGGGCGTTTACAGCATCACCATGCCTCCTTCAAAGGGCTATAACTTGAGCTACAGACGTCCAATTGATGTGCTTTCAGTTGCGTTGGAAAGCTGACATTCAGAGCTTTCCAACAATATATGATAGTTTATATTTGGCATGAAATTAAGGTACAAATGAAAGGCATCTTTAAGGACCAAAAACAAGCAAAAATAGAACAAAGTGGCTTCACCAAGATTCGAAGGGGGAGACACAAGGAAAACAAGGAAAGCAAGAAAAGAGCGCTCAGTTCACTTTCCCAACTGAGCTTTATCGGGCTCCCACTCATGAAAATACAAGAAAAAGGCTCACAAAAGTGCTTCCACCAAGGTTCGAACTTGGAAACATGAACCAACTGAGCACTACTCTTCCCCCATCCCTCACACTTTGGCGCAACAAGAAGCACACCAAGGAGATGCCATGCGCACCTTGACACGGACAAAGGAGCTGTGACACGCACAATGGGGCACACCAAGGCAAGACATAGAGCTCAGTTCAATTTTCCAACTGAGCTCTATTGAAGATCAACTTGAACAAGGCTGGGCGCATCAAATTGGGCAACACAAAAGCACATTGGGCGCTCAGTTTGGTATTTGAACTGAGCCATCCCCTGGGAGTGTGATCCATGGTCCAAAAATCGAATTAATTCAATCCTGCACCAAAATTTAAAAGCCCATGGACATCACTTCAAGGCACAAGAACAAGTTAGCTTAGGAATTTATTTTTAATTGTAATTTGTTTAGAATTTCATTTTTCATTTTCATTTTCATTTTGTGAAAAGCCTATAAAAAGGCTAGCTCTACTAGAGAGCAGAGGGGGGTCAGCTCCATTAGAGAGCTCTCTCTTAGTTTTCATTCTTGTCTTGAATCTTGGGTTGAGAATTGAAGAAATTCTGTTTCAATCTCACCTTGAGAATTCTCTCTGTTTTCTTCTTCTGCAAACTTTCAAGTGAATTATGATTTGAATCAAAGTTCTCTTCATTATTTTCATCTTTAATTTTCCTGCATCTTGTTCTCTGTTGGATCAAGGAAGGGAGTGAGATCTAGACTTGTTTTCTAGTCTCTTTGATCCCCTGAGATCTTCACTTGTCTTTTTAGATTTCACAATTGAATTGAGTTTTCTTGCTGGTTTACTTTTCTGCTACAATTTCCTTCTCTGCAATTTTTACTTTCTGTTCCTAATGCTCTCAATTTATTTCCCTGCACTTTTGTTCATCTACACTTTACATTTGAGTTGCTGTGATTTGAATTTACTTTTCCTGCACTTTAAATTTCCTGTTACTTGTTCTCAAGATATCTTCAATTGCTTGCTTTACTGCTTTCTTTTAATTTCCAGCACCCAACCCCCTTTTACTTTTCATGCAATTTAATTCTTCTGCAATTGTTTTACGTTTTGCTTACTGCTTCCTTTAAATTCCCTGCACCCAATCCCCTTTACATTCACTGCAATTTACATTTCTTGTTGTTTAAGTTTCTGCAATTTACATTTCTTGCTCTTTAAGTTTCTGATTTACTTTCTGCACTTTAATTTTTCTTGTCATTTACTTTCTGCTGCATCAATTATCACTTACCAATGTTAGCTTGACTAAACTAATCACCCACTAAAGTTGCTTGATCCATCAATCCCTGTGGGATCAACCTCACTCATGTGAGTTATTATTACTTGATGCGACCCGGTACACTTGCCGGTGAGTTTTGTGTTGGATCGTTTTCCACACATCAAGTTTTTGGCGCCGTTGCCGGGGATTGATTTAGATTAACAATGATTAAGTGGGTGAAAAGTCTAGATTAAGCATTTTTTTTTGTTTTTGTTCTTGAAACCAAGGTGTTTGTGTTTTCGCCTCACTAAGAAATTCTCATCTCTGATATGAGTAATTTCAATTTTCATTGATGTTTACAAAATACAAATGGAGTTCAACTCATCTTATGGTCAAACAAAATTTTATGGGATATTACCCACCATCATCAATCTCTAATGATGGCTGGGAATGTCACCAAGAGAATACACATTCTGAGCACTCCAATTCATGGAGATTTGCTTCAGAGACACAAGATGAGTAAGAGAATCATATGGGATACTTCCCACCACCACAAAATGATTCAAGTCATTATTCTAATGGTGGCTGGGAGTATCACCAAGGAATGAAAGAGCATCCACCCTCACGTCCTAGTTTCTCATTTGAAAGTTCTTCATCACTTGATTATCCCTCAACACAAAGTTTCCTCCAAAATCCATACATGTCATCCCATCAATCACACAACTCATTCCACACCCCTCAACACAACTTCACCACAACACATCCATGTCAACAAAATTACTCTCAACCTTCATCTCTTGAACCAGCAGATGAGGATTACCTTCAAGCCATTGAAATACATAAAAAACTCGTGGAAAGATACACACAACCCCAATCCTGGAAAGAAATCATCCTCAAGAAGATGAATGGGCCCTTAGAGCAAACAAGGGGGAACTTAGAACCATCAAACAGTGAGGATGAAGACCAATTTGTGAGTGAGGAAGTGGAAAAATAAGAACAAAAGGTCCCTGTTGAAAGTTAAATTACAATAAAGGATGAGGGACATGAGCCAAGGATTTTACAATCACAAAAGCTACTTGAGATGACAATGAAACATAAAGATTCCCTCCAAAAGGAATTAATGAAAAATCATGAAGAAAAAATGGAGGAAGATACTCAAGAGAATTCACACTCAAGTGAAGTAAAGAAGAAAGAGGAAAGGCTCAGGGAACCACCAATACAAGAGGCTCTTGATGAAAAGAAGACTCCAACAATCACACAACCACCAAGACTTGGATTCAAGGAAGTGAAGGCAATTAACAAAAGCACCAAGAAGAGGATTGTGACCAAGCTACCAAGGATAATATTCATGAAGAATAAAGGGTCAACCACAAGCAATCCAACCCCTGGACCATTAGCAAGCAAGCTCAATCAAGCCATGTACAAAAGAAAGCTTGCTGAGAGGAAACCAAGAAAGGGGACAATAGCTGAAACCTCTCCCCCTTGAGGTCATTCCTCTTTACAAATTGGAAGAAGAGGAAGAAAGTGAAGAACAGGTAGACCGTAGGTATAATTTCTCTTCTCTGCTTTGTTTTCTTTCTTTGCTTTGTTTAAATTCAATAAATAGGCATATGGTTACATTCTAAGTTTGGTGTTGCCTTGCAACAAATTGTTTTCAATCTTTTTGGATGATTGCATCAAATCAAAAATGAAAGTGACACACCAAGATTCTAAGTTTGGTGTGCCACTTATTTTCTATGCAATTCATTCAAGCAACACTACTTGTCTGCATAATCATAATGCCTCTACAGTTTTATTTTTCTCTTTTGATTTAACACTTTTTCATTCTACTTGCTTTAGTCATTTTTCTATCTTTAATTGCTTTCATTTAATTTACTGTTTAACTGTTCTTGTTAATACTTCACCAAGACATTCTTATTCATGACAGATTCTTCACTTGGTGATTGTATTTAACATGTAACAGTTTTTCTTTTTTCATTTAGTTTTAATTCAAATAAATTGACATAGGATTGCATTCTAAGTTTGGTGTTACTATGCAACAAAAATTTGGTTCCCATATCTACTAGATACTTGCATCAATTTCAAGTGAAAGTGTCAAACTAAGTTTGGTGTGCCACTTATCTTTTATGCAATGTATTGTGCACACCTTCTTATCTATGCAATCAAAATGTCTTTGTCTCTTGTGCCTTGATTGTTATCTTTAATTCTGCTTGCTTAAAACACATGTGCTACTAACATTTCATTGTATAAGACATTCATGATCCATCTTAGCCCCATAGCCATTGTTCTAATTGTTGCTTGAGGATGAACAAGCATTCTGAGTTTGGCAAGGGAAAGGGAAGAATGGGAGGAAAATGACAACAATAGAGAAGATGAATTACAAGGTTGTAAAGTTCCTTTTCCTCTCCTTTGTTTCTAGCGCTTTAAATTGCATGATTGTCTTTATATTCTCTGTTTACATGTGTGTATGAAATAAGCATAGCTTGAATATTAATTTGTAACATGTTGCCATGCCATTATGACTACCAACTTGAGTTTTATGAGTTCAAAAGCAATAAAGCATCATGATCATAAACAAACAAGGAATTAAAGAAGAGTTTAGCATGTGCATATAAGTTTTGGAAAGCTAGTATGATTAATTGTTTCTCAATTGCACTGGATTTTATTTCATTGAAGTTTTCATCTAGTACATTTTGTGAAATCTTTTGAAATCATGAAAACCTTGAAAAAGCAAATACAAATAAAGCAAGAAAGAAAAAGGGAAAGAATGAGAAAGCTGAAGGCTCTGAGTACCAATGACAATTTCATTATTAAGTACTTGTGGTGTTTATGTATCAAGCCAAATGCTTAAAAACAAAATACTTAGAAGTAAAGGCTAGGCTCAAGTGCAAAAGTACTCCCTCAAAGCTCAAGGTTCTGAGCATCAATGATTAGAGAGTCAAGAAAAGAAAAGAAAAATGAGCTTAATGAAGTCCTCTAATTCAAATGCTTGTGGTGCTTATGTATCAAGTGGTAATACTTGAAAACAAAGCATTTAGAATCGTAGCTTTGTTATCAACTCATGGGGCAAAGCACCCAAAAGGAGAAGCTAATAAGAAAATCAAAAGCTTGTTTCAAGGAAGAAATATAAGAAAAGATTTCATAAAATAAGCTAGATAGAAGCATCAATCATTTACATTTCTTTTGTGATTGTAGCATGCATAGAAAACTAGCCTACCATGAACATTGAGTTGCTATTCTTCTTACCTTGGATTGTCAATCTTTATTGCATGATTCTTTTCTTGCTTGGGGACAAGCAAGATTTAAGTTTGGTGTTGTGATGACATGTCATCATGTCATGTTTTTCTATACTTTTTCATACAAGAAATTGATAATTAGTGCTTAAATATTGCATTCTTTTGTGCTTAAATGGTATATTTCCTTGATCTTTTGATTTTATAAATTTTGTAGGAAATCAGAAGAAAAAGAAGCAAAAAGAGCAAAAAAATAAGCTAAAAAGAAGAAAAGAGTTTTGGGGCACACTTTGAAGTTGGAACACACTTTGGAGCCTTAGGCCACGCTTTTAAAAGCGTGGCCCATGACCAAATCAAGGAAGCTTCACAATCAGCACTCACAAAGCTCAGTTCACTAAGTGAACTTAGCTTTGCCGTACAAGAAACTTAGCTTGGAAGCAAGAATTTTCGCTAAGTTAAAACTTGGGCGTTTACAGCATCACCATGCCTCCTTCAAAGGGCTATAACTTGAGCTACAGACGTTTAATTGATGTGCTTCCAGTTGCGTTGGAAAGATGACATTCAGAGCTTTCCAACGATATATGATAGTCCATATTTGGCATGAAATTGAGGCACAAATGAAAGGCATCTTTAAGGACAAAAAACAAGCAAAAATAGAACAAAGTGGCTTCACCAAGATTCGAAGGGGGAGACATAAGGAAAACAAGGAAAGCAAGGAAAGAGCGCTCAGTTCACTTTCCCAACTGAGCTTTATCGGGCTCCCACTCATGAAAATGCAAGAAAAAGGCTCACAAAAGTGCTTCCACTAAGGTTCGAACTTGGAAACATGAAGTCCAAAGCAAGGCGCTACAAATGGGGAGCTCAGTTGGTTTTCCCAACTGAGCACTACTCTTCCCCCATCCCTCACACTTTGGCGCAACAAGAAGCACACCAAGGAGATGCCATGCGCACCTTGACACGGACAAAGGAGCTGTGACACGCACAATGGGGCACACCAAGGCAAGATATAGAGCTCAGTTCAATTTTCCAACTGAGCTCTATTGAAGATCAACTTGAACAAGGCTGGGCGCATCAAATTGGGCAACACAAAAGCACATTGGGCGCTCAGTTTGGTATTTGAACTGAGCCATCCCCTGGGAGTGTGACCCATGGTCCAAAAATCAAATTAATTCAATCCTGTACCAAAATTTAAAAGCCCATGGACATCACTTCAAGGCACAAGAACAAGTTGGCTTAGGAATTTATTTTTAATTGTAATTTGTTTAGAATTTCATTTTTCATTTTCATTTTCATTTTGTGAAAAGCCTATAAAAAGGCTGGCTCTACTAGAGAGCAGAGGGAGGTCAGCTCCATTAGAGAGCTCTCTCTTAGTTTTCATTCTTGTCTTGAATCTTGGGTTGAGAATTGAAGAAATTCTGTTTCAATCTCACCTTGAGAATTCTCTCTGTTTTCTTCTTCTGCAAACTTTCAAGTGAATTGTGATTTGAATCAAAGTTCTCTTCATTGTTTTCATCTTTAATTTTCCTGCATCTTGTTCTCTATTGGATCAAGGAAGGGAGTGGGATCTAGACTTGTTTTCTAGTCTCTTTGATCCCCTGAGATCTTCACTTGTCTTTTTAGATTTCACAATTGAATTGAGTTTTCTTGCTGTTTTACTTTTCTGCTACAATTTCCTTCTCTGCAATTTTTACTTTCTGTTCCTAATGCTCTCAATTTATTTTCCTGCACTTTTGTTCATCTACACTTTACATTTGAGTTGCTGTGATTTGAATTTACTTTTCCTGCACTTTAAATTTCCTGTTACTTGTTCTCAAGATATCTTCAATTGCTTGCTTTACTGCTTTCTTTTAATTTCCAGCACCTAGCCCCCTTTTTACTTTTCATGCAATTTAATTCTTCTGCAATTGTTTTACGTTTTGCTTACTGCTTCCTTTAAATTCCCTGCACTCAATCCCCTTTACATTCACTACAATTTACATTTCTTGTTGTTTAAGTTTCTGCAATTTACATTTCTTGCTCTTTAAGTTTCTAATTTACTTTCTGCACTTTAATTTTTCTTGTCATTTACTTTCTGCTGCATCAATTATCACTTACCAATGTTAGCTTGACTAAATTAATCACCCACTAAAGTTGCTTGATCCATCAATCCCTGTGGGATCGACCTCACTCATGTGAGTTATTATTATTTGATGCGACCCGGTACACTTGCCGGTGAGTTTTATGTTGGATCGTTTTCCACACATTAAGCTACATTGTACCTCTAGTCAGTGGTGGGTTTTCTCTTTTAAACATACAAATATCGGTGGTCACGAAATTGATATTATTGCTTAATGTGTAATTTTATTCCCCATAAAAGTTTTTAAGAGTTCCCTAAACCATATAGTGACTTGTAAGGCTGTGTTGTTTTCTGTATAATAATCATAATTCGACCGCGGTAATCTTTTTGTAACTCTGATTGGCGTATTCCCTGACATGTTAATTGTTCAATGTTTAACTTGTTAAAGAAATTGAATCTTAATCTGATGGATGCTGACTTCGTGATCATTGATATTTTACCATTATCTTTGTATTTCTCTATATATAGCTTCTCAAGAACACCCTTATGTGTTGTAGACTTTTTGCTTTCTATTTTAGGGAAATTATAGATTTGTAATCTTTTGCTAAAATTACATGTTTTGATTTTTTCCTTCTTCCATGCCTTCACACCCTCCTTTCATATAAATATTATTGATCATGTTAGCATTTATGAAAATGTGTGTGTGGATTATGGGGTTGATGTTGAGGAAAGAAGCAGACACAATAGACATAATTTAGTTAATTAATACTTTATTAGAATCTAGCGTAATATTGGGCATCGGTTCTTTATTAAGTTGAATATTTCTAATAATATTTCATGAATTTGCAGGGTCATCCATTCTATGCTCTAATGCTGTTCTATATGCTAAATGATTTGCAGGACCTGGAATTAGTTTGTACTTACATATTTTTACATGAGAGCCCTATGAACTTATTCCTTGTTTCAAGCTCATTTATTAATGTACCCAATTCATTTATTAATATCTTTGTCTGTTTTCTCCAGAGCCATAAATTTATCATTGTGGAATGTCCATTTTATTTTTCTCCTAAACCTAGTTGAACTTCTTTCTTCCACTGGTTTTCTATAAACTTCGATATGTGAAAAACTAAGCCAACAGCATTTCAATTACTCTCTCTCTCTGATAATATCAGTGGTTTTCGTAATATGGTACATTTTGCGGGATGATCATTTAAGTTGGTTGGAAAGAAGGAAGAAAGTGAAAAGTTAGAGAAACGTAGGGAAAGACAAGTGAATCTTTATTCTTCCAAGATACGTGGGACGAAAGGGAAATTTTGGAATTTTTTAATAAATAAAAAAATATTTTCAAAAACAAAAGATAACAATTTTATTATTTAAAACTCAAAAAGTTAGAATTTTAAAATCTTATCAATGTTATAAAATTGTTGTTGTGAAATAATGGAGGTATTTGGATAACTTTTTCTAAAAATAAAAACTAAATATAAAAAACAAAGCATGATCAGGAGTAGCTTCTAGCCTGCTTTTGTCTTGTTAAAAGGCAAAATTAATTATTTTCTTTGTAAAAAATTTACATTTTAAGACTGAAATTTTCTTAATATGCAACTAAAATATTTAACATTTAAGAGCATGTGAAAGTAATTCTAAAATTGATATTAGGATGCATCAGTATTTAGTAATAATGTAAAAATAAGTTAATTATAGGACATTTTACTTCAATCATTTGCTTCTTCACAAAAACCAAATCTTCTGAACATAACTATATTGCAAATTTGTGTTTCATTTCATATATAGTCTTTTTATTTTTATTTATTTATTTTTCTGCACCATCAGTTTTTGATATATTATGTAGTTGATCAGTAATAATCCTGTAAAACAACGAATAAAGTTTGTGTTATGTTCAAACTGATATATTTTTAAGGAGTTCTTAAAATGAGCTAGTTCTCTATTCCATTTAAAACATTAAATTTTTAGATTGCAACATTATTTTTGTTGATATTTATGAATAAAAAATTAATTTATATAAACCTCTTTATTTCGTTTTTTAATTTGAATATGGAAGCAAAGGAAGTGTTGGACTCGCGTATGGGGAGTAGGGGTGTTTCACCTTGTTGTGGGATTAGAGGAAGTAGATTACCCAGAACAAGAAAAATGGAGGGTCCGAATTCCACGTTTCAGATTTCAAATTCCATCAGCTGCAAATCGGATCATGTCATTTGTGAAACAAAATTTCATGACCAAAGAATTCGCATAGTCCGAGTTATGTACTCTGGGTTTTTTTCAATTGTGTACTGAATTTTTTTCAACTTTTTGAACACAAATCGAAATTGTGTACTCCCACAATTTTAAAAAACACAAAAAATTACCATGTTAAAGTATATTACTCATTTTGCTTCCATATTAAAATTTTTTAGTCTCTTTATTTTGATTGGTATATCTTTAATTTCACGGAAAATTAGTAAAACCTAACCCTAAATTAAAACACTCAGATCACACCACACACACTCTCCACTCTCCAGAGGACTGCACTCACCCACGCTCACGCCCGTAACCTCAAAACTCTCCACTCTTCGCCGGTGACGGACAACTTCACAGTCGCAACGCCGTTCAGCATCATAGTTCGCAGCCACACACTTCCCCTGCTCCTCGGTTTTGTCGTCGCCCTCGTGCTCCGTTCGTCTCCATCGTCCCTCCATTTCCAACTTCGTGTCTCACTGTCGTGTCTGGTGTTCGGATTTTTCGTCCTCCCTTAGTCTCGAGTCTCAGGTAATTCTTCTAATTATTTGTTGATTTTGATTTCTTTTTGTTCTGACCTTGACTTTTTTTATTTTGGTTTTGTCTTGTTGATTCTAAATTTCTAATTTTTGTGTTCCGATTATGATTTATGGCTGTTATTCTAATTTTGGTGTTCTGATTTATGATTTTTAATTTGTTATTGATTGTTGTTTGGAACATTTTTATTTTAATATTTGACATCTCAGGTTTATAGGCAAATCTTTATCTCCTACTTTTAATGCATTACAAGTGAAAATTATTAACTTAAATAATATCTATAATAATGCAAATTTAAGATGATGTATCTAATCTTTTTTTTTTTAATTTGTCTTTTCAAATCCTAAATTCTAAATCTTACCATATTTGACTTAGTAAATAAGATTTTAAATCTAAAATAATTTAATAAGATAAGATAATAAGATAAGATAAATGCTTATGATTATGCTGTATAAAATCATTATATATTACCATAAGTCCATAACATTAGAGTAAAAATAAAAGATCCTAAAGCTGCAATTTTTCTTCACCTCAATTTAGTTTATTAGTTAATAGTAAGTTTTCATGGCTAAGAGATCAACTTCCTATTCAATAGAATTCACATGTTCTGAAAAACCATCTTTATGGCTTATAACTGAAGAAAAATCATTCCATAATAGCTTCCGTATTAATTTTTCTTGTACCAATCAAATGATCCAACAAAAAAAAATTGTCACGAAACCAACCTCTAAGCCACATATTGATGATGAATTCTCTTCTTTTACTGTCACTACTGTCAACCAAACTTTTTTTGTTCCTTGGTATAAAGTTCCTAGTCATTTGCAACCCACCACTGATGATGATAAAGAAAAATTCAAATACTTGCAAGAAACCTTCTCTTCAATGTTCTTATCATCAGAGCTATTAGATAAAATTATGCCTTCCATATGTGAATTTGCGAGGGAGATCATGAAAATGTCTAAATCTGACCGTTATGCAGGAATTTGGCCATTTGAAGTGAACCTTCGCGTCACCACATCCATTGTTGATGTCACCACATCCATTGTTGATGAAGATGACGATTGTGAATCTGTTGGAGAGAATGAGATGCCAAAAGATGATGATTGTTCGGATGAGAGCCAAGATGCATGCATATGCATGGGAGAGATAAACTGATACTATTATTAATTTTTTGAATTAATTTTTCGTTCGTTTTAGTTTATAACTATTTTGAAGTAGTGCTCCAAAGATTTTTTTTTCACTCTTTTCAAAACATTGAGTTTTTAGATTGTAACATTATTTTTGTTGATATTTATGAATAAAAAAATAATTTGTCTGAATTTACAATAGTGAATATGATAAATAGAATAATCACAATTAATAAAAAGAAAGAAAGAAAGAAAGAAAGAAAGGAATATGAAAATCAAAACAAGCCAGCAACCCGGAAAGATGAATGCTGGAGCACGGAGAGGATCGCGGCTATGGAAACCGAATTTGATGGCTGAAATGCGCGAATTTCAATAAAACAAAGTCGGAAGCATTGGATGGCAGCAGAACCGCAAAGAAACAGAAGCAAATAAAACTCTTTGCTATGATAGATGTTTTGATAATTAAATCCAATGGTTGCTAAATCTTTTTAGAAGGCGATTTAGACCTAAAAAAGCCTTTGAAGAAAACAAGAAACTATACAGTCCATAGGAAACAGGGGTCTTGTATTTAAGTCTGCATAGTGCAGTAGTGGCTCCTATATGATGTGACTTCTTTTGTGATTGAAACATGAGATGATACACCTTTAGCATCACAGCTTCCCCATGGATGGTGTGCACATGACGGCACCGTTCCAATCAAGGGAAAGCATTTCACTGTTTATGCTTCTATTATCTGCAGTTAGCCTTACTCTTTCTATAAATGTTTCATAATATTCACATGTGAATTTACATGTTTGGCCAATCACAATTCTTTTAGGATGCTTCACCTAGTTATATTTATTATGTGTTGTAGACTTTTGCCTTATAGGGGTAAAAATGTAAATAAATTGAATGTTCTTAATGAATATTTTTATATAAATGAAAACAGCTAGTATCAATTTACATATGTTGGTGGTAAATCGAATCACTCTCACTCGATTTAGTAGAATTTCATGCGAATCGAATGGGTGTTATGCATATAGTTTGTCAATTCTAATTAATCAAATGTGCTCAATTCGATCTACTTAGTAATGCGAACTACACTATAAATCGAACATGATTGCTTCGATTTACTACCATTCTACCAAAAGATATAAATGGATGTAGGCTAATTCGATTTACTAGGGTGTAAATATAAGTTAGAATGTGAATTCCATAGCATAAATCAAATCCATACAATTATTTTGATACACCAACAATTATATCTATATGGAGCCAATGCTAAATCGAATTCAATTAATTCGATAATACTAGTCTATGAAAAAAAAATTTGCATTTTATAAAATTTAAAATTTTTTATTATGTAATTGATTAGTAACAAGTACATTACAAATTTTTATAGTACTCATCATAACAATGTTTAATTTAAAAATTATTATTAAAATTTTAGTTGTACTTATTACAAAATAAATAATTACAATAATTTTTTTATAAAATTTCTTTAAAAGATGTCACGAGTACAAAAAAAATTTTCTTGAACCAATTTACATAGATTGGACTCACAAATTTTTATAGTACTCATAAAATTTTCTAAGAAATGTTCACATTTTACAAAATTATTTACAACAACAATAATAATAATAATAAGGAGGTTTAAAGATATTTTATTATATTAGGTTAAAAAATTAAATTATTTAAATAAATAATTCAGTGTTTAGAAGTCCAGCATTAGAATAATTTTTTGAAAAGTATTTATCATATCATAAATTTATAATTATATAAATATGTGAAGGATTTATTTTTTAAATTACGTTTCTAAATTGACTGGCTTTTAATATTATTAGATTGTCTTATTTTTAAATCGGTCAATTCATTTTATATTTATATATTGTTATAATTTTTAAAAGTTTTATTATAATTATTCATATTTTGTAACGAGTACAACTAAAATTTTAATAACAATTTTTAAATTAAACATTGTTATCATGTAACTATATAAAAATTTATAATGTATTCGTTACTAACCTATTACATAATAAAATTTTTTAGATTTTATAAAATTCAATTTTTTTCATAGACTCGTATTATCGAACTAATTGAATTTGATTTAGCATTAACTCCATATAGATATAATTGTTGGTGTATCAAAATAATTGCATGGATTCGATTTATGCTATAGAATTTACGTTCAACTGGTATTTATATACGCTTTGCACCCTAATAAATCGAATTAGCCTACATCTATTTATATTTTTTGGTAAAATAGTAGTAAATCGAAATAGCCAAATTCAATTTATAGTGTAATTCGTATTACTAAGTAAATCGAATTGAGTTACTAAGATAGACAAAATACATGCATAAATCGAATGAAATCTATTCCATTTGTATGAAATCTTTTGATTTATATAAAAATCTTTATAAGGGACATTTACGTAACATTTTTTTATTTGGGGGATCTAGGTAATATCAAGCTTCAATTGGTTTATTTACATTTCTTTCTATTTGTATTGCTAAAATTACATATTTGAATTTTTTTCCTTCTTCCATGCCTTCACACCCTCCTTTCATATAAATATTATTGATCATTGTTAGCATTTATGAAAATGTGTGTGTGGATTATGGGGTTGATGTTGAGGAGAGAAGCAGACACAATAGACATAATTTAGTTTATTAATATTTTAATAGAATCTAGCATAATATTGTGCATCGGTTCTTTATTAAGTTGAATATTTCTAGTAATATTTTATGAATTTGCAGCGTCATCCATTCTATGCTCTAATGCTGTTTTATATGCGAAATGATTTGCAGGACCTGGAATTAGTTTGTACTTACATATTTTTATGACAGCCCTATGGACTTGTTCCCTATCAACTTGTTCTTAGTTTCAAGCTCATTTATTAATGTACCCGATTCATTTATTAATATTTTTGTCTATTTTTTCCAGAGCCATACATTTTTCATTGTGGAATGGGCATTTTATTTTTCTCCTAAACCTAGTTGAACGTCCTTCCCCCACTTATTCTATAAACTTCGATAGTTTGATATGTGAAAAACTAAGCCAACAATGTTTCAATTATTCTTTCTTTCTGATAATATTTGAAAACTAAGGAAAATTTTGGAATTTTTTAATAAATAAAAAAATATTTTTAAAAACAAAATATAACAACTTTATTATTTAAAACTAAAAAAGTTAGAATTTCAAAACTATATTTAATTTAAAATAGCTTATCAATGTTCTAGAATTGTTGTTGTGAAATAATATTGGTATTTGGATAAATCTTTCTAAAAATAAAAATTAAATATAAAAAGCAAAAGCATGATCTGAAGTAGTTTCTAACCTGCTTTTGTCCTATTGAAAGAAAAAATTAATTATTTTCTTTGCAAAAAATTTATATTTTAAGATTAAAATTTTCTTAGTATGCAACCAAGATATTTAACATTTAAAAGCGTGTGAAAGTAATTCTAAAATTGATATTAGGGACTTAAGGTGCATCAGTATTCAATAATAATGCAAAGATAAGTTAATTATAGGACATTTTACTTCAATCATTTGCTTCTTCACAAAAATTAGATCTTCTTAGCACAACTATATTGCAAGTTTGTGTTTCATATAGTCTTTTTTTTATTTATTTATTTTTCTGCACCATTAGTTTTTGATATATTATACGGTTGATCACTAGTAATCCAAGAATACACCAAATAAACTGTGTTCTAGTCAATCTGAAACATTTTACGGAGCTCCTAAAATGGGTTAACTCTCTGTTCCATTTAATATTTGACATCTCAGGAGCAAATCTTTATCTCCAACTTTTAATAAATTACAAAGTGAAAATTATTAACCGAAACCATACGTATAATAATGCAAATTTAAGATTATGTATCTAATTTTTATTTTTAAATTTGTTCCTCCAAATTCTAGATTCTAAATATTACCATATTTGACTTAATAAATAAGATTTTCAATTTAATACAATCTAATAAGATAAAGATAAGATAAATGCTTATGATTTTGCGGTATAAATCAAGGGCGCGCTACACATCCATGTAACCATGTAATGTAATCAAGTTGGCCCAAGTCCAAATAGAGTCACGCGCATTAATGACGAGTGAAAATACGCGCCCGAAAACCTTTCATTACTTCGCGCTCATTATGAAAAAATGTTACTTCTTCCTCAACACGAAACCGCTCATTCTCTTCGAATCTCTCTCAAAATCACTCAAACTTCAGTGACGTTCTTTGCGAAAACCACTACTGAAGAAGAATTGCGAGAAGATTTGGCAAGGAACAACCAGAAACGAATGAAAACAGCAACAGAGATTCGCCTTCCTCCTCCTCCTCATTCTCCCCCTTCTTTTTCGTGTTCCTTCTTCTTCACGTGTTTTTTCCATATCTTCATTCTTTTAGTGTTATTGCTGCTATATTTTTTTTGTCTTTTCCTCTTTCTCTCCCTAGTGAAGAAGCAGTAGAAGGTGAGGAGGAAGAGTTTTGAATTGTGCAAAATAGAAATGAACTGAAATGTCCAACTCCACTGAACCAAACATCATTCATGTGCTGAATAAAATGTCATAAATATTTAATCATCAAGAAAAATATTTCTACATGCACAAGGACTCAATTGAACACACAAACAATCAAGTAAATCAAAATGAGCAACTCCACTTAATCAAGCAACATTCATGTGCTGAATAAAACGTCATAAACATTCAATCATCAAGAATAACATTTTTCCATGCAAAAGAAGTTAACTAAACACATAACAATCAGGTGATCCGAAATGGTCAACACCACTGAACCAAACACCAATCATGTGCTGAATAAACGTGATAAGCATTCAATCAGTAAGAAAAATATTTCTGCATGCACAAGGACTCAACTGAACACATTAACAATTAAGTGAATCAAAATGAGTAACTCCACTTAACCGAGCAAAATGTTGGTGTTGTTGGTGATGATTATAACGAAAGAAGAAGAAAAACCTACGTGTGCGAATTTAAAAGAAGAAGGAGTAGGAGGAAGAGGAGGAGAAATACTATTCTTGTTTATTGAAAGTTGATCACAATTTATTCACCATATGAATATTGTTCGGTTCGGTAGTCTTTGTGATTTTGATTCACCAGATGAATATTGTTCGGTTCGATGGCCTCCTTTTACTTTGTTTAGTGTTTAAGATTATTGTGATAGTATGCAACAATCATTTTCTAGCTGTCTCAACATAATAACTTCATTCAACTGATTTGAAGTTGAATCATTTATTGTTTCCATTATTATTACGTTGAATTCAATGCAGATCAATAATGAAGAATGCAAGCAGAGAAGAAAAATGCAAACAGAAGAGAACGACGAATTTTATTAGGTTGAAGAAGAAGAACGTGAGAAGAGAACAAGGTTTACGTTGAGAAAGGTTTATCATGCAGGAGAAGGTTTACGTTATATACGTTATATGAGGCGCGTGTATAACAAACGCGTAAGGGGATTGGGGAGGTGCGCTTGATTGAAGTTACTTGGATAGCTTGAATAAAAAAATTACATGGATGTAGAGCTTTTCCCATAAAATCATTATATATATAACCATAACATTAGAGTAAAAATAAAAGATCCTAAAGCTGCAATTTTTCTTCACGTCAACTTAGTTTATTCATTACTAGTAAGCTTTCATGGTTAGAAGATCAACCTCCTATTCAATAGAACTCACATGTTCTAAAAAACCATCTTTATGGCCTATAACAGAAGAAAATTCATTTTATAATCACTTCCATATAAACTTTTGTTGTACCAATTAAATGATCCAACATAGAAAATTCACCAAGAAATCAATCTCTAAACCACATTGATGATGAATTCTCTTCTTTTACTTCCATTACTGTCAACCAAACCTTTTTGGTTCCTTGGTATAAAATTCCTAGTCATTTGCAACCTGTCACTGATGATGATAAAGAAAAATTCAAATACTTGCAAGAAATCTTCTCTTCAATGTTCTTGTCAAGTGAGCTATTAGATGAAATTATGCCTTTTATATGCCAATTTGCCAAGGAGATCATGAAAATGTCTAAATCTGTTTAACCTGACCTAGGACCCAAAAATATTTACTAATAGTAATACGTAATCAAAATAATTTTTTTTAAATTTCATATAAATCATAGAGCATTAGAACTTCATGCACCACAATATTTTTTCTACCGAAGAAGTCTCTCCATATATATATATATATATATATATATGGTTTTGCTAGGTACACAATGAATTTTGTAAATAATGTAAACAATGAATTTTAAAATTGACTTAATAAAATTAAAAAAAAAATGTTTCATCCCCAAATTACCTCATAAATCTTAACATTAGGATAACCATAGGCATACTTAGTAAATTGAACATCTAACTATTATTAACTGTACATGAGTAAATTGAATCAAAAGAAATAACAATCTAATTAAAAATAATGAACATAATCATTTGCATACCTATTGAATTAAACATCCGACATATTTATTATTCACATTGTTTACTATTTTCATTGTTTACCTATACTTTTCCATATATAAAACAAAACTTTGCTTTTGTTAAATACGTATCTGAATAGCAAAAAATTTGAAGGTCCACAAAGTTTTTTCACCAACATGGATGAAATCTTTTAATTTTACACATTGACCCAAATGGTTTATTGTATTTGTATAAAGCATTACTTTTTTACGTATTCATTTTAGTATAAACATCCTTCGTTACACAGCGTCTTTTTTGCCTTTAAGGTGTTGGATTGTTAGCTGATATAGGTGCCAGCTCAGCTTAGATATTTATAATAAAGAAGTTAGTTAAAGACTAGTTTAGTTACTAGAGTTAGAATTCTAATAGGACTAACCGTGGTTGACTTAGTGGTTTAGCAAAATATTACTAATTGTATATAAACTACACTGTAGCTTCATTACAAGTTTTTGTGACTCTTCATTATCTTCAGCAAGAAATCTTTTATTTCGTGAACTTCTTCTCTCTGCCACTCTTCTCTCACAACATTGATCCTCCTTGCAACCTCCTCTCTGCTTCACACTTTATCATGGTGCGGTGAGTGTGGAGGTTGCGAAAGTGACGAGAATCCGAGTTAGCAAAGAGAGAAGAAAGAGATTGTTGTTGAAGCTTCCCGATTCGGCCCAACTATGGCGAATGAGGAAAGTTTGGAGAATCCAAGTTCGAACATGGAAGACGTGTTCTCTTTGAGTGAAATTCAGAATCTTGCAAGACTTCTGAATCAATTTTCCAATTTTCAAAGTTTCCAGAACAGATCTGATCATTCATCCTCAAGCAATGCGAACGTGATGTTGGATCCAAGCAGCCCTTATTATCTACATCCAGGTGAGAATCCTGGAATCTCAATTGTGAATGTGACTCTTAATGCTTCGAATTATCATTCTTGGACTAGAGCAATGAGACTTGCACTCAAGTCAAAGAATAAATTATCGTTTATTGACGAATCTCTCCCCAAACCTGAAGAATCAGACATGAACTTTCTTACTTGGGAAAAATGTAATACATATGTGATAGCTTGGCTAAACTTGTCATTAAGTAGTGAAATCTCTCAAAGTGTGATTTGGAATGAGAATGCATGTGATATGTGGAATGACTTAGAGCATAGGTATCACCAAGGAGATATTTTTAGGGTTGCCGAATTAGAAGAAGAAATGTATGCTGCTAGGTAAGGGGACCTTTCTGTGACTGCCTATTTTACAAAATTAAGAACTATTTGGGAGGAATTAGAAACCTTTCAACCGATTCCGAAGTGTCTATGTGGTCCAGAATGCATTTGTGGTCTGTGAATAGTAAGAAAATACAGGAAAGTGAGGTAATTGGTGAGATTGTTGAGAGTTCTTAATGAAGAATATAGCAATGTCAGATCTCAATTGATGCTTATGAAGCCTTTACCTGACATCAACACAACATTTTCACTCTTAAACCAACAAGAGAGGCAGTTGCACTCGCCTGAGATCAATGATGCAAGAGCCCTAATGAGTTCCTCGGATTAAATTGAGAGTGAACGAGGACAACAACAATACTCAAATGCAAATAGCTTTAGAGGAGGTAGATGTCGTTTTGGAAGAGGTAGATCTGGTAGAAGAGGAAGAGGACCTCCTAAACTCTGCTCATATTGTCATAAAACTGGACACTTAGTGGACAGCTGCTACAAGAAGTATGGACCTCCTCCACACATGAGGCAGATGCAGAGGACAATAAACTGTGCAGCCACCTTATCTAGAAAGGACAGTGAAAAATCCAGTGAGGCACTGCAAACTTTAACTCAGAAAGGAGATAGTAAGACATCACATCTTCTTTTATCTCAAGAGCAAAAAGACACACTGCTTGCACTTCTCCAACAAGACAATACTCTACAGCCTAATCAAATCACCAACCCAAATCCCTCACTACAACCAGGTTTTCCAACATACACTTTAACAATGAGCTCTCAAATTTCACATATTTTGTTCACTAAAACTTTTTCACCACATACTTGGGTCATTGACAGTGGTGCAACCGATCATGTGTCATTCTCTTTAGCTAATTTTTACAGTTACCAACATATTAAACCTATTCTTGTTAAACTGCCAAATGGACATCAAACAATTACTAATATTGCTGGGACAGTAATATTTTCAAATAAGTTGTATCTCACAGGAGTGTTGTACATTCCATGCTTTACTTTCAATTTGTTATCAGTTTCTAAAGCTGCTAAACAATTGAAATGTCATTTTTCAATTTCTGACACTACTTGTGAGGTACAGGACAGGAGTACTTGGAAGATAATTGGGTATGCTAATGAGAATGGAGGCTTATACACATTGACTATTCCTGCATTAACACCACAGTCATCAAATAGCACTGCATTAATATCATCTCATCCTAAGCACACAAGCACAGTTGCTGGACACATCACTCACACTACTAGCGGCTCATCCACATTGCATATAGCTGATAGTGTAAAAGACATTACAACTTTATGGCATTTCAGACTTGGACATATTCCTATAGATAGAATGCATGTAATAAAGAGGAATTACCCTCTCATAGAATATACAAAAAATATGAAACCATGTGATTTTTGCCACTTTGCCAAGCAAAAGAATCTGCCTTTTGTAAATAGTAGAGGTAAGTATGGTTTTGGTCCCAAAAGTTTAGCGCCAGAATTGAAATCGTCCCTCTTGTAATTTTTTATTTAAAATCGTCCTTAATGTTGCATTTCATTTTAAAATCGTTCTTTCTAATAAAATTTTTTTAAATGACAAAAATACCCTTTTTTTTCCACCATTTCATTCTTCTTGTTCTTCTTCTTCCATTAACAAATTCTTCAATTCTAGATTCAAAACAATTTCAGAATAAAAATTCTTCTTCCATTAACAAAACTCAAAATTTCAAAATTTTAGATATAGTTAACAAAATTCTATTACAAGAATTAAAAATACCCAAATTTATCTTCAATTACAAAAATGAGAAACAGATTAGGAAACAAGAACAGATTAGGAAAATAAGAAACAAGAACAAAATAGGAAACAAGAACAGATTAGAAAAATCCAGAACAAGAACAAGAACAAATTAGGAAAATCCAGACCAACATCAAATTCAATAGCAACAACCAGATGCAGAAGAACAACAACCATGGATCTTGTATACAATTAACCATTAACAAAAATTCAATAACCTAAGCTAATTCAATAACAACAACAACAATTCAGCAGCAACTTTCAGCAATTCAATAACCTAAAATCAACTAACAGAAAATTAAAATCCAGCTAAACTAACCCAGAATCAAATCAAGGGGCTGGAGGGAGGGTAACAGGTAGTGGTGGCTCTGATTCCTTCTGCGACAGGGACTGAGGGAGGGAAAGCAGGGAGGCTCGCTGGCGGTGGTGAAACAGAGGAGACTCCACGTTGCTGCGTGGTGGTGAAGCAGGGGAGGCTCCACGTTGCTGCGCCATGGTGAAGCAGGAGAGGCTCACCGGTAGTGAGCTCTGGTTCGAGGAGATCTGAGACAGGGAAGAAGAGAAGGAGGGGAGAGGGTCTCGGTTGATCTGGACAAGAGAGAGGCAGCGGCTGTAGCGGTGGGACGGCGAGACTGCGGCTTCCCTTTCCCCTTCATCGTCATCATCATCAGAGTTCTGGAGGAGGCGGCGGCGACGACGAGGTCACGGCGTTCGAGGAGATCTGAGGCAGGGAAGAAGAGAAGGAGGGGAGAGGGTCGCGGTTGATCTGGACAAGAGAGAGGCAACGATTGCAGCGGCGAGACGGCGAGACTGTGGCGGCGGGACGGCGGTTTCCCTTCCCCCTTCATCGTCATCATCATCAGAGTTCTGGAGGAGGCGGCGACGATGGAGGCTCGCCGACGCCGTCCCCCTCCCCCCTTCCCTTCTCCTCCCCTCCCCTCCCCCTTCGTATACCCTTTTCTTCCACCCCCCAACACGTTTTCTTCCCCTTCCCCCCAACACGCGTTTTCTCTTTTTTTTTTAATTTTATAATTTTTATTATTAAAATAGGAATAGTGGTAGTTTAGGAATAAAACAAAAAAATTTATTAAAAAGGACGATTTTAATACGAAAAAAATATTAAGGACAATTTTATATCGAAAATTAGATGAGGGACGGTTTCGATTCTGGCACTAAACTTTTGGGACCAAAATCATACTTACCCCTAAATAGTACTACAAAATCTAATAAAATTTTTGATTTAGTGCACCTTGATGTTTGGGGCCCAATGACCACTCCTTTAACTGTTGGACATAAATATTTTCTAACTGTCGTTGATGATAAGAGCAAGTTCACTTGGCTCTATTTTATGAAACTCAAGTCTGAAGTCCAAACCTTGATAAAACAATTTGTGGCCTATGTGAAAACCCAATTTATCACAACAGTAAAGTGTTTTAGAACAGATAACGGGACTGAATTTAACTTGCACGAATTTTTCAATGATAATGGCATCATACATCAAAAATCATGTGTGGAAACACCCCAACAAAATGGGGTGGTTGAGAGAAAGCATCAGCACCTCTTGGGCATGGCTAGAGCTTTATTATTTCACTCTTCAATTCCAAAATGCTTCTGGACATATGCAGTTGGGCACGCTGCCCATCTCATAAATAGAATACCCAGCTCAAATCTAATGAACAAATCTCCTTATGAAATTTTATTTGAAAAATCTCCAAGTATAATGGAAATGAAGGTCTTCAGGTGTCTAGCCTATGCCACTACACTAACCACTTATAGAAAGAAATTTGACAAAAGAGGAAGAAAATGTGTTTTCTTAGGCTATAAGCATAACACATAAGGTTTTGTTTTGCATGACTTACATACACGGGAATTGTTTATATCTAGACATGTTCAATTCTATGAGAATGTATTTCCTTTTCATATTAATGCTACTCCTGATTATTGTCAAGCATTGAACTCATCTAATGACAATGACACAAATAAGAAAATTTTTAATATGCATCAATATGATGATTCTTTGAATTGTGAACTGTATCATGCATCCAAGTATCATGGTGATCCCTTACACATCACACCATCTCATGAGCATTTTGAGGAAGTCATCCCTCACCCTCCAAAATTGCATAATACCCCTGCATCATTTAATGATAACAATGCATCCCTTGATCATCAAAACACTGCATCATCATCTTCCATGACTCAACATCTAGCTCCTAGAAAATCATCTAGAATTAAGAACCCCCTGCATACTTACAGGATTACAAATGCTCTACCATTCTAGCTACATTAGCATATTCATCTGCCAATAAGTATCCTTTTTCAAAATATGTTTCTTACAATAGGCTATTCCCAAAATTTAAAAATTTCTCACTAGCCATAGCAGCCATCTCAGAACCCAAAACCTTTGATGAAGCTGTGAAACTGAATTGTTGGCAAAATGCAATCAATGACGAGCTTCGAGCTCTTGAGAATAATAGAACATGGACTATTAGTAGCTTACCTCCTAGGAAGAATATTATCGATTCAAAATGGGTCTTTAAGGTGAAGTTTAATGCCGATGGAACTGTAGAAAGACACAAAGCACGATTGGTTGCAAAGAGGTTTACCCAAACAGCCGGTTTTGACTATTTCCACACATTTAGTCCAGTGGTATGCATGACTACTCTGAGAGTTCTATTGTCCATTGCTGTCCCAAAGAGATAGTTTCTACAACAATTGGACATTAATACTGCTTTTCTCCATGAGGATCTACCTGAAGAGGTCTACATGAAGGTTCCTCAGGGTTTGCAAGCACCTCGTGGTTCGGTTTGTAAACTGAACAAGTCGCTATATGGTTTGAAGCAAGCGAGCCGACAGTGGAACACCAAGCTTGTTTCAGTCCTTGCAGAATCTGGGTACACACAATCAAAGTCTGACTATTCATTGTTCACCAAGTGAACAACTTCAGGTTTTACTACGATTCTAGCATATGTAGACGATCTCGTGTTGGCAGGGGATGATGCTAAAGAAATTGAGAGCATCAAATCTGTTCTGGATGCCAGATTCAGTATCAAAGATTTAGGAAAGCTCAAATATTTCCTAGGTATGGAGGTTGCTTATAACAAACATGGACTTGCCTTATATCAAAAGAAGTACACTACGGATCTCTTGGAGGAATTTGGGTTACTAGAGGCAAAACCAGCTTCGACGCCGATGGACTATTCCATTCACCTTTCTAAGACTTCAGGGGAATCCCTATCTGAACCTACTTTGTATAGAAAACTCATTGGTAAGTTGCAATACCATACCAACACAAGACTCGACATAGCCTTTGCGGTTGGAAAATTAAGTCAATATTTGGAGTCTCCCACCAATGAAAACTACAAAGCAACTCTACGAATTTTGAGATACTTAAAAAATACTCCTTCTACTGGTCTATTCTTCCCTATTGCTACAGATTTTAAACTCTTAGGTTTTGCAGACGCTGATTGGGCAACATGCCCCGATACCCGACGGTCAGTTTCTGGATACTGTTTCTTTTTGGGCACAACATTGATTTCATGGAAGAGTAGTAAGCAACTGACAGTATCAAGGTCCTCATCTGAAGCCGAATACCGAGCCTTAGCAAATGCAACATGTGAAGGCTTCTGGTTACTTCGACTACTGCAAGTGTTTGGAGTTAATCATGAAGAACCTCTCACCCTCTATAGTGATAGCCAATCTGCCTTGGCTATGGCAGCCAACCCTGTTCTGCACGAGCGTACGAAACACATAAAAGTGGACTGCCATATAGTTCGTGACAAAGCTCATGAGGGTATCATCAAACTGTCTTCCTGTGACCTCTAACAATCAAACAACTGATCTATTTACTAAAACACTAGCTCCGGGGCCTTTCAATTCATGCTGTTCCAAACTAGGATTGTTGGACATTCACACTCCTAACACTCCTAGTTTGAGGGGGATGTTAGCTGATATAGGTGCCAGCTCAGCTTAGATATAATAAAGAAGTTAGTTAGAGACTAGTTTAGTTACTAGAGTTAGAATTCTAATAGGACTAACCGTGGTTGACTTAGTGGTTTAGCAAAATATTACTAATTGTATATAAACTACTCTGTAGCTTCATTACAAGTTTTTGTGACTCTCCATTATCTTCAGCAAGAAATCTTTTACTTCGTGAACTTCTTCTCTCTGCCACTCTTCTCTCACAACATTAATCCTCCTTGCAACCTCCTCTCTACTTCATACTTTATCATGGATATAATTTTTTTTAACGCAAATATTAGTTCAGGTAGAATCAAACAGGTTCAACGAGAATTAAAAACCAAATGTAATTATTGCAAGCAATATTTAGTAAATTATTTATTTAATTAACTTTTAAGTACAATGACTATATATTTAGTTAGTTAGTTATTTAATTTTTAGAATGTAAAAAGTGCAATTTAATTTTAGATATTTAAATTGGTATATCTTTAATTTTACTGAAAATAATTTTTATTAAATTTTAATAATAAATTATTAAAGATATTTAATTAAATATTAATAATAAAACCTTTCACTTGACTTATTACGGACTATGAACATATTAATTAAAGATTATGTATGAAGTCAAAATTATGTTTCAAGAATCAGAAATTGAAAGTTTTTAATATATATAACAATTGTTTGGGGTCAATTCGAAAATCCAAATAATTTCAAAATAAAAGAGATAATTTTTTTTAAATGACTTAACCCAATAAACACCGTTAAGATTGTGTACATAAGAAACATTTGTCCGTTTCTTAAGAATTTAACTAATATTGATAAAAAATCTCACGTCATCATTGAATCACTCATCTTTAACAACATGTACTCAAAATGTGAAAAACTTTTTTTTGTCAAGATGTTAGTTCTATAATCACTAAAAAAATGTTAGTTCTATATTCATCTTCTATATTCCATTATTCCAATAATAAAGTAATTTATTAAAATTTTTAATTCATTTTTTTAATTATTTTTAAGTCAATTTTTTTATAACAAAAAAATCAAAGAAAAAAAATCCTAATCTAAAAAGAAAGACATATTTTTATTTTTAATATTAAATTAACAATAATATTTATAAATTTCTATGATATTTTTTTAAGACGTAAAATAATTTAATTTAAAAAATAAAAATCCAAACGCATGATTTTTGTAGTCGAATTTTTTAATTTATGTTTAAAATATTAAAAAAAATTGGAGTACCTCTTTTCATATCTAAATGTTTTAGTCAAAGAGGAGAGGCAAGAAGGGATACCTTCCATCACAAAAAAAAAAAAACCTAGCCTCTATTGAGGTTTTCTTCCTCGTGCTGTGACACTGCGGCCGTCTAACTGCCGTCGTCGAAGCTGAACCAGCCCTCTTCATCCACTGCCATAACATCAGTGTTGTTGAATGTCGTCTCTGTCGTCACGTGGCGTTCGATGTGTTCGGCGGCCGTCGGTGCTTCTGGTTCCCTGGCATGGGACTTCGTATGTGTTCGCAGCCGTCACGGTCTGTAGCGTTACCGCCGTTCCCGTCGCCGTTGCACCGTGTCTGGTCGCCAAGTTTTCCCTTCAGTTTTGAGCTTCGTCGTATCTTCCCCTTATTTGCGCCAGCTAGCCGTATCTTCGCCACGATTTTGCCCTCTGTTTTGGTTGAGCCTCCTCTGCGGCATTGCCGTACTTCCTCCGCCGTTCAGCCATGATAGGAGCTCCCTATCCATTGATTGTTCCAGGATTTGACCTCCAGAAGAAGTGTGTTCGAGTCTCAGAATTTAGTGAAGTGATTTCTTTTCCTTGTTCTCTTGTTCTTTCCTGTATTTAGGTTCTTGTCAGGTCTTTATTGATGTTGTTCGTTGGACTTAGCTATTTTAAATGTTGTTGTGGTGATGTTCTGAGTTCATGATATTGTTATTGTTAATTTGGTAATTCAAAGACAGAACACTAAAAGTGCAGAAGAATAGAGAGAGCAAAAGACAATGACCAATGAGTGAAAAGAATGTTATATTCTTCTTGCATTACAAATAAAAATGGTAGCTATATATATACAATAGGACTGAAACTACAGCTCATTATTGAGTGGTAAAACTTGGGTAATTCTATGATTGGCAACATCTTTTACAGCAAGGCAAAAAAGATGTTTCTGGAATTATGGTGGTACAGTTTCTGATAAGGTTGAAATTGTGCTGTTGAGTTGTAGGTTGGTTTTGGGTGATTCTTTCTTTTTGTCTTGTACTGGCTTTGTGGTGTGGTTTGTTAGCCCCCCGCAAGCTGATGATTGAAAGATATCTTTCAATCCCAGCTTGGATATGTTGACAGTGAAAAGGCGGGGTGGTAGTGCTTTGGTGAAGACATCCACAAGTTGGTTGGAGGAGGAAACGGGAAGGAGGTGCAAAAGTCCAGCTTGAACTTTTTCGCGAACTAAGTGGCAATCCACTTCGAGATGTTTAGTTCTCTCATGGAAGACAGGGTTGGCAGCGATGTGGAGGGCGCTTTGATTATCACAGTATAGCGCGGGTGGGCGGATGCAGTTGATGTTGAGAGCCTGAAACAAGTTGAGTAGCCATAGTAATTCCTTGGTAGTTGTAGAGAGAGCTCGATACTCAGCTTCGGCTGAGGAACAAGATATTGTGTCCTGTTTCTTGATTTTTCAGGATATGAGAGATTTTCCAAGGAAGAAACAATATCCAGTGGTAGATCGGCGAGTGTCGGGGCAGCGTCCCAAATCGGCATCACTAAAACCAGAGATTTGGAGCGGGGAGTCCCTTGGAAAAAAGATGCCTTTGCCTGGCAATCCTTTTAAGTATTTGAGAATGCGGATGGCTGCATTAAAGTGAATTTTGCTTGGGTTATGGACAAATTGGCTCAATTGTTGAGTAGCAAAGGTAATGTCAGGCCTGGTTGTGGTGAGGTAAATGAGGCGGCCAATGAGCCGTCGGTAGGCAGTGATATCATCAAGGGGTTCTCCGGTGTTTTGGCTGAGGCGAATGGAGTCATCCATTGGGGTAGACGAGGATTTGGCAACGGTAAGGCCAGCATCAATGATAATGTCCAAACAGTATTTTCGTTGGCAAAGGTAGAGGCCAGCAGCTGAATGCGCTACCTCAATGCCAAGAAAATATTTAAGTGTGCCAAGATCCTTAATTTTGAACTTAGAATCTAAGGCAGCCTTAATGGATTCAATCTCAGAAACAGAGCTACCAGTGACGACTATATCATCGACATAGACAAGGAGGGCAGTAAATGCTTTACCAGATTCTTTGAAAAACAGGCTGTAATCCGTCAGGGTCTGCTGGTATCCACACGAGAGTAAAAAGGAGCTGAGCTTCTCATACCATTGTCTTCCTGATTGTTTAAGGCCATACAAAGACTTCCTTAAATGACAACACTGACCAGGCTTGGAAGGTGTTAAACCAGGTGGCAAGCTCATGTACACAGTTTCAAGGAGGTCACCATGGAGGTAGGCGTTGTGGACGTCTAACTGGTGCAGTGTCCAATTATTGATGGAGGCCAGAGCAAGGAGGACTCGAATGGTGGTGATCTTTACCACCGGAGAAAAGATTTCGAGGTAATCCACCCCTTCAATTTGTGCATATCCTTTTGCCACCAGTCGCACTTTGTGGCATTCAATGCTGCCATCGGGCTGGCGTTTGATGCGATAGACCTAGCGACAACCTATGGGCTTCACATCAGCGGGAGTGTCGACAATGTCCCAAGTCTGATTTTGTTCTAGGGCCAAAATTTCAGCTCGCATGGCGTCACGCCAACATGGCTGAGTTTTGGCATCTGCAAATGTTCGTGGCTCGGCTTCTGTGGAGACAGAGAAGAGGAAGCGTCGGTGATGGGGTGAGACTCGTGTATACGAGAGTGAGTGTGAGATTGGATGCTGGCATCTTGAAGATGGTTGGTGCGGCGTTGTGAGAGAGAGATTGCAATAGTAGTCTGCCAAGTTGCGCGGTGGGGCATGGGTTCTATTGGAGCGGCGGGGTGCAACAGAAATGGGTAGTGTGGTTGGGGTTGTGGGAAGAGTGGACGAGGTGGTTTGGGCTGAGAAAGTGATAGAAGAAGGAATTAGACTTGTGTTTGTGTGGGGGAGGGGAGTTCCATCGTTGTTGGTTTGAGCCGTTGTGGGTGTTTGAATTGTGCTTGATGAAGGTTGGGATGTTGCTAAGTGTGGTGGTTGTGGATTGGGTTCTTCAAAGATGGTGGGTGATTGGGGAAGGATGTTGGGAGGGTTGGAGGGGTTTTGGTCAGGTTTAGTTTGTTTGTGAAAAGGGAGGCATGACTCAATGAATTGGACATTTCTAGAGATAAAAATCTCACGGGTGTCTAAGTCTAGTATGATGAAGCCTTTTGTGCCGGTTTTGAAACCTATGAAAACACCTCTTCTAGCACGGGGATCAAACTTTGAACGGTGGTTGGTGAGGGTGGAGGCATAGCATAAGCATCCAAAAACTTTGAGTGAGTGAAAATCAGGTGGTTTGTGGAAGAGAAGTTGAAATGGAGTTTTGTTTTGAATGATTGGTGAGGGAACTCTGTTTATTAAGAAGACAGCATGGTTTACAGCATAGGACCAAAAGGATGGGGGGAGGTTTGATTGGAACATTAAAGCTCTAGCGACATTGAGTATGTGTTGGTGTTTGCGTTCTACCCTTCCGTTTTGTTGTGGTGTTTCGACACAAGACTTTTGGTGGTGAATGCCTTTTTTGGCATAAAAATCATTAAGGAATTCAGGGCCATTGTCGGATCTAATGGTTTTGACATTGGTGTCAAATTGATTTTTGACTAAGGCGATGAAGTTCTGAATTTTTGTGCCAACTTCTCCTTTTGATTTTAGTAAGATTATCCAAGTAAATATACTAAAATCATCAATAATAGTTAAAAAATATTTGTGCCCATGTATTGATATTTTGGAAAAAGGCCCCCAAATGTCTAAATGTATTAATTCAAAAGGTTTGGATGCATTATTTGTACTCAAAGGAAAAGACAATCGCTTTTGTTTTGCCATATGACAGACATCACAAGATTCATTGACATGTGGATTAATAAAAGGAAATTGATGGTGGAGTTCTCTTAATCTTTGGTCCGAGAGGTGGCCTAGCCTACAATGCCATACATTGCTATCTGTGATTGGGGTTGGGATGAAGTTGTTAACATTGGCTAAGTTGGTGGAACTATTGGTCCTAATGGGTTTTTGTGGTTGCAACTTTTCGGCTAGGTAGTACAATCCATCTCTCAATTCAGCCGAACCAATCATCTTCAAGGATTTCGCATCCTGTATTTGGCAGAAAAATTCAGAGAAGAGTAATTGACATGAGAGAGTTGTGATTAGTTTAGAGATAGATAAAATATTGAAGGTGAAACTAGGAATATATAAAACGTTGTGCAAAGTTAGGTGTGGTGAGAAATTTATTAACCCACAATAGTGTGTAGTGATAATGGAATTATTTGGAAGGTAAACATGTATCGGTTTGATCTTGTGGTGCATTTGAAAATATGATAATGAAGAACAGATATGGTCAGTAGCTCCTGAATCTAGTATCCATTTGCCATTGTTGTGTGAGCTTATAGAAGGTGTGTTAGGTGATAAATGGGATGAGAAATGAAAAGAACAATATGCAGTGTTTGTATGTGTAACAGTGATACCAGACTTGGCCTCAGATGGCCTATGTTGACTTTGTGGTGTGGGTTTGTCTGCAAACTGCTGCCCATGAACATTGTGGAGAATAGCTAAGAGAGATTGGTATTGGGCTTGTGACAAACTAGGCCCAGAAGTTGGGTAGGTCTCTTCTTTGCTTCATCCGGTTTTGCTGAGTTGTTGTTGATATGAGGAATTAGGGTTGGCGGCAGCGGCATTGGTGTAGGAGGCGGTGGAGTTGCTGCGATCATTGAACCGAGGACGGCCGGGGTAGCGTGGGTGGCCAGGTGGATAGCCGTGCTTGCCGTAGCACTCGTCGACGGTGTGGCCGGTTCCCCCACAGTAGACGTATACTTTTTCGGCTCCACTGCATCCACCATTGGTGATGCGTCCGCGGCCGCGCCCGGGATTTAGGCGTCGTTGTGGCGTGATAACGGCGTTGGTGAGGAAGATCGGCTCGTCGAGAACACTACCGCCTCCTTGGAGTTGGCGCTCGTGTTGAATCACCATGTTGAAGACTTTGCTTTCTGGTGGAAGGGGGTCAATGAGCAAGATTTGGGATCGAACGACAGTGAAGTGGTCGTCTAGGCCTTTGAGGAACCGAATGATGAAGTTTTGGTCGTGGTAAGACCGAGCCGGGCATATGCAGGGTTTGACGGGGCGGTACGTGTCGTGCTCTTCCCATAGTGCTCGGAGGGCGGTGTGGTATTGAGTGACGGAGAGAGATCCTTGCTTGAGGCCATAAATTTGTTCTTATAGCTCAGCAACACGGAGCAAGTCTCCTTGTGAGAATCTGTTGCGAAGATCTTCCCAAATTGCTTCTGCATAGTCGAAATAAATGACGCTCTGAGCAATGGGCGCTGAGAGGGAATTGAAAATCCAGGAGGAGACCAATGTGTTGCATCTACGGCAGGAAGGGAAGAGCGGGTCATCGGTGGTTGGAGTTGGGATGGTTCCATCCAAAAAACCTATCTTGTTCTTTGAGATAAGTGCAATGGAGAAAGCACGAGACCATTGATGGTAGTTGTCGCCGGTGAGTGGCGGAGAGACGAGGACAGTAGAGGGTGTTTCACTTGGGTGAATATAGTATGGACTGGATGGTGATTGGGTAACATCAATTTTTTCTTGGTTGTTCTGAGACATGGTGTGGATGTGCAGCAGGCCCCTATTGGAGCTCTGATACCATCAAAGACGGAACACTAAAAGTGCAGAAAAATAGAGAGAGCAAAAGACAATGACCAATGAGTGAAAAGAATGTTATATTCTTCTTGCATTACAAATAAAAATGGTAGCTATATATATACAATAGGGCTGAAACTACAGCTCATTATTGAGTGGTGAAACTTGGGTAATTCTATGATTGGCAACATCTTTTACAGCAAGGCAAAAAAGATGTTTCTAGAATTATGGTGGTACAGTTTCTGATAAGGTTGGAATTGTGCTGCTGAGTTGTAGGTTGATTTTGGGTGATTCTTTCTTTTTTTCTTGTACTGGCTTTGTGGTGTGGTTTGTTAGTAATCAATAGAATTTTTGTTGAGGCGCTGTTATTCGACTGTGTGAGTGTTAGGTTGCTATATTTTTGTGGAGTTGTTAATCTAAATAATGATTTTGATCTTAGTTCATGTGTGTATCACCTAATGATTCGGTAATTTGATCAATTGTTCTTGAGGTGCTGTTCTGTGGCCTGTGTTTATTAGGTTGCTGTGTTTTTTACCAGTTATTAAGTTGAATAATTATTCGGATCCGACTTTACTTTTCATCTTGTTAATTTGTTCATATGACCAGATAATGTTGTTGGGTTGCTCTTTTTGATCTGGTGATTGTTAATATGTGGAATTGTTGTGATTTTCTGTTCTATTTTTGACAACGTTGGTGTAATGAGAGAATAGCTGAAAATGTTCCAATTTCTTTCCCTCTGGGCTAGTCAATGTTTCGTTGGAGAGCGAGGGAGGTGACGGGGCGAGAGTGTTCCCGTTGAGGCTGCAGTGTGAAGGTGGGGTTTGGCAATGGTGGGAGACTGAAAAGTTAAGGTTTTGAGGTGTGAGTTTCTGAAGAGAAGGAAGGGATGGGAGGGTCTGTATGGAGAGGTCGCTGAGTAGGGTAGGAGTGGTGCTGTTACTGCTTTCTTGAGAGGTTGTGGAAGAATTGAAAATTTGAAATCATATCTATAATAATGCAAATTTAAGATTATGTATCTAATCTGTTTTTTTTTTTTTTAATTTGTCTCTCCAAATCCTAGATTCTAAATCTTACCATATTTGACTTAGTAAATAAGATTTTAAATCTAAAACAATCTAATAAGATAAGATAACATAAGATAAACATTTATGATTTTGTTGTATGAAATCATTATATATATAACCATAATATTAGAGTAAAAACAAAAGATCCTAAAGCTACAATTTTTCTTCATTGTCAACTTAGTTTATTAATTAATAGTAAGCTTTCATGGCTAAGGTATCAACCTCCTATTGTAACACCCTACCATACAGAGTCTTATGCTTAAGTCATAATTCAGAGATGGCAAGGTATTACGACCTCTATAACATAAATTTAGTACGTATAGTAGTATGAATGATTGATTATAACTAGGAGCCTTTGTAGAAAAAGGGGTAAACAAAAACCGTAACTCGAAAGCGCAACACTCTGATCGATAAACGTAACGAACCGGGATAAGCTAACGCGAGGTTATATATATATACAAAGGAGTGTCAAAAACAGGAATATCAAGACTCGAAATCCGGCTGCGAAGATAACCGGTCCGAGCATAGCAATATATACATGTAATAAAATAAGGAAACCCAAAGGGGCATAAATACAGAAACATATTCTCCAAAACCTCCTATAAGAGGAGTCATCACAGTTTGTAGTATTTAATGGAGATAAAAGTATCTAAACAAGATATATAAACCAAAACAGAGCCCCGAGAATAAGGATCTTCGCTAATCCAGAAGTCTCCAGCATGCCTCAACGAGAAGCCTCGCGTCCTGCATCTGAAAACCACAAAATCCGCATGGGTGAGAACCAGAGGTCCCAGCACGGTAATAGCTTCCACATATATAATACATAATAATAGAGGAAAGCCGAAGGCAATCCTAGAACTTCCTCCAGATAATATCAAAGCTTATAAACGAGCTAAACCATAAGTGGCAACTGACTAAAGATTCTTCAGTCTAACTAATACTTTCCTTTCCAATTCCTTCAGACCTCCCAACCACCAGCAGGAGTATAATATATCAAACACAGTTATATCAGATAAGAGATTTACAAATAGGAACAGGTAAGGCATTTAGACAATTAGCAAGTAATATGCAGTCAAATAGGCAATCTCAAACAATTCATATAGTATGCATATGATGAATGCCTGTCCCTAGTGGCTGATGATATCATCTGTCGGTTATAGAGCCAACCCGACAAGTCTTGGTAGCTAACCATTGGACTGTCCCTCTGTCGCGCATCCCCAACTCGAGTTATACTCATCATAAACTTGATCATAATCATGATCCATATCCATCACCCTCACTGGTGAATATTTACGGGGGCGAGCTCATCCGGGTCTTTCACAGTGCCCGACCACACTTACGACCTAGGGTTAACAGAGCTTCGAGTCTCAACCTAGAGCACGTGGTGGCTAGCCACTGCTTCCTCCCAGGGAAACCCTCATCTCTGATGGTAGAAGTGCAAACATTCACAATTCATTCAACAGCATATATGCATTTATACTTAGCCATAAACATGGCTCCACCGTCACACGGCATAATCCAGCCATCCGGCTCACGGTTAAATCCATAACCAGCCAATTCATTAACAATTATGGCCCTTCGGCCCATGGCATAACAAGCATTTCCACCGCCATCCTCCGCATCTCACATAATCATTTTTTATCCTCATTGATCATTCATTTTTCCCTTGCTTCACTCGCAAGTTACCATATTCGCTAGCCCCTCTTCTCATGCTAGGCACATCATAATGATTTAAGACATAAATGGTGAGATCGGAGGTTTAGAAGTATGAAATTTGGCTTTTAAAACTCAAAAATCAAGTTTGGGATGAAAACAGGGCCACGCGTACGCGCACTCCATGCGCACGCGTGGATGGCCTTAAAACTCATCGACGCGCAAGCGTTATACGCGCGGACGCGCGGATTGAAAATTAGCCAACGACGCGCACGCGTCAGCCACGCGTACGCGTGGGTGTTCTTGCGCCCCAGGCACAAAACTGGCACAACTCTGGCACAACTCTCGGGAAAATGGCTGGGCATTTAGTACAGCGCATCGACGCGCCCGCGCACACCACGCGCACGCGTGGATGGTACTTTCTCGAAGAACAGCGCGTACGCGCCAAGTGCGCCTACGCGCGGAGGGTCACTCTGCTAAAAATTTTCTAAGTTAAAAGCTGCAGAATTTACAGATTCAACCCCCAATCTTCCGACGGACATAACTTTCTCATTTTAAATCGTTTTTCACCCGTTCTTCGAACGGCATGGACATCCCAGATCCAATTTCATTTTAAATAGATTTGGCACAAATCAGAGATTCGTAGTCCAAGTTATGTCCCGTCAAAGTATGCCCAAAAACCATGTTTTTATACAAAACCATAAAGTGCCATTTTCAAAACAAGCCACTTTCAACTCTTTTCAAAATCAATCAAAACATGCCAATTTCATCCCTTTTCTTTGAAATCAATCAAAATATACCAAAAATCAATATCAAGCCATCCTCAACTCACACATTGACACTTTACCAAGGTTCCCAAAACCACATCCAACCATTTTAACACTTCTCAATCAAATGGCTAAAGGACAAACACAATATCATGTCATACATCCTTCCTCATCCCAATTTCCAATAATACCATTTCCAATCAACCATCATTATACATAATCAACATCATACTCGCCATCAATATGGTACCACCCATCAATTCAACCTCATTCATTCATCAAGCATATATCACAACATGCATTTTCTCATATATCACACAATCAAGGCATCAATATTCATAATCACATATATGATCACATCATATATCTCAACCATTTAACAACATCAACCATTCAATGCCTATCTTAGGGCCTCTAGCCTAAGTATTTCCTACCACATTACATATTAGATACGGGAAACCGAAACCATACCTTAGCCGATTTTCCAAGCTCAACCGGAGCATTTCCGAACCACTTGTCTACAAGCTCTCAAGGTCTCAACACCTCCAAGAACAGATTTTATCACACAAAACCCTCTCCCAAGCTTTCCAAACTCACCAATCAAGCTCCAATATTCACATATACACAACCTAAGCCACAATCATCATACCCATACACAACATCTCAATACCCAAACATCATAGAACAACAAATTACACTAGGGTTAAGAATCTTACCACACCCAAGGTCCAAGGAGACAAGATTAACCTTCTCGTTCAAGAGAGTTGGGTCCTATAACATCAAAGAGCCCAAAATCTCAACATTTTTGCTCATGAAACTCGAAATCAAGGCTGGAAATTCGAAGAGTAAAACGTGGCTTACCTCAAGATTGATTGTATAGGTTTTGTAGAGCTCTCCGCGGTGAACGCGTGGCCGCAAACGGTGCGACAATCGGAGCTCTAGATCAAAAGTTATGGTGGTTTGAAGATCAACCAAGGGAGAGAACTTGAGAGAGTGTTCTTCCCTCCATGACATCCATTTCAGCGTGTGTTTGTGTGTTGTGAGGAGAGAAAGTGCTGAAAACTAGGGTTTTGGTTTAGTTTAGTTAGGCCAAGGGCCCACTTTGTGTCCGGTTGGACCAGTTTGGCCCGTTCGGTCCAATCTTGGTCCGATTTCTATAAAATTGGTACCGAAATTCTCGTCTCAATCTCCTCTATCATATTAAGCCATAAAAATAACATTTTTGGCTTTCTAGAATAAATTCTCATTTATGGGTTAATTAGCCGTTAATTAACCGGGTCTTACATCCTACCCACCTAATTGGAAATTTTGCCCACAAAATTCAAATCCAATTACCTGAGAATAGGTGCGGATAATCCGTTCGCATCTCCGACTCAAGTTCCCAGGTGTGTTCCTCAACACCGCCTCGACTCCAAGCCACTTTGACTAATGAAACCTCTTTTCCACGCAACCGTTTGATACTAGTATCGTCAATTCTAACTGGAGCCGCTGGAAGCGTCAAATCTTCTCTTAACTGAACCGACTCAGGTTCTAATACATGGCTAGCATCAGGAGTGTACTTCTGAAGCTGTCACACGTTAAACACATCGTGCAGGTTCGAAAGATGAGGTGGTAGAGCCATCTGATACGCTACCGGTCCAATCCTCTCCAAGATCTGAAATGGACCAATGTATCGAGGATTCAACTTCTTCGCTTTAATCGCCCTACCTACTCCTGTGGTTGGAGTAACCTTCAGGAAACATGATCTCCTTCTTCAAATTCCAAGGGCTTCCGCCTCTGATCGGCGTAACTCTTCTGGCGACTCTGCGCCGTAAGCATCCTATCTCGGATTTTCTTAACTTGTTCAGTGGTCTCAGCTATCATTTCCGGCCCCAACAAGCCTTTCTCCCCAGCTTCATACCAACATAGCGGAGATTGACATTTCCTCCTATACAATGCCTCATACGGAGCCATTTCGATGCTCGCATGGTAACTATTATTGTATGCAAACTCCTCTAACGGCATATACCGATCCCAACTCGCCGGTTGATCCAAAACACAAGCTCTCAACATATCCTCTAGTGTTTGGATCGTCCTCTCGGATTGACCATCTGTTTGAGGATGGTACGCTGTACTCAAGCTTAATCGGGTTCCAAAAGCTTTCTGAAATGCACCCCAGAACCTCGAAGTGAAACGAGGATCTCTATTAGAGATTATAGTAGCAGGTACACCATGGAGTCTCACAATCTCCTTTATGTATAACCGAGCTAGCTCCTCAAGGGTGTAAGTCATCCGAATGGGCAAAAAGTGAGCTGACTTCGTCAGTCGGTCCACAATCACCCAGATAGCATCAAAACTAGTCCTAGTCCTTGGCAATCCCGACACAAAGTCCATTGCAATACTTTCCCACTTCCATTGCGGAACCTCTAAAGGTTGCAACATCCTAGATGGTCCTTGATGTTCAATCTTTACCTTTTGGCAAGTTAAGCACTTTGAAACATATTCCGCCACATCATTCTTCATACCCGGCCACCAAAACATCGCCTTTAAATCATGGTACATCTTAGTACTTCCCGGGTGAATGGAGAATCCGCTTTTGTGTGCCTCCTTTAAGATATCTTGCCTCAAAGTGCCAACATCCGGCACAATGATCCTACCCTTGAATCTCCATAACCCATCTTTTTCTTCCGACACTCTCCACTGTTTTCCTTGCTCGATAGCCGGTAACACCTTCCATAATGCTTCATCATTTTCATGAGCCTTTAGGAGCTCGGACTTAAAATCACTCGAGATTTCTAATCGGCTCAAACACAAGGTTCCAGATACTTCTCGAGCACCAATTTTTAGACTCTCGAATCACTTGAGCAACTTCTCCTCCTGAAGCATCATCCAAGTCGCATATAACGACTTCCGACTTAACGCATCCGCCACTACATTTGCCTTTCCCGGATGGTAATTCAACTAAAAGTCGTAGTCCTTCAATAATTTCATCCACCTCATTTGCCTCATATTAAGCTCTTTCTGATCAAAGAGATATTTCAAGCTCTTGTGATCGGAGAAGACTTGGAACTTAATCCCATAGAGATAATGCCTCCACGCCTTCAAGGCAAACACGACCGCAGCGAGTTCTAAATCGTGCGTAGGGTAACTAACTTCATGAGGTCTCAATTGTCGTGAGGCATACGCCACCACATTATGATGCTGCATCAGCACGCATCCTAGACCCTTTAGTGAGGCATCACAGTACACCTCAAATGGTTCGTTCGGCTCAGGTAACACCAACACAGGTGCAGTGGTCAACTTTTTCTTCAATATCTGAAAGCTCTCCTCGCACTCAGGAGTCCAAACAAACGGAGTCTCTTTGCGGGTTAACTTTGTCAACGGCAAAGCTAATTGCGAAAAGTCCTTGATGAACCTTCGATAATAGCCAGCTAAACCCAGAAAACTCCTTATCTCAGTTACTGTGGTTGGTTGCCTCCAATCCATCACAGCTTCCACCTTAGTTGGATCTATGGCTATTCCCTTCTTACTCACCACGTGACCCAAAAACTTTACCTCATCCTTCCAAAACTCACACTTAGACAGTTTCGCATAGAGTTTCTTCTCCTTTAGAATTTGCAACACGGTCCTCAACTGTTCCGCATGCTCTTCTTCTTGGAGTAAATTAGTATGTCGTCAATGAAGACAACAACGAATTTATCCAAAAATGGACGGAACACTCTATTCATGTAATCCATGAATACTGCAGGAGCGTTCGTCAACCCAAAGGACACCACAGTGTACTCGTAATGACCATAACGAGTCCTGAAAGCGGTCTTAGGGATATCTTCACCCCTCACCCTTATCTGGTGATAACCGGATCGCAAATCGATCTTGGAGAAAACCCCAGCTCTTTGTAACTGATCCATGAGATCATCAATCCTTGGCAATGGGTACTTATTCTTTATGGTGACCTTGTTTAGCTGCCTGTAATCCACACAGAGTCGCATACTCCCATCCTTCTTCTTTACCAGTAACACTGGAGCACCCCACGGGGAAACACTTGGTCGGATAAAGTTCTTACCCAACAATTCCTCTAGCTAAGACTTTAGCTCGGCCATCTCTAACGGTGACATTCTATAAGGAGCGCTTGAGATTGGTCCCACCCCAGGCACCAATTCAATAGCAAACTCGACCTCTCGATTAGGTGAAAATTCCTCAATATCATCGGGAAACACTTCCGGAAACTCACACACTACCGGAATCTGATCCAACATTTGGTCATCACCCGAAACACCCGCGGTTAACAACAGGATACCCTGACATTCGATTCCGGAACAGTTCACCATCATCGAATTAAGTAGTAACTATTCACCACAACCGGCCCGTCTGTATCTTCCGGCATAAAGTACACCGACTTTGTAGAACAATCAAGCAGGACATGGTTCTCAGATAACCAGTCCAATCCCAAGATAAGATCAAGACCGATCATCGGTAAGCAGATTAAATTATGGACAAAATCACGCTGCTTGAACCTAAACGAAACTTTCGGGCATCCTAACCTAGTTACCATGGCTTC
The DNA here is from genome assembly GCF_059453495.1 of Arachis ipaensis. NCBI lineage: Eukaryota > Viridiplantae > Streptophyta > Magnoliopsida > Fabales > Fabaceae > Arachis > Arachis ipaensis. The sequence goes on along the minus strand of NC_142435.1, from coordinate 14,151,258 downwards.
ATGGGTAGCATTATATACTTTTAGGTCATAACCTAAGGTTACGATCTTCAATCCTAACTCATGGGCTTTCTCAAATGCAATGAATGAATGCGATGCTCCCGAATCAAATAAAGTATTTAAAGTTTGACCAGCCATTTCACAGTTACCTCGAATGAGTATCTCGGATCCCTCTGCACCCCTAGCTAAGGTGGTGAACACCCGACCGGTATGTTGTGCTTTCCCAGCAGCTTGCTTCTGCTGCTCTGGACAACTTGCGGCTCTATGCCCCGCCTTTCTACAATTGTAGAACAAACCCCATCCGGCCTTGCATGGTACTCCCGGATGGTGACTTCCATACCTAGTACAAGCTTGATCATTCTGAGGTTGCTTCCCAAACCTTTTTCCTTGGGAGTAGTTGTTGTTGGGCCTCCCCTCTTGAAAGGCGGACCTCTAGGTGCAAAACTCTTCCCTCGGTTATGTAGAAATGATCCTTTATGACTTCCTTTCTCAATGGCTGCCATCTTCACACACTCTTCAGCAACCCTACACTTGTTCACCAACTCGGAGAAAGTCCTAATCTCCATTGGCCCCACCGAACTGAAAATATCGCTCCAGAGTCCTCCTTCGTACTTAACACACTTCCATTCCTCATATTCCACCGGACTCCCTTGACACATACGAGAGAATCTGAACAGCTCCTCAAACTTGTCAGTATACTCAGATACGAACATAGTACCCTGCTTCAGCTGCAACAATTCAAGCTCCTTGGCCGTCCTGGCAGAAGTCGGAAAGTACTTCTTATAGAACTTCTCTTGGAAGACATCCCAGGTGATATAATCATCACCCTGCTGCAGGAAGCGTCGGATTCCTTGCCACCAATGCGACGCTTCCCCAGTGAGCAAATAGGTAACAAACTCTACACGCTGCCCTTCAGGTACCACCTGCGCTTGCAGTGCTCGTTCCATGGCCTGAAACCATGTATCGGCCTCAGTCAGGCTAGTGGTTCCCTTGAACTTAAGTGGATTAACCTTCAAAAAGTTTGCCAGTGTCATCGGGTCCTGAACTCCACCTCCGTCATTATCATGGTTGTTCATCTGTTGACCAAGAGCCTCAACAATGGCTTGCATAGCAGCAGCCACGTTCTCCAATGCAGTCATAAAGTTTACCGGGTCATTAGGGTTAATCTTCGGTGCACGAGCATTCGTATGACCGCTCCTACGACCTCTACCGCGTCCACGAGGCGCCATCTAGTTTCTATACACACCAAACAATCGATATTAAGTTGATCAGTCTCAATATCGGAAGTCTAGTGCTTCAAAGTCCCAAATGCATGCTCATGAATGTTTATGCCAATTATATCAAGCAGATATACTAATAGCACATAACACACATACAGAGAATGCACAGAAGCATAGTCAGTCCATCCCTCAGGCTCTACAGGAACGAACTGCTCTGATACCATAATGTAACACCCTACCATACAGAGTCTTATGCTTAAGTCATAATTCAGAGATGGCAAGGTATTACGACCTCTATAACATAAATTTAGTACGTATAGTAGTATGAATAATTGATTATAACTAGGAGCCTTTGTAGAAAAAAGGGGTAAACAAAAACCGTAACTCGAAAGCGCAACACTCCGATCGATAAACATAACAAACCGGGATAAGCTAACGCGAGGTTATATATATATATACAAAGGAGTGTCAAAAACAGGAATATCAAGACTCAAAATCCGGCTGCGAAGATAACCGGTCCGAGCATAGCAATATATACATGTAATAAAATAAGGAAACCCCAAAGGAAACCCAAAGGGGCACAAATACAGAAACCTATTCTCCAAAACCTCCTATAAGAGGAGTCATCACAGTTTGTATTATTTAATGGATATAAAAGTATCTAAACAAGATATATAAACCAAAACAGAGCCCCGAGAACAAGGATCTTCGCTAATCCAGAAGTCTCCAGCATGCCTCAACGAGAAGCCTCGCGTCCTGCATCTGAAAACCACAAAATCCGCACGGGTGAGAACCAGAGGTCCCAGCACGGTAACAGCTTCCACATATATAATACATAATAATAGAGGAAAGCCGAAGGCAATCCTAGAACTTCCTCCAGATAATATCAAAGCTTATAAACGAGCTAAACCATAAGTGGCAACTGACTAAAGATTCTTCAGTCTAACTAATACTTTCCTTTCCAATTTCTTCAGACCTCCCAACCACCAGCAGGAGTATAATATAGCAAACACAGTTATATTAGACAAGAGATTTACAAATAGGAACAGGTAAGGCATTTAGACAATTAGCAAGTAATATGCAGTCAAATAGGCAATCTCAAACAATTCATATAGTATGCATATGATGAATGCCTGTCCCTAGTGGCTGATGATATCATCTGTCGGTTATAGAGCCAACCCGACAAGTCTTGGTAGCTAACCATTGGACTGTCCCTCTGTCGCGCATCCCCAACTCGAGTTATACTCATCATAAACTTGATCATAATCATGATCCATATCCATCACCCTCACTGGTGAATATTTACGGGGGCGAGCTCATCCGGGCCTTTCACAGTGCCCGACCACACTTACGACCTAGGGTTAACAGAGCTTCGAGTCTCAACCTGGAGCACGTGGTGGCTAGCCACTGCTTCCTCCCAGGGAAACCCTCATCTCTGATGGTGGAAGTGCAAATATTCACAATTCATTCAACAGCATATATGCATTTATACTTAGCCATAAACATGGCTCCACCGTCACACGGCATAATCCAGCCATCCGGCTCACGGTTAAATCCATAACCAGCCAATTCATTAACAATTATGGCTCTTCGGCCCATGGCATAACAAGCATTTCCACCGCCATCCTCCGCATCTCACATAATCATTTTTGATCCTCATTGATCATTCATTTTTCCCTTACTTCACTCACAAGTTACCATATTCGCTAGCCCCTCTTCTCATGCTAGGAACATCATAATGATTTAAGACATAAATGGTGAGATCGGAGGCTTAGAAGTATGAAATTTGGCTTTTAAAACTCAAAAATCAAGTTTGGGATGAAAACAAGGCCACGCGTACACGCACTCCACGCGCACGCGTGGATGGCCTTAAAACCCATCGACGCGCAAGCGTCATACGCGCGGACGCGGGGATTGAAAATTAGCCAACGACGCACACGCGTCAGCCACGCGTACGCGTGGGTGTTCTTGCGCCCCAGGCACAAAACTGGCACAACTCTGGCACAACTCTCGGGAAAATGGTTGGGCATTTGGTACAGCGCATCGACGCGCCCGCGCACACCACGCGCACACGTGGATGGTACTTTCTCAAAGAACGGCGCGTACGCGCCAAGTGCGCCTACGCGCGGAGGGTCATTCTGCTAAAAATTTTCTAAGTTAAAAGCTGCAGAATTTACAGATTCAACCCCCAATCTTCCGACGGACATAACTTTCTCATTTTAAATCGTTTTTCACCCGTTCTTCGAACGGCATAGACATCCCGGATCCAATTTCATTTCTAAATAGATTTGGCACAAATCAGAGATCCGTAGTCCAAGTTATGTCCCGTCAAAGTATGCCCAAAAACCATGTTTTTATACAAAACCATAAAGTGCCATTTTCAAAACAAGCCACTTTCAACTCTTTTCAAAATCAATCAAAACATGCCAATTTAATCACTTTTCTTTGAAATCAATCAAAATGTACCAAAAATCAATATCAAGCCATCCTCAACTCACACATTGACACTTTACCAAGGTTCCCAAAACCACATCCAACCATTTTAACACTTCTCAATCAAATGGCTAAAGGACAAACACAATATCATGTCATACATCCTTCCTCATCCCAATTTCCAATAATACCATTTTCAATCAACCATCATTATACATAATCAACATCATACTCACCATCAACATGGTACCACCCATCAATTCAACCTCATTCATTCATCAAGCATATATCACAACATGCATTTTCTCATATATCACACAATCAAGGCATCAATATTCATAATCACATATATGATCACATCATATATCTCAACCATTTAACAATATCAACCATTCAATGCCTATCTTAGGGCCTCTAGCCTAAGTATTTCCTACCACATTACATATTAGATACGGGAAACCGAAACCATACCTTAGCCGATTTTCCAAGCTCAACCGGAGCACTTCCAAACCACTTGTCCACAAGCTCTCAAGGTCTCAACACCTCCAAGAATAGATTTTATCACACAAAATCCTCTCCCAAGCTTTCCAAAATCACCAATCAAGCTCCAATATTCACATATACACAACCTAAGCCACAATCATCATACCCATACACAATATCTCAATACCCAAACATCATAGAACAACAAATTACAGTAGAGTTGAGAATCTTACCACACCCAAGGTCCAAGGAGACAAGATTAACCTTCTCCTTCAAGAGAGTTGGGCCCTATAACATCAAAGAGCCCAAAATCTCAACATTTTTGCTCATGAAACTCGAAATCAAGGCTGAAAATTAGAAGAGAAAAACGTGGCTTACCTCAAGATTGATTGTATGGGTTTTGTAGAGCTCTCCGCAGTGAACGCGTGGCCACAAACGGTGCGACAATCGGAGCTCTAGATCAAAAGTTATGGTGGTTTGAAGATCAACCAAGGGAGAGAACTTGAGAGAGTGTTCTTCCCTCCATGGCCTCCATTTTCAGCGTGTGTTTGTGTGTTGTGAGGAGAGAGAGTGCTAAAAACTAGGGTTTTGGTTTAGTTTAGTTGGGCCAAGGGCCCACTTTGGGTCCGGTTGGATCGGTTTGGCCCGTTCGGTCCAATCTTGGTCCGATTTCTATAAAATTGGTACCGAAATTCTCGTCTCAATCTCCTCTATCATATTAAGCCATAAAAATAACATTTTTGGCTTTCTAGAATAAATTCTCATTTATGGGTTAATTAGCCGATAATTAACCGGATCTTACACCTATTCAATAGAATTCACATGTTCTAAAAAACTATCTTTATGGCCTATAGCCGAAGAAAATTCATTTTATAATCGCTTCCATATAAACTTTTGTTGTATCAATTAAATGATCTAACATAGAAAATTCACTAAGAAATCAAGTTCTAAACCACATATTGATGATGAATTCTCTTCTTTTACTTCCACTACTATCAACCAAACCTTTTTGGTTTCCTGGAATAAAATTCTTAGTTATTTGCAACCCACCAATGATGATGTCAAAGAGAAATTCAAATACTTGCAAGAAACCTTCTTTTCAATGTTTTTGTCAACTGAGTTATTAGATGAAATTATGCCTTCCATATGCGAATTTGCCAGGGAGATCATGAAAATGTCTAGATGTAACCGCTATGCAGGAATTTGGCCATTTGATGTGAAGCTTCGAGTCACCACATCTATTGTTGTCGATGAAGGTGACGACTGTAAATTTGTTGGAGAGAATGAGATGCCAGCACATAATGATTGTTGGGATGAGAGTGAAGATGCTTATGCATAGGAAATAAACTGATACTATTATTAATTTCTTGAATCAATTTTCTTTCGTTTTAGTTTTTAATTATTTTGAAGTAGTGCCCGTAGATTTTTTTTTTACTCCTTTTAAAACATTGATTTTTTAGATTGTAACATTATTTTTGTTGATATTTATGAATAAAGAATTAGTTTGTATAAACCTCTTTTTTACATATTTATTTTAGTATAAATCTCCTTCACTGCACAGCGTCTTTTTTGCCTTTGAGGTGTTGGATATAATGTTTTTTTAACGCAAACGTTAGTTTCATAATGTAGAAGTGTAATTTTTATTTAACTAAAGATAGGTAGACTCGAACCTGCGATTTTTTTAGGTGAGTATAGAGAGATTATGTGTGTGTTTAGCAAACACGTTGAAAGCACAAAAAATACGTTCAATCTTCTTGAACGCTGTAATTTTTGTTTGCCTAATTTTTTTCCTTTAAACGCAAACATGATTCTGGGTTTGAACTTCCATTCATTAGAATGGACATTCTACTAATTTTGCCATTCAATCTCAATTATAATAAGAGATACCAAAAACAATAATTAGAGTTCTTGATTTTTTTTATACCTCTTAAATGAGTATGAAAATATTAAGCCATTTGAACTATAACCATGGTTTTAAAAATCGGACCAGACTGGCTAGTCGAACCGGTTTAACCAGGAACCAGTATTAAAAACGATCTGGTCCGATATTTATAACCGTTGGAGAAAAAACCGCTTGAAAACCGTCAAACCGGCCGATTATTGGCCGGTTGGATCGGATTGATAATCGGCCGGTTCGAATAAAACGGCGCCGTTTTGTTTATTTGGGAAAAAAAAAAAAAAAAAGCAGAACTGCAGAACCATTCGTGAACCCAAACTCCCCCCTCCCCCCTCTTCTTCCCCCAATCATTCGGGCACTCCCTGGAGACCTCTGAAGCCAAGGAAAACCCTAGCCCTTCACCGCCGCCGCCGTCCCCAGGTCCTCAGCGCCGCCGCTGCTTTCTCTTCCCCGTGTCGTTTTTATCTTCGCTGGCACGTAGTTTTCATCTTCCTCTTCCCCCAGGTTGCTCGGCACGTCGTTTTCATCTTCGCTGGCTTCTCGGCACGGAATCCAGGTTAGTGGCCCTGCTTTCAATTCTTCGCCTTCGCTTCTTCCTTTTAATTTCTGAATGTTCGGTCTTCTTCTTCGTTTGAAGTTCTGAAATTGGTGTTCAATTTTTGTTCCATTTTTCTTGTAATGTTTTGTAAATTGTAATTGTCTGTGCTGATGGATCTGTCTTGTATTTGCTGGTTGCTGATGGCTGTAAATTTTTTTTTTCAAATTTATTGATGGCTCGATGGCTCTGTTAGTCTGTTGCTTTCAATTCTTTGCTCTGTTACTGATGGCTCTGTTACTGATGGCTCGATGGCTCTGTTAGTTGCTGATGGCTCTTAATTTTTTTGTTCAAATTTACTGATGGCTTTGTTTGTAGTTGCTGGTTTTGCTGGGTGAAGGTTTAGTGTTTTGGAATGTTTTATAATGTGCTAATGTTTGTAATTGCGGGCTTTGTTTGTAATTGCTGGGTGAAGGTTTAGTGTTTTGTGACTATTGGTTAATGTTTTGGTTTAGTGTTCTCTCTTTTCCAGATTTCCCTTTGCTGAATTGGTAATCAATAAATTTGTCTTTTTGCTGTGTAAATCGGGACTTTACTAGGATTTGTTAAATTTGTTGCTGAATTTGTTACTTCCCAGTCACAGAATCAGAACAGAATGCTCAGTCAGTGCTTGATTGCTTGGCTTTGCTCACTGATTGTATTTGATGATAAATTTTAAATTGATAACTTTTAAATTTTAAATTTGCACTGCCCATGTTAATGATTCACTGTTCTTTCAGTGCTTTTTGTTGTTAATCATTGTGATGAGCTTTGTTAAAATTTGCACTGCCTATATTACTGAGTGTTCCTTCATTGCTTTTTGTTGTTGTTAATCATTGTGGTGAACTTTGTTAAAATTTGCACTGCCTATGTTATTGATTCACGGATTCATCCCTCTCGTCATTATCATTGGCATGAACTCCGAACCAAAACCCCAACTCTCTGGATAAAATTGTAACGAAAGCTTATTGGGACTTTTTCTTCTACTTAAGGTATGAATCAGAATGATGAGGCCAAGTTGTGAATACACAAGTGTCAACAGACTATAATATATATTGAGTTTGTGACATTAGAAGGGTGTAATAATAACAATAATGGAGTCATGTTATTTGAATATTGAGGTTTAACATTTAAACTCTCAGCTTCTCAGCCCTGTTTGATTCTTCATCTCAGGCAATTGAATCGAATCAACCAGGCCATCCTTTTCTTTTTCTTTTAGTTGATTCTTAATTTTTCTAATATATGTAGCTTTTTGAATCAAGTGGATCAGATTATGTAGTTTTCTTGATTTGGGATATTTTCAGAGACGCATTAGAAGAGCTATTTTATTATTATGTTTGCTATAATAATATTCACATGTTCTGTATGCTTGTGATTGTTTCGGTGTTTACATTTTCTTTCCAAGTCACTTGCTGTGGTTGTTCTTTGAGTTAAGGCTTTGTATGTGTGTGTGAAAATATGTGATAATGTTGAATGCTGTTGCATCTAATAGGAGTTCTTGGAGTACCCTCATCTTTGGTCCTTTATAATTTATTTATTATTTTATTCTAAAACGGTTTTTTCGGTTGAATCACTGGTTGGACTAGTTGGACCAATGAACCAGTGAACCAGTGACTAAAGAGGTTTGATGACCGGTTCGGTTTTCATAACCTTGGCTATAACTCATTGGCATGTAAAAGTATAATTTAATTTTAGGTATTTAGGTTGGTATACCTTTAATTCCACAGAAAATCAGTAAAACCTAACCCCAAACTAAATCACTCGCATCACACCACACACTCTCTCCACTCTCCAAAGGGCCGCACTCACCCACCCTCATGCCCGTAACCTCAAAACTCTCCACTCTTTGCCGGCGACGGACAACTTCACAGTCGCATCGCCGTCCAGCATCATAGTTCTCAGCCACACACTTCCTCTGCTCCTCGGTTTTGTCGTCGCCGTCGTGCTCCGTTCGTCTCCATCCAACCTCTATCCGTAGTCCCTCCGTTTCCAGCTTCGTGTCTCACCGTCATGTCTGTTGTTCGGTTTTTTCGTCCTGCTCTAGTCTCGAGTCTCAGGTAATTCTTCTAATTATTTATTGATTTTGATTTCTTTTTGTTCTGACCTTATTTTTTTTATTTTGGTTTTGTCTTGTTAATTCTAAATTTCTAATTTTTGTGTTCGGATTCTGATTTATGGCTGTTATTCTAATTTTTGTGTTCTGATTTATGATTTTTAATTTGTTACTGATTGTTGGTTGGGACATTTTTAATTTGTTCTTGATTTTTTTTTTGTTCGGATTCTTGATTTTTAATTCTGATTTTCTTGGTCGTTGTTCTTGATTCTTGATTTGTTATGCATTTGAATTGTGGTCGTGAACATAATGAATATTTCATCGATCTCTTGGATAACTGCATAAGCAAAGTGACATGATCTGTTTTGATCACATGGTAGTATCTCGTTGCAAACTATGTAGAATAGTTGGTGATTACTTTGTTGGACCACCTTAAATTAAGTGTGCTGGGTAATGGGAAGGTTTGGCAAATTGAGAATTTATGAATAGGAATTAGCAAATAGTAGTTGTGTTGTATTTTTAAACATTCTAGAAACAAAATTGTCAAATTGTTGACCAAATATTTGTCTTTTCATATTTTTTACTCTCTGATGTTTAATTGATGTTTGTGGTGGCTTTCATGCAGGGAAGAACAAAAGAAACTTAATGCGTCTTTGGTGAATTAGAAGGTGGAATTGGTAATTTTTATTATTGTGCTGTGTAACCTTTTATTACTTCATGAAATTGAACTTGTTATTTTGTTAATTATATGTTGGTACTTGGTATTATTTTGCATATTATTAGTTGAAAATAGCTTAGGACAAGTTTTTAGTATACTAGATATGATTAGAAATTTAGGACATGTTATTTTTTTTTAATTAGCGGCAAAAACCGAAAAATCAAACCAAACAAGTTGGCTTCACAAAAACAAATCGAATATTTTATATATAATTAGTTCGAATGATTTTTTTTCTCAAAAAACCGAACCTAACCGCAAACTGAACACCTCTAATCTACACCTGGTTTTCACCCGGATCAGGGTTTAGGGTTTTAGGTTATACTTATATGCCTCAATGCCACCATTCTTCTTTTCTCACTCTTTCCTCTCACCACCGTGAAGCAGCTCCATCGAGAAAGATGCTGTGGAGGGCATTGTCCTTGCGGAAACCCTCTGCCACTTGTTTCTTCCAATTGAATCAGCAGAGAGGAATGCATGATAGGAACAAGAAGGCGATGGCGTTCATCGCAAAAGGTTGGAACGCGTTGAAGGAGGTCGATAGGGTAATTGATTACTGCGAGCTCAATGATACACGCCTCATCCCTCTGCTTCTTAGAGCAAAGGAGAATTTTGAGCTTGCTTTGGAGGCTGACAACACCAACACGCATGCTAGGTATTGGTTATCCAGATTGCACATGAAGTATCATGTTCCTGGCGCTAATAAAGCCGTTGGAGCTGCTTTATTGGTCGAAGCTGCTGACATGGGTGATGCTGATGCACAATTTGCATTGGGTTGTCAATTGAGAATTGAGGTGCGTCACTGACTCACTGAAATGCTAGGTTATTAATTTGTATTGTATCATTTGTGGATTCAAGTTTTCTATTATGTGATTTTTATTTTTTTGTTAGCTAGTGAGGTTTAGGGAATGGGATCACTGGTTTCTTGTTTATTTTACTTGCCTGGTTTTGATGTTAAGAATTAGATTGACACATAATGATGATTGCTGATATATTACTTTTCTGTCGCAGAATGACTACGTCCAATCAGATCAACAAGCTTTTTATTATTTGCAGAAAGCTGTTGATCAGGTATGTTTCCCTTACCTATATTGAAGGTTTTTGGTTTCCCTGTTTTATGAATTCCTGACAAAACCTTACTTGTGCTTATTGTGTTGTGTTCTAGTTGCATCCAGGTGCTCTTTACCTTTTGGGTGCTGTATATTTGACGGGCGATTGCGTGAAGCAAGATATTGCTTCAGCATTGTGGTGTTTTCATAGGGCTTCAGAGAAGGTAATATGAGATACTAGACTTGTATTGCTTGTTAAACTATCTTGATTTTAGTTTCCTTATATGTCTGGTTAGTCCCGGTTTTGGTCAGCGCAACATTGTCTACACCCTTTGTAATCTAGAAGAGTCTAAGCATAACCTAATTGATTTATTTCATTATTGTTTCATTCAGGAGTCTGAGAAGTTCAGATTTTTTAGTTTCTTGATTATAGAATATTTTGTGCTGGTTTCTTATTTTTAATCTTTATGTGTACACAGGGCCATGCCGGAGCAGCTATAGCATTTGGATCTCTTCTTCTTAAAGGTCAGTGTGCCTGCTTGTGTTCCTTTCCTTATTTTGTTGTATTATATTGTTGGGTGTTTCAGTTCTTTTCATCCCCATCCCAATCATTTGGTTATGCCTTGCTTACCAAGATCTTTTTATGGTTAAAAATCGAGCAGTTTTAAAAGTAGGTTTCTCTATTGCGCATGATTGCAGAAAGCAAAGGGGATGGTCTAAACATAAATTAGATTGGATTTGATATGGTGGCTTGCTTACGCTTTTTTATCACGTAGTTTTTCACTATGATACTAATAAAGTATTCTGCCTCAGGTGTTAAGGTTCCAGAAACAATAACAAAATTCAGTTCGAAGAGAGGTTCTGCTACTCGCAAAGCTGGGAAGGGGAAAGAAAGTCTTGCAATTGATCCGGTAGAGATGGCACGAGAAAAGTTCCAGATAGCGGCAAAGGCAGGATGTGATCTTGGATTCAAATGGCTTGCTAGGTTAGAGGAGGAAGAGAGGCGATTACTTACTGAAGGGTATTCGGATTCAAATAATGTGTCCAGTTAGTTTTTTGCAGCTGAGCTGATCCAATGTGATTTATTATAGAGATTGAGTATTCTCAAAGAAAGAAATGGAAAATAATTGGATGTACTTGTGTTTTCTCTTTGTATATATTCATAATCTTATTTTAAGACTAAGACTAACCGAACAATTTTGGAGTTCACTTGTACTTTTTTTTAATATTTCTTGTAAATTGTAACTATGGAAATAAAACACGATGAGTCTCTAAGATATCTACATTACACTTTGTTTTTTGTGTGATAATTTTGCATATATTTGAAACCCTAAATATGTCCGAGTTAAATTGTGAATAACTTCCATCTTTATGATGTAAGCGACCAAATTCATAAATTATAAGGGATAATTTGTTGCTAAGTATTTTCATGAATCTATTTGTCATCAGTCATCGTGTGCATTTTTCAAATATTTATTTGATTTAATAATAATAATAATAATCTTTCTTCATTGGTTGGTACTACTGTACAAGTTACTAACTTGGCCGTTGGCAAGATTAAACATACCTTGTTAGCAAAATTTATTTCTTTTACTTTTAGGCAAACATGCCATAATAGGATTTTATAATTTATATATAATTTTGAGAGTCTAAAGCACCTTAATTGGGCTAACGAGTTATAGTTTAAACGACATAATTTCTTCATACTCATCTAAAGGTCAGTATCCGTGCTGTGTAATCCCGTTTGATGCTTCTATTTTTTCTTAAAAAAATTGTGAAACCAAAATCTTTTATTCTTCCGCAATTATTATCATGTTACCCATAAATTAAAATTAAAGAAATAAAAACATGGAAATCTCTTTAATTCTTGACCTTTCTTTTAAGAGTAAAGTATCATTTATGTCCCCAACGTTTGGGGTAAGTCTCAAACCTATCCCTAACGTTTTAAACGTCCTATTTGTGTCCCAAACGTTTCTAAATCGAATCAATGTTGTCCTACCGTCCAAATGACTAACATTTGGTTAACGGCGTTGCATACGTGAAGGTTATTGTACACGGTGGCAGGGCGTTTTTATGTGACCGTTATTGAATTAAAAATAAAAGAAAAAAGAAACAGATAAACAGCAAAGAATGATCCTCTTGGAAACTCTAATTCTGCAAATCTTCTCTCCTCTTTGATGCTACACCTTCTGCGAAGCTCGACTTCTCTGGTTGAAAAAGGATGGAGGCTGATGCATGCCAATCTGAAGCGACACACGGCAGCAAGCAGGCGACACGAAATAGAAACCAGGCACGTCGTAGGAGGACAACTTGCTACTGTGGGGAACGGCCTGTGCTCGCCACCTCATCGACGGCAGAAAATTCCGGGCGGAGGTTCTGGGGTTGCGTTAACTTTGGGGTGAGTTTTAGCCATGCGTTTCTTGTTGTTGAGTTATATGTTTTGACAATCTGTGGGTGTGACTCGGTTGTGTCATATTTGGTATAGATTGGAGAAGAATGCGGCTATTTTGTATGGGCAGAACCAGAGGAAGAGCCCCCACAAGTTTCAAGGTTAAGGATGAAGGTCAGAAATTTGAAGAGCAAAATGGAGAAGGTTGAGTTCAGGTTCATGGTTGCAGTGGGAGTTGCTTTAGTTGGATGGACAGTTGCCCTAATATTGGTTTGTGAGAAAACAAGCAGCACCAAATTTGGGAGACTTTTACTACAATGATGTTGAGATAGTGAGATTTAGGAGAATATCATTAGATCCCAACTTGTGCTCTGTATTTTTGCCTAGAAATAGCACTGATGTTGACATGGTTGGTTTTTTGTTGAACTGAATGAAATTGTAATGAAATGATGTTTTGATGATTTAAGTTTGGCAAAATGCTATGTTGTGCTTGTGTAAAAAAGTGCAGTGATATATTGTGCAGCTGCAATGTTATATTATGCATTCTATTTAAAGTGTTATATTTTGCATTGTTATATTTTGCAGCTGAAATAAAGTGTTACATTTTGCATTCTGCTTAAATGAAGCAAGTCATGATCATGACAACAATCTGAACTGTAATATATTACTTAATCACTAACCATTAAGATTGTCATTAGCAACAAGCACAATAGGTTCACAGTAAAATAACAAAATAGGAGCTACACTATTTGCTCCACAACATCTGTATGAGATAATTAGCAACAAGCACAATAGGTTCACAGCAAAATAACAAAATAGGAGCTACATTATTTGCTCCACAGCAACTGTATGAGATAACAAAAGGGAGTCTTTAAACTAGTTTTGACAAATTATAATGATACTAAAGAGAAAACATGAAACTGCACACATCATCATCATCACATCTTCTTCCATGCTTTTGGAGGTGTCCTAGCCATAAACTTCAGTTGGGATATGCTGACGTGCTTGGATGGGGTTGGCAGCACTCTGAGATTGTTGTGCTTGGCAGCATCCTTGAGTTGTTGTCCAGAATTATTGTTTGACGGAGTCATCTTAGCCTTCTTTGACCTAGCCTGAGATTGCTGGGAACTGATATCATTGGAAGGTGATTTTCTCTTTGGCCTTGATGTGTTGGTCTTCTTAGCTGCAGCTTGTGATTGCCTAGAAGCCTGGCTGGAGATAGTACTAGACACAGTGCTTGAGATAGTGCTAGAAATGACTCTTGTAGCTCTTCTTGTAGACCCAGCAACTTTGTTTGCCTAGTTAACAGCCACAATACGACATTATAATCTTTGAATGCAATCAGGCAAAATGAAGCCAAAACCAGAAAAAACAACTATTGTACTTACCGAAGTAGTGGCAGCTACTTTCCGCTTCTTTGGACAGGTCCGTTTGTTGTGGCTTCTAGCAAAACAATAGGAGCACTTCTGAGTCTGCCCATCGCGAGACACTCCTCCCCTAGTTGAATTCTCATCTACAGCTTTATTCCGTTTCAGTTTAGGCCTTCCAATGGGTTTTCTGTAGACTGGTGGCAAAACGTCATCAAACTGTGTCTTCACCCACAGGTTGGGGCCATTTACTGGATACACCACATGTTGGTAGCAGTCAGAGTAAGTTTCCTTCTTGTAACAGTTTGCAACAAAGTTGTCCACATTGAAGCACATCTTCCTAATGCAGGTCATGGCATGGGCACAGGGGATTCCGGACAACTGAAACTTCCTGCACGAACACTCGTGATTCTTCAAGTCAACCACGAACTTCTCTTTGCCTCCATGGATGCTAGTTACCTCATATTTGTCACGACCAGCATAGGTGCTCACCCACTTACCACTTGCATCAGCTTGTTTTTCAACCTTAGTCCTGATACCGGGCAACACCTCTCTTTGGTATTCAATTATCCGATCCCTATTATCAGCCCAACGCCTCATTATGTATACTCTGATGTCTTCAAGCATACTGACTATAGGCTTCTCCCGGGCGTCCACAATCACAGAGTTAAATACTTCACACATGTTGTTAACCAAGGTATCACACTTAGACCAAGTCCCAAACTTATGCCGGCACCAATATTTGGTTGGAATCTCCATAAGGTGGTTGTAGGCTCCATTATCAACCTTTTGGATTTTAGCCATGTTTCTCTCCCACTCTTGTAAATAAGTGGCTTTTGCAGCATTCTACATGGGAATCTCTTCCTGGAATTGCTATAAAGATGTCTAACACAGAATCTATGATCCACTCCGGGAATGAGCTCATCGAAGGTTGGAACTAAGCCCTAAATCCATAGTAAATCAGTTTTACTTGAAGTAGTAATTAAATCAGCATGATATGTGATAATGACAATTAACCAAGTACATACAGTTCAAATCACAGAATCTATTATCAGCATGATATGTGATAATGACAATTAACCAAGTACATACATTTCAATTAATCACAGAATCTATTATCAGCATGATATGTGATAATGACAATTACAATTAATCAGTTTTTACTTGAAGTAGTATGGACATGCACAATTCATACTACAAGTCATACATTTCAATCACTAGGTTCACTATAGGCAACAACTCTAACACTAAACTAGGATCAATAACGTAGCTATCAGCAAGTCTAACACTAAAACTGATTATATGAATGAAGTGAGTAGAGAAATAAGTACCTTTTGTTGGTCAGACATGAAGGTGCATCTCATTAGCTTGTCACTACCAAAGTCATCACACAGATTCGTGAGAAACCAAGTCCATGTGTCCTTAGTCTCTGCTTCAACTACTGCGTAGGCTATCGGCAGTATCTGGTCGTTCGGGTCCCAGCCAATAGCCGTGAGAAGGTGACCTCCATATGGTGTCTTGATGAAGCACCCATCAAGGCAAATTATTGGTTGCAAACCATAAAACTCTTCTTGCATGCATCAAGGCACACATAGAGTCTTTGGAACTTTGGCCTTAAATCCACACCCGGTTTTGGTCTCTCAGAAGCAAACTCAGGTGGTCTCTCCACTTGCAACTTAACTGTAGAACCCGGGTTAGACCTCAGCAATTCATGACAATAGTCATACAGTCTCCGATACTGCTCTATGTACGTTCCTTGTAACTCATCAAGTGCAAACTGCTTAACCCGGGCAGCTTTAGACTTAGTTAGCTCTACATTCCACTTGCTGTATGCTTTGTTCATTAGCGTGGAGAGCTTTATTTTTGGATTCTCAGCGATCTTTTTTAGAAACACTTTGTCCAACCATTTTGCATGCATAATTCCAATTTTCAACTCTCTAGAACAGCTATGCTTGTTATGGCAGCTGGTTAATTGCCATGTTTGCTCATTCTTAATCTTCCCACAGTATGCAAACCAGTTACAACCCTCCACACAAGTGACCTTCACTCTCTGAAGATCAACCTTATCAAACCTCAAACCCCTCCCAGTGTGTACAGCATAGGCAGTGGCACAATCCTTGAACTCTTCTCTTGAGACATAAAGAGTTCCAACCTCCCACTTGTACTCACTCATGTCCTTTAGCTGCTTGTGCAATGGATACTTCTTTGCAACACTATTTCATTCTCATCATCATCAGTAATAGGCATATCTAGGAAATCTTCAGAATCATATCCTTCTTCCTCATCACCTAAACCTGCAACAACCTTCTCCTTACCTTTGGCACTCCCACTAGCTTTTGCTGCATCTGTTTGGGTTTCAGTTGATGCAGCCTCGAATCTATCCCCTACCCTGATGTTGACATCTACTAAGCCCTCTGCCCCTTCCTTATCATCATCACTATCACCAAACACAACTTCGGCAGCACTATCTTCTGAACCATCACCATTTTTGGAATCAGAACTCCATGAATCACAACTATCATCTTCACCACCCTTGGGTTCATAGTCCTCGTCCTCACTGCCATCACTACCCTCTCCTTCCTCATCTGATTCATCTTTGTTACCCACAATTTCTTCCTCCACATTTGGGCCAGAATTTTTCTCCACCTGTCCAACTGTTTGGGCCTCACTTGTAACCATTGGGCCTTGCCCATCAGATCCACCACCCTTCACTTGCATGTTACTTTCAGTACTCCCTAACAAGTGTACATCTTCAACCACCTCATGGATATCACTTGTTTTGTGAACTACAAACAGCTCCACCATATCCTCCCTAACCCCAATGTTAGCCATATTCATTGCATCTTTATCAGTTCGCAGCATCCTTAAGCCTTCTTCTGTATTCTGATCCTGTGATTTGTACCACATTGCAGCAATATCTTTCTTCAAATACCCTTGTCTGCTCACTATGTCATAAACCTCAATCAAGCTCCATTCATCTTCATTGCAGTAGTCTATGACAGTTGTCTCCCCACCCAAATACTTCAATTGCCCTTGTTGAAGTCCAAAGCTACCATGGTGGTAAACTTTGACACTAAAATAACTCATCCTAACCAACAGACCCTATTACAACAGGCAAATATAACGAAACAACATCAATCGCAGGCACACATTCAATCACCAGAAAACGTAAATTCATGCCCTAACTAACATAAGCAACGAACATTTTGCTGAGAATACAAAAAACCAACTAAACCCTAAAAATGCACGCAATCTCATACATTGCTGGCCATCTTTTCTTCGTAGAACTACTCAATAAAATCCCAAAAAACAAATTTTTTTTTCAAGTACATACCTCGTCGCACGATCAAACTCTGTCACCACAACAAAGGTGTAAGCTTTCATGCAAAACTCCCAAGAATGATCCGCCAACTACCTTGCAGCCCCTCCCTACGGTCAGCCTCGACGAAGAGAAAAAACGTGTGTGGTAACCAGAACTGGAATAAAAAACGTTGGGTAGAGGTGCTGTGATTCTTTGACGTTTCATATTTGCTATAGTGAACGGTATATTGGGCGCGAAGAGGCAGACGTGTGTATCTCAACCTTTGGGCTTACTCACTTAATGTCCACGTGTGTAATGCTGTTAACCAAATGTTAGTAATTTGGACGGTAGGACAATATTGATTCGATTTAGAAACGTTTGGGACACAAATAGGACGTTTAAAACGTTAGGGATAGGTTTGAGACTTACCCCAAACGTTGGGGACATAAATGATACTTTACTCTTCTTTTAAATATATCCAACCTTCTATGGCTATATGTATTCCCACATTTTTTTCTTTTTTTCAATATTCCAACCTTGACTACTAAGGCTTGTGTGTGTGTTTGTTTTCTTGTTAATTTCTTTCAATGGATTATATTTGATAACATAGAATGTTCTTAATTATCCTATCCTTCCTATCATCACATAAAACATTATCCACTTCGCATATTATATATCGAATTTATCAATATATGGAATAAGATTAAGTACCTTTAATCATAGGATACCAAACAAATAGCATATTCATTCCCATGTTAATTTTGAAGTCTAAAATTAGTACGCGTTGCATGTAAAGAGGTCCATATACACATATAAAGAAGATGCATCTTTTGAACAGGAGCGATAAAATAGCTTTTGAAAATGAATAATTTCTTCAAAAGCTCTTAAACAACTTTTTAAGAAGTTAAAAATATTTAAAAAATTATATCAAACAATATTAATGTGACTTTTCATAAGTCAAAAGCCTAACAAAAAAGAGTAGTTTTTAAAACTTTCTAAACGAGCTCATAATCTTAAATGTTAAAAACGTCGTCTGTGCTATCTTGAACAAAGCACTTATAGCAGTTCCAATGGTGTCTTGAACCACTCGGCCATCTCTCTCCCATGATGATTATGGCCCAGAAATCGAAACAATAGTAAATGATTCATATTCCATTTTTGGATAGGCGCCTATATAAAATAAATAATCAATTTGACCTATACGAAATATTTTTTTTATATAAAAAAAAGAAACCAAATTCTAAGCCGTAGGAACTAGTAGTAGCACTAGCATACAATTGCAACAAACACATTATTATTGAATAACAAAGAACAATCATAGCTAGAACACTGCATTGTACTACACTAAATTGATATATCTCTTCAATGGGATAAAATTTTCAATCCAAATGATTTGTTGAGCCATGCTTTCCAGCCACTACCACCATTGCTTTTCTGCGATATCAGCTCTGTGTTCGGTTCTGCCTTTGATGAACATACTTGCTTTTTGCACAACACAAAGTTCCTCACCCCATAAGATCCTATGGCTTCCAATGGATTCAGAGCTGTCAAAGCAGTTTCTATAAAAACCAATAAAAATAACCAGTCAACTTCAAAAATATCATGAATCAAACTTTACATCATTGTAATATTGTATCTCTATTCATATGCCTCTTTCTATTAGTTTAAATTTATAAAAGTAACAGTTTTATGATATGCAGACATAAATTAGAGTTTGATCTAAAAAAAATATCTATGCAAAAAAAATTCATGCAAACCTAAAAAGATGTTGCGTAAGAGTGCGTATTAGAATAAATATAACCATTTATATAACTCCTATCATCATCTTAAATTTTGAGAGAAGCGATTTCATGACTCTAACTAATACCTGTTGCGTTTAGGTAAGCATTGAAATAATAATGAATATAAAAAGCAGTAAGTTTTATTCAACTATATATATCCATACCGTCAAAGCATGCATTATAAAGGAGGAAGTTGGTAGGATCAAAACCAAGAATAGGAAGCCTGCCTTCATGAGCATAGGACTTGAGGGCAGTTTCAATGATCACAGAAATAGTGTCCTTTTCATTCACCACGAACCTTATTGGTTCTGCGTGTAACACTTTAACTTTTAGCATTTCATGATCGTACTAAAAGTTCAAGCGTTATCTATCTCTACTTCGTTAATTTCATACTATATTTATTTAATATTGAACCTTCGCGAATACAAATCAAACTTTTAATTAAGAAATTGAAAAGTATTTACTTTAAACTACTTAATCATATAATTATATTCACATAATATTAAATAGGAATAAGTACTTTTTTCGTCCCCAAGGTCTAGGGTCAAAATCAATTTCATCCTTAATCATTTTTTTTTATTAAAATCATCCTCAACGTTACAAAACGTTATAAAATCGTCTTTTTCTATTTTTTTGCACCAAATTACCTTTAACTATTAATAAAAATAATATTAAAAAAAAATAAAACCCCACCCCACCCACACCCAGCATCTCTTTGTCTCTCCCCCCACCCCAAACCCACCCCCAATTTCCCTTCCTCCTACTCTCTGACTCTCCACCCCAAATCGCATCCCATCCCATCATCATCATCATCATCATCATCATCATCATCATCATCATCATCATCATCATCATCAGTTCCCACTCCCTTACCCCCTCACCCCTTCACCATAACTCCCACCCCCTCACCCCACTCCATCACCCCCTCACCGTAACCCCCCACCCCTCATGCTGTCGTTTGGGCTATCTCGGAGGTGCACCCGCCGCTGCCCCAGCGTCCAACCCGCTGCCGCCCCTGCCTCTATTTTTGTTTTTGTTGTTGCTTCACCATTGTTGATTCACCCTTCTCTTTCTCTATTCTTCGTTCTTCCTATTTTTTTTTTTAATTTTTGAAGAACATATACATGATTGATGATGAATTGTTGCTAATTTTGTGATTATTTTGTGATTGATCTTGTTGTTGAATTTTTTATTTATTTTGTGGTTAGGGGTAAATGATGAGGGAGAGTAAGAGTCTTGGGGAAGGAGGGAGAGAGAAAGAGGTTTGGTGATGAAGAAGGAAATTGGGGGTTACTGGGTTAGTGGTGATGAAGAAGGGGGTGAGGGGGTGGGGGGGGGGGGGTTACGGTGAGGGGGTGAGGGGGTTGGAGGGGGGTTAGGTTTTGTTTTTATTTTTTAATTATTTTTATTATTTAATAAGGGTAATTTGGTAAAAAAAATAAAATTAAAGTAGAAAATGACGATTTTATAACGTTTTGTAACGTTGAGGATAATTTTAATAACAAAAAAAGATTAAGGACGAAATTGATTTTGACCCCAGACCTTGGGGACGAAAAAAATACTTATCCCTGTTAAATACATAGACTTATTCAATATTCCTCAAATACAAGTCTTGCCACTCTGAAAACTCAAAATGACAAATGACAAAGAAAAGAATCTCAACTAAACTAAAAACAAAAAATACAAATACATTAGTTTTGTAGTTCGGTTGCGGCCACGCCAAAGCTTACTAAACCTGTCACTAAAGTGTTAGATATAAAAATGGGTGAGAACATCATCCTTTCGAATTCTCAATAAAGAAGGGAATACCATCAAAGCAAAGAAATACTTGTAAATAGAAAGAATTTCATTATAAAAACAGTTTATTTTTAAAATAACCTTTTGAAAAAATTATGTGAGAAAACTTACTTTAAAAAAGTCGTAATGAATTTCTTTAGTTTACAATTCCATAAAGTAAATTGGATAATAAGGAAAAAGGATCAAAGACATGCCCAAGGGATTACTATCAAACAAACTTATATTGCTCATTCCTACCCATCAATACATAAACTAGAGTATCAGGACAATACCAAATCTAATCTGCCTCAACCTCCATCACCACATCAGGAACAACTTTCAACGTTACCACCACCAGCACGAGGATCTCAGTTTTTAAATATAGACAAAATAATACAAAAAATACACAAAAAGAAAGTACATATAGAGTAACTAGATCAAATAGTAGATAGATGCAATTATTCAAATAGACAAACTAAAAACAAAATATACACCCAAACAATACACACAAATACAAATGATGCATGTCTGCCCCTATGGCTGATGAACTCATCTGTCGATTATACAATCAAACTCGACATTTTTAGTAGCGAACCCTAGACAGTCTCTGCGTGCACGCATCCCCAAGCTCAAAAATTCATATTCATATATCAAATGCATTGGGGGAACATTCGGAAAGGTATAAGTGTCCGACCATATCTTGCGACGAAGGGTCAACAGAATCTCAAATCTCAACCTGGAGCAAGTGGAGCCGACCCACTGCATCTATCCAGGAAAATTCATGACCCAGATAAATTTTTAAATCACATATCATTCTCAACCAGGAGCAAGTGGGGGCGAACCAGTACATCTACCCCAGGAGACTCAAATATAAACTGGGAGCAAGCGGGCCAAAGCCACCATCCTTGCATCTACCCCAGAAAATCAAACCATAAACCGGAGCAAGTGGAACAACGCCACTGCATCTACCTAATCAGGTATATCTCAATCAGAGTCAATTTAGTTATCAAATTCACCCTCAAACTCATTTCACTTCATTTACAATCATAATCAAAATCAATCATTGTCATTTCTCATTATCATAATTATCATCATCCTCCTCAATCAAAATCAATCATCATAATTTCTTATTATCATAATCATCCTCATCACATCATTACTGACATAATCGTCATTCTCAATCATAATCTCTCGCACATCTCAACTTAATCAAGTTCTCATTATAAGTTTCATATTAATCTCACTTCTTATCATCATCTATGTAATCTCAACTTAAAATCACAATCCTTAACAAACTCATTAATAACACCGCTAAAACTCTACTCCGCATCCTTTATCATTCACCGGGTGAGGCTTGGACTGTTACATACAACTTGTAGGTATGGGTCTCTAATACAACACCCTAGACTTGAGGTCAAGATTGTATACTAACTCAAATAAAACATAATCATTCATAGTCAATAACAATTTAACTCAAACACCACATAACCCCTTTAATCTCGTTAAATTATTTCTCTAATTAATCATATTATAGATTGACAAGCCAAACTTCTCTAAATCTTCAATTTCAAGCAACTTTCACAATAACACTTCTCAAACACTTTTCTTTTGAGATCAATACCCATCAAACCTCATCCATGTTCAAGCCTAAACCATATCCATTCTTCCTAACACCCAACAACTCATTAAACTTCCAATATTTGTCTTAACCGTTGCATGACTTTCCTCCAAATCGATCAAACATCACATAATTTATCATCATATTCCTTAAAATAACCTTCTTTCTCTCAACTCTTATATTTAATTCCATTAAAACCTCAAACTCACTCTCCTATTCCCAAATCCTTGAATTTATAATTAATTTAATTTTAAAAATCTTTAACTAGTTAATCAAATCTCTTTTCGTTGTTATTAAAAATAAATGAGTTAAAATCACGAATTAACAAAATCATAAGAATCTGATTTTCTTTAAAATCTTTAAAAGTATTCAAGACATATCTCTTTTGATAAAGTTAAACAAACCAAACTCATTTTCAAAATCATAACCAAAATTTCCAAAACTCTTCAAATTTTTAGAAAAATTCCGACAGAACTTTCCCTAAAAACCGGAGTTTACCACCATTCACGGCTTTTCTCAATTCAACCTCAACCTAACAAAATCAGCATTTCAAATCAACATTTTCAAATCCGTTGTTCAAAACCAATCATTATCAATTTCAATAAAGAAAATTAAAATTAACATATTCAATCAATTTCACCAAAAATTCAGAAATAAACCAATCACCAACAAACACAACGTGTCAATCACAACAGAAAATCATTTACATCACATACATTAATCAATTTGCATTAACCTACTAAACTTGTCAGGTATTCAAAATCCAAAATATTTTCATTTTAAAACAATCCCTTATCTCGAGGAATCAAGCCCATAGAGATTTTAACACAATAAACCCCTTTTCTATTCGCGGTAGCTACAACAACATTTACTGTTTGCGGTTACAACACTTTGACCATGAGACATCAGAATATCCAAATCCTTAATAACCATTAACCAGAACATAAACCCAGCCGGTTTGAAAATTTTATTTTTTTTTCCTCCCAACACGAAAACAACGTCGTTTCATTGAGAGAGAGAGAGAGAGAGAGAGAGAGAGAGAGAGAGAGAGAGAGAGAGAGAGAGAGAGAGAGAGAGAGAGAGAGAGAGAGAGCCCTAACTTGAAGGATTCTCTTCCTCACCATTTCACCAGTCTCTGAGTCTCTCTCTCAATCGCACTCCAACTCCAGAACTCGCGATCGCCGACCGTCTCCTCTGCTTCGACTCGCTGGCTCTGGTGCATCTCCGATACTGCGCCGTTGCGTCTGTGGCTCCCCTGTACTGCACCGTCGCGTTTGTGGCTCCCAAGCAACCCTGTCGTCGCATCTCCTTACTCCGCGTCCTCATCCGTCGCTGATGCCTCCCCCTCGTCGTGCTCGGACAGGTTGGTCTTCTCTCTTTTCTGGGTTCGTGTCTTCGTGAAACTTACTCTTAATTTTATTTTTTTAGTTTTTCAGTTAGGTTATACTTTCATTAAATGAGTGAGTAGCTGATTAATTATGTTGATTATGAATCTGTAAAATGTTGTTGATTTGAATTTGTGAATTTTTTATTTTTGTGAAGGAAGAGAAGATAAAGCAAGGTTCTGAAAATCGGATCAGACTGGCCAGTTCTACCAAATTAACTGAAAACTGGTCCTCTAACCGATTCGATTGACCCCCAAAACCGTAGTTTAAAAAATCGATTAAAAAACCAATCGAACCAATTATTAACCAATGAACCGACTGAATGGACCGGATTTTTTGAAGGCCCGATTCTCCCCTTCAGCATCAAAACAGCGACCCCCTCTCCCTTCTCTCTCACAACCTCACTCACATTCTCAGTTTCTCAAAAAATCCCTAATTTCACTCCTATCTAACCCTATCAGAGTAAACACTGCTGCCACCGTCAGCCCCCAGCCTCCTGCTCATCGTGAAGCCCCATCAACCACCGTTAGCCCCCCAGCCGCCGCCTCTCTTCTCCTCCTCACCGTCTCTGTGCTCGTCGTGAAGCCCGCCTCTGTCATCGTCGTCGTCGGAAGTGACAGAGGGTGCCATCGTCGTCGTCGTCCTCGATCCTTTCCAAAGACGGTTTAGTAGTTAATACTTAGTTTGTGTGAGTTTGAGGTTTTGTTATTCTTGTTCGTCGTCTCTCCAAAGAGCCACGATAAGTGCCATCTAATGGGACAATAATCTACAGAGCTGTAAATTGAAACTAGTTCCAGTATTTACGCCTATAAGTCTCTTTGAAGGAGGATGGAAATGAAGAGTACCGATATATGTGGCTGTCCATTCTGTCATCTGAGAAACCATAATTTTTTTTGTTCGGTCATTATACACTACTCACACACACTATGAGTTCTTAAAGTACATCCAGTTTTAGCTGAGACTTGAATCTGGGTGCATCTATGGTAGGCTTCTGCTGCGAGAAACCATAATCTAATCATCTAACTGTGTTATAATCTGTACCCCTAGTAATATCCTTGATAAAATTGCTCTGTCCAAACTTTATCTAAGGTCATTTGGTAGGCAATTTTCCCTAAGGAGCTAACAAATATGGTCAGCGAAAAGCAAAGTTGAGCAAAATATGTCAACCAAAATGTATGTTTGGGAAATATCTAAAAAGGCAAGAGAAGCTGCTTTTTCCTTAGTTAAAAGACTAAAGATAGATTAGAATGAAAATTAATAATTTTAAGCTAAAAATAATAGCTTAATAGCAAGAATAATATTCTGAATGTCATCATTATAAGCTAAAGTTGATTATTCTAAAAGTGTAACGATTTTAGTAATGTTACGGAAAATATTAAATGTTAAATAATATGAACAATTGTTTCATATTTAATTTTGTAATTATAGCATTTTTTTAAAAAAAATCTTTAATATATTTTGAAATAACTAATTTTGATACAACGACAATATAAAGAATTTTGTACGAGTATTTAATTAGATTCATAAATAAAGGACGCTATTTTAAATATTAAGTTTGAAAATTAATTATTTTTTTGTAATACAATTGGTTGTCTATGTAAAATTCTTTTATAGTGAGAAAGAATAAAAATTAAATTATATTTTAAATGCAATAAATGATCTTAAAATTATTTTTCTAACAAAGGTATCCATACATAAATTGATTATTATATAATTGATTATTTAAAAAATCATTATAAAAATAAATAATTATTAAAATTAGTTTGATTTCTTACTATGTCTAAACATCCTAGATCTATTTTAGCTGAAAGGACTAATTCAGAGAAGGAAAAAGCTGAAAAATTACTGTGACTCATCTAAGGTCATAGATTTATTTAAGGAAAAAACGGATAAAAATGGTTTAGTGATGTAAAATTTTATTAATATGTATGAGATTTTAAATTTCACTTTTATTTTTACTAATGTATCTAAAAAAATTTTATGTAAATTTATTTGAAACCAATATACTTCTAATTATTTCTGTAGTCTATGACTCTCTGTATGTAATCTAATTATATGTATACTTATATTTATTATATTGGGTTTGCTATCCTGTGTCCTAAGGACATCAGTTAAGCATATTAAAAAAAATGTTTTAATGCTTTTGATATATTTAATGTATTCAAAATGTAAACAAGTTTACAATAATAAAAACAAGTTAATGGGTCGTGTATCATGTATGAAACAGATATATTTAATGCTTTTGATATATTTTTAAGCAATAGTTAATGGGCCGTATACCATGTATGAAGCGGGTCTTATAAGTGATTTATTTGTTTGGTTCATAAAAAAGGTGTTTACGGCAGTACCGGTGAGAATTTGTGTGGGCTGGAAAAAGAAACTATATGTTGCCACAACTCGCTTCTCACAATCTTTTATGATAATATTGCGAGCACGTACATACCTATCCACATTTTTAACTTAAACACCCTTTCATTCCTCCAAATACTTTTTTTTTTCCGCGGAGAGAATTATCAATTCCTTAGTCCATGCTCCAAACAACGTCACTTCTTATTTCCAGTTAAAAAAAAAAACGTCACTTCCTATTAAAATTTTACAACTCTACCCCGCAATTTTCGTTCTACATTGCCATGCAAATTATGTATCTAACAAGAGAGAAGCAAATTATGCTTATATAAAATTATTAATTTTATTTGAATTATTACATCTCTAAAATATACAATTAATATCCGTTGATTAATTATATTAACTAATGAACATACAAATTAGATATTGTACGTAAAATATTTATCTGCAAGAGGTATTTTAAATTTAGAATGTATAATTTTATCATTTAGTAGAAGAAGTGACGCTATTTTACTAGAAGTCATATTAAGCACTATTTTACCTTTTGACCTAACTTTTGATGACATCAAGTTATAACGAAACGTTTTACCACGACCACCGTGACCATAAAGGGGAAACAAAAATCCTTTCTCAAATTCGTTCATAGCCCTCATAACTCTGTTACAAGATTCTTTTTGCTCCATAGTCATTGCACGCAAGATCGATGATGTTAAGGTCTCTAAGGTCTCCATAGTTACTACCAGAAAAGATTGATATCGGAGAATATTCTTACAAGCTCATTCTATAAGAATGCATAATATCTTCTATGTCTAATAATACAAAATTCTTGGTGTTTTCATAAGACAAAATTAAATCTATCACAGTTTAAAAAAGTTAGTTCAACAAACTATCTCTAGCCACAAAATATTCTTTAAAGTTATAAAATGCATAAATAAGATAATAAGATTATACCATTCATGTTCAAATGCGTTCGACATCTATGTAGAATATCATTTGAAAGTTGCGACCAACAATTCTCCCAAACGAAAGTCAGGTCTTGAAAGATTGTTTGATACCAGTAAAATTACAAAAAATCTCTTCATAAATAATGCAAATGCCTAAGTACATGCTTCATTTAAGACATCTATAAATTTCTTATCATCTTGCAACAACTCAAAAGCAAAGTAGGCATTTTTAAAAGTGTCATAAGTTACACCATTTAGGTAGCGTTTATTTTGAGGTACTAAGATTGAGACTGGGAGACTGAAACTCAGTATCATGTTTGTTGGCTAGAGACTGGAACTAAAATTTTAGTCTCGAGACATAAAATTTTAGCCCCTTCGATACCTCCAAAAAGTGGGGACAAATGGGACTAAAATTTTTAGGAACGGAGATCGAAATTTACATAATAATTTTTTCCTAAAATACTCTCATTCCAAATTGTTAATTCCAAGTTTATCTTTTTGCAAAATCAAATTAGGACTCATCTTCTCAGACCAAATACAAGAATCGAAGATACCCAGTTGGAGCTGCTGCTCCATCGCCACCGCCAGGACCACCATCTTCTCGTCGTCGTAGTAGCCACCGTGATCGAGGTGAGTCGCCGAGGAGGGAGGAAGGGAGGGAGGGAGGGAGAGAGAGAGAGAGAACAACGAACAGAGAGAGGAGAGGTTGTTTCCACGTTGACGAGCTTCTATCCTCGCTGTTCGTGCTAACTGGCGTCGGCATCGTCGCTGGATTTGCTTAGGGAGAGCTTGAGAGAGAGAGCTCGACGAGCGTGACAGAGGAGGAGGGAGAAGTTGTTGTTGTCACCGAAAAACATTATAGTGTTTGCGTCTCCTTACTCAGCCACCACCTTTTCGCTCTTGTCCCTGAACCTACTTTGTCTATGTTTTATTTAGTTCTCTACCTTTGCCATACCTTTGCTCGCTAGAACCTCTGTCGATGCTATTGTGCTGCCGTCCTCAACCCTGTTCCAGTGCGGTTTTCAGGGGTATTCAAGTAATTTATTACATTTTAGTCTCTACTTTTATCTTAAACTTGAGACATAACTTAATCTTATATACTTTTTCATCAAACACAATACTAGAACTTATTTCAAATTCTGTCTTTCAATTTTTGTCTCTCAATCTCATTCTCGCTTCCAAATGTTATATTAGTATCCTTATGTCTTCAAAGCCAATGCAATTTCTTATGTCTTCTATTTTCAAAACAAATAATTATAATTATGCATGATTGATTTGTAAAATAAAAAATTTATGATAATTTTTTTAAAATGATAATTTCATTTTCACATCATTATTTGTTAATAATTTTATGTAGTATATGATTGATCTGTTTTAAAATAAGAAATAATATTATTGGATTACTATATTTTAGCCTCAATAATTATTTTTTTATCCATTAGAATATATTCTTGTATTATTCTAATTAAGCAGCTATGATTATTTCTTCATATATTATTATATGCCAACGTTATAATAGTCATGTTGATTATGATTATTTTATATATATATATATATATATATATATATATATATATATATATATATATAAATTATAGCTATTAAAGTAATTGTTACGGCCCAGCCCAGTTAGACGTGTGAACCGACCCGACCCGAAGACCTACTGATCCGGCCACGCACCCTCTTTGCCAGCTGCGTAACAGCTGGGGAGAAGGAAACTTCCTGGAAGGAGGCCCTCTCCTATGGGGCCCACTTTTCTGACAAGGTATATAAGGGGAGGGTCCGACCCTCCCCTCAAGGTACGTCACATATATCACCTTATCCACTTTTTGCCTGCACACCTGACTGACTAGAGTGTCGGAGTGTCTTTGCGGGTGACACCCCCTTCACACCAAGATCTCGGAACGTCGGATGCTCCGGCTCCAACCCGCCGACCAAGAATCAGGCGACACCCCATCTTACCAACCGAAGTACCACCCCGAACCGTCCGGTACCCGAGCTACCGTACATTGGCGCCGTCTGTGGGAAAAAATCGCCTAAATGGACATCGTATAAGGTCCTGAACGAATGCCCGTGGGGCAGAGACCGTGGGGGGAGGGGGGCTTCCGTGGTTTCCTCCTGGGAACGCACGAGGTCCCCTCCACGATGACCCGAGCCGTCTTCACGATCTCAAGAGAGACGCCCCTTCGGGGGAACAGGCAGCAATAGTGCCAGAATAATGCAGAAATTACGTCATAGGATGCAGAACCTAGAACACCAGCTGGCTGATCAGGAACATCGCCAGAGGACTTCTGAACCGAGCCCTTCCCGATCTAACGAGGCGCATGGAAGAACTCCCCAGAGAAGTCATTCCCGGCGCACGCCCAACCCGAAATCTGAGTCTGAAAGCGTCTGGGAAGAGCGGGAACGCTCAAGAAGACGGCGTGATCCCGTGATATACACCCGGCATGAGAGGAGATGCGCCACAAAGCGAGATCGGAAAGACGGCGAAGAAAGGCTGAAGAGAACACGACGACCCGTGATAATGGGCGCAACCCCGTTTCACCGTTCCATCGTCGAGGTCCGGCTACCAAAGCACTTTGATAAGCCGACGGACATGAGGTACGACGGAACTCAAGACCCACAGGAGCATCTCACGGCCTTCGAGGCCAGAATGAACCTGGAAGGAGTAGGCGACGAAGTGAGGTGTCGCGCCTTCCCGGTCACTCTGGCGGGACCTGCCATACGGTGGTTTAACAGCCTCCCGCAGGACTATGTTGCCAGGTTTTCGGACATTAGCCGCAATTTCTTGGCCCAATTCACTACCAGAATTGCAAAGGCGAAGCACCTGATCAACCTGCTTGGGGTGGCACAAAGACCCGGCGAGCCGACCAGAAAATACCTGGATCGGTTCAACGACGAGTGTTTGGAGATTGACGGGCTAACCGATTCGGTGGCTAGTCTGTGTTTCATGAATGGACTTCTGAACGAGGATTTCAGGAGGCATCTCACCACGAAGCCGGTGTGGACGATGCAGGAGATCCAAAGCGTGGCCAGGGAATATATCAACGATGAAGAAGTCAGTCAAGTCGTGGCTGCCAACAAGCGGCAGCCCACCTACAATCAACCTCGGCAGCACGGGGGCGGGGAAAGACAGAAGGAGCACGCCAGAGACGGCGGTCCGGGCAAGACATCCAGGCCGTTCCCCCGAGTCGGGAAGTTCACCAATAACACCCCTCACCGCCCCCATCATAGAAGTTTATCAACAGATAGCCAAGAAGGGAATTTTGTCGAAGCCCCGACCTCTAAAGGACCGAACTGGGGGGGACAAGAGCCTCTATTATGATTATCATAAGGGCTATGAACATAAGACACAGGATTGTTTCGACCTGAAAGACGCGCTAGAACAAGCGATTCGGGATGAAAAACTGGCCGAATTCTCCCATCTCATCTGGGAGCCAAGGAGACGAGATCGCAACCGCAAGGGAGAGGACAAGACCCGCGCGGTGAAGCGACGTCATGAGCCAGAGGATAACGAGCACGGCCTTACATAGTGAACGTGGTAACAGCAAGAGACGCGGCTCCAAGGTCGAGGTCGGCACATAAGAAAGACGCCAAAGTCCTGGCGGTTTCCTCATCTTCCGCGCGAAGCTCCAAGAGGGTTCCACCCATCTCATTCGGTCCGGAGGACCAATGGTTCGATGAGGTCGCGGAAAACCCTCCCATGGTCATGACGGCCAGAGTGGGAACCGGCCTCATCAAGCGGATCCTCGTAGACACCGGGGCTAACTCGAATATCATGTTCCGCAACGTGTTCGATGCCTTGGTCTACGGGATGCCGACCTAAAGACTCACCAGCACGGTGTTGTAGGCTTGGGTGACCACTTCATCAAGCTAGACGGGATAATCTCCCTACCGGTGTCCGTAGGACTAGGACAGGGGCGAAGATCGGTAATGGCTGAGTTCGTGGTTCTGCAAGACTCCACGGCCTACAACATCATCCTAGGAAGGAAGACTATCAACGATCTCAGGACAGTGATCAATACAAAGATGTTGGTAATGAAGTTCATCGTTGATGACGGATCCGTGGGATCCATAAAAGGAGACTTGGAAACGGCAGTCGCTTGCGACAATGCCAGTCTCTCCTTAAGGAAGAAATCTAAAGAGGCATCGGGAGTGTTCCTCGCCGACTTGGACGCTAGAGTCAACGACAAGCCAAGACCCGAACCAGAATGGAACTTAGAGAGGTTCAGAGTCGGTGACACAGAGGATTCACCTTCGTGAACAGAAACCTCCCACACGACCTGAAGAAACCCCTAATGGAAATGATCAGGGCTAACGGTGACCTATTTGCTTGGATGCCAGCCGACATGCCAGGGATAGACCCCCAACTAATGTCACATCACTTGGCCGTCAAGGCGGAGGCCAGACCGGTGGCCCAAAGGAGAAGAAAAATGTCACAAGAAACAGCAGAGGAGGTGGCCAGGCAGACGGCCAGCCTCCTCGAAGCGGGATTTATTCGGGAACTCGACTACTCGACATGGCTGTCGAATGTAGTTCTAGTAAAAAAGCACAATGAAAAATGGAGGATGTGTGTGGATTACTCTGATCTCAACAAAGCATGCCCCTAAGGACTGTTACCCCATACCCATGATTGATGCGCTCGTCGACGCGGAAGCGGGATATCGGTATCTGAACTTTATGGACGCTTATTCTAGCTACAATCAGATACCGATGCACCGGCCAAACGAAGAGAAAACATCGTTCATAACGCCGGGGGGAATATATTGCTACAAGGTAATGCCATTCGGCCTGAAGAACGCCGAGGCCACGTACCAAAGGTTAATGAACAAGATATTCAGCTACCTCATAGGCAAAACGGTAGAAGTATACGTGGATGATATCCTTGCAAAGACCACTCGGCCTGAAGACCTCTTAAGTGACCTAGGAAATGTGTTCGCTTCCCTCCGACAACACGGCATGAGGCTCAACCCACTCAAGTGTGCCTTTGCCATGGAAGCAGGAAAGTTCTTAGGGTTTATGATAACCCAAAGAGGGGTGGAGGCCAACCCTGACAAGTGTCAAGCAATACTCCAAATCAAGAGCCCGGGCTATGTCAAGGATGTTCAAAGGTTGTCAGGAAGGCTCACCACACTATCCCGCTTCCTCGGGGCGTCGGCTGCGAAGGCCCTGCCATTTTTCAACTTGATAAGAAAGGGGATAGCATTTGAATGGACCCCGGCGTGTGAGGAAGCATTCAACCATTTCAAAGAGATTCTTGCAACACCACCTGTCCTCGGGAAGCCGAAGGTCGGAGAACCACTCTACCTGTACTTGGCCATAACGGGGGAAGTGATGGCGGCGGTTTTGGTGCGGGAAAAAGGGAAGGTTCAGCAACCAATTTACTTTGTGATCAAAGCACTGCAAGGAGCCGACTTGAGATACAGCAAATTAGAGAAGTTGGCACTTGCACTCCTGACCTCTTCCCGTAGATTACGACAGTACTTCCAAGGCCATCAGATAGTCGTGAGGACAGACCAGGGAATCCACCAGATACTCCAGAAACCCGACTTAGCAGGAAGAATGATGACTTGGGCCATCGAGCTGTCCCAGTACGACTTGCAGTATGAACCCAGGCATGCGATTAAGGCACAGGCCATGGCCGACTTCTTGGTAGAAGTAACAGGGGACCCAACCGAGACAATGAGCATACGGTGGAAGCTCCACGTAGATGGGGCCTCCAACCAGACGTTCAGAAGGGCCGAGATCATCCTGGAGAGCCCCGCTGGAGTCATATATGAACAGTCGATCAAGTTCGAGTTCCCAGTGTCAAACAATCAAGCGGAATACGAAACCCTTCTGGGCGGCTTAATCTTAGCACGAGAAGTCGGGACCACAAGGCTAGAAGTGTGTAGTGACTCGCAGGTCGTCACTTCTCAGGTCAACCGGACCTACCAAGCCAGAGACTCCCTGTTACAGAAGTATCTGGAGAAGGTCAAAGAGTTGAGCAAATAATTCGAGGAGGTCACGATCCAACACGTTCCGAGAGAAAGGAACACACGGGTAGACCTCCTGTCCAAGCTAGCAAGCACAAAACCAGGGGCTGGCAACCGGTCTCTCATTCAGGGTTTGATAAAAGAGCCAGCGGTCACCCTCCACTTGACGAAGGTAGGCCCCTCGTGGATGGATCTGATCACTGACTTCTTGGAAAGCGGAAAAACCCTAATGACGTGAAATCGGCTAGAACATTGAGAAGGGAGGCAACCAAATATGCAATCATACAAGGTCAGTTGTTTAAGAAGGGACTCAGCCAATCCTTGTTAAAATGACTGCATCCCGACCAAACGGACTATGTGCTCAAGGAGGTCCATGAGGGATGCTGCGGTCACCACATCGGGGGAAAAACCCTAGCAAGAAAGCTCATCAGAGCTGGTTATTATTGGCTGTCAATGATGAAGGACTCCAAAGAATTCGTACGGAAATGCGTCTAGTGCCAGGAGAACGCCAATTTCCACAAGGCGCCGGCAACCAAGCTAAGTCTACTAACGTCCTCCCGACCTTTCTCACATTGGGGAGTCGACCACCTGGGACCTTTCTCGGTCGGTCCAGGGCAAGTCAAGTACCTTATAGTTGCTATCGACTACTATACCAAGTGGATAGAGGTTGAGCCATTGGCCAGCATATCCTCATCCAATTGTCGAAAGTTCATGTGGAGGCAAATGGTAACTCGATTCGGCATCCCTGAGGTCATTATCTCTGATAACGGGACGCAGTTTGCCGACAAGAAGTTCACAGAGTTCCTCACCGGTTTAGGCTTAAAGCAAAAGTTCTCATCTGTGGAACATCCCCAGACGAACGACCAAGTTGAGGCCGCGAATAAGGTCATCTTGCTAGGCCTCAAAAAGCGACTGGATAAGAAAAAGGGAGCATGGGCTGACGAACTCGCCTCCGTCCTCTAGTCCTACCGCACAACCCAGCAATCGTCTACAGGAGAAACCCCATTCCGCCTGACATACGAGGTGGATGCTATGATACCCGTAGAGGTCGGCGAACCAAGCCCACGGTTGCTTCTGGGAGGAGAAGAAGAAGCTGTAGAGAAGGACCTAATAGACGATGCCAGAGAAATGTCCCATTTGTCGGAAGCAGCGCTGAAGCAAAGAATGGCCCTACGCTACAACGCCAAAGTGCTCAGGAGAGAATTTGAACAAAATGACCTGGTTCTATGGCGCAACGACATCAGGATGCCGACTCAGGGGGAAGGTAAGCTGGCAGCCAACTGGGAAGGCCCTTACAGGGTCAAAGAGGTGATCGGTAGGGGCGCCTACAAGTTGGAAAGACTCAACGGCAAGGAAGTCCCGAGAACATGGAACGCGGGTAACTTAAGAATATTTTATTCTTATTTCAAACACGCCGAGTAGGCGACCTGACTAGCTCAGTAAGACCTGGTTCTTACTTTACCATCAAATAATTTACTTCTGTTAAATACTTATCATTGCAATAGACTTGTCCAACTGTCGATTAATGTTCACTTGTTAATGTTCACTCGTTAAGTTTACTTTTCCCCACTTACACATCCCACGACGACAAACTTCTTATGATACATGCTAAACGAGGCAACAACATGGTACCCCGGGACTGATCACCCCGGAAACCAACTAAGTTAACGCCATAACAAACGGCTGTAGCGATGATGAAGCCACGACTTGGCTTCGTCAAATTACCAACGCAACGGTAAACAAACGCAAGCGACAAACCAATACCAACAAAACGGTAATAAAATAGAACGAGAATGCACTACCAAGTAAGCGGAGGAAAACATTAACCATAAGCCGATTAGGCGACTACTAAAGCAGGTCAAAGTCTTAAGATCCAACAAAGTTCATCAAACTACACGACGAGGTCTACAAAAACAAAAATTACAAAATTCATACAAGAGTACAGAGATAACTTCTTCGGCATATCGACAATCTTGCCGTCCTTGATGGTTTTAAAGATCCCGATTTCCGACGTGTCGAAGTCAGGGGCCACGACCTTCACCTGGGCCTTAAGGGCCTCTTCGGTCATTAGGATGGCGATCTTCCCCTATTTCACGGTCTCTTTGTACTCCTTCTTATATTCTTCAGCTTCGGATTGAGCAGTCTTGGCCAATGAGGCGGCCTCGTCAAGTTCCTTTTCCAAAGCAATGACCCGGTCCTGAGCAGCGTTGAGCTGGCTCTCCAGAGTCAACTCCCGCTCAGCTAGCCGGGAAACAGCTACATCGGAAGTCTTCAATTTTTCCTCAGCGTCTGTGGCCTTCTCCTCGACAGCTCGGAGCTTCTCCTCTGCTTTGGACAGCTGCTCCCGAAGTGTTTCAACTTGCACCTTAAATTGATTGTTGGCCTTGACAGAGGACTCGAGCCTCCTCTGCACCGACTGCATTCCCGACAGCTCAAACTCGACCTTCCTGACTATGGCGGCGCCGCGAAGAAGAAAACAATACATCCACCTCGCCTGCCCAGGAAGATCCGAGCCATGGAAATGTTCCTCTGTGCCAGGAAGCAGCTGCGTGTCTATAAAGTTCCCGTCATCAAAATTCCTCTCCATCACAGTGAGGGCTCCTTCGAGACTGGAGGACGGCTTCCTCCTCTTTGGGTTGTGAATAATCTTCATATCATCCTCCTCGAATTGAGGGTTGGAGGTCGAGCCCTCGCCAGGACCAACTGCCTCACCATGAACGGGAGAGGCATGCACCTCATCAGCATTCTGGTCCGACATCTCGGCATCACGGGGAGAGGACACCACCTGTTTCTCGTTATTCTCAGGTGGGGCATCCTGTTTCTCGGCGGCCGTTTCCTCATCACTATTGCCGTCTAGAAAGGTGTTGTATAAATTCTCAAGGCATGTCATTTCGGCAGACATTTCCATTGCATCAAAATAGTGAAATAGGTTAGTCGTGAAGTCGGCAATCTTTTTGTCCACAGCGGACATCCCCTTGTAGGTCACCTTAATAAAGGTGTTGGACCCGCCCCGAAACTCTAATACGTCGGGATGAGGCGTTGCCCTTCTAACGACAACTAGAAGGGATGGCGACTTTTGACTGGGCGTACCTTGAAGTACTTGTCCTTGAACCCATGGTAAGAGTCCTCAAACAAGCCAAAAATCCTCCGTCCCTGGGCAGATCGGAAGGACATGAATCCTTTCCTTGCTTTCCCTTCTTTGGAAGGATTCATAAGGTTGAAGAGATAAAGAAAAACGTCGACGGACACCGACAGTTCTAAGTATTCACACACCATCTCGAAATAGCGGATGGAAGCCCAACTGTTCGGATGCAGCTGAGACGGCGCCACGGAGACTCGGTTAAGGAGCGCCATTTGGAAAGAGAAATGGATGCGAACCCCCAATTGGGTAAACATTGCCTTGTAGAACCAAATCCCGTCGGCAACTCGGGGGGAGTGGAGGTTGAGTTCGTACAACCGTTCGTTAGGGGCAGGGACGAAACATCGTAGTTAGACTCCTCGTCAGTCCCGCCGCACAAGTACTCGGCTTGACGGAACTCGGCCAGCTCCTCCTCGCCCATTTGGTTTGGGGAGTCCTTCACGTCGGAGGTCACCCAAGCATATCGGTCGTAACTCGCGCTTGAGGTAGAGGATCGTGAGACGTGACGAGGCATACCTACAGTGGGGGCACCACTCGGTTAGTATATGAGGTTGGAAATTCGGAAAAGGTCCTGAAACTACATTTTGCCTATTCAACAATTGCAATCAAGCATGGCCGAAGCCAATCCTAAGTAAAAGCCTAAAAATAAATGCCCTGGAATGGTAACCCCCTAATGCACCTATCTAACACTAATGTCAGCCAGCACACAAGTGAAACCAGAAGAGCAACATGCATATAGGAGCATAGACAACGAAGGTAAAATATACGCAAAACAAAGAATGAGGGGCGAACGCTTACCAGGACAATTGCAGCGAGTAGAAAGGGAGCAAGAAGGAGCGAATGCACAGGGATGCAGAAATGTTGCTCTGGGAAATTCGAGAGGGAAGAAGATGGAAATGGTAAAAGCAAAGAAGTGAAGTGAAAATGAAATGCAAAACTAACTGGGGGATTAGAAAACTGACACAGACTCAAGAAGCGCGAAAGGCAAAAGGTAAAACAGTCTTTGCGCGCGGGGTTTCGAAACAACTCATTATGGGCATTAAATGCCTGACGCGAAGAACGAGGCGACGAAAGGCTATCCCCAGCAACGAACAGACACACGCGCAAAAGGCACGTCCTCTCCACGAGCGGCCGACCTAACGACGACGCACAAAGGAGAACATAACATGCCACCAACGGCGCTCACGCCCATTGCTGGCGCATTGGGGGCACTGTTATGGCCCAGCCCAGCTAGGCGTGTGAACCGACCCGGCCACGCACCCTCCTTGCCAGCTGCGTAACAGCTGGAGAGAAGGAAACTTCCTGGAAGGAGGCCCTATCCTATGGGGCCCACTTTCCTGACAAGGTAATAAGAGAAGGGTCCTACTCTCCTCCCAAGGTACGTCACACATATCACATTACCCACTTTTCGCCTGCACACCTGACTGACTAGAGCGTCGGAGTGTCTTTGCAGGTGACACCCCCCTTCACACCAAGATCTCGGAACGTCGGCTGCTCCGGCTCCAACCCCGCGACCAAGAATCAGACGACACCCCATCTTACCAACCGAAGTACCACCCCGAACTGTCCGGTACCCGAACTACCGTACAGTAACATTATTGTACATGTTATTATTTCATTCCGTAAATATAGTAACTCTTGCATTATTATATTTAATCCACGATATGTCCTTATATATGAACATAGTACGCTAATTGATTGTGTCTAATAAAAAATTAGACTAATTAATTTTCACTTTAAAAATGTATAGTAAAACAAATAATTTTGATTATGCATGATCAGTGAATGATCTTTTTTTTTTTTTTGGTGACGATCAGTGAATAATCTAATTAATATAAGATAATTTCCTTTTCAATAATAATGCATTCATATAAATAGTAGTATAATAAAAAAAATAATTATTGGATCACATGAACGGACAAGTTCATAGGCCCAGTGTTTTGCAATGTTAATTGGACCAATGTATAACGCAAAAAACTCATGTCATTAAAACTAATCTTAGATTTGAGGAGATAAAATACTGAAATCTGAAGTGCTATTCATTCACACGATTGAAATATGTGAAGGAGAACAGAAATAACAACAGGTACCACAATACCCCAAAAAAAAAAAAAGTGCCACTGAGAGACCCGAATTTTTTTGGTCCAACCACACACCATAGATGCTCCCTTTCAATTATTGACTTTGACTTTAGCATATCAGATTGGAGAGTAGTCACCCAGGCGCACAAACATGTAGACCATAATTGAAATGACTATTACTGTTAATCATCATTCACTCACCATAATTTGAAAAAGTGCTGCTCAAGCCTCAAATTCAATAAATTAATTGTACCAAAGTAACCCAAGAGTTCCCATACTGGGACTTAATACACCATATTATGCCACATATAAGACTTAAATGATACCGTAATCCAAATAAATAAAAGACACATGCAGAAGTACATAATCAAAACACGTGGAAGAAATGGAAAATATAAAATGAAACACACAAACTACTTTCCTAAACTTTATTAAAATGTATAAAACTTAAAAGCCAATGAAGTCTTCCACTTCCACTCCACTCTCCAAAGTTCAGATCCTCATTAGTATTTCATATTCATGCCTTGATTGTTACACTGCACAAGAACACACCAGATGGTTTTATATCAGAAATTTGCCACTCTGACCCTTTAGCTGCATTTGGATCATACAACAAAGTTTGATAAGAGGGTCCTGCTTCCAGTGAGAATAGCAACAGCTTTTCATCAAATATCCCAAATCTAAAATCAACACTGGAGCTACCAGTGAGTGGAAGTGGTACCATTTTCCACGAATTGTCTTCAGAACAGAATATTGCTAGCTTCCTCTGGTTCTTCCACTCCATACAGAACAATTTCTTTCCCAATACTGCGTGCGCTGTGACCATAACACAGCCGTTCTTGAACTCACCCCAGCTGTGGACTTCAGGGTCATAAACATCAACAAACTTGGAGTTTCCAATTGTAAAGCTCGACCTTCCACCCATGACATAGAGCTTACCATCCAATGAACAGGCAAAGCAACCCCATCTTGGGCGCCGGACACTCTCTATCAGTGTCCATTTGTCGGTGTCAGGGTCGTACACCTCAGCACTAGAGAGAATTTCACCGTCCAATCCATAGCCTCCTACAGCATAAACCAAGCCATTGACTTCGGCACATGCAAAGTCATAACGAGCCACATTCATTTTTGATAGTCTGCTCCAACTGCATTTAATATCCAAAATGGAAAACACACATGAAAAATTTACAAAATTATTACAGGAGAAAATTCACAAGCTTAACAGACAATTAAGTTCTCCAAATTATGAACAGGAAAAGAGGCTATCCTGAACTAGATTTCATATCAGAATTAATCATATGCAATATATTCCCCAGATTTCTAACTAAATTAACAAAAACACGAAAGTCTTACGTACCAGGTAGGGTCAGATACATAAATGGAAGTAACAATTTCATTGCATCCTATTATAAACCATCTCTATTGACAAATGTTGCAATTTAAGTACTCTCAGTTATAGATTTCTAGATAAAGCACAAAAGAAAATCGTACTTGTTGAGGAGCGAGTCATATTGGTAAACCTCTGCTGAGGCAAAGGTACTTCTATCTGTAGTTGAATATCCAGCAATAACAAGAAGCTTTCCATTAAGAACCACCACTCCAAATCCAGCCTTTACCGGACCAGGCATCGGTGGAAGAGCTTGGCATTTATGACTGGGACGATCCATAACCTCCCAATGAGTTCCCTCTCCTTCAGTATCCATTGTTAAGAAATAGAGCCATTCCTCAACCATTCCTGCCAATTTTCGCACAGTAATGAACTCTTTGCTTTGAATAAATGACCTCCATCTCTTACAGACACCACCAATAGTTGGGACGTTAGAACGAGGCACAAGTGCAAGGCAATGTTTTGCCACATCATCAGGCAGACCAGGTAGAATGGGGCTATCATCGTTTTCCAGTACCTCAGAGGCAAAGAAATGATTGGTTTGCAAAGAAGTTAACTTGTCTTGATTGGCCAAATTGGTGAAACACATGTTTCGGCCTGTAGATCTCTTCTTTCCAGCAACAAAACCAGGCATCTTTTCCAAATCAGCAAGTACACTTACCATATATCTCCAAGATGTAGAGAATTTTCCGTGACCAATTAACCGAACAATGAACAAAGGTCTTAATGTGAATTATATAATTAAAGGAATTCATGATACCCTTCACCAATTGGGACTCTACAAGACCAAGGCAAGATAGATGTTGCAGAACGAATCACGTGAGCGGTGTAAGCGGATGATTTTCTGTGCTTTGTCCAGTCTGATTCAAATTCCATAACACAAGTTCTGCTACTACTGTGATTGCTCTGATTTATCTTCGTCAGCGAATTGTTTCTTAGGCTGCTAAACTTGTATCCTCCCTTACACATTGCCCAAAGATCTATAAATTACAACAAGAATTTGTTACATTCTAAAGTTAAAAAAATAAACTAATCAATGATAATCAACAAAATTATTATAGGTACAAACACAGTCATACCAGTGTAGGCCATAGAACTTGGCAACATTCAGCCACCTATAACTTCCATTTTCTTCGAGTTTATATTGCTGAAATGTTAAACAAGGAGAAAGATAAGTCAATTTTCAACACAAGTAGCAATATTTGAGGGAATACATACATAGTCAATGGGGAAACTTCAACTGGGAAAAAGTTCAATCTAGAGGGTTAACAAAAGCAATCGGCATTCTTTTCAATATACACATCAATTGGACAGGAATCCACAGAAATTTAATTTTTATGCAATTTAATGTAAAAAAATTTACAACTAGTCATCTATTGTCCAGCACAAGCGTTTGATTTTCATAGCTTCTATCCCAAAAATATTACAAATAATACCATACAAAGAAATAATTGTGCAAAACTTCACATTAATTTTAGTGAACATTAGAATCTAAAACACTATATTGATTATTAACACTTCAAAAAGATAAGCTCCACTACTTTGTTGAAATCTCATAAATGTGCAACTCTCAACACAAAAACAATTCATAAACAAAAGAGATGAACTATGTACGAAATCTTGAGAAAAATTGAACAACTTGTGACATAGTTGAGACAAATATGAAGTCATAATCAGCCTACTAAAAGATCAAAACATGGGATAAGAACTAAGTAAGTAGGAAGATTCAAAACAAAGCAAAACTAGAACATATTTAGCAGTTCCACGCACTGAAAATCTGTAAGATATGTATGAGATATCAATATTCTTTGCTGAAAAATCCAGAAGCGGAAGTAGCCACCAGATCTGAAATCAAATTACACAGTTCAGATGGGCTTTTCACTTTTCACTTTTCACATTTGACATAAACAAACAAAGAATCAAAATAATACCTAACCAGACAAAGAAAAGCCTTGTTTGGAAGTTGAAACGTTTTCAGGTATGAAATTCATTCAGCAGAGGAACTTAATGTTAAAGAGCGTAATATAAATCTGTTATTTGAGCAGAGATGTATGAAATCAATAGAAGATTTAAGGAGTATAAGAACTAGATTCAGAATTATATTACAGCATACGGAGAAAACTCTAATTAGATCTGTAATAAGAGAAATGGAAAGAGAATAACAATAATAATGATGAAGAAAAGGATGAAAAGAGAAAAAGGACTTACATGATGAGAAAGAGGAAGCAGAATAAGATTAAGAGTGAAGAGTATATGGAAAGAGAGAGAGAGAGAGAGAGAGAGAAAAGAGGATGTAAGAGGCAAAGGGTATTTATAGAAGAATTAGAAGCAAAAGTGTAGGAAAGATAAAGACTTTCCAAGAATGCGGACCGAGTTCAAACGTGAAAAATGAAGAAAAATGGTAATAATTGGAGTCAGCGAAGGAATGAGATCAGTGTTAGGTTGCACTTGCACAACCGTGTTCCACCGATGAAGGAAGAGAGAGGGGGCCACATGTAGGAGTTATTAAAACTTGTTACACAAATTAATTTTTAATATTATTTTTAGAAATTTTAATTTTAATATATTGAGAAGATAAAACAATAATCCAATTAGATTCATTTGTTTAGATAATTTTTTAAATTAGGTAAATAAAGAGTAATTACAATATAAAAATGTCAAGTATAAATTTTTTTTTTTTATAAGTAAGGTAGCGTTTGTTTTGAGATACTGAGACAGAGACTGAGAGACTGAGACACAGTATCATGTTTGTTGGCTCAAAGACGGACACTAAAATTTCTGTCTCTATCCCTAAAATTTCAGTATTTAAGTACCTCCAAAAAGTAGGGACACAGAGGACTGAAATTTTTAGAGACAGAGACTGAAATTTTAATAACATTTTATACCTAAAATACCATCATTTCAATTAATTAATTCCAATTTTATCTTTTGTGCAAATTAAATTAGACTTTTATTCTTGTTTCAATTTCTGTCTCTCACTTTGCATCAAACAGAATATTAAAATTTATTTCGGTCTTTGTCTCTTAGTCTCTGTCTCCCAGTCTCAGTCTTTCAGTCTCTAATTCTCTACCAAATGCTACCTAAGTGACATACATTTTTTTATTACTCACTTTTTTTCTGCGCGCTTGAAGTCATTAATATTCTTTCCAAAATCAATATCAGTTTTCCCAAATCAAATTCTTAACATCCCTCAATCATATTATTACCCATTAAAATACAATTTTTCTGCCAAAATTAATGGAGGTTAAATTAAAAAAATTTAACAATTTCTACTATACAACTTATATTTTACGTATAGACTATTAAAAAATAAAAAATAAAATATAAACAAAAGTTAAAAATAAATTTTTAAAAATAATTATTAACTCGTCATATTAAAATCAATAAATAAGCATAGATATGAATATTAAATAAAAATATTAAAATATAAAATCATGATCTATTAGTGCACATATGAAATAATTTGAAGAATACAATAAGATGCATAGTTTAAAATTTGGTAATATTAATTATAAAAATTTATTAATTATAGACATCATATGTATAAAATTATAAATATTATGAGTACAAAATTATGGATGTTATTAATATGAAATTATGAATGTTATGTGTATGAATTTATAGATGTTATGAGTAAATTTATCAATTAAATAAATTAATTTAAGAATTTGACATTTTTTCAAATTCAATTACGATCAAATTTAAAAACATCGGTGTATGGATATAATATCTAATAAATATGAATTTAATTTTTAGATATAGTTGTATATAATTTTTCGAATTACTCCTTGGATTCAATACATGCATAATTCGAATTGGTTCAATTCGAATTACTTTGATCTTGTTTAATTCGAATTTAACTTATTCGAATTACTTTTGGTATAGCAAATTCGAATTAGTCTCATTCGAATTACAGAATAATTAGCTTTTGGGTGATCCAAGTTACGTTTTTAGCTTTGGTAGAATCATGTAATTTTCTCTTCCATTTAGTTTAATATCGCATTTTACCCTAAACTTATTATTATTATTTTTGT
This sequence comes from Arachis ipaensis, assembly GCF_059453495.1. NCBI lineage: Eukaryota > Viridiplantae > Streptophyta > Magnoliopsida > Fabales > Fabaceae > Arachis > Arachis ipaensis. Next base: position 14,107,314 of record NC_142435.1, on the reverse strand, counting down.
TAAATAATCTTTTTTTTATTATGGATGCAATTAATTATTTTAAGATAATAATTTATTTCATATTTGATGCTGTATAAAAATTAATGTTAATCGAATAAAAAATTAAATAACTAAAATTATAATTGAATAAAAATATAATTTTTAATTCTAAAATATTAAAAATACATTTTGAATATAGACTAATCAAACATATTTTCATTATTTTCAATGCTTGAAAATGAATTCTCTTTTCACAACCTAATCATATTTTTTAAAATGTTAAAAGTTGAAAATAAAAATTATTTTAAAAAAATAAAAATACAAAAATAAAAATAAAAAATATTTTCACAAACTAATCAATTCTTAAATTTTTTAAAAATAATATAATGGAGCAATTGAATCATCTAAATTTTTTGAAAATAAGAAATTACTTTATTAATACCAATTTATCAATTTTGTTATAAGAGATTAATCACTTGTTAGACAAAATGGTTAGAAACCAATATCAATCAAATATTTTTCAAGCTTTTTTGGACTTGATTAATTATTTGGTGTGAGAGTCTAATAGCGTGTAATACTAATCTCCCGGTCTAATTATGGTAATCATTGATGATTGATTATTTGTACGGGTTTAGATAACTAGGACTATAAGATTATTTGTGGAGAAAATAAACATTAAAAGATTTTATTTATAACAAACAAAAAACTTTAAAATTTAGGTTTTAATGATTATTTTAATTCCATTAGCAAACACTCTAAAAGACACTTTTTAATTTACATATGGAGCCTCAGCTGGTGAAGTGCGCTGATATGGGGGAGGGGAGTGCTGCACAGAATGGTGGTGTCAGGGGGGGAACAACTCGGACCCCTCCGAGTGCTAAACCAAACTCGCACCGTCCGAGTGCCATGCAATCCCCTGCAGCAAGTTTCGAACTCGGACCCTCCGAGTTGAATAATGTCACGGACCGTCCGATTTCGATGAAGCCAATCGCACGGTGGGAGTTTCTACTTGCACTTTACACGCGTCGCTCCCTGGTTTTCCCCCGAACGGTGCCCCTGTTTGAATAAAGAAACCCATTTGCTCTTCTCTCACCATCTGAAAACGAAAGCACACACAGTTCACTCTCAAACTTCCTTCTTCATTTCTGAAGCTCATCCTTGCATGGTGGAGGAGAAGGAATCATGCCCAAAAAATATAAAATTAAAGATGTTGATCGATGTGAGCTTCATATTATTCATTATCTCAGTGATCTTGATTATGTAAGTATTTTTTAATTATTTTTAAGTTTTAAAAATTTAGTTATATTTATAATTATTAATATTAAGAATTTAATTATTATGATGGTGATTGTTGGTAAAAAATGCAGTTGATAAATAAAAAAATAGATTAATTATGACTAATATTTCAATATTTCTTAAATTTTTAAAAAATTTTTTTGCAGATTTTTAGTAAAAAAATATTATTATTAACAAGAAAACATTATCATTATTAATGATGAAAAGATTTCGGTAGGTATAAAAGAAGAAGTAAATAGATCTCTTATTCAGTAGAGAATGTTGAGATTTTTTTAAAAATTATATTAATTTTTAGTATAATTATATGTTTTAGTTAATTAATCATATTTAAATATTTCTTTAAAAAAGTTAGTATATCTGTTAGAGAAGAATTTAAATGTTAATGTTATTGTTATTGGTATTGTGACTGAGAAAAATGTTAATGCTTAATGATTAATAGGATTATTTTAATTAAGCCATGCTATTTTTTTAATTATGACAATGTTTATAGTCTTTAGAATACGAATGTTAATATTTTGTAGAAATGTTGATGATGGCATATACTGATTGTTAAGGATAAATAAATGTATAGGTCATGACTTTTATTTTTTAATTATTAATAATTTTAAGGATTAATTAAATAATTTTAGAAGTTAAAAGAATTAGTTATATAAGGATTTACTGAAATGATTGATGATGGTAAGTTAGTAACTGTTAATTATATGACTAGTTATTTGTTATGTTTTTTGTAGAAATTAAGAATGTTGACATGTAACCACCCACTTCCTCCGGATCGGTATAACGATAGGGTGGAGGAGCATTTACGAATTACTGGGTTCTATCATGTGTCTCAGATTGGAATAGTTCAGTGTCAGAAAGCATTGGTAAATGCTCTAATCGAACGTTGGCACCCTGACACCCATACGTTTCACCTTCCCATTGGTGAATGTTCCGTGACTCTTGAAGATGTGGCTCTAATACTTGGTCTTCCCACAGATGGTCTTCCAGTCACAGGGATGACAATGAGTAGTTTTGAAGCCATGGAGGCGGAGTGTCTGCTTCAATTTGGGATTGCACCTCGTAGAGAGGACTGTAGATCAAGCTGCATAAAACTGACATGGCTCCGGAATCTAAAAGAGAATTTAGAATTGAATGATGAGATCAGTATACAGAGGTATGTAAGGTATCATATTATGTTGCTGAAGTTATTTATGTATTAGCCATGTGGACTATGTAATATTGTTGACATAATAGCCTAATATGCTACATTAGATATTTTTCTATTAATGTATTAACCATCATTTTAGCTAAGGCTACAGAAATGTTATAATATTAGATTGTTATTAATTACTAGGTATGTGAGGTGTCACATTATGCTGCTGATTGGGACGATACTGTTTGGGGATAAGTCAGGGGCAGGTGTGCACTGGAAATTTCTACCATTGCTTCGTGATTTTGTTAATATTGGACAGTATAGTTGGGGTTCGGCATGCCTAGCACACCTTTACAGGGCGTTATGCAGGGCATCTCGTTATAACTGTAAGGAAATAGATGGTCCACTAACACTGCTGCTGGGTTGGGCTTGGATCCGATTGCCATATCTATCGCCGCTTCCTAGAGAACCCCGCAGTTTTCCACTTGCAAACAGGTAATATTATGTTACAATTTATCCATTTCTTGATATTTAACATTCAGTTGAGCTAATTGATAACATAAGCTTAGGTGGCGTAACTGGGAGCGTGGGGACCGACGATATAGATATCTGAAGCTAGCTCACTTTAGGAAGGCCTTTGATGAACTTCAGGATGGCCAGGTGTGTTTTAATTAAAGAAGCATTACTTTTGGGAATATTGGGCTTCGACAAAACCAGTAGTCATTGTGTTAGAGTTATGTATTGTGGGTTGTAATAATGAGTTTTCTTTAATTTTTCAGTTTGTCTGGGTTGCCTATGCTGTGGATCGTGTGGATCCGAATATAATTCCTGCTGAAATATACATGCAATCGGTTGTCTGGAGCGCTACAGTTCCATTGGTGTCGTTTGAATGTATCGAGTGGCATGCCACGGATAGGTTCAGGCGACAGTTCGGTTTCGTTCAGGGAGTACCTTCTCAGGAACAGAAATTGGATAAGGCTCATGGAGAGACTCTGACTGGACCTAAAAATCTTAACTGGGCCACGACACCGACTCATTCAAATTGGGTAATGCATTGGACCAATCGGTATCACTACGTTCTTTCTGAACCTCCCATGCCTTCACAGCCTTCCTTGGATACCTACCTGAACTGGTACCGATCAACATATGGGAACCGCTTAGCCTTGTCGAATCTTGCGGGTGAAGAGAATGATGAAGGTAACCAGGATCTGGATGTGGGCAATGAGGATATGGATGAGGGTAATGAAGATACCGATGAGGGTAGTCAGGATATGGATGAGGACAATGAAGAGCAGGAGCAACATATATCACCTCCAGTTCCGCCTCCACAAGAACAACCTCAGGCCTCAACCCAGTATCTACCTCAGCCACAGTTCACCCCATCATTTCCAGTACAGCAACAATATTGGGGTATGTCACAGTTTGAAATAGGTGATGGAACTTCTTTCAGCCAGTTGCTTGGGTTCATGTCCGCAGAAGGAGCACATTCACAACATGGCGATCTGCCTGATTTCATGCCTGGCAGGTATTCGTTAGATGCAAGGTATCCAGGCCATACCTCATCCGTTGCTTCTGGAGGCTTTGTATCTGTTGACTCTAGTAGGAGTGACGGTGGACGAGGTGTTCTGAACAGTCAAAATCCTAACCGATGTAACATGGCACGGGTTGAGGAAGATACTAACGCACTCGAACAAGAAACCGATGCGTATCTAGTAGATGACCCGGATGAAGAGGGCGATGACGACGAGGATGAAATTGAAGAGTTCGATGAGGATGAAGAATCTCGCAACGATGGTATTATGTTTACTATTTTGCATTACATATTCCATGACTTATTTACTTTCTTTGCATAAATGGCATATCTTATTGGATTTTGCTTCTTGATTTGTGGTATTCATGTTGGTATTTGAATATGTAATGTGCTGCACATACTTGTTTATTCAAAATTTTTTACAGGTCAGGCACGTAGTCCAGATGACAACGTCAAAGGTTACAATCTGAGGATTGATCCGCCACGTCGGAGTGCTAATCGTTTCACCCCTTCTGTCTTCAAAAAAGCGGCCAAGAAATGCAAAAACTTTGTGAAGGATGTAAAGTGGAAAATGAGAAAATAGTTCTTTCCTTTTGTTTAGAGTTATTTGTTTTTGTTAAACTTAATGTATTGATGACGTTATGTAATGTTATGAGTTATATGTATTTGTTAGATATTATGTACTGTGATGACTTTATGTAATGTTTAGAGTTATTTGTATTGGTTAGACATTATGTGATGATGACAATATTTTATCATTTAGACTTATTTGTATGTGTTGGACCTTATATAGAGTACTTTATATGTGTTGGACATTATTGATGTATCAGCCATCTGGAGCATGTAATAATGTCTCTTAAAACCTTAATATAGATATAGCATAATACTAGAGTGTCATTAATTATAAGGTTACATATAGTAGGTCATGTTACCTCAATTTGCTCAGTCAAGTTTTATTATACAATATCATATAAAAATGATTAACAAGCCTCCTTTTTAATTTAAAATTCTTATTCTTATTTATAGTATCACTAAAATATATTTCAAAGCAGTTGTAGGACATTGTTTGATTTAAAATACAAAAATCAAATTTTCCGATGTTTGTTTTAGAAATTTTAAAAAAAATAAAATATATTTTAAGCTGAAATCTAACATTTCAATTTCTGTTTTTAAAAAATATATAAAGGAAAAAAATCTAGATTATACTCTAATTTTTGTTTGAACAAATTAAAAACTTTAAAAGATGGAATAATACTAGAGTGTCATTAATTATAAGGTTACATATAGCAGGTCATGTTACCTCCATTTGCTCAGTCAGGTTTTATTATACAATATCATATTAAAAATGTGAACCTAGGGGGCTTCTCTGTTGGTATTTGAACCAACAAACTGACGGCATCTGCTTCGACTATGTCCCTCAGCACCACATAGAGTACATCGCCTAGGACGACGTAACATCCTCGTGTCCATCTCATTCAGAAAACGCGTCATCCTGGGACGACCTTTTGACACCCGTCGCATGTACGGATTCGGTATGAACCGAGGTCCGTTGTAAGCAGGCCATGTGGTGGGATTACCTAGTGGCCTAAACCGTGCTCGGTACACCCGCCGCACTTGATCCATCTTATACACATCATGAACATAAAGTCGCCAATCAAGTCGCTGGTTGGCACAACATGCGAACACATGTCGACAGGGGATCCGGTCCACCTGGAACTCACCACAGTCACATCGAAGGCTACGTAGATCAACTGCAAACTCTAGCCCACTTGGCATCTCACGAACCTCAAAGACCTCATTCTGGCGGTCAAAGCAACTAACCTGTATGTTTCCTGATGCAAGTTGGTTTGCATGCAACTTCGATGTCACTATCTCAGAAAACACATGGCCAGCATTGATCCGGGCTTCCGCCTCCGCTCTTTTACGGGTGAACAACTCATTTAGCCTGTAGAATGTTGCCTTCACAAGAGCTGTAATGGGAAGATTGCGAGCACCCTTCAAAACTGAGTTGATGCACTCCACTAGATTCGTTGTCATGTGACCCCATCGGTACCCGCCATCAAAGGCCAGTGCGTACTGTTCGCGAGGAATTCGGTCTAACCAGTTTGTGTATGCCTCGCCGCGGTCCCTTAAACGCTGGTAACGCACATCGTACTCCCGCACCGTCCTCGAATACCCTAGCAGATCAAAGCATGTAGAAAGCAAAGTAATTAAATTCAATAGATTTATTTAAGGCACATCTACTAATAATTTCCTTAAATTTAGTAAATGTTTACCGATGTTAACGACCAATTTTTGTAGGTAAGGTGCCTTGAATTTTCTCAGAAAATTCGACTTTATATGCCTGATGCAAAACATATGAAAAGCTCTAGGAGGTGACCAAGCTCCGTTACTTCGTTCGACAGCTGAATTTATGGACTCGTGCCTGTCAGATATTAGACCCACTCCATCCCGAGTAACAACATGTTGACGGAGGTTACTTAGGAAAAAATGCCATGCATCAGAAGTCTCTCCCTCAACAATAGCAAACGCAATCGGAACGATATTGTTGTTTCCATCCTGGGAAACTGCCACAAGCAGACAACCCTTATACTTTCCGTACAAGTGAGTACCATCTACCTGGACAATTGGCTTACAATGTCTGAATGCCCTAATACAAGGGTAATAACTCCAGAATACACGATGCAGTACCCGAATATCACCCACCAAGTCATCGCCTTGATATACAGGCATAGTCTCAAAATGGACAACAGCTGATGGCTCCTTGTGACACATGGCCTCAAACCATATAGGCAAGGCTTCATACGATGCTTCCCAACCTCCAAATATTTTTTCTATTGCTCTCTGCTTAGCCAACCATGCTTTCCGGTAACTGACGGTGTAGTTGAATTTCGATTGCACTTCAGCTATTACTGATTTTACCTTTAAGGAGGGATCAACTTCAACCAGTGGCTTTATTGCTTCTGCAATTGTGATAGAGTCCAGTTTCGAATGATCCTGTGAAATGGTGGCTGTGGTACAGGTGTGGCTACCATTATACCTCCTTATAACCCAACAGTACTTCCTGCTGATCAAGCTAACCCTGATAAGCCAATCACACCCTGACCCATACTGTGTACACTTGGCATAAAATGTCAACGGCTCAGACTCATATACCCGGTAGTCTACGCTTCGTCGTATAGTATACTCCTTAACCGCCTTAATAACAGCTTCCCTGGAACTGAACTCCATCCCAACGACGAATTCACCATCTGCGACCATAGGAATTTCTGCTGGGACAAATGCCATAAGATAAATTTCATTATACCGCAGCAAATGTAAAAAACCAGTATGCTTTACTTAAAAATCGTTCAACATTTTATGATATCAAACTAAACACCATAAGCACATCAGCAGCAAATGTAAAAAACCGGACCGGACCGACCGGTTCGACCGGAAAACCAAACGAACCGTGCCGGTCCTGTCCGGTTCATGCCATTTGAACCGTACAATAGATTGAAGCTGTGTCGATAATTGTTACAAACTCATGCAACTTGCTACAACCATATCTTATACAGCATAAACATTATTTCCTAATAAGCACATGAAGCATATAAAAGAAAAAAAATAAATTCCTCAATCAATGTGTAACTACAAAAACACTTATACCACGATTACGTACCTGCAGTCATATATTCCGGAAATTCAGGAACATGCATGGCTTCCAAGTCTAAAACTCGCATGAATGATGGCTCCTCAAACGGCACTTCGTTTGCAAGTGCATTTGCCACTTCTGTCACATCTGGGCACATGGTTCTCTCACCTTGATCTTCATCACCATCCGGAACAGCAAATTCATAGTTGCTTTCGAACTCTTCTTCACTGTCACTATTATAATCTTCCTGTAGAATATTCCGGTCAGCCTCAGATTGTTCAAACTCAACATACAACTCAATGAACGAGATCTGAGACCGGTTTTCAATATACATTGAAAACATCTCCTGCATGCTTGCATCGTCCGTCACATATTTGGATTGATACTGTACGAATCCACCAAACACCTGTATGGGATATCTGTATAGAATACATGATATATTTCTTGCCCTCTCAGAACCAATTTTTTCACGGATTACTCCTTTGAGCTCCTCAAATGAGATAACAAAAGGAATAACAATATCTACTGGGCTCTCACAAATAAATTTTACTCCTTCAGCCGTTTCTAACAAAATCTGACCAAAATAAAATAATTTTAGCTGAACTCGGTCACTCATTTTTCTCACTCACCATAAAAGAAACATAAGCTTGCTCTTAGATACTACATTATCAAAATCAAAACTGAAAAAAAGAGAGAGTTTTGAAGAAGAAGGAAGACGCAGCCGTTGAAGAAGAAGGAAGACCCACATTCTGTCCCACCTACCAGTTCACTTCACCCTTTTATATCACAACCTTTGAGGAACTCGAACCCTACGACTAGGTTTAGTTGAACCAAAAAAAAATTTTTCTCAGACCGAACTCGGACCATCAGATTTTTATGTTTCCTTGCCACACGGAGGGTCCGAGTTCATTGATCACCAATTCGTACTCTCACCTAAGAACTCGGACCGTGAGATTTCATACCAATTCCTAGGATGTCAACTCGTTGGGTCCGATTCCTTGTACTTGGAGTTCTATCCGGCTGCCAAACAAATCGGACCGTGCGATTTGTTTATAAAGTTTTCAAATCCAAAGAACTCGCACGGTCCGAGTTCCTTCATCTCACACTGACAAAAATTCTGTCCCATATATGTGTGTAGTCCCCCCTAACTCCATATCCACGCAAAGCACACACATGCCCTCCATAACGATAAAATTGAGCCTCTAAAAGAAAAGGTAAGCCAAATTTAATATTTAATTTGTATCCCTTTTAGTATAAATTTGATTACGTAAACGTATAATAATTTTATATTTTATATTCATCATGATACGAGCAAATATAAATGGATTAGCAATGAGTTATAGCTCAAATGACATAGTTTTCTTATACTCAATTAAGATGTTGCGAGTTCGAGTTTCTTATTTTTTGTAAAAAAAAAAAATATAAATGGATTAAAGTATTTAAAATTTAATTCAATAACTATTTTATTGGTAAAATGCCATTTAATTTGCCAATGAGTTATAGCTCAAATGGCATAATCTCCCAATACTCAATTAAGAGGTTGCGAATTCGAGTTTCCTATCTTCAGTAAAAAAAAAAGTGCCATTTAATTTAGGTCCTAAAAAGTTGTATATACAGTAGTTACGTTATACGAGTTTTTTTTTTTTAAATAAAATAAAAAATTTTATTATTTTTTTAAATTCAATATTTCAACCTTAATTTTAGGAATGTGATTTTTTTTGTTAGAGTGAATTCGCCTAACCCCTATGATTTTATAGAATTCGTTACACTCTCTAGCAAACTTCACCCAAATTTTCAAAAATTATAATTTTAAAGTCATTATCATCGTCTACAATAATATATAAGAATGCAGTAAAGTACACAAACAATAAGCATAACTTTTTTAATGTTGCCGGCATCAATAACAATCATTATCATCGTTTTCAGAAATATACAAGTACACAGCAATAAGTCATATTTAACCAGAATTTTTTTAATTATAAATTAAAAAAATAACTATTTTTCAAAAAAAAAAATACGACTTATTCTTGTGTATTCCTATGTACTTTGGAGACGATGATAATGGTTACCATTGTTAACCTTCCAACTTTTTTTCCTCACCCAATCTGATATTTATGAAGAAGCATATTGAAGTTCGTAGGGGATAAGGCGAACTTTATAAAAATATAGAAGTTTGCCGGGTCAGGCAAACTCTGTAAAAATTATAGAGTTCGCCGAGAGATGCGGCGAACTTGCCCTACATGCAAAAAATAAAATAAAAAAAATCGTATTTGGGGAATTAAAGTTGAAAAATCGGGTTTAGGGAAATAATTATTTTTTTATTTTATTTCAGAAAAATCCTACATTATACATACTGTTCGGTTGCTCGGGTGTTTGGTGGATCGGTAAGGTGAATAATGGAGTAAGGGAATGAGAGGATTTGGACCTGGGCGTGAGTTGCTGGAGCGGCGCGTTCGGCCTATTCGTCGGTCTGTCGGCGGGTGGAGCCATCTGCAAGGACACTCCGATGCTAAAGTCGGAGTCCGTACTTTTGGAAAAACTCAACAAAGGTTCAAAACAAGAACCTGTCTAACAGCGGAAGCACCAGAAATAATTTTTCCACAACCTGTGCAATTAAATAGACAATACCAAAGATATTCCAAGTAGCAAATATAATGGCAGAAATTAAATAATCAGACACCAGAATTTTAACGTGGAAAAACCCCCAAAAGAGGGACAAAAAACCCACGGGACCTAGTCCAATAAAATCTTCCACTATCAGAATAATGGGTATACAAACAGTCTTCCTAGTGACACTAGGGCATCTCAACAATCAACAAAATACATCATCAAAACTGATGGAATCAACATAAACCCTCCACAAAGTGGGTATCTCAAATCAGGCAAAAGAGAAGGCAATACAACTAGCAAGTTATATCCTAATGTTCATCTCTACACCAGGAATAACATACTAAAATTTCATAAGAAATGGAGTAAGTTTACCAAGTCAATGTGATTAAGGTTGGCATGCCCTTTTCTCCCAAATTTTCTCTTCTCCCTCGACGGCGTGCTTTCTGTTTCCTTCTTTTTCATTCAAAAGAATGAAACTCTTCTCTCTCACTGTGGCTGTTAGCCACTTCTTTTATTTATTTATTATTTGTTTTTCTTTTTTTTTTCTTTTAAAAACTGTGGACCCTACTTGGTTGGGGACCCACCAACAAATCTCCCCCTCACCAACTCAAGTGGGGATAGGCTGCTCCACTAAGCCCGCCTTCTCTTTACAGGAATCAAACTTCACTGCAGGTAAACTCTTAGTCATCATATCTGAACTATTATCATCAGTATGGATCTTCTCAAGTGCATATGACTTCATCTCAAGCGCTTGACGTATCCAATGATACCTAACCTCTATGTGCTTCGATCTGGAATGAAACGTCGGATTCTTGCTGAGATGGATAGCACTCTGACTGTCACAAAATAACACAAATTTCTCTTGATTGATGCCTAACTCTTGTAGAAATTTCTTCATCCACAAGAGTTCCTTAGAAGCTTCAACAACAACAATGTATTCTGCCTCTGTAGTAGACAAAGCAACACATTTCTGAAGTCGAGATTGCCACGACACAGCTCCCCCTGCAAAAAGTCATCATATAACCAGAAGTAGACTTCCTTGAATCAAGATCCCCAGCCATATCCGCATCTATGTAACCATCCAACATAGGTTGGCCACTTCCAAAGCATAAACAAACTCTAGAAGTACCATTAAGGTATCTGAGATTCCACTTCACTGCTTGCCAGTGTTCCTTGCCAGGATTAGAGAGAAACCGACTAACAACTCCAACAGCATGAGCAATATCCGGCCTGGTGCAAACCATAGCATACATCAAACTGCCAACTACAGATGCATATGGAATCTTCTTCATTTCTGCTTTCTCTTTCTCACTTGTAGGACATTGCTGCGAACTCAGCTTGAAATGACTAGCAAGTGGAGTACTAACAGGTTTGGAATTACTCATGCTAAACCTCTCTAAAACCTTCTCAATATACTTCTGCTGTGACAACCACAGTTTCCCATTCTTCCTGTCACGAGTGATACTCATGCCAAGGATTTTCTTTACAGGACCCAAATCCTTCATAGCAAAGGACCTGATCAAGTCTTTCTTAAGACTTTCAATCTTCTTAGTATCATGACCAACAATCAACATCTCATCAACATAAAGCAAGAGAATTATAAAATCACCATCAGAGAATTTCTTAACATACACACAAGGATCAGAAGAAGTCTTACTGTACCCATGACCTTCCATGAAGGAATCAAACTTCGTGTACCACTGCCTTGGTGCTTGCTTCAGCCCATATAAGCTCTTCTTCAACTTGCATACAAGGTGCTCATTTCCTTTAACCTCGAAACCCTCTGGTTGCTCCATATAGATTTCTTTATCTATGTCACCGTGAAGGAATGCAGTCTTCACATCAAGCTGCTCAACCTCTAAATTCAAGCTAGCCGCCAATCCAAGCACAACTCGAATAGAGGACATCTTCACAACTGGAGAGAAAATCTCCTCAAAATCAATACCTTTCTTTTGCTCAAAGCCTTTCACAACCAATCGAGCTTTGTACCTTAGCCGTGAGACATTTTCATCTGCTTTAAACTTGAATACCCATTTATTCTTGAATGCTCTCTTACCCTTCGGCAACTTCACCAATTCAAAAGTATGATTCTCATGCAAGGATTTTATTTTTTCTTGCATGGCCTTCAACCAATCTTCCTTATGCTCATCAGACATAGCCTCCTGGTAGCTCTCTGGCTCCCCAGTCTCAGTGTTCATCACATACTCATGAAGAGAGTATTTCTGAGAAGGATGACGCTCTCTAGTAGATCTTCTCAATTCAGGCTCAACTGGTGGTTCAGGTGGAACTTCAACATCTGGCACCTCAGGTTAAGGTGTAGGTTCATCATGCGAATCATCACCATCATTATCAACTTTTACATCTCCCCCATCAACAGGAGGTCTAGTGGAAGGACCAGGTTCATCATCAACAGAACGTCTAACAGTTATTGTTGGCTTATCTGTCTTCTCAAGATCTTCAATAGTTTGGTCTTCAAGAAAAATCACATCTCGGCTTCTAATTATCTTCTTGCTCATCGGATCCCATAATCTGTAACCAAAGTTTTCGTGACCATAACCCATGAAGATACACTGCTTTGACTTTCCATCAAGTTTAGACCTTTCATCTCTTGGAATGTGAACAAAAGCTCTGCAACCGAACACTCTCAAGTGACTATAGGAGACATCTTTCCCTCTCCAAACTTTCTCTGGAACATCACCATTTAGTGGAACTGAAGGAGAAAGCTTGATCAAATCTATTGCAGTCCTCATTGCTTCACCCCAAAAGGATTTAGGCAACTTTGTATGAGAGAGCATACACCTAACTCTATCATTAATAGTACGATTCATTCTCTCAGCAACTCCATTATGTTGAGGAGTCTTAGGAACCGTCTTCTCAAGCTTGATCCCATGTCCTTTACAATACTCTTCAAACGGACCCCTGTATTCACCACTATTATCTGCTCGAACACATTTCAATTTCCTTCCTGTTTCTCTTTCAACACTTACATGAAAGTGTTTGAAGATACCGAGCACCTGGTCTTTAGATTTCAAAACAAAAGCCCACACTTTTCGAGAATAATCATCAATAAAAGTAACAAAATATGATGCACCACCTAGTATCTTAGCATCCATAGTGCAAACATCAGTGTGAACTAAATCTAGAACATGTGATCTCCTATGAGGTCCAGAACTATGAAATGATACTCTAGCATGCTTTCCAACAAAACAATGAGTGCAAGTATTTAAAGTTGTACGTTTCACTGGAAGTGAGTGCTTCTTGGCCAAGACGCTTAATCATTTCTTGTTCAAGTGACAAAGACGTATGTGCCACAAATCGGAAGAGGAATCATCAGCTATATTCACATCTTCTTTGCACAACTTTGCTTGCAACCAGTAGAGAGTAGTGAGACTATTGTCTTCTCTAACAACAATGAGAGCCCCTTTGGTAATCTTACATTTTCCACTACCAAAGGAAGTGCAATACCCCTCTTGATCCAATGCCTTCACTAAAATGAGATTGAACCGCATATCTGGCGCATGCCTAACATTCTTCAACTGCAACTTGCATCCCATATTAGTTTCAAGCCACATATCACCCATAACAATAATATCACACACTCCTTTATCTCCCAATTTGATCTTGCCAAAATTTCCAGCAGTATAGGAAGTGAAAAATTCATGCCTCGGAGTGACATGACATGAGGCACCAGAGTCCATAATCCAAGTGGAATCATCACAGACAAGATTCACATAATTTTTATCATATGTGATAAGAACATCTTCATAAACGATAGCAGCAGTTTCTTTATCACTATCTTTACCTTTGTCTACATTTTTTCCTCTTGATTGTTCTCTTTTCAAGAACTTACAATACCTCTTGATATGCCCCGGCTTGCCACAATGGTGACAAATGAACTCCTTTTTTTTGGCTTGTACTTTCCTCTTGACTTGCTTCGACTCTCTGACATGTCAGAACTGTGAGGTTTTCTACTTTGACTTCTCCCCTGTGACTCTGAAACAAGTGCATCTGAATGGGAGGAGGCATTAGTCAAACCTCGCTCTCTTCTTCTGACTTCTTCATTCAACATGCTCTCTTTAACCATTGCTAACGTCAACTTTCCTTTTGGAGCTGAGTTAGTCAGTGTCACAACCAGAACTTCCTAACTATCAGGCAAAGAGCTCAACAACAACAAGGCTTGCAACTCATCATTCAAAGTGATTTCATTATTTGTCAGTTGGTTCACTATCTCTTGAAAAATGCTCAAGTGCTCCAGCATTGATTTACCTTCAACATACTTCATATTGACAAGCTTCCTGATCAAGAACGCTTTGTTTTGCACATTCTTCCTCTCATATAACTCCTTCAATTTCTTCCACATCTTCTCAGCATTCGTTTCAGTGTCAACATGTGGATACACATTAAGATCAAGCCATTGCCTAATCAAAGCAACTGCCTTCCGATTCAGCTTCTTCCATTCAGCATCGGATTTAGTACCTTTGGATTTATCTCCTTCCACAGGATCATACAAGTCCTTACTATACAACATATCTTCCATGAGGGTCTTCCAACTTGAATAATTTTGGGAATTCAATTTGACCATATTCGGTCCATGAGTATTTTCCTCCATTTAATCAGCACAGAAATAAAGAACCAAAGCTCTAGATACCACTTTGTTGGGAAAACTCAACAAAGGTTCAAAACAAGAACCTATCTAACAGCGGAAGCACCAGAAATAATTTTCCCACAACCTGTGCGATTAAATAGACAATACCAAAGATGTTCCAAGTAGCAAATATAATGGCAGAAATTAAATAATCAGACACCAGAATTTTAACGTGGAAAAACCCTCCAAAAGAGGGACAAAAAACCCACGGGACCTAGTCCAGTAAAATCTTCCACTATCAGAATAATGGATATACAAACAGTCTTCCTAGTGACACTAGGGCATCTCAACAATCAACAGAATACATCATCAAAACTGATGGAATCAACATAAACCCTCCACAAAGTGGGTATCTCAAATCAGGCAAAAGAGAAGGCAATACAACTAGCAAGTTATATCCTAATGTTCATCTCTACACCAGGAATAACATACTAAAATTTCATAAGAAATGGAGCAAGTTTACCAGGTCAATGTGATCAAGGTTGGCATGCCCTTTTCCCCCAAATTTTCTCTTCTCCCTCGATGGCGTGCTTTCTATTTCCTTCTTTTTCATTCAAAAGAATGAAACTCTTCTCTCTCACCATGGCTGTTAGCCACTTCTTTTATTTATTTATTATTTGTTTTTTTTTTAAAACTGTGGGCCCCACTTGGTTGGAGACCCACCAACACGTACGAATAGGCGACCAATTATGGTTAGAAGGGTGACGTACCTCTGGGAGGGGTAGATCCCTCCCAATTTATACCTTGTACTCGGGTGGGTCCCTTGTGACCAGGCCCACCTACTTGGAAGTTTCTGCTAGCTATGCAAATTTTTTGTGGAGTGGGAGGTAACGTGCGGTCGCCTCTTGATCTGGGTCGGTGGACCCGTCGGGTCGGTGACTTGGGACGAACTCGGGTCATGATTGGGCTGGGCCGGAATACATACAAATTTTTTTGGCCATTCAAATTCAATTAAGTTGGTCCAAGTTCAACAAAAATTTATTTCAAATTAGAGAGTGTGTAAACACGCGCTCCTGCAACTGTTCAGTAGTATGAAAAATGCTTTTTCTCTCTCGATCAAAACTAAAACGATCAAACTTCAAAGGCGATCAAAATCTTCGCAAAAACTCAAAGAAATCTCAAAGCTATTTTTGAAATCTTCACCAAGAGACACAGAAACAGAAAACAAAAAATTATTGAAGGTGCTGTTCACTAATCGTCCAATTATTTCACTTTTCTCTTTCCCATTTTTGATCGCAAAACACTAGATAGTCAAATTTCTGTTTATTTAATAGATTGATTTTGTGTTCTTGCGTTAAATTACATGTTAATGTTCTCATTATATTGTTCATTTGGTGATAACTTTGTTAGATGGTGTAAAAATGTTACGTAATATTTCTCGTATAATTTAACCTAGCTATATTTGCATGTATTTGAGGGATTTGAATGTGTTTTTTTTTTCATATTTGAGTGTTTCTATGTTTTAAAGTGAGTTCGTGTACGGTAATTAGTAACAATTTTCGGTGTATTTTGTCTAAATTGAGGTGCACTTAGTATTGTTGTACTCTTTTTGTTGTAACTAGACAACAGAATATTATTGTAGTGCTTCTAATGTTATTTTGTGCATGTTTGAGTGATTTGTATATATTTTTGTCCATTTTTAAAGGATTTTGTTCATGAATTTTTTGTAACTAGTTTATAGAATTTTGTTCTAATACTTTTGGTGACATTTTGTGCATGTTTGATTGAGTTGCATGTCTTTTTGAACTGACATTATTTGATAGAGTTGATAGTCAAAATCGTCCCTAAAAGATACCTCGATCTTCATTTTCGTCTCCCAAGATAAAATTAATCAAATTCGTCCCCAAAAGATAACCAACCTGATCGCATTAGTCCTTCCGTCATCTCCTGCGCTGAGGTGGCCAATGCTCGCTGACATGGCCTGTTAACTGCCAGCGTGGCACTCGCTTAGTGTACCCTCTTGTTGCTGATAAGATAAGTTTATTAGATAAATTCAAATCAGTCCCTAAGTCCATGAACTCTAATCCCAAATTGCACTCAAGGCATGGATTGCTCATCATCATCATTATATGCCTCGTGGTAGTTGCTATTGCTGCTTTCTTCTCATCTCATCCTTCATGTTGACATCATGTAATGTGGTCTCCTTACACTCATCCAGCTCCATATCTGTCAACTGTTTGTTGGATTTCTGAGGTAATATCGTCTCTAATAATTGACATTGGTTGGAAAAAAGGAACCTTGAGTCTGAAAAATCCATATTAAACTTGATGTGAAGACAACCTAGTACATTTTTAGTTTTCGAACCAAAATCCTTCGTAATGGCTTCCCAGAAGCAACACACACAACCATGGAAAGAATATGTCATGGATCCAACACCCCAGTTCACCTCCCCTGACTACCAACCATCAAATAAACTTCAAGTAGTAATCAAAATTTTATTTTGTGTATCATTGTTTATTTCATACCTTTAAATTAAATACCAAATTCCATATTCCATATTTTGTGTATCATTGTTTGCTTGGCTCTTGTATTGGATTAATATAAGTAATGATGTTTCAGGGTAAGATAGCAGTAATAACGGGTGGCGACTCCGGAATAGGAAGTGTTGTACGCAACTTGTTTGCATTGGAGGGTGCAACCGTGGCCTTCACCTAGTGAAGGGCCAGAAAGACAAGGACGCGAAGGACAAGCATGAGAGCTGCGACAGAATCTGTGGCGAGGAGCGGCGTTAATGATAGACTTTGTTCTACTTTGGGCGACGGCTATGATGCAAACGACGTCAATGCGCTGGCGATGGCAGCGTTGAAGGCGTAGGTAGTGACGCGGGCGGCAGTAGGGACAACCTAGGAACATGGAATCTGCTATCGATGTGAGGTTCGATTCCTTTGGATTTGAGATTAGGGTTCATGAATTTAGGTACTGATTTGAATTGATCTAATAAACTTATCTTATCAGCAACAAGAAGGTACACTAAGCGAGTGCCATGCTGGCAGTTAATAGGCCATGTCAGCGAGCGTTAGCCACCTCAGCACAGGAGATGACGGAAGGACTAAAGCGATCAGGTTGGTTATCTTTTGGGAACGAATTTGATTAATTTTATCTTTCGGGGATGAAAATGAAAATCGAAGTATCTTTTAGGGACGATTTTGACTATTAATTCTTATTTGATGCAATCAAAAAATAATAGCAGTGCATTTAATTTATCTTTCGATATATTTCATGTAAATTGAGATGCACTTAATATTATTGTCTTTTAATTATAATTCATCAAAGTAGTTGTTGTTAATTTTTTTAAGATAATTTTATTTTTTTATTTCTAAATACAATTAAAGAAAGTTTTGATCGTCAATAATTTAATAAATATATAAAAAAATTAATTATGATTCAGAAGTTAATAACACCCAAGTCGTTTGTTTTTTTATACAGTTTCAAAAATTTAGGCCGTCGGTATTTTATTATGCAAATTACTCTCTCTTTCTCTCTCACATTCATTTTTGGACTTATACATTGTATTTGTTAGTGTTTTATTTGATTTTTGGTTTTTTTTGAGAGAATATCGAATCAAAATTGTATTAAGATCTCAATTTAGAGAACAGATATGATTCTTCTGAAAAAGAGTAAATTCGACTCAAAAATTATTTAGTAATAATGTAAAAGCAAATTGTGTCAAGATATTGGTGGCAAATTTATGACGAAAAAAATAAAATAAATAAAAAGAAAACTTTAAATAAATGAATGTGTAAAAAATTTGAATTTGAATGGAAATAGAATAACAACAAAAATGTAAAGAAATGAAAGGAACTGAATCAAACACAATAAAAATAAATAAATTAAAAGATGACTTACAACATTCACATGTATTTGTACTCCATATTTTTTCATTATGTCACTAAGATTGGAAATTTTTATGAGTTTATATAATGATATGGTTAGGGCTACACATGGATCGGATAATATCCGCATATCCGTGGTAATTATCCGCATCCGATCCGAATTTTACGGATATTATCCGATCCGCACTATGGTAGAATCGGATTACAGATTTGGCAGTGATATCCACAGATCTGCATATCCGCACATCTCATATAAATAGCATTGTTTAAGAAAGTAAACCCTAATGTGATATGAATTTTAGTGTGTTGTTTTATGAATTTTATGATATCTTGTTTTTAGTTTTTTATATTGTACTTTAATTTAGAATAATTAAACTTAGATCTTGTGTTATTATTTTTCTTTTGTTATTTAAGAGAACTTTTATTGATAATATTTTGAGTAAATAGACTTAAACAGGTGAAAAAATAAATTTTTTAGAGCAAAAAAGGGTCTTAAAACAATTTTTTTGAATTATGCGGATATACCTAATATCCGATCCGATCTGACCCGCAAGTATGCGGATCGGATCGGATCCAACTTGAAAAAATGCGGATATCATATCCGATCCGATCCGATGAGTGCAGTGCAGATCAGATAGAATTATAGGCTATATCTGATCCGATCCGATCCGTGTGCAACCCTAGATATGGTGTTGTTAATTAAAATTTCAGAGTCTTTCTAAGTTCCTCTTATTTATAAATCACGAAGATAGACTTACCCTTAAATGATCTCTTATTTATAAATCACGAAGATAGACTCACCCTTAAATGATCTTGACCACGATCTGATTTCTTTATCATAACTGATACGTCCCCACATACCTCGGCCATCCAAAAAGCTCGGAACGTAATCAGATAAGATCGGGCCCACTTATCCGAAAATAAGAAACGTGCTTAAACAAAGCTGATCGCCAAAACAGAATGTGATAACCAACCCCTAAACTCGGACTTATCCACGAGAAACAGGTAAAACAACGTCTATAAAGCCGAACTAATATTCTCGGCTAAGGATCAGGTTCTATTATCAGTCTTCATATTTTACTTGATACACTTACTAGAGATTATTATTGACTTGAGCGTCGGAGTATCTTTTTCAGGTATTTCTTCCGCGATGTTTGATCCTGGTCGACGTATAGCTCTTCCTCTCCGCCATCAGTTTGCTCGAAATTGGTAAAACTCGGCCACCCCAGTACTCAGACGAAACACTTGGCGCCCACCGTGGGGCCCAGAATATATCTAACCCTACTATACTCTTTGTTTAGTCTTTTACTCTGTTTTGCAGGATTCCCGATCCTCGAAGATGGCTGACAATGAGAATCCTCAACCCACACAAGCTGAGCTCCTAGCTCAAATCGCTGAACTTCAGGCAGAAGTGCGGAGGATAGCCAAGTTATCTGCACAGAACAACGGAAAACACAAGGGAGAAAGCTCCAAAAGCTCGGCCCAGGGCAACACAAATCCCCTAAACATCACCCCGCCGAAGGAAAAGCTAACCCTCGACAATCCCTTTTTCAAAGAAATCACAAAGTTCCAGATGCCAAAAAATTTTGTGTTACCCACAGCGCTTGAGCCGTACAAGGGGTTCGGCGACCCCCGAGCTCATGTCAAGAAATTTCAAGCCATGATGTTTTTTAACGGCGCTAACAATGAGCCTGTGCTCTGCCAAGCTTTTCCTACTTACCTTGATGGTGCTACATTACTCTGGTTTTCTAAGTTGTCTGCAGGTTCAATTTCTTCCTTTGAGGAACTGGCGAGATCGTTCATCGATTACTTTGCTGCGTCAAGAATATATGTGCACGGATCAGATTATCTAGGCACCATCAAGAAAGGCCAACACGAAAGCCTAAAAGACTACATGACTCGATTTGCTGAAGCAACCATGGAGATTCAAGAATTGGATCCGGCGGTCCACCTGCATGCCCTCAAAGCCAGCCTCAGACCAAGCAAATTTTGCGAAACAATTGCAATAACAAAACCAAAAACGCTAGAAGAATTCCGAGAAAGGGCTGCAGGCCAGATGAAAATTGAAGAGCTCCACGAAGCCCAAAAAACAGACAAACAACCGCACAGAAGGGATGAGGACAAAATGTTCAGACCACCAAATAACAAAGAGCAGAAGAAGCCCTTCAAGCTCACACCAAAATTCAATACTTACACCAGGTTCAACACCAAAAGAGAGAACATCATCAAAGAGATTCTCAATGCCAAAATCGTGAAACCACCAGCTCGGGCAGGGAGTTACTAAGACCAAAGGTTCGTGGATAGGAGCATACATTGCGCTTTCCATCAGAAGTTCGGACACACCACGGATGACTGTATCGTCGCGAAAGACCTGCTCGAAAGACTAGCACGCCAAGGACTCCTAGACAAATATGTCGAAGGTCGAAAATCCAAAGGGGTCAACTCAGACAGAGACAAACACAAACAAACAGCAGCAGACAAGGACAAAAGGGAACAGACAACACCCAACCCGCCCAAAAGAATCATCAACCACATATCAGGAGGCTATGCAGGTGGAGGTGGTACAACCTCGGCCAGAAAACGAAGCTATAAAGCAATGTTGGCAATCGAAGGAACACTGCATCCGAAGAAAGAGGAGGACCCCGACGTCACAATATCATTCAATCAGTCAGACTTCAAGTCGGCAACCCCTAACCTCGACGACCCAGAGTAATCTCCATCCAAGTTGGAGAATTGTTGGTAAGAAAAACACTACTGGACCCAGGTAGTAGCACTGATGTTTTATTTTATTCTACCTTTTAAAAAAATGAAATTATCAGAAAAAACAATTCAACCTTCCTCTGGAGAGCTGATTGGGTTCTCCGGAGAGAGGGTCCCCATCATGGGACATATATGGCTGAAGACAACAATGTGAGAGATCCCTATGTCAAAATCCATTGATATCCAATACTTAATAATAGACTGTTATAGCCCTTATAATATTATCATCGGAAGACCCGCCTGAATATATTCAGGGCAGTAGTGTCCACTTTACACCTATATGTCAAGTTTCCGGTGCAGGAAAACAGGATAGCAAGAGTATACGCCGATCACCAAGAAGCTCGGCAATGTTACAATGCCAATTTGAAGCAAAACCAGATAAAACAGACAGCTCGGCCACAAGTCCAAGCAATACACAATACTGGCGAGATCCTAACGTTAGTCGAGCCAATGGACAACCTCCACCGAGTAACACTAACAGCGGATGAAAAGCAGTACACATACATTGGAGAAGCACTAAAGGGGGGAAGAACGGACAAAACTCATAGAAATACTGCGTCAGAACGCCGATCTATTTGCATGGACACCAGACGACATGCCAGGAATAAGCCCAGAAGTTATCTGCCACAAATTAGCAATTGACAAAAAAATCCGACCAGTGGCACAAAAGAAAAGAAACCTCGGAGAAGAGAAAAAACAAGCAGCACTAGAAGAAACTAAGAAACTCCTCAACGCAGGTTTCATCAGAGAAATCTGCTTCACCACATGGCTCTCAAATGTGGTAATGGTAAGGAAAAACTCAAGTAAATGGCGCATGTGCGTCGACTTAACAAATTTAAACAAAGCTTGCCCTAAAGATGCTTACCCATTACCTTGCATTGATAAATTAGTTGATAATGCTTCCAGTTTCAAAAGCTTGAGTTTTATGGATGCATACTCTGGTTACAACCAGATTCTAATACACCCAGAGGACCAAAGCAAAACAGCTTTTATAACAGAACATGGAAATTTTTGTTTTAAGGTAATGGCTTTTGGCTTAAAGAATGCAGGGGCGACGTATCAAAGACTAATGGACAAAGTATTCCAACAGCAAATAGGTCAGAATATGGAAATTTACGTAGATGATATGGTAGCAAAAAGCCCGCACAGGGATCACATTGTGACGACCTAGTAGAAGTCTTCAAACAAGTACGAGCTTATAACATGAGGCTCAACCCAGACAAATGTGCCTTTGGAGTTCAAGGGGGAAAATTCCTTGGCTTCATGCTAATCTCACGAGGGATAGAAGCCAACCCAGAGAAATGTAATGCAGTATTGAACATGACAAGTCCAAAGACAATAAAAGAAGTCCAACAACTAGCAGGGAGAATAGCTGCCCTGTCACGTTTCCTACCCGCAGTGGCAAACCGATCTTATCATTTCTTTCAAATATTCTCTAAGTGTAAGAAATTCACATGGACGGAGGAATGCGAAAACTCCTTTATGGAGCTCAAATAGCTCTTAACATCACCCCCAATACTCCAGAGACCAGAAACAGGTAAGCCATTGTATTTATATTTATCAGTATCTAACCATGCTATAAGCTCGGTACTAGTGATTGAAACAGGGAAAAAGCAAAATGCAGTATACTTTATTAGTAGGATACTACAACCAACAGAAACAAGGTACCCAAAAATTGCACAGCTGGTGTTGGCACTGATCACCACGGCAAGGAGATTACGACACTACTTCCAGAGTCACACAATAATAGTACGAACAGACCAGCCCCTAAGGCAGATACTAACTAGACCCGGGCTCGCAGGACGATTAATCAAATGGTCCGTCGAACTCTCTGAGTTTGACATTCAGTACGAATCAAGGAAAACCCTGAAATCACAAGTACTTGTCGACTTTGTATCAGAGATGACTAATGAAACACAACTCACAGAAGCTAGTTGGAGTATACATGTAGATGGAGCTTCAAACAGAGAAGGCAGCGGAGCAAGGATACTACTAAAGGAAGGAGACAAAGTGATAGCCGAGCAATCACTACAGTTCCGCTTCATCGCAAGTAACAATCAAGCGGAGTATGAGGCTCTGCTAGCAGGACTGAAACTCGCCCAACAACTAAAGATATCTCGAATAATGGTTTACTGTTACTCTTCCCTAGTAGTGCATCAAATCAAAGGCGAGTACCAGGTAAAAGATCCTTTGTTAGAGAAATATTGGCTCATAACAAAGGATCTCATCTCAAAATTCAGCAAATTTGATATTATTCATGTAAACCGAGAACAAAACACCAGGGCCGACGTGTTATCCAAATTAGCCACAATTAGGCAAACAGAAAACACACCGGCGCTATCCCAGCTAACACTTGATAAGCCGAGTTTCGAGCAGGAAACAGTTTTAAACATCATGCAGGTACAAGATTGGAGAACACATTTTCTCAATTACATTAACACAGGTGCCATACCAAACGAGGAGCCAAACTTGCCGCTCTTCTGAAGAAAAGCAAGCTTCTACACAGTAGTCGGAAATACCCTGTACAGACGAGGACACTCCCAACCACTCCTCAAATGCATCAGCAAGGATGAAGCTAAAGAAGTTATGGCAGAAACGCACGAAGGAGTTTGTGGAAACCACATCGGCGGCCGAGCACTGGCAGCGAAAATATTACGAATAGGATACTACTGGCCGACGATAAAAAGGGATTGTATTTCAAAAGTCAAGGCATGTGACAATTGTCAAAAGCACGCCACCATTTCAGAGATCCCAGCCGAAGAGCTCCACACCATAGAGGTAAGCTGGCCTTTCGATAGGTGGGGACTGGACATCCTTGGACCTTTCCTCAAAGCGTCGGACCAGGTAAAGTTCCTTTTAGTATCAATAGACTATTTCTCTAAGTGGATAGAAGCACAACCACTAGCACACATAACGGCTGATAAGGTGAGATCTTTCCTATGGAAAAACATCATATGTAGATATGGCATCCCAAGAGAGATAATCTCGGACAACGGGAGACAATTTACGGACCATAAAATCGCTGCTTTCCTAACAAATTTTAACATTAAACATCACTTCAGCTCAGTCGAGCACCCGCAAACCAACGGGCAAGTTGAATCAGCTAACAGAATTATCTTGCAGGGCTTAAAGAAAAAACTCGGTGAAGCCAAGGGGGAGTGGGCCGACCTCATTCTAGAAATCTTGTGGAGCTACAATACCACCGTCCAATCCGCTACAGGAGAAACTCCTTTCAAGCTCGTGTATGGTGCAAAAGCACTAATCCCAGTAGAGGTCAGCATCCCAACATTAAGGGTCGAGCTTTACAATCAACCAAACAATTTGCAAACTCGAATAGCTGAGCTGGATCTCGTGGAAGAAGAAAGAGACATTTCAGCCATAAAACAACAAGCTAGGAAACAGTTCATAAAATGAAGACACAACAAAAGAGTAATTCACAAGTCCTTCAATGAAGGAGGCCTTGTACTCAGACGAACAGAAGAAGTGCGGAAACCTCCAACACATGAAAAATTAGCAGCAAATTGGGAAGGACCGCTCCGAGTATTTAAAAACCTCGGCAAGGGGGCTTATAAGCTAGAAACCCTAAGAGGATATCAACTTCCAAGGACATGAAATGTCTCCTCACTTAGGGAATATCAATCATGATTATACACTGTATTACGCGGATGAAGGTACTCTTTTTTCCCCTTCGAAGGTTTTTTCCCACACCACATGGGTTTTACTCGAAGAGGGTTTTAACGAGGCCGGACGCCCCCAAATCATTGTACAAACGTCATTACTATTGCAAAAAAAAATTTTAGTGTTATCATATCCTGGATAACTAACATATCTTATAATCAAAGAGCTAACAGTCAAACAAAACCGAGCTTCATACTCAGAAACCAACAAAAGCCGAGAATAATACTCAGAAATATCCAAAAAGCAAAACAAACAGAGCTAAACACATGTCCAATGCCAAAGAGCCATACATAAGTTTACTAAACAAAACATAAATAAAAAGGCCTAATCAGCCTTGTCACCAATGCTGGACTCCTCACTATCATCTCCAGCAGCAGCCTCAACATCCATAAGCTGGCCATTCACAACCACCTTGGTCGCATCGAGCTTTGTCACATTAGTCTCAGGAAACAACACCCTGACCTGAGACACAGCACGTTCAAAGCCTTGCGCAAAGGCCTCATAGACCTTGGTCTCCAACCCTTTTCCGCCTTAACAGTCTTCACTTCTTCAGCAGAAGAAAGTTGAAGACGCCTTTCCTCAACAAGCTCTGACTCCTTCAATCTCAGAGAAGAAGACAGCTCGACAATAGTTTTCTCCTTTTCCTCCACAGCCAAGGATAGCTCGGCGACATCCAGAGCAGCTTTATTTTCCTTTTCAAGAGCGAGCTCTTGAGCACGCCCAACGGCCACAATCCTGGCACCAATCACCTGCAGAGTACAACAGAAGAGAAAACATCATAACAATGCAAAAAATAATAATAATAACTGAACAAGGTGACACATACCTGCAAAAAGCGACTTGTCCCAACATGACCAACTTCGTCAATCATTTTCAGATCATCAGGAAAACAGCAGAGCTCATCAGCCATCACAGAGAAAGGATACAATTTTCCCCACAAAGACCGAGCATGCACGTCCCCCAGATAACCGTGCAACTGTTTTTGCGATTCATACGCCGACTCCACCATCTGAAGCTCAGCAGATGAATCCCCTTTAGCCTGAAGAGTTTCAACCTTTTCTCTCACATGACCCCTTTTTCGCTTGGGTCCATGGGACGGATCAGGAAGACCTAAAACGACCTTCTCAGCATTAGTAGTTGATCCCTCCTTCTCAACCTTCCTTCTTTGGTTGAAAAACGACTTCAGCCCAGCAGTAGTAATAGTCGGCGCCTTATCACCTGCACAACAATCAACAAGGTAAGAACACACGAGGACAAGACAGCAACAAAACAATAACAACTAATTTACATAGGTAATTTAGAACATCTTGCCTATCAGTATCCCATTTTAACAACTCGGATACAGACAATAATCCTTTCGGACCCAACATTTCAAACAAAAACTCCATCACAATCTGATCATTGATAGACCTATCATCCACATCCAAGACTTGCATCGGATCGGGACACCATGACAAAGGAAATTTTTCCACAAGATACTCGTTCAAGTAAAAAGGAAACTCTTCAGGCACACTCCTAACCTTAACAAACATAGTTTTGAAATCCTTAAAAGAAGACTTGTAAAGACCAAAGATGGAACGACGAGGATAACTATTCAAGTTAACCCAAAGACCTCGACCAACTTCTTTAGCCCGAAAAAGTGAAAAGAATAACCGCAGAGATGGAGGCTGTTCAAGGAATTCCATCAGCACCTCAAAAGCGCAGCCCTCAGAAACCCCCATGAATTTGGGTGAAGCTGACTAGGGGAATAATTCAACCAATAAAGAACACCACACTCAAAATCGGTGAAGGGGAGCTTAACACCTAACTCAGTGAACAAGCAACTATACATGTAAAAAAAGGACCAATCATCACAATGATGGAAAACACGGTCACCATCCTCGCAAGGAAGTATTTCTATCCTAATACCACTACCACTCCTAACCCAAACATTGGAACCCAGTAAATCAACAGCTTCCCTATCACTAAACTGCGAAATAAAACCCCTAACCCTAGCATCAACCCAGCCGTATAAATCACCTTCATCAGTGCAAACCTTTTTGCCTTCCATGAAGTAAAAACAAGAAAACCAAACAAGGAAAGAAGAGACAGAAAACACAGATTAGCACTCACCTTTTTTACTCATTTCTTATCAGAAAACAAACAATGTCACAAAAAAAAAAAAAAACAAAGAGCAAATGTAGAAGGCATGCTCATTACAAGCACATAAGGCACACAAGGCAGTTACATCCGAAACGTCAACTCCCCATCCCAACCATTCAAAAACCCACGATCAAAACCCCTCAATCACACGGTCAGGGGCTCCTTGGAAGATGCAGCACACGTCAAATCAATCACTCCTTAAAGCGCGAACAACGAAGCAAGCATTGAATGCTGCAAACGTTTCAAATCCAGCAATAGAACTAAGCCGAGCTTGGGAGCTGAAGGGCGCAGACGCCCAAACAAATCCTTGGCCAAGGTATATGACATTACCGAGGAAAAAGCTCGCCTTTGTTCTGTCCAAACCAAGGCAAGCTTGGGGCTATGATACGTCCCCACATACCTCGGCCATCCAAAAAGCTCGGAACGTAATCAGATAAGATCGGGCCCACTTATCCGAAAATAAGAAACGTGCTTAAACAAAGCTGATCACCAAAACAGAATGCGATAACCAACCCCTAAACTCGGACTTATCCACGGAAAACAGGTAAAACAACATCTATAAAGCCGAACTAATATTCTCGACTAAGATCAGGTTCTATTCTCAGTCTTCATATTTTACCTGATACACTTACTAGAGATTATTATTGACTTGAGCGGCAGAGTATCTTTTGCAGGTATTTCTGCCGCAATGATCGATTCTGGCGGACGTATAGCTCTTCCTTTCCACCAGTAGTCTGTTCGAAATTGCTAAAGTTTGGCCACCCCAATACTCGGACGAAACAATAACCTTGTCTTGACCCTAAAAAATCTTTATCGTAATATTCCACATTTTATTTTGTCTCATTCTTCAAGCTCCATATTTTTACAGTGTATCCATATTTACCACGTGATATATCCTGGTTTCGACCCTATTTCCTTTCCTTAATTCCTTAAATCATTAAGCCTTCGACTTCGATTATCCTTTATTCCTGCTATGGTCGAAGGGGAATTCTTCTATGGCCAACTATTCATGCCATATTTCAATGAATTATGGTTAAATTTTTTTATATGTCGAAATTTGTGCTAACAGCTAGCAACCGCCAAGAAATATAGTATAATTTTTGTCTTATAAAATTAATTTATTTTGTTGTAAAATCATATTTTAAACTGAAACAAATGATTAATATAAATATAACTAACTTCTAAATAAAAACCAATTGTATTATTTTATATATTTAGGATAAAGACTCGAAGTTATTATATGATGAATGTGTAGAATTGGAGGGGGAAAATTATTGTGTGTAAACATCGGTAAAATTATTCGGATTTTATCAACAGAGGATTAGTCGACGACCCGACATTCTAGCGAACCAAATCTTAACCCATCGCTGCTAGTTTAATTGACGAAGTTAATTAGGTTTGAGTTTTCCCTGAATAAGATTGAGTTTCTATTTCCAACGTAACCTAAAAAATATAATATTAATATACCAAGACATGCTAAAGCTAGTTATAATCAATAAAATTAATCAATCTGTTATTCCAATTCCTTTAAAGAAAATTAGTCTATCTCACTAAACACTCCATTCATACAATGGAGACGTTCTTTTGATCAGAATCAGGTGCAACTGTTTTGGCTAATATTTAATTTGGATAAATGGCAAGTAGAACTTGAGAGATTGGATTTGGATTACTGTTACAGGCTTACAGCTCATCAAGACTAGGATTGAATAATATATTATAACACATAGCCACCCCTTATTTCATCATCCATTTTATTTGGACACAATTTTTGCATAAAGCCACAATAAAAACGCTTTATTAAACAAATATAGTAAAATTAATTGATCTGCGCATTATAATTCAACCTAACTGTTCTATAATTCAAACATTATTATAAAAGAACGTTATTATAATTCGAGAAAGTCTAAGGGTGAGTAAATTTTGTGATTTTTAGCCATCAATTAGCTATTAATGATATTTTTTATGGTACGAGATTGCATCTAATGGTGTAGAATTATTCAATTTCTTTTTTATGGTTAAGTGCTGGCCAGAATTTAACAAAAGTACTGGCCCCTAGCACTCCTCTTATAATTCAGTTATAACTTCCAGTTTGTAGAGTTTAAATTATTCTCCACGTCCAAGCAATTTTAACATTTAAATTCATCCAAATAATTTTGGATCATGCGCTTCTTTTTTTGGTTTTTTTCTCTTCTCGTGCTTTATTTTCTTCTTCATTATATATATCGTTGTTATTGTTAAATTTTTGTCATGTTGATGATATTGTTCGATCCAAAATTAATTTTAGATGTGTTTCTATTCACAATTCAATCCTATTTGTGTGCTTTTTTTTTTTACTGAGTTTATGTATTGCAATTATTATGTAATCGGTTTATTTCTAACTTAATTGTGTCGCAGTCCATTATGTAATTTTGGTTTATTTTTGAGTGAATTAAGGTGCATTTGGACTCCTCGTCCTGCACAATTCAAAACTCCTTCTCCTCTTTCTCCTCATCTTTTAATGTTTCTTCTTCTTTTTCATCTTTTTCTTATTCATCTTCATCTTCATCTTCACCTTCTTATTTTATTTTTTTAAAATTCTTTTTTATTTACTCTCTTGAGAAGAATAGAATTAAGAAAAAAAGAAGAAAATATCAAACAAAAAAGAAGAAACATATTAATGACGTTGTCTGATCCAAAATTGATTTTGAATGTGTTTTTATTCACGATTCAGTTTTATTTGTGTGCTTATTTTCAAACTGAGTTTATGTCTCACAATCACATTATGGTAAATTTTGGTTCATTTCTGAGTTAATTGTGTCGCAATTGTTATGTAATTTCGGTTCATTTCTGAGTTAATTGTGTCGCAGTCCATTATGTAATTTCGGTTTATTTATGAGTTAATTGTGTCACAATCATTATATAATTTTGGTTCATTTCTGAGTGAATTAATGTGCATTTGAACTCATTTTTCTGTACAATTCAAAACTCCTTCTCCTCTTCCTCCTCATCTTCTGTTGTTGCTTCTTCTTCTTTTTCATCTTTTTCCTTTTCATCTTCTCTTTCTTTTTTTAATTTTCTTATAGTTCTTCTTATTTCACTTTCTTAAGAGGAATAAAACCAAAAAAAGAGAAAAAATATCAAACAAAAAATAAGAAGAAACACATTAATGATGTTGTTTGATCCAAAATTGATTTTGAATGTGTTTTTGTTCATGATTCAGTTTTGTTTGTACATTTGTTTTCAAACTGAGTTTATGTGTCGCAATCATTATGGTAAATTTTAGTTTATTTCTGAGTTAATTGTGTCGCAATTGTGTCACGGTCCATTATGTAATTTCGGTTCATTTTTGAGTTAATTGTGTCGCAAACATTATATAATTTTGGTTCATTTCTGAGTGAATTAAAATGCATTTGGACTCGTTCTCCTGCACAATCCAAAACTCTTTCTTCTCTTCCTCCTTCACTTTCTACTGTAATAACAACAATAATAGCAGTAACAAAAGAATGATGACAAAAAAACACGCGAATAAGAAGAAGAAGAAGAAAAAGGAGGAATAGAAGAAAAAGGAGAAAGAGTAGGAGAAGAAGAAGAAGGAGAAAGAGCAAGAGGAGGAGGAGGAAAAACGCGAAGAAGAAGACAACGATGACGATAACGTAAATAATGTGTACGTGTAATTCCAAGAGTGGTTTTTGTTGGTATTGGATCTACTTAGTTAGATTTAGATGATAATATTATTTAAATGTATAAAAAATCTGTTATAGTTTATTTAAATCTGATCAACAGTTATATTTTAGTAACATTTATAGAAGATAAACATTTTTAGAAAAAAAATGTATATTTTGAATTAATCTTAATTTTACATCAGAATATATCAAACACTTGTTTAGATGTCAGAATATTTTTTAGGGATATTCACACTTGAATCTTAATTAATTAATTTTAAAGTGAATTGAGTTATATAAGTGGTGATCAACCGTGGAAGAACATTAATAATATTCTTATATAGTAGTTATTTGGGAGAGAAAATGAAGGTTAACCACAACATCCTCAATTCAAATTAAATATACCGAAGATGACAATTCACAATTGATCACGAGTGTTTTATTATTCTTCAGTCCTGACTCCTGACAAATAATATATTCTGTCTCCTTATTTTTAGTAGTATATATAGCACCAATAAATCTTTTGGTTCTGCTATATATTAAGACGTGCTACTAATTTTAAACCAGTCAACTCAATTATTAGAATAATTTTCCCATGATTTGCAAGAAATTACTCTAGCGTGAGGAATCTGGAAAATTTTTTAGGCATATCACTGATTCTAGGAAGACTAGAGAGCGCCACATATTTCAAGAAACAGGGGTTGAGAACGTCCACAGCAGGACGCTTTTGAGCTCCCAAGAATGGAATTCCAATGATTTTTGTGAGTGTTGATGACAATGCTAAAGATGTCAATAAGAATTGTTAGATTTTATGTAAACAAATATCTTTTATTTTTTAATTATTTGTGCTCCACTCTTTTGTGTTGAACTTCTTTTGTTTCAAAAAAAAATTGTGGTAGCAAGAATGTTTACGGTTGGAATTGATTTTGAATTAAAAATTTTATTTAACTTGAATATTAATTTTATTTGTGATGTAATTTAGATTGGATATTTTTTTAAAAAAATTTGATTAAATTTTAAGTAATTTGGATTAGATTGGATTTGTAATTTTATAAATTAAAAAAATTAAATACACACAACAAGTTTTAATATCAAATTTTAAATAACCAATAATAATATAATAAATCTCAATAATATTTTAAAAAATTAATAATAACATAACAATAGAAATAAAAGTATATATTAGTTAAAATAAATAAATGAAAATTATTTTAAATATAAAATATTTATTAAATAATAAAAATACATGAATAATATAAAAATGTATACCAAGTTAAATATATTATAAATAAAATTTTAAATATAATAATAAAATATTAATATTATAGCACATTATATGGTTTGGAATGGATTGAATCGGATCGGATCGGATCGATTTTGAGAAGTCGATCCAAAATCTGATCCGATCCATGCGGTTTGTTAAAAAATAGAATCCAATCAAATTTAAATTAGTGCGATTTTAATTAATTTTTTATTTAAATTGAGTTGGATGAACGGTTTAATTTGAATTGGTTTAAATTTAAATACCTTTATATCATATCATATCATATCATATCATATTATATCATATATTGCTATATATATTGCTTTAAAATAAGTTAATATAAAATTTAGAAAAATATCATTGAGACTTGAGAGTCCTAATTATCCTCTTAATACTTAAAAAAATAAAAATTTAAAAACATATATTATTTTTTAAAAAAATAAAAGATAAAAATTAAAAAAATTGTTTAAAAGTTAGAAGGATAATTAAAAAGATTAGTTAGAATTCTCAATTATTCTTTTCTAAAAGAGCAACAAGACACTAGGCTTATAAAAAAATTGTTATCTATTTATAATTTTAAAATATATTAAATAAAGAAATATAACAGAGTTATAATTTTTTAAGAGAACAAATATTAAATAAATCTCCAAAAAATTATAATATTTAATTTATAGATCTCAAAAGAATTGCAAGACAGGTTTAAGTCTTTAATTAACCTATAAATCTAGGGTTGACGGCAGAGAGAGGTATGGCCGTGTGGTTGTTGGAGCGCCAGACACGAGTCACCAACTCACTGAGTCAATCAATTTCACAGCTCCCAAACACGAAAGTGAGGGAGTGGCCAACTGGAGCCCTACAATTTGAAGCACCTACCTCAGCCTGTGGTTGGTGGACTGGAGAGATGATTAGTAAATTAGGCTTTTGTTAAGAGGAGGATAATGTATTTTCTTTTTTATATTTTATATGTATATTTTTCATTTTTAGTATTAAAATTGATTAGTGAGAAAAAGAGAGAAAATAAAAGTTTGTCTTTTATATTATAAACAAATTCATATAAGATATATACAAAGAATACAAATATTTTTTTATTAATTACTAATTAGTGTCTAGAAAATACTTATGAATAATATAAAAATAGGTTTAGTTAATGCACTTGGTAAATTAAAGGTGTTAAAAGAAGGCTTTTATAGATGACTAAAGTTTAACTATCTTATTAATTTTTATAATTTTATTAAATTTTTATTATTTAAAAGTTTGAAATTAGATTTTTATATTAGATTAAAAATTTTCAATTAGATCTATGCTAACTATTTTTGTTAAAACAAATACGAAATGTTCTTGAAATAGTTGCTTTTATGTCTAGTTAATATGAATTGTGAAGTATTTTAGAAGCAAATTAAATATTATAGAATTAGTCTTGTATTTTAAAAAATAACTATTATTGAAGACTTCATTAAAAATTTTGTATATAATATAAGAATCTAATGATAATATTTAAATTATAAGAGTTAAATTAAAAATTTGATAAAATTATAATAATAAAAAAATTAATTAAATGGATTTAATATATAAAGAATAAATATTTTTTATAGAAAGAACAGTTTAAATAATGAAGCAACTCTCATCAATTCTATGGTGTGAGTTTAAATGTTGAGAAGAAGAAGAATTGAGATAAGGAAGTTAGAAGATAGCAGTTGAAAGGAAAAAAAAAATTGAGCATGAGAACCAGGGCAATTCACTTAAATAAATTGTTTCACTTTTAAAATTACGTAAATACATTATTTTTAAAACGAAGACGTAAATATATTGTTTCATATATTTATAGAAACCGTTACTGGCAGTAGCGATTTACACAAACACAGAATCCGCTGCTGCCAGCCACTGAAAATCGCTGTTGGCTACCGCAGTTTCTGTATGATTATGGTTGGTCATAAACCGTTACTTCCAATTGGGACACGTGTGTAAATCGCTAGAAGCAGCAGCGGTTTATGTTGAGTATGAAAACAAACAGTAAAACTAATTTTTATCTAAAAAAATAATTACAAAATAAATAATTAATGGTATATACTATTTAAATAATATCATAAATAAAAAAATTTAATTTATCATTTCACAATATAATTTAAAAAATATAAATATGCATGTAATAAATTTTTTATTTGTATTTATTATTAAAAGTGAGACTAAATTACAAAAAAAAATACAATAGTACTCAAAGTATTAAATTATATAAATCAAGACTAATTTTTTTTATTCTCATCTCTTTTAAAATTTATAAATAATAAAATAATTTATTTTTAGCCAAAAGTTCATGAGTTTTAAAAGGGATGAAGATAAAAAAAGGAATGAAGATAAAAAAATTATTTTATAGAAAAATGTATGCTTTAGTGAGTTTTTTACTAAAAATAAATTATTTTATCATTCATGAGTTTTAAAAGGGATGAAGATAAAAAAAATTAGTCTTAGTTTATATATTTGAGTATTCTGTGAGTATTCACTCTTTGATTTGCTATTTAATCTCATTTTAATAATAAATACAAATAAAAATTTATTACATGCATATTTATATTTTTTATTTTATTCATCAAAATTATGATGCTATCATTATTATTTATCCAATCAATCAACTATAAAATACAAATAATTTTTATTTTTTGACATAAGACAACAAAGTTGCACAATAAAAAAAAAATATTTAGCTAGAATAGCAAAGAACACAACCCATGTTCCAAACTCTCCCAATCTCCTTTGTATGGTTGATATAAATAAAAGAGAATGAAGTAATTTTTAAAGAGAAAAATATATGATTTAGTGAAGTTTTGACTAAAAATAAATTATTTTATTATTTATAAATTTTAAAAGAGATGAGAATAAAAAAAAATTAGTCTTGGTTTATATAATTTAATACTTTGAGTATTGTATTTTTTTATTTATAATTTGGTATCACTTTTAATAATAAATACAAATAAAAAATTTATTACATGCATATTTATATTTTTTAAATTATATTGTGAAATAATAAATTAAATTTTTTTATTTATAATATTATTTAAATAGTATATACCATTAATTATTTGTTTTATAATTATTTTTTTAGATAAAAATTAGTTTTACTATTTATTTTCATACTCAGCATAAACCGCTGTGTTGTCTCTAGCGGTTTACACACGTGTCTCAATGTACATAAATCGTTACTGGCAGTAGTAGTTTATGACCAACCATAATCATGTGGATTCTGTGTTCATGTGGATTCTGTGTTTATGTAAACCGCTATTGTCAGTAACAGTTTCTCTAGATATATGAAACAATGTATTTGTGTTTTCGTTTTAAAAACAATGCATTTACGTAATTTTAAAAGTGAAACAATTTATTTAGGTGAATTGCTCTGAGAATGAGAAAGAGAGAGAAGAGTTGCATATTGCACTAGAAAGAGAAAATAAAAAGCTTAACTTGCATTAAGTTATTACTATCATTTATATACTAGTTATCTATACTACAAATAATTGATTCTATTCTAACTAAGTAAACAAATTAGAGCCACACATTTCACACTAACTCCTAATCACACAATTAATTTTTAACTATTTTCTATGACTAATTGTAACTACTTTTCTATTATGTAATATCCCTTTCAAATTGAAATTATTTAAGTCTAATAGTCCAAGTTTGGAATGACATGTCTAAAACGGATTAGGGGTCAACGCTTTGGTTAGAATATCTGTAGTTTGATTTTTACTCGAAACAAGTATGAACTTACTTAGTGATTTATTTCTGTCATTTATCCCTCACAATATAACAATCTACTTCGATGAGTTTTGTCTTTTGGTAGAAAATAGAATTTGTGGCTATGTGCAGTATTAATTGACTATTATAGTGTATAGTTACAAGTCTTAATTGTTCAACTTTCGGCTCCTTCAACATATAAGTAAACCACTATGCTTCCTTGTTGTTGAAGCTAGTATTCTATATTTTATGATGTTACCATCTTATTTTGCTTCTTGCTTTTTTATGAGATTATGGATATTTCTAAGAAAAAACAATACCCACTAATTGATCTCGTGAAATTTGGACATATTCCCTAATCACTGTTAGAATTCGGTTGGAATTAAATCTATAGTAGAGAAGAAAAACAATTCTATAGCAAGAGCTCCCTTGAGAGATACCTTAAAACTTTTAGGTTGCGTTTGGTTAGTGTTTTTGAAACACATACACAAATACATAAAAATACATAGACATAAAGATACACAAATTTTATAATGTATTTGGTAATAATGTACAAGACACATATATATAAACCAAATATATTATGTCTTATACATCGGTAATTAAAAAATAATTAGGAATAAAAAAGTCAAATTTTGTGTCCTATACATTCTGTTTCCGTGTCTCAATTTTAAGGAGGAACACTAAATACATGTATTGTGTGTGTATCTGTGTACCATCGACTCAATCTAAATTTGTGTCTCGACAAATAAATAGTGCACGTGTACCACTGTATCTAATAATTAGTGTACATGTCTCAACAAACAAACACAGCCTTAGAGCCACTTCAAAATGTTTATCATTTGCATACTCTAGAACTTGACTTAACTTGGCTATTGTATAACAAATCGCAAGTTGTGTGTTTGTAAGATAGAGAAGTTTCCAATGAGCTTCCTATTCAGGAGTGGAAGTGAGAAGAGTGCCTGAATGCTTGGACAGTTGAGTTGTATAGTCTATAGAAGTTGAAATAGCTTTATCAGCAAGCATTCCATAATATTTGAGTAGGTTAAGAAAATATTTTCATTGACACATAGTGATCCTCATCTTGCTTTGAGCTATCTCCATGCCAAGAAAATACTTCAATTCACCCAGATATTTGATTTTAAACAACTCGTGAATATAATGCTTTATGTGAACAATCTCGGTTAAATCAGTACCAGCAAGCACAAAATCGTCAATATAGACCAAAATGATAGTGAAACCAGTTGAAGAATCCTTAATAAAGAAGTTGTAGTCATGCTTTAAAATCGGACTGAAAGTGTCCTTATAATCAACTCCCATGGTTTGAGTAAATCCATGAGCAACCAATCCGGACTTGTATCTCTCGATGGATCCATCAGGGTTCAGTTTTAATTTGAATACCCATTTGCTCTCTATTACCTTTTTATCCACTAGTAGCTTGGTTAGTGTCCAAGTCATGTTTCTCTTTAAAGCATCTATCTCATCATTAATAGCCTTTATCCAATTTGGATCAACAATGATCTCCTCCTATGTTTTGGACTCTTTATGAATGGATGCATTTTTTTATGTTGATGCTGACTCTTGGGACAACACTTGTGAGATAAGGTTTGAAGGTTGATTGGTGTGAGGTGAGACAGATGAGGATAGTCATGCAATGAAAGTCTTTTAGATATGATGGAAGATTTCTGATTTCAGAAATGCTAATGTCTAAGTTTCTAGTAGAATGAGTATATTTAATTGATGCAGGAGTTTGGTTGACAAATTGTGTAATTGTAATGCTGTGCAAATTATCTAACTGAACAAGTTTAAACTGTTGTGCATGTTGAGATGAAAATGAATGACGTGTATGCTCAAATGGATCAATTTGAATGCAGCGCTGATAAGCAGCAGTGGTGGTTCAATTATATGCACATGGTTTGTTTTTCAGCAAAAGGCAAAAGATTTTCATAAAATGCAACATCCCTTGAAATGAACATGTTTCTATTTACCAAGTCATATATAAGTAGCCATTAACACTAGTTTTGTGACCAAGATAAATACACTTTCTATTTCTTTTGTCTAATTCTTTTCGATGAGCATTCAAGGTTGAAGCATAAGTTAGGCATCTAAACACTCTAAGATAATTAATGTTTAGCAATTTTTCTTTTAGAATCTGATATGGAGAGGAATTTTGCAACACCTCACTAGGAAACCTATTAATAATATGAATAACATGGATTGATGCATAGTTCTAGAGCCTTTTAAGCATATTAGAGTAAAACATGATATCCCTAATGACCTCCAAAATATATTGATATTTTCTTTCTATAATTTTATTTTATTAGCGAGTTTCAACACATGTTGTTTGGTGCACTATGCCCTTAGACTCATAGCATAATTGCAAATTAAATTCATCTCCATTATTAGTTATGATTATTTTAAGAAATTTTTCGATTTGTGTTTGGACAAGAACTACAAAATTTTGCACAAATGACCTAAGTTCAGCTTTGAATTTCATGAAAAATAGCAATGTATATCTACTCTTATCATTAATGACAGTAAAAAAATATGTATCCATTTATTGAGGTAACACCTATAGATCCCTAAATATCCATATGCACTAATAAAAAAAATGGATTCTGAAACAAATAAGCTAAAAGGGAAAGGGTTTCTGTTTTTACTTTGCATAGTAACATGAGTCGCAAGAGTCAATAGGACTCTTATTTGGCTCAGGATGATTCGGTGGTCCCAAAATGTTTGGACCATTTAGTGGTCCCATAACAAAACATATTTTTTAAGTTTTTTTAACAACTGTTACATAGTCCTTTAACTAATTTTAATTATAAATTGACCCCATATATTTTATATAATTATAAAAACGATTTTTTATTTTATAAATAATTAATTTATCATAAATCTATCATGTTCATTAACAATAAAAAACAAAAATAATTTTTTGGCCATTACAATCTATTAAAATATTAAATTTGATTCGTCTCGTTCGCGAGGAATCATAAAATTGTGTTTTCTGCGAAAACCAATCGATTGGAATAATGAATCAATCGATTGAATTATATCTCAATCGATTGGATTACAGTTTACCACTAAACAATCGATTGAAAATTGCCAAAAGCATGGTTTTCGCATAACTCAATCGATTGGTCATACGATCCAATCGATTGAACGATGAATAAAAATTAGATTTTTGTAATTCAATCGATTGTTTAGAATTTCCAATAGATTGAATGCTTCAAAACAACCTGGGTCTCACCAAATTCAATCGATTGCTTTTGTGACTCAATCGGTTGAATTTACCCAAACAATATGAATTTGCCAATTTCAATCGATTGTAGTGTGTGTGAATTCAAATTCAATCGATTGAAATGATAATTCAATCGATTGGAACGCGATGTATTACGCCTATGTCAGTCTTGTTTTCGTTTTTAAAAATTATCTTCTTATTCATCTATCTTATCTTTAAAATTCTATCTTCCTTTTTTAAGGTTTTATTTTGATTTAGATACTCTAATCTTTATCTTTTCCTTAATATTAACATTATAAATTGGTGAATAATCCATCACCAATTATTCAATCCCACCATTAAAATTGTGTATCATTCTCTTTATAAAAAATTTCATTGTTTTTCTTTCGAACATCCATCCATCTACTGAATATCCAATTTTTTTTTTATTTTTTATCCGTCTATTTAATATCCACTTTTTGTTCATCGTTAATTGACAATCACCGTTGCAGCAATCAGCAAAGGTCCAATCAATTTTTTTCATTGTAGTGTTCAGAAAACAATCCATCGTTTTGATTGCAAAATCGAGGTAAGTGGATAGAATCTCTAATTTTCCAATTATTCGTTTCGATACTTTATTCGTAAAATTGATTGTGTAATGAAAAAATGTTTTTTTTTATCTTTTATTAACTGACAAGATATTGAGAATTACTAAAAAGTAAATAGATGTTATTATTTTTTATTACTAATTAGCTAGCAATCAAGGACGGACCTAGAGGGGGCGAGTAGTGGCCTGGACCCCCAAAATTTTAAGAAATTATACTTATATATAAGATTTGTGTTTAAAAAATAAAAACAAATATTAGGTAATTTAATAGTTTTATATGTATTATTTTTCACTATGTAATAGATTTATGTCTTAATTGTTAATTCACTAATATTTTTACCTAACTAATTTAATATCATACCCTCAAGTCTTTGTACCTTTCAAATTAGTTTTTATATAATAATTTCTATATTTATTTTTTTTAAATAATTTGTTTTTTTATATTAATATATTTAACATTCATATTTTTATATTAATAATAACTTAAGTAGTTATGTTTTGGTAATCACATTATGTACTGTAGATATTATTTTCTTGTAAAAAATATTAATTCTTCTAAATTCACATTGGTAAAAGAAAAATTTTATAAAGATATTGTATATCTTGTATTCTACAATGGTACCGTGTCTTTCAATTAATTAATAATTTATAATTTATTTTCAAATTTTTTAAAAACTTTTGAAAGAATGAATTTTAATTAATAAGATATGGGATCATTTTTAGCAAATCCCGTTATAAATTATATGAAATTTTACAAATTTGTAATGTACAATTGTTAAAGTTATATTTATTTATGTAATTATCATATTAAAAATAAAATTGTTGGAAAAAATTATAATTATATGTATCTTAATAAATCTACTAAAAAACTAACTCCAATAACTATATGTTAATTATTTTTATAGATTAAAAAAAATTATATAAAAATTGGCACCTCAGTATTAAAATCTCTGGATCCATCCCTGCTAGCAATATACGAATCTATCTATTTTATGTAATGTTATAAGACGGAGTGTACTGATTTTTTTTTTCATTGGACATTTTAAGATGTCAGGTATATTTACGGACACTGAGATGAATGAGCAATACTAGGAGGACAATGACTTTAACCAACAAGAAGAGCTAGTAAGTGACCAAGATATGATGGATGAACAGAATGAATTCGAACAAGATTTCAGAGATGAATTTACTGAAGGAGCGTTTTTTTCTGAATCTGATATGTCAGAAGATATCCTTGAAGCCGCTTATGCGGTTGACTCCGTGCAAGACATTACAACTTTGAAATTTAGTGAGAATTTTGCGGAGGAAATTGGCAAATACCACTTTTTTACTTTGCAGCTTGCATTATTTTTATATGAAGTACTCAAAGTCGAAGGGCTTTAGTGCAAGGAAGAGCAAGACCTTCAAGAATAGTACTGGCGAGATATACAAACAAAAGTTTGTATGTCATAGGCAAGGATTCAGGATGGAGAAATATTACACGATGGAAAAAAGGAAGAAGGAGCCTAGATTGGAAACAAGAACTGGATGTGAAGCCCGAATGGATGTTAAATTTGTACCAGAAACTGGAAGGTGGCATATCTTTTATTTGGCATATCTTTTATTTGGCATATCAATGTCATCATTTTTCAATCGATTGGATTGCATTACCAATCGATTGAATTTGGCAAAAGATTCAAAGTCATCACATTTCAATCGATTGGGTATCATTACCAATCGATTGAAGTTGGCAAAAAATTCAACTTCATCACCTTCCAATCGATTGGATTACATTACCAATTGATTGAATTTGGCTAAAACTTCAATTTCATCACTTTCCAATCGATTGTATTTGGCAAATCCATGTTGTTTTCGTGAATTCAATCGATTGGGTAACAAAAACAATCGATTGTTTTGAGGCATTCATTCTATTGGAAAGTATAAACAATCGATTGGTTTAAGCGAAAACCATTTTACCTTACAACTTTCAATCGATTGTTTTGTGATACACTGTAATCCAATCGATTGTTTTGATAAATCAATTGATTGAATTTCAAGGAAACACGAATTGGAAGCCATAGACGAACGCCACGAGATCAAATTTAATATTTTAATGAATTGGAATGACCAAAAGCTTTATTAGGATCAATGGAGGATATAATTTGTTGTTGTTTTTGTTCTTGATTGTTAATAAACATGATAGATTTATGATAAATTAATTATTTATAAAATAAAAAATCGTTGTTATAATTATATAAAATATATGGGGTCAATTTATAATTAAAATTAGTTAAAGGACTATGTAGCAATTGTTAAAAAACTTAAAAAACATGTTTTGTTATGGGACCACTAAGTGGTCCAAACGTTTTGGGACCACCGAATCCTGAGCCGACTTATTTTCAATAAAAGGATAATTTGATTTCATTATATTCAATCTTTGAATTGAAATATGACCTAATCTAAGATGTCATGCTTTTGTTGTGCCCAACGTCCTTGATCCTCCAAGCATTCCTATTGATGCCAATGCTTATTTTATATGA
Organism: Arachis ipaensis; assembly: GCF_059453495.1. Classification (NCBI taxonomy): domain Eukaryota; kingdom Viridiplantae; phylum Streptophyta; class Magnoliopsida; order Fabales; family Fabaceae; genus Arachis; species Arachis ipaensis. The sequence continues at coordinate 14,065,100 of NC_142435.1, read as the reverse complement.
CACATGCTTGTTTATGCTAATGTTTTCAAATGCATAAAGTATTCATATTTGTTGAGAGAGAGAGAGTCATATATTCCAAAACTATCATTCATAGTGATAATGAATGATTTTATACCATTTTGATTTTGATCCAAAATTTTAGAGACATAAAAATGTTTAATTTTTTTAAAGAAAAGATTTAGAGAAGTTTAGTTTGTTATCAAATTCGGCTCCACTCGGCTGGTTCGACCGAAAACTCAGTCACTTAGTCGGACCAAATCATTCGTTGAACCGATTATGCAATGAACCCGATGAAATTCGGTTCGATCCAAAAATTTTTTGTTAAAACCGATGATCTTGTCGGTTAATTTAACTTGGTCCGGATCGTGTGTTTTTTTTTTTTTTTAATGTTGAAACGGCATCATTAGCCTTTCAGTTGCCCCTTCTCCCTTTCATTGAAACTTGAAACCCTAATGGCTAATGCTAATCCCCCCCCCCCCTTTAATTGCCCCTAATAGCCTAATCTGATCAGAGTTCTAGTGGAACCCCCGAAACCCCCCAGCCAACCTCGTTTCTCCGTCATTCGAGCTCTGCACTTAGCAGTCCCTCACGGCCTCACCTTATCACTTCGTCGTCTTTCACCTCACCTCGTTAGTCTGTCATCACTCTTAGCCTCACCTCGTCGCTCTCTCAGCCTCTCACCTCGTCTCCTCACCTCGATCATCGTCGCGGTCCCGTGTCCTTGCCCTGCGTTCACTTTGTCAGCGGTAGAAAGCTCACAGAACCAATCAAGCAGCATCTCTGCATCTGCTCCCTCAGGTCAGTCGGGGGGTGGTGGTGGTCATCAGAAAGCTCACAGAACCAAATACAATTAGAAAGCTCTCTTGTGTCGCAGTCTGGGAACCAGTTAACCAGGTGAGCTTTCTTCAAGTTTTTGTCCCTAGTCTTTTACTAGAATTGTTGTTGAATATGTGAATCTGGTGGTTGCTGATTAATTTAGTTTTTAGAGTTGTTGAACTTGAGCATATTTTAGTTAGTATTGTTATTGAATCTGGTGGTTATTACTATTGTATTTGATTTTTTAGAATAGTTGTTGAATCTGAGCGAATTTTAGTTAGAATTGTTGTTAAATTTGGTGGTTGCTGCTGTTGTATTTAGTTTTTTAGATTTGTTGTTTGTAGATGGTTGCTATGTTGTTAGAATTGCTGTGTTTTTTAGAGCGGTTATTGTTTGTTGCTAGTTTTTTTTTAGAGTTGTTATTTGTTGAATCAGTAAACTTTGGTGGAATAGTGGTGATTGTTGTGTTGCTTAAAAACTTACTTAAGTAAATCTTTTGTTGCTAAAAATATTTTTTTTTCTTTTGCTATAATTTTAAAAATGTCTTCATCTCAAACACCATCAGAAATGCCACCATCTCAAGAACAAGCATCATTAGCAACTCCTACCCCTAATCTTACCACTAAAAGAGCTCATAATAATAGAGGAAAGATTGATCTTGCTTGGGGTCATTGTAAACAAATTGTGAAAAAAAACAGGAAAAATTACTATGATGTGTATATATTGTGACAAACCTGTTAGGAGTGGTGGGATTAATCGATTTAAGTATCACTTGACTGGAAAAAGGAGGAGATGTTGAGAAGTGCAAAAAGGTTCCACCTGCTGTTGCTTATCAATTTGGGTAAAATATTGAAGAATTTATGAATAAGAAAAGGAAAGCTCAAGAAAATTATGCAAAAAATTATAGAGCATGTGATGAGGTTGAAAAAGAATTTGATAGAATAGAAGAGCTTGAAGCACGATAGCAACAACAACAACAACAACAACAACATTCAAAGACAAGGTTGCCACCACCTACAACTAGAAAAGGAAAAAAAACTACTGAAATAGAGACTTTTTTTTTCATCTTCAATGTAAGAATTGCGAATTAATTAATTGATTAATTAACTTAAAATAATAATAATTTAATTGCTCATAATAGGATCCAGAAATTTAGAATATTAATTAGAAAATTTAAATATGATATTTGGACTCAGTAAATTTTTCTGAGTTGGAAAATGTAATTTTTTTCAAAAAATTGCATAAAAAATGCGTACCGATAAATTAACCGGCAGTACTGGCTTAAGTCTGTTCGGTACTGGGCGAGAATGATAAAAACAATAGAAAAAGTTAGGAAATAAATCAAAGTTGAAAATCGGGCGCTAATTTAAAAGGCTTGGCCTAAAATTTGGCCAAACGGGCCAAAAACGCTAACGGATTGGACCGGGCCTAAGTTGGGCCCAACCCCAACATTATATAAGTTAATTAAGTGGCCATTTCAGCCACTTTCACCACATTACAGCAGCTGCAACCTAAGAGAAAGAAGAGAGCAAGGGTTACGAGGTTACTATTCACATCCACATTCAATCGCTCATAACTCGAGCTACGGTGTTCCGATTCACGTACCGTCAGCAGCTATGTGAAGCTCTCGTCGAGTCCGTTAGATTCATTTAACCTAAGAGGTATGATTTTTGAAAATCCTTACCCAGATCTCAGCCCTAAAAAATTCAAAATTTAAAGTTTTGGTTTTGAGTAGATTTTGTGTTTTCAATTGATTAGGTGGTCTCTAAGGTTGGGTTATTGGTGGTTTATGCCCCATACACCATCGAAAAAGGTAAGAAAACTCTTTACCTTTGTGAATTTGTGATTTTGGTAACCCTAAGTTGATTAGTAGTATTTGGTATGATTTTAGTTTAAGTTCTTGCAATTGTTGGCTAATTGGAAGCATTTGGATTGGAATTGGTGATTTGTTGGTGGTTGAAAGCTTGTTGGGCACAAATTTTGGTGTATAGCACATATTGGGAATCGGTCAAGGTATGGTTTCGGTTTTCTCGATGTAATATATAATATTTCTGGACACTTAAGCTAGTGACTCATAGAATAGGTTTTGATTGAATTGATTGTTGGATTTGAGAATGCATGATGGTGTTGTTAAATTGATAATGTGTGATGATGTAAATGCTTGTGATGGTTTTGATCTAGTGACCCATAGGATAGGTTTGGATTGAATAGTAGTGTTTTATGGTGAGATGGACTAAGCTTTGATTTGGTTTGGTTGTAAATTTTGAAGTTTTGAGCACTTAGTGAACTTTGGTAAAAATGGATTTTTGGTGAACTTTGACGGATCATATCTTGAGCTACAATTTTTGAAATTAAATAAATTTTATATCAAATTAAAGATAATTTAAGGAGCTTTAAAACGGTATAAATTTTGTAAAAATTTAAATTTTTTAGAGAAAGATATGATCATTGGAAGTTTGAGTCAGAAATTTGAATTCTGTGATGTTGCAGAATTTGTGATTTCTGGTTTGTGTGCGCACGCCCACAGCTGTGCGCATGCTCTGATTAGTGGCAATTTTTGACTTGTGCGTACACACAACCCCGTGCGCATGCACACTCTGTGAAAATCTAAAAAATGTGCGTACGCACATTCTTGTGCGCACGTACACACAAAGAAGTGCCTACTGTTGGGAGCGCTAGCACACTCTGGTGCGCACACACACCCTGCGAAATTTGCAAGTTGTGCGTATGCACAACCTCGTGCACACGCACACGCCGGGAGTGGCAGTTTGTTCAGGGCAATCACACGGATCTGTGCGTGTATTTAAAATGAAAACTTTTACCTTCTGTGCGTACGCACACTTCTATGTGTACGCACACTTTTTGAAAATTCTTCTGTGCATGCGTACACACACTATCCTGTTTTTCAATAAAAATCTTGTTTTGTCTGTTTTACCTTTCCAACAAGCTTATAAACTTTCGTAACACTTATCTAAGATCTTTTAGCTTGTTTTTAGGTGTCAAAACATGGGGGATGCTTTGGGTAAGTTTAATTAGATATTTTTCTTGTAAAAAGCTTAGAAAACGGAGACTTAAGTTTCTGGAGTACTGAGGACGGATTTGGTTGAGTGAGAAGGCGGAGTATTGTGTTGATGATCACTGACTATGAATTGTGAAAATTATAAATTGATGGTGGTTGAGACGAGTCTGGGACTCAGAATGGAATGATGGATTGCTGATATACTGAATAAAATGATTTCTGAAAACCACTAAATTACTATTTTATACTAAAATTGTTGAGACGCTATGCGCCTGGCAGGGACGGTTTAGTTAATCCCGCCTGTCGAGGTCGTGGCGGCGGCGTAAGGGCGGTGGTTTGTCCCGCTTACGTTGAGATATGAGGTCCGTGGCAAGAGTGTCTCGCTCGCATCCTTTTGGAATCACTATAGCGTGCAGGCACTGACATCCTGGACTGTGATCCGGGCACGATACCTCGGGCGTTCCCAATATGAGACCGAAAGGCGACATCTCCATAGAGGTGTGTCAGGTTGGCATTTGAACTGACAATGTGATATCACAGCCAATAAGACAGGCATTCATCATGTGCATATTCTATCTGATTGCTTGCTTTGTCGACTTGACTTGTTTGCCTAATTGTATAACATGCTTAGTTGCTTCCTGAATTACTCGATATACATGCTCATACTTGTGCTTTACTTGCATTGCTATTACTTGTGTTTTCTACTGGGATTGAGGAGGATCGGAAGGTGGTGGCGATGGAATCGCATGGCGGTTAGGTTGGCAAAAGCTGTGGGACAGCGGTAAAATGATAGTTAGAAATCTCTTAAGTTAGTTTACCCCTTTTTATAAAGGTTTTAAAGTTATGGTTTTAATTTTAGTATGCTTTAAGTTGAATCTTATGATATGAAGCTCTAGGATTGCCTCTGGCATCTTGAGGTCTTATATCTTACATTATTGGGTACTGTTACCATACTGAAAACCTCAGGTTCTCATTCCATACTTTGTTGTTGCTTTTTCAGATGCAGGTCACAATCCACCTCGGTGAGTTGCTTGATGGTGACAGAATGGAGGACCTTTATCATGTTTTGGAGTCCTTTGACTATTTTTATTAGTACTCTCACTTTTGTATTTTATTTGCCTTAGAGGCTTACTTTTTGAGAGACAATCTGTATATGCTGTTTTAACTTTCAAAATTCAGTATGTCTGTATAACACTAGTCGGCCTAAACTTCGCGGGCTGAGGCTGATTTCTTATTACTATTATATCCTCTTATATGTACTCATATTTTGTTATCTTATATTTTTATCTTGTACCTTAAGTTTGTAGCTTTGTGAGAATATTTTGTGCTTTTGTAACTCTATTTTTGGGCCTATTCCTTCATCGGACTTCTAGAATTATTATTCCTTTCTATATATAATATGTATAAGTCTTAGAATTGTCGTAACCTTTAATTAACCTTTGCTTTACGGCATGAAGTAAGGCTTAGGGTAATTAGGGAGTTACATTGCTCCAACCAACTTTAAAAAGTGTATTGCAAAGTAAAGAAATTGTGAAAAAAAAAAAATGTGACATTGCCATTGCAAGATGGATGGTTGATGCTTCTGTGCCATTTAATGCAGTTAATTCAGCATACTACCAACCAATGATTGATGCTATTGCAAACATAGGTGCAGGGTATAAAGGTCCAAACTTTGATAGAGTTTGTGGATATCTGTTGAGTAAGTTGGTGGAGGATGTAAAAAAGATTATTGAACGGTATCGTGAAATTTGGAAGCAAACTAGATGTACTATCATGGCTGATGGATGGACTGATTGTTGTAGGCGCACTTTAATTAACTTCTTAGTTTATTGTCCTAAAGAAACTATCTTCCTAAAGTTTGTTGATGCTTCTCATGCCTCCAAGACTGATGATTTATTGTTTAAGCTTTTTAAGGATGTTCATATAGTGACAGACAATGCTGCAAATTATGTTGCTGCTAAAAGGTTGTTAGAAACTGAATTTCCTAAGTTGTATTGGTCTCCTTGTGTTGCGCATTGTATTAATTTGATGTTGCAAGATATTGAAAAGTTGAATGAAGTAAGTGAGACAGTTTCACATGCTTCAAAAATTACTAAATACATATATAATCATTGTCATCCATTGTATCTGATGAGGAAGTTTACTGGTGGGCAAAAAATACTTCATCCAGCTCCAACTCGCTTTGCTACCAATTTCATAGCTTTAGAGAGTATTCTGGCTCAAAAAGATGCATTAAGAGCTATGGTAACTTCTAAAGAATGGACAATCTTAGCCTACTCCAAAGAAGCTAAAACTAAAATATTTGTGGATCAAGTTTTAGACTCTAAATTTTGGAATTTATGTATAGATATTATCAAGCTTACTGAGCCACTTGTTTGTGTGTTCCGTATTGTGGATAATGAAGATAAAACTACAATGGATTTTCTTTATTAAACTTTTTATAAGGCTAGAGAAGAGATGGTGAAGAGGTTTCAACGAAGAAAGAAGATTGTGGAGCCTTACTTGAAAATGTTGGATACTCATTAGGATTCACAACTTCGCAAAATTCTTTATGCTGCTGGCTATTGGTTAAATCCTGCTTTTCGATTCAATGCTGATAAATTTAAAAAACATAAGTAAACTACTTCTGGCCTACTAGATGTAATTGAGAAATATGTATAAGGTGATCCAAAATTGAATTCTAAGTTGACAAGTGAGATGAGAATATATAAAAATATTGAAGATGATTTTGGAAGACAATCTGCACTACGTGAACGAAGCACAGTGATGCCAGGTAAATATTTTATTTGATTTTTATCTTTTTTTATTAGTTTATTTAATTAAAAAAGCTAATAGTAATGCATTGCCTCTTTTAATTTTAAGACCAATGGTAGGAATCTTATAAAATTGGAGCACCAAATTTACAAAAGTTAGCCATTCGTGTTTTAATTTTTAAGGCCCAGTTTGGATAAATAACTTAAATAAGTTCTTTTGGAAAAAGAGCTTAAAGCATAAGGACTTTTATTAATTTCAGCTTATAAATAAGTTATTTTGTGTTTGAATTTTTAGTTATAAAAGTACTTATTTTAAAGTTGTAGTGTTTGGATAAATAACTCAAAAAATAAATTTTTTTTACAGAAGAGAATGAATATTAAAATAACGATGATAACAAATACTTTCCAATATTGAATGTTGATTTTACATAACCTAATCACTAATATTATATATGATATGGTAGGTGAAAATATAAAATATGTGTCAATGTATATTTTGTTGCTGTTTTTTTATTTTTTTTTACTCCTTTCTCCTTTATTGAGGTCAAGAACTTGCTATAATTAACTATGAAAATAATATCAAGTTATAAAATCACATGTGAAAAAAATAAAATTAAAACTGAAATTTCATACCACAGTTAAATACAAATTTAATAATAAAAAATAAAGTAATAAAATGATAAAAAAATACTTAGAAAGAATATATGCAGTAGGTTGTTCAAATGCAATATTGTCTAAAAATAAAAATAGTGGTGGAGGATCAATACTTCCATCACATGAATCATTACGTGAAAATTGTGAGGTTTGGAACATTGCGTGAGAATGATGGTGGAAGGCCAGTGCTTCTAGCAGACCTTGCAAAAATGGTGGTGAAGGTTCAGTCTTTTTCACAGAGTCAAAAAGGAAAGTAGATTTTTTTGTTTTGAAATTAATTTTTTTTAAGAAAGTGGTAGAATGACTTATCGAGAAGTAGAGAAGTCATATATTTCTACTTCTTCAAAAAGCTGTAAATTAACTTTTTGGGAAGTTAAAAGCTTTTTCTAAAATGGTGCCAAACATACAGATTCTGACTTTTCATAATCCAAAAGTCAACAAAAGTAGCTTCTGCTACTTTTCAAACGGGCTCTAAATCAAACTTGTAGTTTTTCGGGTTGTGAGTAAAATTGGAGTATTTATGAATACATCCACACAAAGAAGAGGAATCGGTTAAAACATCAAAAGCTTAATAATCTTGTTTCGTTCATTATAACTTGAGGTTACAACAAAGGTATCTTCTATAATTATTTATCTAATTTTAAAAAGTATTGTTCAGTAAAATTTAATCTTTAGTTTAGTAATTACATAACTTGATAACATAGGAATCAAATGAGAAAGCAAAACTATGATCCAATTTGTCTTGATGCATTTGATGACCATTCGAATTGGATATTTGAAGATTCACTGCTGTTTTTAACTCCTAAAGAAGTTGATGCTCTACGAAATGATTTGGCAAATATGTCCATTCAACCAACTTTGGATAACCTTGGTAAAATTTTCAATTGCTTGAATATTTTAATTACCAGTTGCTATTACGAATTATTCTTGATATTGATTTGTGAAAAATACATAAATGTAGATCAATTAAAATTTGGAAGATGACCAAGATAATGATGGACCGAGTAACAATGCTATGGAAGATATGATTGCAAATTAAAATGAGAAAAATATTGATCAAACTCCAAATTTGCCCTATGAAGATATTGATGCCGACTTTGAGCTCAACCCTTAGACTTGATTTACTGATTGTGTTATCTTTCACTTGTTCTTGTTGATTTAAATTGAGAACGTATTTTATACTAGAGACTAGTTTATTATTTTTTTTAGATTATTAGTTATGTTTAAAAATTGATATTAAATTATTAATATTTGTAAAGATTTATATTTTAAGTTTTAAGATATTATTTTAATTTTATTTATATAATTTTATATTTTTTTAATTATGACCGGATTAATCAATGAATCAATAATTTACCAATTGAACTAATAACCTGATAATCTGATCATATGATCGAATTGATTACCGGTTCGATTCTGATAATTATAGTTTGGTTTATTGTTAGGGGTGGCAAAACGGGTTGAACTCGTCGGGCCGGCCACTAAACCCACTAAAAAGGCGGGTCGGGCTAGGATTTGGAGCCTGCCAAATTAAAAAAATTCGCCAAACCCGCACTGCCAAATTAGCGGGTTTTGGCGGGGCAGGTCGGGTCGAAGATTTTTATTTTTCTTTTTTTATTAAATAAAAGAGTGATTACTATTATAAAATTAATAATTATAGAATTTTCAAACACTTTTTTTGTTTTTATTTTTATTCTTCTTTTAGTTATTAACTTTATTTATTTTATTTTACAATTTCATATATTTGTTTAAATTATGTGACTTATTTTTTAAAATAAAGATGATTCTATTGACAAATATTATTTTGAACAATTTTATTGAAGTTAAAAATAAAAAAATAATTAAAAAAATTATATTATAATTTGACTATTTTTTATTTGTATTTGATTTTTAATTATTATTTTTAGTTAATTTTAATGAATTTTATTTAAAAAAAAAAAAGAGTCAAACGGGTTAGGTTAGGCAGCTAGCTCGCCAATCCGTTAATCCGCCATAAAGCGAGATGGGCTAGCATTTTGAATCCATCTTAATTGGAGGAGTGGACCGGCCCACCTCGTTTATGGGGTAGGACGGTTGGGGTGGGCCGGCCCGCTTTGCCACCTACTGACTGCGGGTCCCATTATGAGAACGGGGACACTAGTTTTGGTGTGTCAAAACGTGTCGTTTAGTAACAATACTATTCCATGATCATCAATCCGATAGACGACCGCTAAATAAAAATGCCGTTTGGATAAATGCAACCACACTCCGTCGCTGCATCACTACCCTTCAACCCGTTTCAGTTAAGCCTCAAAATGGAAAATGGATAATAATAAGCTAATAACAGAGAAACAAAGAACCTGCTGGAAACAAGTAATAACCCAACTTCGAAAAAAAACCAAGAAAAAGTGATTCTCTCTTTCTTTTCTATACCGACCATTTCCAAAACGCCACACTCACCAGCTTCCCTGATGTCGCTCGCATCGTTCTCGATCCTCCGCCACCACCACCGCACCGTGGTGTCTCCCGCCTCACCACTCCCAACTCTCAACACCATCCTCCACCGTTGCTTCCGGTGCCTCCCGTTCGGCGCGGCGGCGGCCACCGCCAGACACCACCGAAACCCTAACCAGCAACGGCAACAGCAACCCCCAAGCAAGAACCTCCTGAAAGCAAAGCAAACCTTCAAAAAGTTCTCCTCCTCCTTGGCTCCCGTCCTCTCCCTCGAGGATTCGCCGCCCTTGTCCGACTCTCAAGCCGTCGGTATCGTCGCCGCCTCCCAGGCCAACTTCATGCGCGTCATCGTCCAAGAACAAGAACCTTCCAGAATGAAACTTCCAGAAGCCTCTTCTTCTTCTTCGGCTGGCTTGGAGCTACTGTGCGTGGTGAGGGAGCTCCTGAAGAAGATAAAGCGGAGAGTGATGGTTGGTGACAAGGTTCTAGTAGGTTCCATTGACTGGGTTGATCGAAGGGGCATGATCGAGAATGTGTTCCAGAGGGATAACGAGATTCTTGACCCTCCCGTCGCCAATGTTGATCACCTGCTTGTGCTTTTTTCGCTTGACCAACCCAAGGTTGAGCCGTTTATGCTCACAAGGTTCCTTGTTGAGGCCGAGTCCACTGGTATTCCTCTCACCCTTGCGCTCAATAAGATTGAGCTTGTGGATGGAGAGGTTCGTGGTTTTTCTTCTGATTTTGTTTTCCTGTTTGGTTTGTGATATTGTGATATGGCTGTTAGATTGTTTCTAGAACTAAACTAATTGTAAAGAAAAGAAAAGAAATGACTATGCCCTTGGAATTTTATTGATATGTGATCTTAGGCTATATTTTGAGAGTTTTTTGAGGGTGAACATGGAGTTTAATCAGACTGTAGAGGAGGAATTACTTATAAAGAAATGAATGGAGAAGGCATAGAATGGAATGGAGTCACAAGGAGTTGCATGCTGCATTGTTGTTTGGTTGTTTGATGAAGAAAAGGAGAGGGAGGGGAGACTTATTTATTAACTGAAACTGGACTCTTTATGTTTCGTCGAATGGTTATAACCTTCTATTGTATATTTTGATAAAGACTGTTTAAAGGTTGGAATTGTCTGGATGTTGATCAGAGTTTCTCAACTTGTTGCTAGAAAGCATCACTGACACTTTTAGTTATTGTGTTGGGTTTTCGTTTTGGCTGTGATTGTCTTGTGCTGCCTAGTTAATAATTGCTTTGCGTGTTTTCTAGGCTGTAAGTTCGTGGAAGGCTAGGTTGCGCAGCTGGGGCTACGAGCCTATTTTCTGCAGCGTGGAGTCCGGACATGGACTTGATCTACTTGCATTCAAATTGAGAGACCAAACAACCGTGATCGTAGGTCCTAGTGGAGTTGGGAAGTCTAGTTTGATCAATGCACTCAGAAGCAATCCCCGTGTTTGTGATGCTGAAGAAGGGGAGAATTGGTTCGAACCCGTGGGTTTTCTTTCTCATGTCCTTGTCTTTGTCTTTTGATGTCTGCTACTATGTGTGTGAGATTTTAATACTTTGTATGATTTGTGCACCTGCATTATTTCTAGATTTTAGGTAGCAAGTGGTTTGAAGAACAGAGAGTTGGGGAGGTTTCAACAAGAAGTGGCAGAGGGAAGCATACTACTCGCCATGTCTCTTTGCTTCCATTGTCTGGAGGGGGTTATCTTGCCGACACACCTGGATTTAACCAGCCTAGTTTATTGAAAGTGACAAAGCAGTCTCTTGCACAGACTTTTCCTGAAGTTCGTACTGCTTATGTTATGATCTGCTAAATTCAATGTTGATAGAATTTTACCTGTTTATCTGGTCTTATATTTGTTTTTCCCTATACAGATCAGGAAAATGGTTAGTGCCAATGAGCCTGCAAAATGCTCATTTAATAATTGTCTACATCTGGGTGAACCTGGGTGCATTGTGAAGGGCGATTGGGAAAGATATTCATACTATTTTCAACTGCTTGATGAGATCAGAATCAGAGAGGAGTTCCAGCTAAGGACATTTGGAACTAAAAGAGAAGGTGATGTAAGGTATGAAAAGCAAGTTGAAAATTATGAATTATACACGATACTGGGAATTCCTTTTAAAATTATAATCTAATATACATTAGTTTCCATATATTATGACATGAAAGTAGGAGCATGCTAGAGTGTTTTTTAATGAATAGTGAAGATTTTTTTTTTTACAACAGAGAAAAAATAAAAAAAAAATAAAGACATCACGTGCAATGCACACTCCTCTTCAAAATTTAGTTACGATATTCAATTTTCACCCAATTCACTCCTCACCAAAGAAATTCCCATAGAATCTTGTCCATCTAGTGACTTTGTTTTTCATTTTCTTTGCTTGTACTTGTAAACATCATGGTGGAAAATGGAAACTGAAAAGTAGCAGCAGGGGAGAAAAATTATCCTTCCTGGGGTATATAGCAGTGCAAAATACTTCTTACTGGAATAGTTAAGTAAATTCATGATGAAACTTCTGCTTGCAATTCAGTGCCTGTCTAACTCTTGTATGGAGATTTCTAGTATCAGACACATTAATGCTATCTAAGTGAGATTATTATGTGGCACAGTTTTATGGTATCTTATTTTAGTTTTATTTATTTATTTATTTATATTTTTATGCTTTTTCACTTTTCAGGTTCAAAATGGGAGATATGGGTGTTCAGCAGGCAGAACCACGGTTGGAACCAAAGAAGCATAGGAGACTGTCTCGGAAGAGGATTAACCAGTCGATTTTAGATGAATTAGATGAACTGGACGACAACGACGACGACAGTTCAGTTGATGAGGAGAATGATCCCATTTTAAGGGCTATGAAGAATGAAAACTCTTAGAAATTAGTCAATCACCAGCACACATTGTAAATAGTTTCGACTTGCGCTTAAGTAACAGCGTCCTCGTATTTCCGGTTCCCATTACCAAAGGCATTTTTTGATGTTTTTGTTGACCTTCTTTGACGTAGGTTCAAGTATGTACAGAGTCTGTTGTATTATGTCAACAATGGTAACGGACATATCTTTCTGAAATTCTGACCAAGTGAAAAGTGAAGCCTTGATCTATGCTGGTTGCCTATGTTAGCTTGGACCATTTCATTATATGCTCCAAGAGTCTCTTTTGCTATTTTTGGTTTAATTTTTAACAAAATCAGAACTCATAAACATTTGGCTCATAAAATTCATTATCTTGGTTAACATTTGGCTCATAAAAGTATTTTTATATTAAATTTTAAATTTTAAAAATATAAAAATAAAGTATTAGTTGATATTATTAAAAAGGGTTAGTTTCTTTTACATTTTTCATGTACCAATGCTTAGAATGGTAATAGCAACATCAGCATTCAGCACAAATGTAAATACTTGTGTTCAGATGTGGCTCATTGATGGGTTCATAAATTGATTTGCTTCATATAAAGGTGGTAGAGATCAAGTATTTGGTAATTATACATTTTCGAAACATCTGCAAACCTGTTGTGGTTTGAATCAATCAAGCTTTTTATTTTTTATTTTTCTCACAGGAATCAGTCGAGCTTAAATCAGCAAATTATGAGGTAGAGTTAACATGGGCACACATTGACCACGAACATGTGCCAAATTGTAGTAGAGTATTTCACTCAAATTTCAAAACTTGTATTTAACAATTTAACAACTTAAATAATTAGCAATTTGGAGAAGCGTGGTACCTCCGAGAGTGAAGCTATTTGGATGGTTTGTGCTAGTTGGTAGAGTTAACACCAAGGAGCGGTTGAGCAGATTGGGTGTTATTCCTAATAGTGATAATGTCTGTGTTCTATGTAAAAAGGAGATAGAATTTGTGCATCATTTATTTCTTCTGTGTGAGGTTACATGGCAGGTGTGGTACACTTAGTTGAGGTATTTTCGTACAAATTGGGCTGTTCCTGGTACCATTAAAGGGCTGTTTGAAAGTTGGACTGGAATGTACAGTAGAAAACAAGAGCAACGGAAGTGGCTGATTGAGTTTTTTGCAGTGATCTGGAACATCTGGTGGGAACGGAACGATAGAATTTTCAGGAATAAAGAAGCAGGTGTGGAGGAAATACAAAGCAGGACGGTTTTGAGCTACCAAGAATGGACTTCTAGTGGTCCATGTGGGTGTTGATGCCATTAATGGAGATGCCAAGATAATTGATAACTCTTGTGTAGGCAGACTTCTTTTATTTTCTGGTTTGTATGCTCCACTTTATTGTGTTGAGCTCCTTTGTTTCAAAAAAAAAGAAATTAGCAATTTATTTTTCAATTCAAGACAATGCCGAATTAACTTTCTTCAATATAACTGGCACTGTGAGGTTACAGCAAGCGTCCTCATTCAAGGAAGGAAGTGGTACTTCACCAAGACATCCCAAATCCGCATTCTCTGATTGGCGGAATAAGCTTTTAAAAAAGGACTCAACTTCCTTACTGCAAAGAACATCCGGATTCGTGTTCCACACCTCATCATGAAGAAAAAGATCATGAATTTTGTTATACTTCTTTCGCATTAGAGTCTGAACATGAAAAAAATTGGTATTTCTATCTCCGAATTTTATCCAATGCTCTATGGATTTTTGAAATCATAGAGGTTTCTCTTGTACAAGAGTGTTATTATAATCCTCAATTAACTGTTGCTCTTTTTGCCGCATAGAAGAATTTTCCATCACTTCCAGCCGCTTCTGTAGAAAATTAATTTGGGGCTCCAACTCGCTTTTCCTAACGAAAATGTTGCCGAATACTTTAGAATTAAACTTTAGAGAGTTCTTCTGCACTTCCGAAAACTTGCCATGCACCTCTCTATAGCCAGACCGCCATGATTGGTTCACAATATTTCTGTACTCCGGATGGATAGTCCAAGCCGCAATAAACTGGAAGGATCTGTTCCTTTTCGATTGGGGCCGACCTTTGCATTGAACTAGGATGAGACAATGATCAGATTGAAGTCTATTTAATATTTTCGCTTAAGCCTCCAAAAATAAAGATAACCATCCACTATTAATACAAATCCGGTCAAATTTTTTTGCCACATCAATATAATTTTTTATTCTTCTGTACCAAAAAAAGCGTCTTCCGATAATCTTTAAGTCAAACATGTCGCTATTTCCCTAATGAGGCAGCAAACCGACCATCAATTTTATCACCAACTATTGTTAATGTTCAACCAACTTTTATTTTATTTACGTAGAATTCATTAATTTACTTTTGTCCAGTTAGCAAAACAGAATCTCAATACCAAAACAAATCCAAACTATGCGTGTCAGAGTTCATCAACCTTCTTTTGTTTCTTTTGTCCATAAACATTCCAACTCCAATATATCATGTAAGAATTATTTTTGCTATTTTGGTGGAAATACATATTGCGTACAGATTCTTAGGTTGGCTTTGGCAGTATATATCAGGATTTGAATTTGAAGATTTGACATTTTGACTAGGAATAAGGGTTTCTTTTTTTTTTTTTTTGGTCAAGTGGATTAGACAGCTCCCAATCCTAGGCATTACACCCATATTTCACACACACACAACACACTCACACACTAACATGGGTATCATGGGTTCTTAAACCAACAACTAGTCTCAGCTAGGATTTGAACCCGGGTGCAGCCTTGTATGAAGCGGACAGGTATGCCAACTGTGCTGGGCCTCAGCTGCGGAATAAGGGTTTCAATATGCTGCAGGATTTTTGAGTTACTATTTTTCAAGGCTGTTAAGTTGATGCACATAGCGAGACTTTTTTTTTTGGACTGGACATAGAGACTTTGAACTTGAAGATTTGGACACAAACAATTTTAAAATAAGGAGCTCTTATTTTGTATATTTTGTTTTGGGCAATGCCATGTTTGGTACACCCATCACAAAAATGTAATAACTTGAAAAAAGAAGTATGAAAATTTAAAATGAGAAAGATGTTGCTAAACAGAAAAAAAAAAAATAAAACAAAAAAAATTTGAGTATACGAATAGAATTTTAGTTTTTTTTTTTCTTTGTTTGATTTGTCATGTGCTTTATTAGTGTTGGGGGATGATAAGTGCTTAACCAACATAGGTTTGCTCCTCTTGAGCTTGTCTTTATGAATTTAATAATGAAAAAATTGTGATATGTAGAAACGAAATACTCAGTCAAAACAAAAAATTTAGTGGAAAACAATTTCATGCGATTATGTATGTTTCCAAGATAATAAGATCAAATAGTTCCTACAATTTGTTTATACTTTCTAAAGACCAATCATTACACATCAACATAAAAAAAAGTTCTCAAGTATATCGGTGTCTTAAATTTTTAATTATTTTTAACTATTGATCTTAATTATATATATTATATATATTTTTTATAAATAAAATTAATGGTTAAAAATTATTGAAATAGCAGTGTACTGGTACATTTGAAAATTTTTTCCAACATATAGAGTGTGACCATAATGTAAACTTATTTTAGCGGAAGCATTAACTAAGATCTTAAAAATTATGATTTTCATACCTGAATTGGTTGTCATAATAAATTTTGGTTACGGTAGAGTTGAACTTTAAGACTAGTTTAGAAGAGTTTTGGACACTGTAGAGTTGAACTTTAAGACTGGTTTCTTTTCCTTTCCTTTTTTGTAGACGTTCATGAGGATGACAGTTTCTCAGTGTTTTTAAGTGAGTGGAAACTATAAAAACATCGTGTATAGAGGCAGAGAGAGGACCACCTTTTATGTGTTATTATCTTTAAATCTAATGCGTCCATCAAACATTAGAATTAAGGATGAGATTAAATCATTAATAGTTTATAGATAATTACAATTTGGCCACAACAAAAGTTTAAATTACAATAAACTTCCAACATTCTCCCACTTGGCCTAAGTGTAATAATATTTTCACACGTTACATAATTGCTTAAATATGATAAAATACTTTGTGTGAGTTATGACAGTCATGCATTTAATATGAAACACATTTCCTTCCATATACTACAACCACTAGAATCTTACTACACAAGCTATATAAATAACACAATTTTATATCGGTCCCATAAAGTTTTTAGATCATTATGTTATAACTCATAAAATAATATTACTTTAACTAGAAACAACAAACTATCAATGTTTAGAAAACACATAAATAAATATAGTGAGTTCAGAGTGTTAGCATCATTCAGAAGAACCAAGATCCATTATATGTACATGTTCCTTAAATGTCTTTGGTTGCAATCCTTTAGTCAATGGATCAGCAATCATAAGTTCTGTTCTAACATGTTCTATGGACACTCTTTGTTTTCGAACTTCCTCCTTAATGCCAAAGTACTTTATTTCCATATGCTTGGCACCTTTAGAATATCTATCATTTTTTGAGAAAAATACTGCTGCAGAATTATCACAATAAATTTTCAATGGCCTAGCAATTGAGTCAACAATGCCAAGTCCTAAAATAAAATTTTGCAGCTATAAAACTTGATTTGTAGCTTCAAAACATGCTACAAATTATGCCTCCATAGTAGATGTTGCCACAACGCTTTGCTTGGAGCTTTTCCATGATATGGCAGCTTCTCCAAATAAGAATAAGTAGCCAAATGTAGACTTTCTTGTGTCAGCACATCTACCAAAATCTGAATCTGAATAACTAATTACTTCTAATTGGCTAGACCTTTTGTACATGAGCATATAATTCTTTGTACCTTGAAGATATCTTAAAACCTTCTTTGCAGCTTTCTAATGATCCATTCCAGGATTACTTTGATACCTTCCAAACATTCTTACTGCAAAGCTAATGTCTAGTCTTGTGCAAGTTTGCACATACATAAGACTTTCCACTACAGAACTATATGGAATTCCTTCCATTCGTTTCCGTTCTATGTCATTTTTTGGACATTGCATAAGACTAAATTTGTCCCCTTTTTGAATTGGTGCAATTCCTGCAGAATACTTTTTCATGTTGAACCTTTCTAGAACTTTATTTATATAGGCCTTCTGAGACAATCCTAACAATCCTTGTGATTTATCACGAAAAATTTTAATTCCTATCACATAGGATGCCTCTTCCATATCTTTCATTTCAAAGTTTCTTGAAATATATTCTTTAGTCTCACGCAACATTCCCAAATTATTTGTTGCAAGCAAAATATCATCAACATATAAGACTAGAAAGATAAACTTACTCCCACTGACCTTTCGGTATATGTATACATCAACAACATTTTCTTCAAAACCGAAAGAAAGAATGGTATTATTAAACTTAATATACCATTGTCGTGAGGTTTGTTTTAGTCCATATATTGATTTCTTAAGTTTACACACCATACGACCTTTTTCCTTTAGTTGAAAAACCTTCAGGTTGATCCATATAAACTTCTTCATCAAGATTACCATTCAGAAAGACAGTTTTTACATTCATTTGATGTAACTCTAAGTCATAATGAGCCACAAGTGCCACAATGATACGCAATGAATCTTTCTTAGAAACAGGTGAAAATGTTTCTTTACAATTAACACCATTCTTTTAAGTAAATTCCTTAGCAACAAGTCTAGCTTTATATCGTTCAACATTGCCTTTTGAGTCTCGCTTAACTTTGAAGACCCATTTACAACCAATACATTTAGCACCTTCTGGCAATGCAACAATATCCCAAACTCTGGTATCTTCCATGGATTTTAACTCTTCTTTCATGGCATCAATCCATTTTTCTGAATCATCACTATTTATGGCTTGTGTAAATGAAACTGGATCTTTAGATATTCCAATATCTTCTTCTTGTAAATAAGTCTCATAATAGCTTGGAATAGCTGACTTTCTTTCCCTTTGAGATCTCCTCAATGGTATTTCTTGAGACTCATTTCTTTCTGATATTTGTGAGTTAGTTTTTTCATTGGGAGCATTATCATTTAAATATTGTTCATCACTATTAATGTGTTCAACAATAGTTGGAACAACTCTTTGAGTAGGTGTGGATAAAGGAACACTAACATGTATAGGAACATTAACTTTAATTTCCTTTATTTCTACATTTTGATGATTTTCATTCCCACTAACTTCACCATTTTCAAAGAATTTTGCATTACCAGTTTCTACAATTCTTGGACTATGGTTTAGACAATAAAAAATATACTTTTTAGACTTCTCTGAAAAGCTAATAAAATAGCCACTCACTGTTCGAGAATCTAATTTCTTTTCTTGTGGATTAAATATTCTTGCTTTTACTGGGCAACCCCAACATTGTAAATGCCGTAAACTAGGTTTCCTATTAGTCCATAACTCAAAAGGAGTCTTTGGAATAGCTTTACTAGGAATTCTATTTAGCAAATATATGGAAGTCTTTAATGCATACATCCACAAGAATTTGGGTAAAGAAGAATTGCTCATCATACTTCTAACCATATCCAATAACGTTCAATTATGCCTTTCTGCCACACTATTTTGTTGCGGTGTGTATGACATTGTGTATTGTACACATATGGCATATCTTTCTAGAAGTTTTGCAAATGGATCAGGACATTGTCCTGTTTCATTATGTTTTCTATAATATTCACCATCTCTATCTGACCTAACAACTTTTACCTTTTTGTCTAATTGCCTTTCAACTTCTTTAATCTAAATCTCAATAGCATCAACTATTTGAGACTTTTCTTTAAGCAAATAGACATATCCATAACGTGAAAAGTCATTAATAAAAGTGATAAAATATTTTTCTCCACCAATAGATGGAGCATCAAAAGGTCCGCATACATTAGTGTGTATAATTTCAAATAGCTGACTACTTCTTGTGGCACCTTTCTTGTTTTGTTTGGTTTGTTTTTTCTTAATACAATCCACACATAAACTAAGATCAGTAAAATTTAGATTTTGTAAAATCTCATTCTTTACTATTCTTTCCATTCTTTCCTTGGATATGTGACCCAAGCGTTTATGCCACAAGAATGCAGAACTTTCTTTAGGCGTATTTGGCCTAACTGTGTCATTCTGGTACTCAATAAGCAAGGATTTAAAAAATTGATCAAAAAATTCTAATCTATATAAGCCATCAATTAAAACACCATAACCAATAATATTAGAATTTTTAAATAAATTAAAATAACCATGTCCACCATTAAAAGAAAAACCACAATTGTCCAACTTTGAAATAGAAATTAAATTCCTAGACATTAAAGGTACATAAAGAGTCTTAGGTAAATCTAAATGAAAGCTTGTATCTAACATCAAACGATAAATTTCTATTACTTCAATTGGTGCTTTCACACGATTTCCATGTAGAGGAATATTTTACTTTGGCTTGTGGTTTGGATCGTAAGGAATCCCTACATTACATTAGATACATGAGTTGTAGCACCAGAATCAAGCCACCAAGAATTATGAGGAATATCAATCAAATTTGATTCATAAGTACATACATATGTTTCAAATATACTTTTCTTTTCGAACCATGCCTTACGTTTAGGACAATCCTTTTGGAAATGTCATTCCTTCTTACAGAAATGACATTATTTTGCATTGGCATGTCCTTTTTTCTTAAAATTCTTGGGCTTTGCCTTTAATTTCTTTTCTGATTTGCTAGCTCCTTGAACCAAGTTGACAGAATGACCACCACAATTTTTAAGTCTATTTTCTTCTTGTATGAGCTTTTCAATCAATTCATTAACGTCCCATTTTTTCTTCATGACATTATAATTAATTTGAAAAGCTCCGAACTCAGAAGGTAGTGAGTTCAGAATGAACTGCATCATAAAAGAGTCATCAACTGTCACACACAGTGACTTTAATTTTGTAGCAATATTAGTCATCTCAATAGTATGCTCTTGCATGCTCTTAGACCCATCAAACTTCATGGCCGTGAGCTGTGACATTAATGTACTAGCAAGTGACTTATCAGCATAACGGAAGCGGTCTTCCACAAACGCAAGATATTCTTTAGCACTTTCTGTTTGTGGAAGGGTAATTTTAATATTGCTTGCAGTAGTCATTCGCATAAACATAAGGCTTAATCTGTTAGAATGTTCCCATGTCTTTAAGTGCATACTTCTCATCCTTATACAATGGGTTTCTCTTCTAAAAGTGACAAGTCAAGATCCAAAAGACCTAAATGGAACTTCACTCGTTCACTCCATTCAGAGAAGTTTAAGCCATTAAACATGGTAACAGATGAAGCTTGCGAACGAATTGAAATACTTGTCATTTAATCATACAATGCTCATATTAATTTTAATTTTATCATCTACTCAGATTACAGAACATAACAAAGCATATTATAGTTTACCTTTGGGTAAAATTCTATAATATACTAACATACAAAATAAATGCCATATTTATCATACTTGAAGATTAAAATTTTCTGCCAAATACATATACCATCTTTGGATAATACATATATCTGACTTAAGAATAATAAATTTTCTCTTTCAAGTCTATTAATAATAGAAGAGATTTTCCTTTGAGTAAATCTAATTCTAAAATTAATTAACACATTATTAACTATACTAGTATTTTACATTATAAATTGGTCACTTTGGTGTACACAAGCAGTAAATAGTTGAAATAAACTTAATACTATAAATAAAATAGAGGAATGTTAGGGACAAGCAAGTTTTGTGTTTTGTAACCATCAATTGGCTATCAATAGTATTTTTAATGGTGTGAGATTACATCCAATGGTGGGAGATCACTCACTTTTCTTTTGATGATTAAGTGCTGGCCAGATTGTTAAAAAAGTGCTGGCCCCTATCCTAGACTTTTCTAATAAAATATTTATAGAAGCGTCGGAATGTCTGTTCTTGGCCTGGGCAGTCCTCCCAACACCACCGCAGAAGCGTCGGAATGGAATAGCCTGTTTGTGGGCCAGAACATCCTCCAGGTACCTCTTTGCCTTAACAAGGGGCAGCTTCCTGATTGCAAAGGCAGTCTCCCTGGTATTCTGTACAGAAAATTTTACAACACAATTTCTTATTTCCATCTCAATAAATATAGAACAAAAATGAGTAATATAAACTGTGTTTATACATTTTATCAATATAGAATTTTCCTCGACAAAATTATCAAATGTGCATTAAAGAAAACGGCAATCTTCAACTTACAAGGGACCAGCAACTTGAAACATTAACCATTGCTATTATAAATGCAGTTCTTTTAAGGGTTATTCACTATATCAATTGTTCAATATTGAAGTACCCAACCCCACAAGCATAAATGATATAGTTTGTCACATCATTTTCTGAACAATCAACCACAAAATAGGAACGGAGGTTCACCCAAAACAACAATGGATTATCATATCCCTAAAAGGCTACTACAAAGTACAAACATTCTTTGGCTTAGCTCTAAAATTCCGGGATTTCACATTAAAGTAAGAAATTATAAAGTTCCAAAGGTAAATAGAACATCGTACCTTGAAATGAACCCTAAGATCAGAGCCTCTAGCCTTGCAAGCTACATTTGCAACAATCACATTAGGTCCTCTTCTAAGTCGCCCCCTTGGAAAGCCAGTCGAACCCTGTCAACACGGAAGCATCAATAGTTCTCCAACCACGTCTCCGACTTGCAACTGATGTGCTGCCTCCACTCGCCATCACCTTTTTCGAATCCAGAAACTCTCTCTCACATACTAAGATACATGGGTTGGAGACAGACTTGGGGTTAAAGATGAAGACCTAATTCATGTTGATCCCTCTTTTGAAACGGCAACGTATTGCGCCTCTCACACGCTGCTGTCGTTTTATAACACTGGCATGAGAAAGCTTGGGCATGCCTGAACTAATCTGTCCTACTCAAAACGACGTCGTTTGAAGAAGTCCTTAAATGACGTCGTTTTGGACACGTGTACACAGACCAATGTGTCTTGGTAGCCTTTAACCTGACACGTCACACTGATCACCTCCACGTAAGAGAGACTATTCGATTAACCAGTTAAACCTGAATCAGGAACGTATATGACATACATCTAACAATTTTAGAGATCAAGGACTTAGTTAATTTTTCTGAAGAATAAATCTGTCAGACGACCAAATCCTTGAGACCTATTTGGAGTATTACTCAATATTTTATAAAAGGAGCAACCTCACAAACATACCAAATTTTATGAAGTCATTTCAATTAATCGTGCAAACCTACTTTCTTTTATCTCAAATTATTTTAACGATACTACTATTATTTAAACCTACTTGGACACTCTCCTGTCTCCTCAGACATAAAAAAGCTATCAATCGGAGCAAACATTAATCACAAGTACAACTCATTCTCACAACCTCGACTTATAAAAATATATGAAGCCATGAATCTACAAATGAACTACATCCGTATAAGTATACAAAAGAATGGGACATTCATTACAAGATTATACAAAATTGTTTTCATCAGTAAGTGTAAGCAAAACCATTCAGACTCTTCAAATAAAAATAAAAACAAAATTGAGACTCGATTAGCCAAAATGATGAAGAAAAACTACACAAAAAAGATTTACTTCTTTTCTTTGTTCCTATACTTTCGTGTCTACTTTTTACCCCATGAATGAACAAAAGAAAGGGGGGAGTGGCGTGCCCTTTATGTTTGGTATTTCAATTTCCAATCGCATTCATCCGCAAGCAGCAACCACTACAACCCAATCGAAATTAGGGTTAATAACTATCTGCAACAACAATGGATTGTGTTTATACCGACATCGAGCTCCCTCTGCAACTATTTTTATACATGTACATGGTTGCAAAACAGAAATTCCCAATCCAAAGCTGCAAAATATTTTTCTATATAGCCCTCAAAATGCAAATTGTGCCTGGATGGATTTCAAACAATGCTGGTGTTCGAACGAGCTACCCTTTGAGCTTCTTCCAGGTCCCTAATAAACCTGCAAATTCAAATAAAACACACGACTATAGCTAAGAAATCCAGAACACTAACAAGTTTTGTAGTCAATCAATACAAGAACAAAACTGGAACTATCAACTCAAAATTATTGGCATTGGACATCAAATTGAAAGCCCACTTGGAATACACTAAACATGAAATGACCACTAGTTGAATCAAAACTATTTTATTCACTTCATTATACCTCTTAGAATTGAGAACAGAAGAGCCACCAAGTATAAACCGAATTCCAGGATTGCTGGCATTTTGTAGAGCAACACATCTTGACTCCTCATAAGTTGTCCCACCAACAATGAAGATGATTACTTCCTGTGGCCTGCATGTCAATTGTCATGTAATCATTAAATATAAAAACTCATACTATTCCACAATTCTATTGTGTGTGTGACTTCTAGAAATTCACAAAGAAAATACAACTGCTAGATTTAATAGCAACAAACCTTCCTTGTTGAAAGTGATTTCCAACAAATGGGTAGTCCACATCTCTCAGCCGTCCTTTGACGATGCTTTCCATGGTTTGGAAAAGAAGGGGTTGGTGCTGGGTATACACATTCTCAACACCCTGCAGCAAATCTCAAAACAGAAGTTGTTTAGAGTTGAACTTATTCTATCAAAGATAGGGCATGGTAATCATAATACTTCTGTGCATACCTTCAACCCACGGGCCATATTACGGGCAATATTCATTAGATCTCGATTTCCAAAAAGATCACCAGTTCTCTTGTCAACACCTGCTTGCTTTAAAAGAAACTGGACGAGCTGTTGTGTCAAAAACAAAATATCGATATCAGCAACTATTGCAGGCATGCATAGCCACATTATTTATTTGTAAAGAGGTACTTTCCATCTATTTGCAGTTCTTCGCAATTTAATCTAGTTAACATATATTTCTATTCTCTGGAATCCAAAACCAAGGATATAAAATGACAATATGACCCAAAATTGACTTTACCAAACACACTACTTCTCCAAGGTTTAAAACATGGACAACATCCACTAAAAGATTAAGGACAGGCAATCATGCCTGAGGATAAAAGGATTCAAGAAGAAAGCAACATCATAGATTAATTTACCCCAGATTTATACTTGGCAGATCGGGAAGCCAGTTTGTTGAAAAGCTGCATTAACTGAACAGGGCTATCCTTCTCATATCGCAAAGCATATAGCATGACTAAACGCAGCCGGTCCACATCTGATATGCTATCATCATTTAGTAGATTTGTCACTGCCTGAAGATAGTACATTGAGACAGAAATTGTCACTTTTGTTAGTCTAAACTCCAAAGCCATTGCCAGGACATATGATAACAATTAGAAACATCGAGAAAAAATATTGGGGGAAGATAATAAGACACTAAAAAAATTGCTTTATGTATCTTGTAATCTGCTAGTGTAAGCATGGGTTGTTGGCCAAGGGAAAGGATTTTACACCTATACTTCACCATGTATCCTTGCCCTTACTTCACATCATTGATGGAAATTCAAATATATGTCAAGAAGTCCCCGATTGCAGAACGATGTACCGAGAACAGAATAAATTTTTACCCCATTAACAAATCAACTCTCTATGAAAACAATATGAAGCTTATTAAGGCAACGAACAGAATAATTACAAGATAAAATATCCTTTGAGATGAATGGTAGCACTGAAATGAGCAAACTACTATAGTTGAGTTTTCTAATTTATCATAACCATACAAAGAAACATGCATAAATATTCAGAGCTTAAAATAAATTAAAAAACATTGCACCGCCAGCACCGCTCAAAAAGAATATCCCCCTTTTTTCATCTCCAAAGAGCCTTTTCTTTGAGTGAGAGAGAATAGTAGAATACATTAGACCATCACCCAATAACTCTTGAAGTTTGAGCAAAAGCAAAGGAAATTTTGCTAATCATTAATACATACCTCAAACGCAGCCCCTTGTCCTCCATTGCAAGCCAGTTCCTGTTCTGTTTGTGAAACTGTCATAAGTTTTCGCTGTTGTACTATCTTGCTCATTTCTGTTACCAAAGTCACATGCTTTGACACATTCCCATGCATTTTTCTGTACTCAGGATAATTGTCAACAAATTTGGCCATGTCCTCTGACAAGAGTCAAACCATAAATCAATTAATTACATACTATGCTGCCATGTATAAAAATAGGTGTAATAGCAGAAGGAATTTTATTATTCTGAAATGTGAGACAATTATAAATACAAACCTATCGTTTGGATGTTCTGGTTGCTCTTTGACACTTGCTGAAATTCATCAACCAGCCGCTTGATATTCATACCTATATCTCCAAAATTCTCATACATGTTGGCTTTGAAAAATGAATCTTGTTCCGACGACAACACAACCTCCTGCAACAGCAAATAGCACGATATTTCTTTCAGTTTGTATAAAATCTAAACTCGAAGATATTGCTAATGTGATTAAACAGCATAAAAGTCTCTCTAACCTCCTGATCCTTTGAAAATTTATCAATGGATTTCAAGTCCACCTTGTTGTCTTGGATTCCTATCAATTCATGAACCATAGCCTGGAAAGGATAAGGCCACAAACAAGAATTACTTTATGAATAAACAAACTATCAGATAGCTAAGCTGTAAGATTGTCAGTAAGCACTGACTATAGCATTAATCCCATAGATACCTGATAGGTCCATTGATTGAGCAATGGGGTTACAGGATCATCTCTCCTGTCAAGCACCAACAACAGTGGTGAAACTTCTGTTCGCCTAAAATCAAAAAGACCACTTTCTTCTTGGTACATCAGTTTCTGTTTGAAGCCCATTAATATAAATTAGTTTTCACTACATATGCATGATAAATTATAACACATAGGGATACACATATTGCCAGATAAAACAACAATAAGATGGCTACATCTGTGGCAAAAGTATGCCTAGAGATATGCATGGTGAGTTCAGAAAAATAAAAATTATAAAGATTTAAAAGATAAAAGTTAACAATTAAAAAAGAAAAAATAATAAAAACACATGCAAACGCACCTTAAAAACATGCAAAAGTTAAAATGCATAAGATTGTCTAACATAAACAGGAAAATAAAAATAATATATATTATCTACTGAGAAAAAGTGACTACATAATTATGTCAAAAATTCTACTCACATTTGCTTCGTGTGCTATTCTTTTGGCAATGTCAGACGTCCTTTGATATCTAATAACTGGTCTCCGTTTTAATGCCAAAAAGACAGCTGCTACACCATCAACAACCCGATCACAGAAGCGTTGCAGTGTTGAAGGATCCACCACAGCTGGGAGCATATAAATATAACTTGAAGGGATGTGCAAAGTGAAATGATAAGGATCAACTGCAACAAAGTCTGCGTAGAACTCCTGAATGATCGTAACAAAAACTACATCAGAATTAAACTTCGCAATACAAATCCCAGCATTTGAGATCACATATTTACTACAAAAAGAGATGCGGGGTTCAAGGGTTCCAGCACAAGAACGTGTGCAGTCATCTATCATCATAAAACGGATAGATAGAAAAGTTCCCATGTTTACAGCGCAAGCAAAAGCAGTTACCTGAACTTGCTGGACAGCTTCATGTTCATCTGAATCAGCAAGTATGTGAATCTGAGTGTCCTTCAATATGTTGGAGAAAACTGTAAATTTCAGAATGCATTCACAAAGTGTCTTCGAATCAATGCGAGAAAAAAAAATTATCACTTCAACTAGGGAAAATATACAAAACGGAATTCCTAAATAGGGATTGCTTTATATATACTACAGCATCTGTAAAGATTTAAAAGACCTACATAGGTGATACTCCCCAAATCTAGGAGCGGCGAGCTGGCGGCGCAAATGCTGGATGTTCTCCGTCGTAGGGCGAAGGAAGTAAACGGCCTTGAGATGCGACATAAGCTCCTTTGACTTGGTTATGGAATCCACCAACTCCACCAAGAACACTTCCTTCTGAAGAAGCTCTGACTGTGAATACACAACGCTCACAATACTCACCTACACCATCAATTTCACATTTCACATCCATGTTGTAGCTCAACACCATAACCAGCAACACATATTTACGAATTTACAATCATATGGAAAAATGAACGCCAACATCATAATTGAAACAATGAATGAAGAATTATATCAGAGAAAATGAATTGATTCGTTGAGATCGTGGTGCGTACCGTTTGGGAATCGAGGATTAGGACCTTCATGCCGGAGATGTCCTGCAGCATGCGGTTGACGTAGTCACGTGCAGAGGACGTGAGCACCATTTTTTTTGTAGTGGCGACTCGAATAATATGGATCGATCTAAGTCTCAGTGGAGAGATTATAATCGAAGATGATTAACACTGTTGAATTCGCCAAAGGGTTGCGAATCTGGTAGAGGGGTTGCAGAATTTCAGATCCACCACCACTAAGGACCGAAGACGACGAGTCTTAAGCCTTCGGTTCTAAACGCACCGTTTCCGGCGTAGTTAATTGCCGAGTAATGCTGTTGATCCCAAATTTTCATTGCATTGGCAGCATTGCAACTAGTAACAAGTATAGAAAGCTATATTTTTATTTCTTCTTTCCGTGTTTATCTTGTTATTCCTTCTTTCTCTTGTATGTTGTTAGAGAGATTGTCTCTTCAAATATTTACTTTTAGATTTTTTTAGTGCCCTCTTTCTACAACTTTCTTTGTAAATTCTATCCGAATTAGGATCTTCCATTTGTGTATACTTATTTTTTCTTATGATTTTGCGAGGTGTGTGTTCTTCCTCGAATGATATTAGTGTTGGTGAGAGTCATTGTTAAAATATTTTTTACAAAAATATTAGTTTTTCTAAAATAAACACGATAAATTAAATAATTTTCAATAATTAAAATCTTTTGTTATTATTTAGTATAGCCCACTCAGCTTCAATTTTCTTGATTGGTTAAATACTTAAATGTCTTTGTGATCATATAATTTTGATACCCGTCTTTAATGTTAAAATCATTTAATTTGATTTTAAATATAAGCGTTACAAAGATTTTGTAATTGTGGTGGTGTTTGAGTGTTATTGCCATTTTAAAGGGTTATCAGATATGTATCGGAATCAAATTCTTTTGGTTTTATGTCTGTAGAATTGATTGTGGTGACTTATTTCACAAAAATTTTATTTTAGTTAAGTGATTCTCATAAAGTATTACTACTGTTACTGTATGTCAAAATATTAAAGAATGAAACCTGAACGGCCTCTATTACTTCATTTTTATACTCTAATCTCGAAACTCTGTTAGTCTCATCAGTCATTATTATCAACTAGAATAAATTCAGACAAAATGAAGTCTATCAGATCTTTTGCAATTTGTTGGATTATAAATTTGTTGTGAAATAAAAGATATATAATAGAGATGTACAAATAGAAGACTCTAGTATTAAAATAATTAGCCCAATAATAATTTATATATATATAATAATATTATATGTTGTAATGTGTATATATATACAAAGATAGAAAGAAGTATTAAAAATAAAGAGAGAGAGAATCGCATCTGTTTATTGTTGCAATCTCAATATAATAAAGATGGTTAATATTGCTATTAATATTATATGTAAAGAGTAATAGAAAATAGAATTTAAAATACTTATAAAATAAAAGAAGAGAAAGAATTGTAGTAGAAATATAAGGAGAATAGATTTCTTATTACTTGCTTCTGTGTAAGAAAGAAAAGAGAGAGTATTTTTATTTCTTGTTGTGTATAAAGCCTCGTACCATACCCCCCTATTTATACATGCATGGGGTCTTGATTTTCAACACATATTTAATATTCATTCTCTCTTTGAAAATATGAGTCTTGCATGGGAATGGGCATCCACGTTGCTCATTCTTATCACAACACTCCCCCTTGGATGCCCATTTAGGATTATTGCCTCGTTAAAACCTTACTAAAGAAAAACCCAGTGGGAAAAAAAACCTTAGTGAAGGAAAAAGAGTACAATATCCTTTAATGATGGGGCTGCCTCATTAAAAACCTTGTCAAGAAAAACCCAATGGAAAAAAAAACTTGACCAAGGAAAAAAGAGTACAGTCTCCCCCTCTTGCCGACATCATTTAATGTCTCGAAATCGGCGCATCCCAATCTTATGTACCAATCTTTCAAAGGAGGATTTTGGGAGTGACTTTGTAAATAAATCTGCCAGATTGTCACTTGAACGGATCTGTTGGACATCAATTGTCCCTTGATTTTGAAGATCATGAGTGAAGAAGAATTTGGGAGAAATATGCTTTGTTCTATCACCTTTGATGTATCCACCCTTAAGTTGAGCAATGCATGATGTATTATCTTCAAACAGGACAGTTGGAGCTATCTTGTGATCAATTAGTCCACATGATGACAGAATATATTGAATCAGACTCCTCAGCCAAAAACACTCGCGACTAGCTTCATGAATCGCCAGTATTTCAGCATGATTAGAGGAGGTTGCTGCTATCGTCTGTTTCGTGGACCTCCATGATATAGCTGTACCACCATATGTGAATAGGTATCCTGTTTGAGACCTCCCTTTATGTGGATCAGACAGGTATCCGGCATCTGCATAGCCAACTAGTTGTGACTTGGATCCATAGAGATAAAACAATCCCATATCAACCGTTCCATGAAGATATCGAAAAATTTGTTTGATTCCACTCCAATGTCTTCTGGTTGGAGAGGAACTATACCTTGCTAGTAAATTCACCGCGAATGATATGTCAGGTCGCGTATTATTAGCAAGATACATTAGCGCTCCAATGGCACTAAGATATGGTACTTCAGGACCAAGGATATCTTCATTTTCTTCTTTAGGACGGAATTGATCCTTTTTCACATCTAAAGATCTTACAATCATTGGGGTACTTAATGGATGTGACTTATCCATGTAAAATCTTTTCAAGATCTTTTCTGTGTATGTTGTTTGATGAATAAAGATCCCACTTTTTATATGCTCGATCTGTAGGCCGAGACAAAACTTAGTCTTTCCAAGATCTTTCATCTCAAACTCTTCTTTTAGAGTTTTTATAATTGTTGGAATCTCTTCAGGAGTCCCAATGATATTTAAATCATCAACGTACACAGCAATTATAATGAATCCGGATGCAGATTTCTTTATGAAAACACACGGGCAGATATCATCATTCTTGAATCCGTTTTTGGCCAGATACTCAGTAAGACGATTATACCACATTCGTCCAGATTGCTTTAGACCATATAAAGATCTTTGCAATTTGACTGAGTATAACCCTTGCGAATATTCATTGGATGGTTTAGATATCTTTAGTCCTTCAGGGACTTTCATATAGATATCCCGATCTAATGAGCCGTACAAATAGGCTGTTACCACATCCATTAAATGCATATGTAGTTTATGATATGCAGATAAGCTGACCAAATAACGCAAAGTTATCGCATCCACTACAGGGGAATACGTTTCTTCATAATCTATACCGGGCCTTTGTGAAAAACCTTGTGCCACAAGTCGGGCTTTATAGCGCACAACTTCATTTTTCTCATTTCGTTTTCTCACAAATACCCACTTATATCCAACAGGTTTTACATCTTCAGGTGTACGGACTACAGGTCCGAAGACTTCACGTTTTGCAAGTGAGTCTAATTCAGCCTTCATGGCTGCTTCCCATTTTGGCCAATCATTTCTTTGTCGACATTCTTCGACTGATCTTGGCTCAAGATCCTTACTTTCATGCATGATATCTACTGCCACATTATATGCAAATATTTCATTGACAATTGTCTTATTTCGGTCCCATTTCTCTCCTGTAAAGACATAATTTATCGAGATCTCGTCATTTTCACAATTTTCAGGTACCTGAACGTCTTCTGGCGTTATATCAGAATTTTGGACAACTGCAGGTGTCTTTACTATGTCTTTTTCAACAGGAATCATATTTACCTCTTTTCTCTTTCGAGGATTTTTGTCTTTGGAATCGACAGGCCTGCCACGCTTCTGGCGTGTATTTGCTTCAGTGGCTATTTGTCCTACTGGGACATCAATTCGAATTGGGACATTTTCCGTCCTGCCACGCTTCTGGCGTGAATTCGCTTCAGTAGCTACTTGTCCTACTGGGACATCAATTCGAATTGGGGCATTTTCCGCTGGTATATAAGATTTGGTTATCCTCTTTGTATCGGAAAATGCATCAGGCAATTCATTTGCTATTCTTTGCAAATGTATAATATTTTGAACTTCTAGTTCACATTGCGCTGATCGAGGATCTAAATGCATCAACGATGATGCATTCCAATTAAGTTCCTTTTCAGGAAGCTTATTCTCTCCCCCTAATGTTGGAAATTTTGATTCATCAAAATGACAATCCGCAAACCGGGCTTTAAACACATCACCAGTTTGTATCTCAAGATACCTCACTATAGAGGGAGAATCATATCCAACATATATCCCCAATTTTCTTTGGGGTCCCATTTTGGTGCGATTAGGTGGTGCAATGGGAACATATATCGCACACCCAAATATTCTTAAATGGGAAACATTTGGCTGCTGGCCAAAAGCTAATTGCATAGGAGAGAACTGATGGTAACTCGTTGGCCTCAAACGAATAAGTGCTGCAGCATGTAAAACTGCATGCCCCAAACCGAGGTTGGGAGATTTGTTCTCATAAACAAGGGTCTAGCAATTAATTGGAGGCGCTTAATAAGTGATTCTGCTAACCCATTTTGTGTGTGAACATAAGCTACTGGATGTTCAACACTTATTCCATTAGCCATACAATAAGCATCAAAAGCTTGGGAAGTAAATTCACCAGCATTATCAAGACGAATTGCTTTAATTGGATTTTCTGGAAATTGTGCTTTTAATCGAATAATTTGAGCCAGTAATCTCGCAAACGCCAGGTTGCGAGAAGATAATAAGCACACATGTGACCATCTTGAAGATGCGTCTATCAGGACCATAAAATATCTAAAAGATCCACATGGTGGATGAATAGGTCCACATATATCACCTTGAATCCTTTCTAGGAATTCAGGGGACTCAAATCCAATCTTTACTGGTGATGGCCTTAAAATTAACTTCCCTTGAGAACATGCAGCACAACAAAATTCACTAGTTTTAAGAATCTTCTGGTTCTTTAGTGAATGTCCATGAGAGTTTTCAATAATTCTTCTCATCATGGTTGTTCCCGGATGACCCAATCGGTCGTGCCAAGTTATGAACTCATTTGAGTTAGTAAACTTCTGGTTTACAGTGGCATGTGATTCAATTGCACTAATCTTGGTATAATACAACCCAGATGAAAGTGAGGGTAATTTTTCTAATATAACTTTCTTATTTGAATCATGAGTTGTTATACATAAATACTCATGATTTCCCTCATTCATCGTCTCAACATGATATCCATTTCGGCGAATATCTTTGAAACTCAACAAGTTTCTCAGAGACTTGGTAGATAATAGTGCATTATTTATTATAAATTTTGTTCCTCCAGGAAGCAAAATTATAGCTCTTCCGGAGCCTTCTATCACATTGCCTGAGCCAATAATAGTATTAACACACTCTTCTTTTGGCACAAGATGGGTAAAATATATATCACTTTTGAGAATAGTGTGTGAACTTGCACTATCCGCAAGGCATACATCTTCATTACATATCCTTGCCATTCTTCAAAAACAAATAATAATAAAATGAGTAGTATGCATAGTTAAGTTGAATACTTGATCAGAATTATTTTCTAAGAAACACTGTACATAAAATAATGTCATATACCAAAATTTTATTTTAAAATTTGACACAATTAATAATTTCAAAATTCATAAATATTAATATTTCATTATTTATGTACATCACATTTGAAACTTAAATACATAGAAAATAAAACTTTAACAATAAATTTTTTTTTACATTATTTATTTACATAGATACTTCACAATTTCACATATTAAACTATTCCATCATTGATCAAATGGCCAATATTTCCTTCAGGGTCCTCAAAGAAATCAGATACATCATAATGAGTGGTGGAGTTCTCAGCATCATTTGAAACAAAATTTGTTTCCTTTCCTTTATCGTTCTTTTTCAAAGATGCCTGGTAAAGATCGACTAGGTGCCTTGGGGTACGACAGGTACGAGACCAATGGCCCTTTCCACCACAGCGGAAACACTTCTCCTCGGTTGATTTATTCTGCCCGATATTCTTTTCTTTGTCCCACTTCTGGTGAGATCCTCTCTTTTGAACATAATTCCTTTTCCTTCCATAATTTTTCTTATTATTAAAAGCTTGCCATTTACCTCTTCTGGGGTAATGATTTGCCGCATTTACTTCAGGAAATGGGGCGGCGCCAGCTGGGCGCGCTTCATGATTTTTCAATAACAACTCATTGTTGCGTTCGGCAACAAGAAGGCAAGAAATTAACTCAGAATATTTCTTAAACCCTTTCTCTCGATACTGCTGCTGCAGGAGCACATTCGATGCATGGAAGGTTGAGAAAGTTTTCTCCAACATATCATGATCAGTTATTTTTTCCCCACACAATTTCATTCGTGAGGTGATCCGAAACATTGCAGAATTATATTCATTTATAGATTTAAAATCTTGTAAACGCAAATGCGTCCATTCATACCGGGCTTGAGGAAGTATCACCGTTTTCTGATGATTGTACCTTTCTTCAAGGTCTTTCCAAAGATCTGCAGGATCTTTTAATGTAAGATATTCATTTTTCAATCCTTCGTCAAGATGACGACGGAGAAAAATCATGGCTTTGGCTTTATCCTTCTGGGATGCATTATTTTCAGCCTTAATGGTATCTCCAAGATCCATTGAATCAAGATGGATTTCAGCATCTAGTATCCATGATAAATAATTGTTTCCAGATATGTCAAGAGCATTGAATTCAAGATGAGAGAGTTTTGACATAATGAAAATTTGTTACCTGAGTCTTCCTA
Source organism: Arachis ipaensis (assembly GCF_059453495.1). Lineage (NCBI taxonomy): Eukaryota > Viridiplantae > Streptophyta > Magnoliopsida > Fabales > Fabaceae > Arachis > Arachis ipaensis. Next base: position 14,030,682 of record NC_142435.1, on the reverse strand, counting down.
AAAATTTGATCAGAGTCTCGTGCTGATAACGTGTTGTGAAATAAAAGATATATAATAGAGATGTACAAATAGAAGACTCTAGTATTAAAATAATTAGCCCAATAATAATTTATATATATATAATAATATTATATGTTGTAATGTGTATATATATACAAAGATAGAAAGAAGTATTAAAAATAAAGAGAGAGAGAATCGCATCTGTTTATTGTTGCAATCTCAATATAATAAAGATGGTTAATATTGCTATTAATATTATATGTAAAGAGTAATAGAAAATAGAATTTAAAATACTTATAAAATAAAAGAAGAGAAAGAATTGTAGTAGAAATATAAGGAGAATAGATTTCTTATTACTTGCTTCTGTGTAAGAAAGAAAAGAGAGAGTATTTTTATTTCTTGTTGTGTATAAAGCCTCGTACCATACCCCCCTATTTATACATGCATGGGGTCTTGATTTTCAACACATATTTAATATTCATTCTCTCTTTGAAAATATGAGTCTTGCATGGGAATGGGCATCCACGTTGCTCATTCTTATCACAACAAAATTGATAGCTTGCAAGTAATATAAACGGAATAATTTATCCCGTTCAATATATCTTGTTTTCTTCAAAGTGTAAAGCAAAATGTAGAATAAGATAATAAGTCAGTGATAAATCTAGAAATGTTCTGAATTCAAGTGTTTTACACACATTTCAAATACCAAATATTGCACATATCAAAGGTGGCATGAATATGTCTTCTGAGAAATGATGATTTTCTTGTAAACGAGTTACAGAAAAATGTTTCTTACACGTCTTGGCCAATACATAAAAAACAGAGAAGAATGTGGAGAAGCAAAATAAGCTAAGGAACTAGTCATAAGTGTTTTTCACTGCAACCAATCCTTTCAGAATGAGATCCAAGTTATTATTGTAATGCATCCGTACCCCAAAGTTCTTGCTATATAAATTCAATTAAGCCATAACATCAGAAAAGAACATAAGATCAGATAAAAACACTCTGAAAAATATTCATTTCAACTTCCCTCAGTTCCCTCCTCCACCACCATCCCACCCTTTCAACTATCCGCCACCGCCACCCTCACATTGTTTCACTCCTCCACCACCATCACCGCACCACCCTGTGCTTCCACCACCATACCCAGTTCCAACACCACCCAACTATCATAGTGATTGTGTTTGTATCCTTTGGAGGCCTTTTGTTCCTTTCAGTGCTGGCTTTTGCTCTGTTTTGCCTGATCAAGAAGATGAAAAAGAAGAAACAAGAAACTGATATCATCCATTTTGATGAGCACAGGCATGTCACTGAAGCCATTGTGCCTGGCCCTTGTGGTGAGCAAGTGGTGGTGCTATCAGTTGACGATGATGTCCACATTGACGAAGAAATCATCAAGAATGAGGAATTTGGTCATGCTTTGCAGGAAAAACAATCATCAACTGCCAATGAAGGCAATGATCCTAGAAGCCCTGATCATGATCATCAGCAGAAAGCTTGAAAATAAAAGACTTCATTGAAAGATTTGTGTTATTATTGATCTTAATCTTTCACACTTAAAGCTGTTTTTTTTTCTTCTTTCAATGATATCCTCCTTGTTAAAATTGACGAATTCTCAACATGTTGATGATGTATTATGTATAAATTCCTATGTTGATAAGACCATAAACGGTTGCATTTTATCACACATCAACATTAACATGCCAATTTGGGAACTAAGAATTCAGACATGCAACTATATCACTGAGATAAAAGAAATGCTAAAAATGTGACAAGAACAAGAATTTGACAACAATATTTTTATTTATCAGAAACAGAAACTACACAATGGCAGTAGGAAAAGGCCTATCATTCATTCTCTACTTTCAAAATCAAACTCCACAAACTCGATAACTTTTAAAAGGGATTACAAAAGACGTTTATTTTTGTTTTTTTCTTTTTCTTTTTCTCTGAAAGAGAACCGTCCCCTATCAGGGACAATTTCCTCACTGTTAAGCTTATTCGTCCATCCGAATGATGCACCTGATGGACTCTCCTTTCAGCATCAAATCAAAAGCCTTGTTAATCTCTGAGAACGGAACAGTGTGAGTGATGAATTTCTCAAGTTCCAACTCCTGAATTATAACCAATGAAGAGATCCATTAGCAACATGAATAAAAAAAACATATCAACTTGTTAAGACTACAATGAAGAGTTTAGTATAAAAAGCTTACCCCTCTCATGTACTTCTCCACAACATTAGGAAGATCGGTTCGGGGTTTGTAGTTACCATAGAAGGTACCCTTGAGAGTCCTCTCATTCAAGAAGTTCGTAGGATGAGTTTTGAAAGCATCGTCTTTGCTTGGCACACCAACAAGAACAGCAACACCCCAACCCTGAGAAGGGAAGAGAATATTTAAGTTTCAGTATTAGTAAATAACTTATCATAATAACATTATAGCAACAAATTAAAAAAAGAACAAGTTCTGATTCAATTACATCATGGACACATTCAAATGCTGAGATCATAGCTTGGATGCTGCCAGTACATTCAACAGAACGATCCACACCTCCATTGGTCATTTCAGCAATTACCTGTTGAGCAACATTAACATCTCAGTCTTTCTTCCATGAAAGTATAAATAATTATGGAGAAAAACTTAGAATGAACTAACCTCTTGTACAGGTTTGTTATGATCTTTTGGGTTCACAAATTCATTAACCCCAAACTTCTTGGCTGCCAACAATAGTAAAATGAGAAAATACCATTAGTAAGTGAATACAATTTGTAGTTTTGGGAAACTTGCTCAATTTATTCTATGCTTAGTCATCTATTACATTTGATTCAAAGAGAATGGCATTATACCTAATTCGAATCGGCTGGAAACTAAATCAACCCCAATGATTCTTGATGCACCAGAAATCCTTGCCCCTTCAGCAGACTAAAATTTGGATTGAAAAAAGAACAAGAGTCACTACTCACTAATGCCCTTGATCCATAGCTATAAAAACTGCAATGCAAAGAAAAATAGAGGGTAACATACAGCAAGACCAACAGAAGAACCAGGTTTTGGTTTTGCAACATTGATAGTGGCACCAAGACCTACAAAACATGAAAATGAAACTGAATTGTCAGAGAAGAGAATCACCAACAAACAAAATGTGAGGAAATATACTAATCTAGGATGATGTTGCAAACCTGTGCAGATTCCACAGCTGAGAACACAAACTTTGTCAAGTGGTGCTTCAGGGTTGAGAGATGCAACACATCCAGCACGAACCACAGTGTATTCACTGAATGTGGAGGTCCCAACAAAGTGGTAAATTGGTTTTCCCTTAATGGAGAATCTTGATTCTTGATCATGGATCATGACACCCCTGTCGGTGTTGATCCTGAGAAGGTCACACATGTTGCTCTCCTCCGACTTGCAGTGAGGGCATGGTCACCTGGTTTCAGATGAGTCACTCCCTCTCCTACACTCTCCACAATCCTGCACCATTACCAATGTCATTGTTCTTTAACTTTCTTAATCTTGTTTGATATAATGTTGTATAATGAATGAACCAATGTACATGGTAAAGAATCACAGAACTTAATACAAAGAAGTTTATGCTGAGGGATTCAATTCTTATGACACTCAGTTTAAAAAACAGATGAGAATAGACATACCCTCCAGCTTCATGACCAAATATCCGAGGAAATAATGGAGTCTGGCCCTGAAATTGGGAAAAGAGATAGAAACATATTAAACTCTTGTGATGCATAAAATAATCATATCATCATAGCTATAATAATAATAATAACAAAAAAAAATTGAGAAATGAAGAAACAATCATAAAGTAATCCCTATTCCCTAATCAACTTGTGATCAAGCTACAAACCTTGGCTTCCCAGAAGTAAACATCGGTGTGGCAAAGTGAGGTGTAGAGAATCTTCAAACGGACTTCAACGGCCTTAGGTGGCGCAACCTCCACTTCTTCAATCACCAAACAGATTAGGTTTCTTGGTGTGAGGTTTAGTACTTTCGATTTGAGGATTGATTTTTATCGATCAGTGTTCCTTGTGAGGTTGGACAAGATTGATGATATTAGCCATGAGTGGATTGATTCAGATGTTCTAATATTCAATTCAGGTCATTGGTGGACAAGGACTAAGCTTTTTGACATGTAAGTAACATAAATTGAAGATTTGATTTACTCCATTGCATGTTTTGTTTTGTTTTTGTTTATATGTGATTCATTGCATTTGTGATTGATTTTCTTCCTTGGAGAATTCATGCTATAGTTGCCAGTTTGTTACTAAATGAGTTCCAAGGAGATAGATAGTATTCTTGGAAGCTTATAAAATGAGCAAACACCCAAATTATTCCCAACAAATTTCAGATCGAACATGTCTCTTAACAATTTTATTATGAGATAATTTAGTTAAAAAAATATGGAAAAGTTTATGGGCTAGCAATTTTTGTATTTTTTGGCCAGCACTTAACCATCAAAACAAAAGTGAGTGATCTCTCACCATTAGATGTAATCTCACACCATTAAAAACACTATTGATAGCCAATTGATGGTTACAAAACACCAAAATTGCTGACCCCTAACATTCTTCAAAAAATATTTATAAGACAACTTAATCTCCTTTCAAAACAACGGAGGGACCAATCTGTTTGATAAAGTAATTTTTTAGGACTTCTAGAGTAATAATTGTCTTTTGGAGCAAAGTATCCTCGTTGGAGTTCCTTAAAAACCAACTTAGATTTTTATTCTTGTAAATCTATCAAGGTTTTTTGTTTCTAAAACAATTCTGCTTTAGGATTTGAGAAACTTTTAAATGAATGCACTATGATGATTTTTGTCAATAATGTAGAAAGGCTTATTGCAAAAAGAGTAATTTTCACTCTCCATTGAAAAATAACCTTCACCATACCATGACCCATTTCAAAAGGTCATTCAGTAACTGTAGATGAGAACCTAGATTTTTACTCAAAGTATAGTGTTTTGCCTCAAATTAGAAGATTGTTATGTTCTTATTTTTCTTAGGTCACTTGGGACAGACAGATGATAGATTAGAACCAGACTGGTGATTTTTGTTTTGAGGTCTGTATGTACAAGATCAAGGTAAATGTGAACAGCATGGAAATAATTTGATAATGAATAACCAAAACCTTGAATTGAATGTACTTCATGTTAGAATCATTCATTACTTCTGTTGAATATCAGATTAGAGATATAGGCTGTATATAAGTTATTCTGAGAGATATAGGCTTTATATAAGTTATTCTGTTTTGATATAGTTTCTGTTTTTAGATATCTGATTCGGTTGTATCTCCCAGTATTAAGAGATTTTATTTCTGTACTTATATATATATATATATATATATATATATATATATATATATATATATATATTGATGCTGAGAGATGATACTCTCAAGGAATTCATCCAAAACACAATCCTTGTCTCACTCCATTCGTGTATTTCAAGTTGGTATCAGAGCGGGTTCTGACCCGGCTCTGGTTTCTATTTGTTTTTCTTCTTTTTCGGTTGCAATCTCTCAGCCGTGTTCCCTTTTCCCACCAGCTGACACTATCAGCTGTGTCTCTTCGTTAGAAACGATTTTTCCAGCCAAAACCTTGTCAAACATCAGACCCACTCCGAAGCAACCCCAGAATCAGAACCGGAAAGCCAAGTTCGGCCTGTCCCCAAAATTTTACCGCCGTCAACCGCAGCACGTGCCGACACGCGCCGCCCCTTTTCCTGTGCGTGGTCCTCACGCGCCTCCGCTCCAGACGCGCCTCCGCTCCAGACGCGCGTGAACGTCACGCTCCGCTGCCCATGCTTTTTCCGGCCCTCGTTTCCCTTCTGCAGGTGTTTTTCGGCCGTTTCTGAGTGTCTGCCATCATGTCTTCTGAGGTAACCCCCGACACCAACTCCAATGGTGGCAAACCGGCTGTTCTAACATCTGTTGTTTCTGGAACCGCTACAATGACCTCTGAAAAATTGATGGGTGCCAAAAATTACCTTTCTTGGGCTGATTCTGTGGAACTTTGGTTCATGGGTCAAGGCTATGAAGACCACCTTACTAAATCTGTTGATGATGTTCGCGCCGCTGACAAAACCACTTGGAAGAAGATTGATGCCCAGCTATGTAACCTTATGTGGCAGACCATTGATCCACCAAAGCTGACTATGTTTCGGGCTTACAAAACTTGTAAAAAAGTGTGAGACCGTGCTAAAGCTTTATACACTAATGACATTGCAAGACTTTACCATGTTGCTAAAAAGCTGTGTAGTTTACAGCTTCAAGGAACTGATATGGAATCTTATGTTGGGGTTGTGGAAGCTGTCAAGGAAGAGTTTTCAACTCTCCTTCCATATGTGTCTAATGCTAATGACCATCATGCTCAACAGGGAAAGCTGTTTTTGGTACTTACGTTACTTGGGTTGCCAGCTGAACTTGAATTTCTTCGGCAACAAATATTGGGCACCACACCCGTTCCTTCCCTTAAGTACGTATTTGCACAACTCTTGCAATCCGGCCCCTCTCTTGAGACCCATACTTTCGACCAAACTGCATTGGCATCCCAATCTTCTTCTCAGGTGTCCTTTCAAATGCCCACTCGCAGCGGCCATGAGGGTCGTGGTAATGGTCGTGGTAATCGTACTCGCCTTAGTTGTACCTATTGCCATAGGATTAGTCATACTCAGGATAAATATGCTCTCCATGGTCGTCCTACCAAGGTAGCTAATGTTGTCCAAACTAATGAGTCATCTGACGTTCACTCCACCGCACAACCACAAGGGATATTTATCTCTGGCAATGATTATGATGAGTTTCTCAAGTACTAAGCTTCAAAGCAGACATCTACTCCCATTGCTTCGGTGGCCCACTCTGGTATTCTGTTGCTTGTATCTCTCATTCCTCTTCTCTTGGACCATGGGCCCTTGACTCAGGTGCTTCTGATCACATTTCTGGTACTTCTTCTGTCCTCTCTAAACTTGAACACCCTGCATTTCTTCCTTCTATCACTTTGGCTGATGGTTCTAAAATTGGTGCTAAGGGAATATGTCAAGTTACTCCTCTTCCTACATTACCTTTGAAATCTGTTCTTTACATGCCCAATTGTCCTTTCAATTTGATTTCTATTAGCTAACTTTCTCATTCTCTTAATTGTTATGTTACCTTTTTTGCTGACTCCGTCATTGTGCAGGATCGAGGGACGGGACAGACGATTGGTACAGGATGTGAGTTTCAAGAACTGTATCGGCTTGCCTTACCCACTACTACTGTGTCTTCTGTTGCTGCTGTTGAGTCTCCGGACGTGGTCCATTGTTGCCTGGGATATCCCAGCCTCTCGAAGTTACAAGCTATGGTCCCGAGTTTATCTCGTCTTGCTACTTTAGAGTGTCAAACTTGTCATTTAGGTAAACATATTCGTAGTTCTTTTTCAAGTCGTGTCAATACACGAGCTGTGTCTCCCTTTTCTGTTATTCATTCTGATGTATGGGGACCTTGTCGTGTTACTTCTCATTCTGGTTTTCGTTATTTTGTCACCTTTATTGATGACTTTTCTCGTTGCACTTGGTTATATTTAATGAAGGACAGATCTAAATTATTTGCACATTTCAAGTCTTTCTGTTCTGAAATTCAAAACCAATTCAAAACTTCAATTAAAATTTTACGAAGTGATAATGCTCGTGAGTATTTTCAGCACCCTTTTCGTCTTACTTGTCCTCCCAAGGCATTCTACATCAATCGTCTTGTCCTCATACCCCTCAACAGAATGGTGTGGCTGAGCGTAAACATCGTCACTTGATTGAAATTGCTCGCACTTTTCTTCTCCATACTTATGTTCCCCTTAAGTTTTGGGGTGAGGCTGTTCTGACTGCATGTTATTTAATTAATCGTATGCCTTCTTCTGTTTTGAAAAATCAAGTTCCTCATTCCATTTTATTTCCTCATGAGCACATTTTTTCTCTTCCACTCTGAATCTTTGGTTGTACTTATTTCATCCATGATCTTACCCCAGGCAAAGACAAGTTAACTGCTCGCTCTATCAAATGTGTTTTCTTAGGGTACACTCGATTTCAAAAGGGTTATCGTTGTTACTCTTCAGCTTTTAATCATTTCTTCGTGTCTGCAGATGTCACTTTTCTTGAGAATACCCCTTTTTTCTCTGCACCCGACATCACTTCACCTTCCATTACGGAGGTGCTTCCTGTTCCTTACTTAGATGGGCCTCCTATTCCCACAAAGCCTCTCCAGGTTTATCATCGCCGCCCACGGCCTGCAGTCCAAGATAACTCATCTCCTGAACCCGTGGTTGAACCGTCCTTGGATCCTTCTTCGGGAGTTAGCAGTAGTCCTCCTATTGCTCTCAGACAAGGTACTCGTTCCACCCGTAATCCTAATCCTATTTATAATTTTCTTAGTTACCATCGTTTATCATCTTCGCACTATGCTTTTACCTCCTCTTTGTCTTTTGTTTCTATACCCAAAACCACAGCAGAAGCTCTTTCACATCCAGGGTGGCGCCAGGCTATGATTGAGGAGATGTCTGCCTTACATTCTACTGGTACTTGGGTTCTTGTTCCATTGCCACCGGACAAATCTACTGTGGGTTATTGTTGGATCTATACTATTAAGGTCGGCTCAGACGGAACCATTGATCGATTAAAAGCCCGCCTTGTGGCTAAGGGCTACACTCAAATCTTTAGTTTGGACTATGGTGATACCTTCTCTCCTGTTGCGAATATGGCCTCTGTTCGTATTTTTCTTTCTATGGCTGTCATTCGCCATTGGCCTCTTTATCAACTTGATATTAAAAATGCTTTCTTACATGGTGATCTCGAGGAGGAAGTATACATGGAGCAACCTCCCGGGTTTGTTGCTCAGGGGGAGTCTTCCAGCTTAGTATGTCATTTACGCCGATCTTTATATGGCTTGAAACAATCCCCTCGAGCTTGGTTTAGTCGCTTTAGTACTGTTATTTCTAAATTTGGCATGATTCAGAGTGAAGCAGATCATTCGGTTTTCTCCCGTCATTCTTCCTCCACGACCTCCATATATCTGGTTGTTTATGTGGATGATATTGTTATTACTGGAGATGATCATGAGGGAATCACTCAGTTAAAACAGCACTTGTTTGATCACTTTCAGACTAAGGATATGGGAAAGTTAAAATATTTCCTAGGAATTGAAGTGGCACAATCTAATGCTGGGATCTGTATCTCACAGAGAAAATATGCTCTGGATATTCTTGAAGAAATTGGAATGTTAGATTCTAGACCTATAGATACACCAATAGATCCCAACACAAAACTTAGTCCAGATCAAGGAGAACCTCTTGCAGATCCTGGTAGATATCGCAGATTAATTGGCCGATTGAATTATTTGATAGTCACTCAGCCAGATATTTCATTTGCCACAAGTATCCTAAGTCAGTTTCTTGACTCCCCATGCGATAGTCATTGGGACGCAGCTGTTAGAATCCTTAGATATATCAAAGGTGCTCCAGGAAAAGGTTTGTTGTATGAAGATAAAGGACATAACCAGATTGTTGGGTATACTGATGCAGATTGGGCATGATCTCCATCTGATAGACGTTCTACATCTGGTTATTGTGTTTTTATTGGTAGAAACTTGATATCTTGGAAGAGTAAGAAGCAAAATATTGTAGCAAGATCTAGTGCGGAAGCTGAATATAAAGCTATGGCACTTGCCACATGTGAACTTATATGGTTGAAGCAATTAGTTAAGGAACTTAAGTTTTGTGAGCCGAGTAAGATGGAACTGGTGTGCGATAATCAAGCTGCCTTACATATTGCTTCCAACCCTGTGTTTCATGAACGAACTAAGCACATAGAGATTGATTGCCATTTCATAAGGGAGAAGTTACAAAGTGGGGAAATAGTAACAGCCTTTGTCAACTCCAACGATCAACTTGCAGATATTTTCACCAAAGCTCTCCGGGGTCCTCGGATACAATACATATGTAACAAGCTTGGTGCATATAATTTATATGCTCCAGCTTGAGGGGGAGTGTTGAATATCATATTAGAGATATAGGCTGTATATAAGTTATTTTGAGAGATATAGGCTTTATATAAGTTATTCTGTTTTGATATAGTTTCTGTTTTTAGATATCTGATTCGGTTGTATCTCCTAGTATTAAGGAATTTTATTTCTGTACCTATGTGTATATATATATATATATATATATATATAGACGCTGAGAGATGATACTCTCAAGGAATTCATCCAAAACACAATTCTTGTCTCACTCCATTCGTGTATTTCAAGTACTTCCATTAATTGTTAGTTCAAGTCCATTTGCATTAGCTGTGTGATTTTATAGTGTGAGATTCTAGAATAATTTGGTGCTAACATGATCTTTAGACAGGGGTTGGTACTTTCAGGTTGATAGCTCAGTGAAGCTTGGAATGACAATCAATTCTGCTTATAACACAGCCCTTCACACCTAGGCATCTTGGGTGGAGAATTCAGTCAACATGAATAGAACAAGAGTATTTTTCCGTACCTTTGAATCATCTCATTGGAGGTTAGCTCTTTCTTCTCCATTACTTATTTTTCATTTTGGCAAGAATGCAAGTAAGTGATGTTTATATTTTGATGGCAGTGGAAAGAACCACAATGCATGCAAAGTGAGTAGGAATCCATGGAAGAGAAGCAATATGAGGAGCGAAGCCCTATGTCAGATATGATCAATAGGGTTGTGAAGAACATGAGTGTTCCAGTAACAGTTTTGCATGTTACACCAATGAGTTCTTATAGGAGTGATGATCATGTGGGAACTTGGAGTGACAATTCATCTGTTCCTAATTGCAGCCATTGGTGTCTCCCTGGTGTTCCTGATATGTGAAAGTGGAACGAAATTCTCCTTTTTTAGATATCTGATTTGGTTGTATCTCCTAGTATTAAGGAATTTTATTTCTGTACCTATGTGTATATATATATATCTAGACGCTGAGAGATGATACTCTCAAGGAATTCATCCAAAACACAATCCTTGTCTCACTCCATTCGTGTATTTCAAGTACTTCCATTAATTGTTAGTTCAAGTCCATTTGCATTAGCCGTGTGATTTCATAGCGTGAGATTCTAGAATAATTTGGTGCTAACATGATCTTCAGACAGGGGTTGGTACTTTCAGGTTGATAGCTCAGTGAAGCTTGGAATGACAATCAATTCTACTTATAACACAGCCCTTCACACCTAGGCATCTTGGGTGGAGAATTCAGTCAACATGAATAGAACAAGAGTGTTTTTTCGTACCTTTGAATCATCTCATTGGAGGTGAGCTCTTTCTTCTCCATTACTTATTTTTCATTTTGGCAAGAATGCAAGTAAGTGGTGTTTATATTTTGATGGCAGTGGAAAGAACCACAATGCATGCAAAGTGAGTAGGAATCCATGGAAGAGAAGCAATAGGAAGGAGCGAAGCCCTATGTCAGATATGATCAATAGGGTTGTGAAGAACATGAGTGTTCCAGTAACAGTTTTGCATGTTACACCAATGAGTTCTTATAGGAGTGATGGTCATCTGGGAACTTGGAGTGACAATCCATCTGTTCCTGATTGCAGCCATTGGTGTCTCCCTGGTGTTCCTGATATGTGGAAGTGGAATGAAAGTCTCCTCTTATTTGCTTCCAAAACCTCTCTAACAATATTAACACCAAACCCTCTATTTTAGTGTGTTGTTATTTGTTGTCTAATTTTAATCCCATATGCAGGGACGGATGTATGTATAAGAGTGTGGGTAGGGGTGGAAACAGGTTAGGTCAGGCCAGTTTTACTCTTAACAGGCCTGGCCTGTCATACAGTTAATTGGCCTAAGCCTGACCTGCAGCCTGTTATAGGCTCTTTATAAGGTACTAGGCCTGGCCTGTTATTCAGCCTGGTCTGGCCTGAAGCCTGTTAAAAGGCCTGATAATTTTTTTTTACAAAAATAAAAATATTATTTAAAAAAATTATTTTTTAATAAAAATATTTATATGTAATATGTCATATTTAATATTTATAAAAAATTTTAAATTTTTAATGTATTTAAAATATACAAAAATATTTATAATAAAATATAATAGATTTAAAATATCTCATAATTTTATTATAATAAATAATTATTTATATATTTAATTATATTTTAACAGGTCCAGACAGGCCTGACAGGCCAATAAGACTAATTAGTGAGCCTGGGCCTGGCCTATTAACGTATTAAGGCTTTTAAAAGAGCCTGGACCTGTGCCTATTTTATAACAGGCCAGGCCAAACACAGGCCAGGCTGCAGGCCCCTGGCAAGCCGCCTGACCTTTTTCCACCCCTAAGTGTGGGGCAATCGGCCCACTACGATTTGAAATTTTTTTGAGTAGTATATGATAATAATATTTATTTGTCCCACTAAATTATTAAATTTGACCCCACAATAACTTTTTTTTCAACTTTTGGTACTTCATAGTCAATTTAAAAATTTTATATTAGATGTCATTAGAATGATCAATTCTCAATTTAAATAAAATTTGTGTTTTTTCTTAGAAATCAACTCGAAAGAGTGTTATTTATCTTTTTTATATTAGTTTTAATTTTTTTTCTGTAACTACATTAATTGAAAGAACTTTTTCAACTATGAATCTCAATAAGAATTGACTTCTAATTGTATATGAAGTAAATTTTTAAATAAGTATTTACTTATATATATGTAAAAGAAATACTACACATCCAAGTCTTTTTATGAACTAAGTCTAACCAAGTTAAACAATAAAACTTAAAATAATATTAGTCATAACTGATTTTTGTTATCTTAGACAAATTTGATTGGACTTGGTTAACAAAAAATATGAATATGTAGCATTATCCTATATAAAAAGACAGATATTTATAAGGGTAAAGTATATTTTTTGTTCCCGAAGTTTGGCAAAAATTTTAAAAATACCCCTAAATTTTATTTTGTTTCAATTTTGTCTCAGAAGTTTTCGATTTGCATCAAATATACCCTCGGAGGATAAATTTTCAAAAAATTTAAGACCAATATAACAATAATGCATAAAAATTATGCTTAATTTGCTTGTGTTGAGGGGTTGTTCTTATGAAATTGTTGTTGAATCGATCTTAATTTTTTTTGAAAAATTAGCCGTCATGGGTATATTTGATGCAAATCGAAAACTTCTGGGATGAAATTGAAACAAAATAAAACTTAGGGATATTTTTAAAACTTTGTCAAACTTTAAGGACAAAAAATATACTTTACCCTATTTATATATGATTATTTTAGTGTTTTAATTTGTAAAATTAGATATTATAAAAATTAATTATGTTATATTTACATGAAAATAACTACCTGTGTATATATATTAAAATAAAAATACACATTAAAAATAAATTAAACAATACATATATTTATATACGAATGCATAATGATTAATAAATAATTTAATAACTAATTTTTATATACACATAATATTTTTATTATAAAAATTATATATATATATTGCCCTCCACTATCAAAATTTTCTGGATCCGTCACTGCCCATATGTCTTGTCCCTTGTTATGAAGCTCTATAACCTCAATTTTAACCTCCATTACTTGGATTAACTTAGATAACATATGTACCATTATAAAACAATAATGTTAAGCATACACACAAAATTGCTATCAAATTATTATATACATAGAATATATGTTTAAATAATAGCAAATGTCCTAATAACATGGATGGCTATAGGATATAACATGCATTGTGATGATCATGATATGGTATGATGATGACGGTCAGAAGTGGCAAAACGGGTTGGTCCAATGGAATAATCTGTTAAATTTGCTAAAAAAGATGGATTTGGTTAAGATTCGGAATTCGCCAAATTTACCGGTTTGGATTTTGGTGGAATGGGTCGACCCATTGAGTCAAAAGTTTTTTTTCTTAATAAAAGAGGGATTAGTACTCTAAAAATTAATAATTGTGTAATTTTTAAATGCACCTTTTCATTTTTTTTATTCTTTTTTAATTAATTTTATTTATTTTATTTTATATTTTTATATATATGTTTAAATTATATGAATTATTTTTTAAAATAAAAATATCCTATTAATGAATATTATTTTAAATAATTTTATGAAAGTTAAAATTAAAAAAAAATAATGAAAAAATTGTATAATGATTTTATTATTTTTATTTTTATTTATTTTTTAATTATTTTTTTTAGAAAAAAATTAAATAGGCTAACCCGCCAACCCACCCACCATGAAACGAGATGAGTTAGAATTTTGAGTCCAATTTACTTTGCGAGACAGACTAATCCACCTTGTTTTTGGGGTGGGTCTTGACTACCCGCTTTGCCATCTCTATGTACCTCTCTTGTCATGTGGCTTATAAATTATCAATACTTTATTTAGACATAGTTCGATAAAATTTTTTGAAGAGATGTTTGCATTTTTTGAGAGCACAAATTTTTTATTTTAATTTTGGTAAATAAATGTGTTTGTATTTGTATCTTTTAAAATTTAGGAATTTTTAAAAGCATTTAAGGTGAAACTTTTTAAAAATGGCTTGTATTTATTAAAACTAAAGTTTAATATAACTCCATGGACTTTGTTAGGTAGACAATGACTTTTGTGAACAATATGAACAATGGGCTCTAAAATTGACCCAATAAAGTAAAAATACACTACACCGCAAAATTACCCACTTAAATCTTCATATTAGGAACCATCCGCACACCTAGTAAATTGAATATCCAATATATCCATTATTCATATTATTTAGTATTTTCATTATCTATCTATATTTTTTCTAACTGCATACATTAATTAATATCTAAATTTAATTCTTACTACGGAGATAATAACCTAAAATAACTTTATTTAACTTATACTCTATATATATATTTAGTTATCATTCATAAGCCAATACTATATATATATATATATATTTAGTTTTACCTTTATAGTTTACAATTTTCAATCAATTAACAATCAATAAAATTTCTTCATCTTTTCTTTCCTTATTCTTTTATAATTTTATTATCTTTGTGTATTCTTTATGTACTCTTTCCGTTTTATTATGGTATCAGAACTCCTCTTGAACTCTGATGACATCCGTGGATAAACCAACCAATTCAGATCCTAAAACCCCTTCAACCTCTCCTCCCACTATGAATAATCAACCTCCCTACTCTGTCCTAGGTCAAGGAGAAAAGGCATACGAGCAACTTCATCAAGAGCCTCTTTTGGACCTTTCGTTGTTAAGTCCAACTACTCATTATCTTTGTTCTTTCAATACTTTTTCTATTATTAACAATTCTTAAAATCGAGATTCATTTTTGAACATTTGAATCATTGATTCTGGTGCCACAGATCACATTGCATCAAATTTGTCTTGGTTTATTTTTTACACACAAATTTCTCCTATTATTGTTCATTTATCAAATGGTTCTCAAATTACTATTTCTTATAAAGGCATTGTTCAATTTTCACCATCCTTGGTTCTTCGTGATGTTCTTTATTTACTTCATTTCAACTTTAATATTATCTCCGTCTCAAAAATTACTTCAGCACTCATATGTAAACTCACTTTTTCATCTTCTTCTTGCACTTTACAGAGCAACAATTTAGGGATGATTGATTTGGACAGAATGAGAGAGGGATTATATCTCCTTAAACCCAATTTCGGTAAAAATGCATCCATTACACATTCCATAAATTCCATCAAATCCCCGCCCGTTACAGCTTCAAATATATGGCATTTTCGTTTAGGACACCTTTCTGGACAAAGACTTAATCATTTACATAAACATTTTCCTTTTATCTCTATGCATCATGATGAGGTTTGTGATATTTGTCATCTTTCTAAGCAAAAAAAACTTTCTTTTTCTCAAAGTTTTAACAAAGCCAATGCAACTTTTGATTTATTATATTTTGATATTTGGGGTCCGTTTCGACAAAATTCTATTCATAATCATAAATATTTTTTTTCTATTGTTGATGATTTTAGCCGCTTTACATGGGTTATTTTATTAAAATCAAAAGGAGAAGTGCAAAATCATGTGAAAAATTTTATTACTTTAGTTGAAACACAATTCAACTCTAAAGTCAAAACTATTCGTTCCGATAATGGACCAGAATTTATTTTACATGATTTTTGTGCTTCAAAGGGCATTATTCATCAACATAGTTGTGTTGAAACTCCTCAACAAAATGGAAGGGTAGAACGTAAGCATAAACATATTTTGAATATAGCTTGTACTCTTATGTTTCAATCTAATTTACTATCATCTTTTTGGTCTTATGCTGTTAAACATGATGTTTATTTACTTAACAGAGTTCCATCATCCGCAATTAATTTTAAAACACCATTTGAGATTTTATTCAATTATCCACCAAATTATCATGACCTTAAAGTTTTTGGATGCTTATGTTTTGTTTCTACCCTAATGGCAAATAGATCAAAATTTGATCCAAGAGCCAAAAAGGCTATGTTTATTGGCTTTCAACATGGTTTTAAAAGATATATTGTTTATATTTTAGAAGATAAAAAAGAATTGAAAATTCTAGAAATGTGATTTTTTATGAAATAATCTTGCCCTTAATCATAAAAAATGTCCAATTTTATACACTCAACCCAACATTGCCAAACACGTCTTCTCAAAAACAAGATTCAGTTAATCTTCCAGTTAAACCCTCACCTATACCCATTGACCCAACTCCATCTAAATATTTATTTTCTCCAACAACCTCACCTTCTTTCTCACTGTCGTTTCCTAACCAAGTTGAACTCATGACCACTGAATCTCTTTCAACACACACGCCCTTCTCTCTTTCCGCACTAGACACCAGTCCACTATCACCTCCTCATCTCCCGTCACCTTCATCACCTGAGCAACCCCATTCTCATCATTCCGACCGGCCTCACCGACCTCCAGCATATCTTTCTGATTACTTGTGCAATTCCTCTCTCATCTCTACAAATCAATCTCCCTCAAAGTGCAAGTATCCTTTATCTTCAGTCATAACTTTTTCTTCTCTTTCATCTTCACGTAAAAAGTTTCTTTTATCTCTACATTCTGACGTTGAGTTAAAGTCTTTTAAGGATGCCAATCAACACTCTAATTGGCTTAGTGCTATGAAAGATGAGTTGGATGCTCTTGAGCTGAACGAAACTTGGTGTCTTGTTGATTGTCCTGCAGGCGTTAAGCCAGTTGACTGTAAATAGGTCTATCGCATCAAACGCAAGCCTGATGGTTCAGTTGATCGATATAAAGCATGCCTTGTGGCTAAAGAATTCACTCAGACTGAAGGTGTTGATTTCTTGGAAACTTTCTCCCCTGTTGTCAAGCCTGCCACCATCAGATTAGTTTTGGCATTAGCCTCTATGAAGCATTGTCCCATACATCAGTTGGATGTCAATAATGCTTTCTTACATGGGAATTTTTTTAAGGATATTTATATGACTCTGGCACCCGAATTTATATCTCCTCGACCGAATCAATGCTGCAAGCTACTAAAGTCATTGTATGGTTTACGATAATCTAATCATATATAGTATGACAAACTTTCTCATCTTTTACTATATCATGGATATCAGCAGACCTTATCTGATTATAGTCTATTTGTTAAAGAGAAAGTCTAGAGGACCAGCAGATTTTGTGGTTTTTAGCCATCAATTAGCTATCAATGATATTTTTAATGGTGTGAGATTACATCTAATGGTGTAGAATCATTCAATTTTCTTTTGATGGTTAAGTGCTGGCCAAAATTTAACAAAAGTGCTGGCCCCCTAGCACTCCTCTTTGTTAAATTCACTGGTGCTCAAATTTCCATTCTTCTAGTCTATGTTGATGACATTGTTCTCACTGATAATTCCATTTCTGAACTTGCTGCCATTAAGTCTATTTTGTACCAACACTTCCGAATTAAAGACTTTGGCCCATTAAAATATTTTTTGGGTATTGAGGTTGCTCAATCAACGAAGGGAATTTGCTTATCTCAAAGAAAATATTATCTTGATCTTTTGGACGATTCTGGTTTATTATGTGCTAAACTTGCCTCTATTCCAATGGATAGTACCACAAGACTATATCAAGACAAAAGTCCCCTGCTATCTGACTCTTTTGTATATCGCCGTTTGGTTGGGCGTCTTATCTATCTCACCACTACTCGATTAGACATCATGTATGCCACTCAACAATTAAGTAAATTTATGGCATCTCCTACTGAATCTCATCTTCAAGCTGCCAAGCATGTGTTACGATATCTGAAAACTAGTCCCGGCAAAGGACTTTTTTTCAAAAGAATCAGAAATTCATCTTCTCGGCTTCAATGACTCTGATTGGGCCGGATGTTCTGACATTCGACGATCTTTAACAAGTTATTGTTTCTTCTTAGGTAGTTCTTTAGTCTCTTGGAAGACCAAGAAACAAATCACCATTGCCCGCTCATCCACTGAAGCCGAATATCGTGCACTTGCTTGTGAACTTCAATGGATACTAAAATGCGTTACAATTTTTATGCATCTCTCCTATCCGCCCACTAGTTTTATATTGTGATAACCAGAGTGCTCTTCATATTGCTGCTAACCCGGTTTTTCACGGACCAAACATTTAGAGGTTGATTATCACTTGATTCGACAAAAAGCTCAAGGTGGAGTGATGAAACTTCTCCCCATTCCCTCTTCTGGGCAGCTAGCTGACATCTTCACCAAGCCTTTGTCTTCTCAACCTTTCCATCTTAATCTGAATAAGTTTAGTGTTCTTGACATCTTTCATCCTCCAGCTTGTGGGGCGTATTAAACTACTCTTCCACCTTAGCCCATGACAACAATAAAGAAGTCTTACGGCCCACAAATTCAGCCCAACAAAATACACAAATTCAATTATAACTTTAGTCTTTATTATTATCTTATATTTATTTACTTTTATCTTTCATAAGTCAATACTCTATATATATTTAGTTTTACCTTCATAGTTTACAATTTTTCAATCAATAAACAATTAATAAAATTTCTTCATCTTTTCTTTCCTTATTCTTTCATAATTTTATTATCTTTTCATATTCTTTATGTACTCTTTCCATTTTATTAAATTGGAAATTAATTGTTTCTTTTTATCATTTATCTATCTTATTGATACTGATATGGTAGTTATAAATACGAGTTATAACTCGGTATCATACGTTACAGCTTGGTTTTTATGAGCTATAACTCGACCAAATAATACTTCAATCATAACGTCCGACCAAACGGTACAATAATCGGATACGTTACCAATCCTCTCCATTCCGAGCTAAATGTTCGAACCGTAACTGACAAAGATCTCACCATGCAAAAAGCGAGGTAAAGTATCTTCTTCTCTCACGATTAGAACACAATACTGACTTAAGCATTGGAGTTCCTTTGCAGGTACACTCCTCCCCTCTTCATTGCTCACACCTCATACCCCATAAAAGGAAAATCTCGGATTAGCAGGACCAACAATTCAGCATCAAAGGCGACAGCTTGGCAATCGTTCGTCACAAGAGCCGACTTGTTTTCCCGAATACACAGGCAAGAACAATTGGCGCCCACCGTGGGGCCGAAAAAGATAAATCTTTTCTCTTTTGGTCCCATTACCTTCACCTGTATCTATGGCTGATGCACAACCTCCTTCCCCGTCCGAGCTCTTTCGGATGGTAACCAAGCTACAACAGGCCAACCAGCGTATGGCAGAAGAAAATCAGAGAATGGCTGCCCAAATCGCCAACTGAACAATGCGCGGATCGAAAATAACAATGGTCGTCAACTGCAACCAGAGGACGAGGAACATCATTCTGACCCCTCCCACGTTTCTGAAACTATTCGGGTTGAGCCACGAAATGAAGAAGCCCAGCCTGAAGATGAAAATGAGGAGCCCGACAATTCTGTGGGACCATTCACACCAGATGTAATGAACTTCGAACTACCACGAAGATTCACCTTACCAATGACCCTCACCCCTTACGATGGGCTTGGAGACCCAAAAAAGTTCCTCAAGAAATTTCAATCAATAATGATCGTTAACGGTGCATCTGATCCTATTTTATGCCGTTGTTTTCCAAATTATTTAGACGGTCCTACACTTGACTGGCTTTGTGCTTTGCCTGCAGGTTCTATCTCGCGATTTCAGGAGCTGGCCAAACTATTTGAAGATCATTTTACTGGATCTGCCATTTATCTGCATGATTTAGATTATCTAAATACAATCAAGCAGGGACAAAATGAGAGCCTAAAAGACTACATGACTCGCTTCACGAAGGTCGCAATAAGTATACCAGACCTTCACCCGAGGTCCACCTGCATGCCATTAAGAGTGGACTTCGGCCAGGGAAGTTCCAAGAGACCATCGCGGTAGCCAAGCCGAAAACCCTTGTCGAGTTTCGCGAAAAGGCCAAGGGACAAACCAATATCGAGGAGCTCAGATAAGCTCGGAAATCTGACAAAACATACTACAGAGACGATGATAAGGCGCAAAATAGTAAGAGAAATTTCAAACTAACCCCTTGATTTGATTCTTACACGTAGTTTAACACAAAACGGGAGAACATAATCAAAGAGATCCCGAACTCAAAATTGATCAAACCACCAAGGAAGGCCGGTACATATCAAGACACCAAGAACGTGGACAAATCCAAATATTGCACTTTCCACCAGAAGCATGGCCATACCACCGACGAATGTGTAGTCGCAAAAGACCTCTTAGAGGGGCTAGCTCCGCAAGGTCATCTTGATAAATACATCGGTGGTCACTGATGTGCTCCCAAGGGTGTATTGGTAAAGATTTTTACTCAATAAAATTGCGTTGCAAGTATAGCTCTACCAACAACAATTCTCGGGTATCAAATTTAGAAGAGGAATTTGGTTATCACAAGTTTAACCCCAATAGAAATAACCGAAGTATTCAAACCTCGGGTCGTCTCACAAGGAATGGGCAAACATATGCTTCAACATTGGTTAGAAATCCGGGGTTGTGAGTTATGAGCATAAAAATAAATGGGAATCTTAACAAGCAAGTAATCTTAAATTGCAAGAAACTAATTCAAATAACTAAGCAAGATATGAGTAATTCCAAACTAACAAGTAACATCCAATATGATTCTATTCTAAACTAAACAAGTAACTATAACTAAAATAAGTAATTGAGAATTTTGGTTTTCAAATATGAATAATAAAAGCTACTCTTGGCTAGGCATGAGAATTGGGATCACCATCCTTGTCTAATAACCATATCTTGACAATTATGAGGAACCAAACTCATTAAGTCTACTTCTATACTTGAAGTACGTCAAATGGTTTGGTCAACATCAACTCATAAGTTCTAACCTCACTACTAATTGACTTAGTAGAAGGTTAGCGTCAATGGCTATCAAATTGACCACTAAGGGCTCCCAAATCATCAAATCCATTATACCCAATGACTCAAGTTTACCCAATTCCCTTAGCCTAGGCCAAGAGTAAAGAGAACTACTCCATAATCAAAGTAAACAATTCATCAAACACATGATAAGCATTAACAAAAGACATGTTCAAAATAGCAATTAAATTGAAATCAACAAGTACCCACTAACAATTATCAAATACAATCATCTAAACAACACAATTAAACATAGAAATCATCAATGTAACATCAACAAGCCAAGATTCACAACATTCATGAAATGGGTATAAAATGACAGTTAACAAGAATTCATAAAACTATCACAAGATCTAAGCAAAATTATACTAAGAAATTCAAATTGAACAATCAAAACTAGTAATTAACAAGATCCAATTCACAATTCAACAAGGGAAGATCAAATTAAAACTAGATCTAGAGAGGAACAAGGATTTCTCTCTCTAGAAGAACAAAGAACCAAAAACTAGCTAAAATTGTGTCTTAGTGTAAAATGATTTATCCCCCCTTTCCCCTAGCATCCTTGGGTCTTTTCCATGCAGAAACAGCTTGAATTTGGGCCTGATGAGCCTCAGAAATTGCCAGGCACGATTTCCTTTAATGAGGTCACGTGCAGCTTCCCGCGCGTGCGCGCCATGCGTGCGTGCGCGTGCGCGTTGATAGGAATCTTCTGATCTGCGCGGATACGTCCATCCTTGCGCGCCGCTTCCAGCCAATCTCATCCACGCGTGCGCGTGGAGTGCGCGGGGGCGCCAATGCTGCTTTTCCCAAAATTCAATTCTTTATGTTTCTCCCTTTTGTGCATGCTTTCTTTCTCTCTTCTAGGCCATTCCTACACTATAATTCCTGAAATTACTCAACAAATATATTACGGAATCAAATGGCAATAGCAGAGGATTAAAATATGGCAATTTTGAAGCAAAATAAGCATGTTTTTCATCATGGAGCAATATTAGAAAGTGAACACAAAACCATGCATTTCTTGTGAATAAGTGTGAGAAATATTGACAAAACTCCCAAATTATACACAATATAAACCACAAAATTGGGGTTTATCAGTCACATACAGAGGCATACACCATCTTCCACAGGCAATACTTCGTCCGAGCAGCAAAATCGAGGAAAAGAGAAGGCATCTTCAAGCCAATATGAACAATCTCGAGGTGTAATCAATTGTATCTCAGGAGGATACGCCAGTGGAGGAGCATCAAACTCAGCCCAAAAAAGATCTTTTCGAGAAATATATTCAGTGGAAGGACCCCAGAACAAACCCCAAACTGTCCCCCAATTTCCACAAATGACATTCACACGCACTAATTTTGATTGCAACATTCAAAATCTGGACGACCCTGTGGTCATCTCTCTTCAATCAGGAGATTTGCTGGTAAGGAAGGTACTACTAGATCCGGAGAGCAGTGCCAATGTTCTATTTTATTCCACCTTTCAGAAAATGAAGCTCAGCGACAACATCCTCCAACCATCACGTGGAGACTTGGTCGGCTTCTCAGGTGAACGAGTCCCCATATTGGGATCAGTGTGTTGCAAACCATACTGGGTGAGCATCCTCTTTCCAAAACATATGATATTCAATATTTGGTGGTAGATTGTTTTAGCCCCCATAATCTTATACTTGGCCGACCTTTTTTAAAGAAGTTCGGCGCAATTGTATCTACAGTTCATCTCTGCGTTAAGTTTCCTGTGCAGGACGATCAAATTACAACTATTCATGGGGACCACTGGTGCGGAATTTAAAGTCTACAAATTAACCGGCAAGTGCACCGGGTCGTACCAAGTAATACCTTACGTGAGTAAGGGTCGATCCCACGAGGATTGATGGATTAAGCAACAATAGTGTTTGATAGGATTAGTTAGACAAACAGAAAAGAGTATTTTGGTATTCAAAAAGACATTAAACAATATAAAGAATATTGAAGAAAGGCAAGTAAAAATGTTGGGAATAAAATATGGAGAAAATAGTTAAGGTTTCCGAGTTATCTATTTTTCCGGATTAACTTTTCTTACTAACTATTTTAATCATGTAGGATTTAATTTATGGCAAACTATTTGTGACTAGACCCTAATTTCTTAGACCTTTCTAGTCTCCTCTAAAATTCATTAACTGCCAATTCCTTGGTTAATTAATTCCAATTAGAAGCTACATGATCAAATTCCAGTTTATATGCCACAAAAATTCTAATTACCCAAAAATAAAAGGATTATATGTCACGTATCCCGTTAAATCAAGATAATTAAAATTTAGGAGAATATATTTTCAAGCTATTGTTCAAGTAAAGAGCTTTTCCAAGTTATACAAGAACTCAAATAGAAAGAGGGTCATACTTCTGTTCCACCCAAATTCATAAGATGAAGAGCGAAAATAATTCTTAAATTATAAATCCATGCATAAATTAAAATAGAAAAAGCAATAAAATCAATCTATACAAATAGACAGAGCTCCTAACCTTAACAGTGGAGGATTAGTTGCTCATGGTTCAGAGAAAATAAGGATTGTAAATTGTAAATGGGAATGGGATCCTCCCCCGGACCTCCTTAAAGGAAGGAAAGTTTCTCCCTTTTATAACTAATCTTAATAAATTTAAAATCTAATTTTTAAAATTAAAATAATATCTTTTCCAAGAATTCAAATTTGAATTTAAATTCAAATTAATTTAAATAATCAAGTCTTCAATGGATGGATGGGGACCACTTGTTTCGTCCATTCTACAACTTCTAATCTGTGTTTTCTGGGCTGAAAACTGGGTCAAAACAGCCCAGAAATCGCTCCCAGCATTTTTCTGCGTTTTCTGCACATGGCGCATGTCACGCGTACGCGTCGATGGACTTTTTTCGTGAGTCACGCGGATGCGTCGGTCATGCGTACGCGTCGCTGAGGAATTCTTCAAATCACGCGTACGCGTCTGTCACGCATACGCGTCGCCATGGATACTTCCAGATCACGCGCACGCATCAGTCACGCGTGCGCGTCGCTCCTCGCTGCCATCTCCTTTGCTTCTTTTGCTACAGAAACTCCATCAAATCCAGCCGAATGCTACCTAAAATAAACAAAATTGCAAAAGAATCAAAGTAGCATCCATATTGGCTAAAAGATAATTAATTCTTTATTAAATTCAACAATTTAGATGCAAATTCACTAGGAAAAGATAGGAAAGATGCTCACGCATCACAACACCAAACTTAAACTATTGCTTGTCCTCAAGCAACTAAAACTAATATAAGCTTAGGATGTGAATTTGCATGAGAACGAGAGTTCGATTAAGCTCATGTCTCTTCTTATAGTGGGGTTTACAACTGCAATCCTGAATAGTTTTGGCATCTCACTTTATCCTTTGAAGTTCAGAATGATTGGCATCCATAGGAACTCAGAATTCAGATAGTGTTATTGATTCTCCTAGTTCAGCATGTTGATTCTTGAACACAGCTACTTTATGAGTCTTGGCCGTGACCCTAAACATTTTTTTTCCAATATTACCACCGGATACATAAATGCCACAGACACATAACTGGGTGAACCTTTTCAGATTGTGACTCAGCTTTGCTAGAGTCCCCAGTTAGAGGTGCCCAGAGTTCTTAAGCACACTCTTTTTGCTTTGGATCACGACTTTAACCGCTCAGTTTCAAGCTTTTTACTTGACACCTTCACGCCACAAGCACATGGTTAGGGACAGCTTGATTTAGCCGCTTAGGCCAGGATTTTATTCCTTTGGGCCCTTCTATCCATTAATGCTCAAAGTCTTGGATCCTTTTTACCCTTTGCCTTTTAGTTTAAAGGGTTATTGGCTTTTTCTTTATTTTATTTTATTTTTTTCTTTTTTTCCCGCAAGCTTTGTGTTTTTCACTGCTTTTTCTTGCTTCAAGAATCTATTTTATGATTTTTCAGATTATCAATAACATTTCTCTTTTTCATCATTCTTTCAAGAGCCAACAATTTTAACATTCATAAACTTTACTATAAAAAATATGCACTGCTCAAGCATTCATTCAGAATCACAGAAAATACCACCACATCTAAGTAAGTGAGACTACTCTAAAAAGTAAACTCAAATTCTCATGCACTACATCTGTCCTTCTTTCTTTTTGATTTCAAGCTTAGTGGGCAATACATGAGACATCTTTCAGAATTAAAGCACTTAACAGAAAAATCAAACTATAACCTATGAATCTACTAATAAAGGATCATGCAGCAAACAAAGCAAAATAGCAAAAAACTGAAACATACATAATAAAAGCGGGAGGGAATAAAAATGAAAGGAACTCAACCACCTTAGTTATCTAGGCGGTCGTTTTATTCTTCAGGTTGTGCTCCTCAGTGAAGATGATTCGCCTCCCTTTTGGTGCCATCGGCATAGACAAAAAATTCTTAGGCGAAGCGTCAACACCAAACTTAAATGTTTGCTTGTCCTCAAGCAAAGAAGAACTGAAAATAAAAAGAGACAGATATTATGAGAAAAGAAAAATAAAAGGATAAAAGAACAAGAGAGAATTAGGATTGGGAGAGAGAGAAAGAAAATTAAAACTGGGCGGCGAAGGCAATGCGTACGCGTACGGCACGCGTACGCGTGAGTTGCGAATTTCCTTAATGACACGTCAGCGTCAGGCATGCGTCCGCGTGCCCTGGGTTTTGCGCGATTCGCACGAAGCCAGCCGCGCGCACGCGCAACTCTCTGTTCACTTTATTTTTTTCACGCACACCCATATGACGCGTACGCGTCAGCGACGCTTGCGCGTCGTGTGCTTCTTCTTTTTTTATAGCCTGAGGTGTTCGGTTCCTGTGATAAAATAGCTGCATAATCAGAAAATTAGTAAGAACTTAATAAAAATCAAATAAGTAAGAAAATTACTACTAATAAAAATAAAACAAAATAAAGCTAAGAATGAAAAAGGACTGATCACACCATGGTGGGTTGTCTCCCACCTAGCACTTTTAGTTAAAGTCCTTAAGTTGGACATGTGGTGAGCTCCTTGTCATGGTGGCTTGTGCTTGTACTGATCCAGGAATCTCCACCAATGTTTGTAATTCCAATGGCCACCAAGATTCCAAACTAGGCGCATGACGCCTTCGAGCAAGTTGAAGCAAGTGACAAGGCCCCATGAGTGTTGATTGTGGGAATGAATTCCAGGATCCCAAACCTTGCTTTTATACCCGTCTCCTTGTGGATCACCATTGTTCCCACCGGGTGGCAAGCGATCTAAATTCTCATAGAGACATCCAAACAACCTTCTAGGCCCATTCAATTGAGCTCTACACCAATCCTTGCACTTCAATTTGGAGCATGCAACCATATTGAACCTTGCTTGACAACTTTTACCACTAACCATCTTCCTCTTACTTTTAATGCCACAAAGAGCTCTAAGTTGACCATCCGTTTCCAGTAGCCCATATTCAAGTGGGAACGTAAAGGTTAAGGATAGGAATTTTACCCACTTGAATGTTGTATTTGATGGTGATGGCTTTGGGAGAGGTCTTGCAAGCTCTACTCCCTTGTGTTCTTCTTTGAATTCTTCCACTTCTTTGCAAGCTTTCTCAATTTCAACTTCTTTCTCTTGGTAGCTGTCTTCTAATTCAATCTCTTCTTCATTGCTTACCAAGGGCATGGGAGGTTGTGCATCTTCCTCCTTTGTGGGTGCATCTTCGTCCTTTGTTTTTGTATATTCCTCTTCTTCCATGTGTGAGGATGGAAAGTTCTCTAGTTCACTGGAGTATGAACTCCTTTGATTGATTTCCTCACTTTCTTCTATAGGATCTTGTATTATATCTCTTGGGAAGGAATTTGCTTGCTCCTCTTCCTGTTGCTTGGTAATCGACTGCACATGTTTCTCTACATTTTTGACACTCGTCTTTATATCATGTAAGAATTCTTTCATGAGAAGCTCAATATCTGATGGTATTTGAGATGAATAAGGAGGAGGTGATGGTTCTTGATAAGTGTAAAAAGAGGATGGTTCTTGATATGAATAGGGAGATAGTGGCTCTTGATATGGGCAGAAAGATGATGGCTCTTGATATAGGTAGAGAGGTGGTGGTTCTTGATATGAATATGGAGATGGTGGTTCTTGATAGTTGGAACATGGAGCCTTGAAGTTTCTTTGGTTTTGACTTTGCCAACCAAAATTCGGATAGTTCCTCCATCCACAATCATATGAATTACTACTTGGGTGGGAGTAGTAACCCATGTGATCTCTCTCCATTATTTTTCCTTAGCACAACACACTAAACAGAATTAAACGCACCATGTGGTAAATAAGAAAGCAAAAAAAAGAATAGAATTCTAAAAATTAAAATAAAAAAATTTAAAATAAAACAAATTAGGAAACACCCATCTTAATTTGAGAAATTAAGAAAAGACAAATTTAATTAAAACTAGAGCAAAGACGCCAAAAAAAATGAAATATTAAAAGAGGAATAAATAATAATAATAAAAAAAACGAAAGTCTCTTTATATATATATATATATATTTTAAAATTAAACAATAAAATAAAGCAAAAGAAAGAATCAGGGGATGGGAGAAGGCTAACGAAAAAAATAATAGATAAAAATTAAAGTTAAAGAAACTAAAAAAAACGAAACAGGGGGAGTGTTAACGTAAAAAAAAAAAAAGAAAAGAAGGAAAATTGTTATTTTTTTTTTCGAAAAATAATACAACAATATTTAAATAAAATTAAAATTAAAACGCCTAATCTAAACAATTAAACAACTAATAGTTGTTAATCACAGTCAATCTCCGGCAACGGCGCCAAAAATTTGGTGCGGAATTTAAAGTCCACAAATTAACCGGCAAGTGCACCGGGTCGTACCAAGTAATACCTTACGTGAGTAAGGGTCGATCCTACGAGGATTGATGGATTAAGCAACAAGTTTGATAGGATTAGTTAGACAAACAGAAAAGAGTGTTTTGGTATTCAAAAAGACATTAAACAATATAAAGAATATTGAAGAAAGGTAAGTAAAAATGTTGGGAATAAAATATGGAGAAAATAGTTAAGGTTTCAGAGTTATCTATTTTTCTTGATTAACTTTTCTTACTAACTATTTTAATCATGTAGGATTTAATTTATGGCAAACTATTTGTGACTAGACCCTAATTCCTTAGACCTTTTTAGTCTCCTCTAAAATTCATTAACTGCCAATTCCTTGGTTAATTAATTCCAATTAGAAGCTACATGATCAAATTCCAGTTTATATGCCACAAAAATTCTAATTACCCAAAAATAAAAGGATTATATGTCACGTATCCCGTTAAATCCAGATAATTAAAATTTAGGAGAATATGTTTTCAAGCTATTGTTCAAGTAAAGAGCTTTTCCAAGTTATACAAGAACTCAAATAGAAAGAGGGTCATACTTCCGTTCCACCCAAATTCATAAGATAAAGAGCGAAAACAATTCTTAAATTATAAATCCATGCATAAATTAAAATAGAAAAAGCAATAAAATCAATCCATACAAATAGACAGAGCTCCTAACCTTAACAGTGGAGGATTAGTTGCTCATGGTTCAGAGAAAATAAGGATTGTAAATTGTAAATGGGAATGGGATCCTCCCCCGAACCTCCTTAAAGGAAGGAAAGTTTCTCCCTTTTATAACTAATCTTAATAAATTTAAAATTTAATTTTTAAAATTAAAATAATATCTTCTCCTAGAATTCAAATTTGAATTTAAATTCGAATTAATTTAAATAATCAAGTCTTCAATGGATGGTTGGGGACCACTTGTTTCGTCCATTCTGCAACTTCTAATCTGTGTTTTCTGGGCTGAAAACTGGGTCAAAACAGCCCATAAATCGCTCCTAGCGTTTTTCTGCGTTTTCTGCACGTGGCGCATGTCACGCGTACGCGTCAGTCACGCGTACGCGTCGATGGTCTTTTTTCGTGAGTCACGCAGACGCGTCGGTCACGCGTATGCGTCGCTGAGCAACTCTTCAAATCACGCGTACGCGTCAGTCACGCGTACGCGTCGCCATGGATACTTCCAGATGTCGCTCCTCGCTGCCATCTCCTTTGCTTATTTTGCTGCAGAAACTCCATCAAATCCAGCCGAATGCTACCTAAAATAAACAAAATTACAAAAGACTCAAAGTAGCATCCATATTGGCTAAAAGATAATTAATTCTTTATTAAATTCAACAATTTAGATGTAAATTCACTAGGAAAAGATAGGAAAGATGCTCACGCATCAACCACCAAGAAGCACGACAGTGCTATAACATCAGCATGAGACTGCCAAACTGTACAAAACAAGCTCAGGTCAACAATGTCCACCTCTCCAACAACAACTCGGCTCTCGCCGACTTAGACCCCAGAGCCGAATTCCTCAAACAACCTACACCAACAGGTGAGTTACAAAAAGTATATTTCAATAATGATCCTAATAAATACACCTATGTAGGTACAGCAATAAGCACAGGAGAACTAAACGCAGTACAAGCCTTTCTGCAAGAGCAAGCCGATCTTTTCGCATGGACACCTTCTGATATGCCCGGCATCGACCCACAAATCATCACCCATAGACTGGCAATCAACCCTTCTGTACAACCAGTATAGTAGAAAAAGAGAAACCCTGGGGATGAAAACAAGAAGGCGTCATTAGAAGAGACTCAAAAGCTAATCAACGCCGACTTTATTAGAGAAATCAGATTCACTACCTGGCTCGCCAACGTTGTAATGGTAAGAAAACAAAACGGTAAGTGGCGCATGTGCATCGACTTCACTGATTTAAACAAAGCATGCCCGAAGGATTCTTACCCTTTGCCGTCCATAGATTCTTTGGTGGATAACGCTTCTAGATATGCCACCTTAAGTTTTATGGACGCCTATTCTGGTTACAATCAGATCCTTATGCACCCTTCTGATCAAAGTAAAACGACATTTATTACTGAATTTGGTAATTATTATTATAAAGTTATGCCTTTTAGACTAAAGAATGCAGGGGCAACTTATCAGCGTCTCATGGACAAAGTCTTCGCCAAACAGATCGGTAGAAATATGGAAGTCTACGTCGATGATGTGGTCGTCAAGACAAAGGTCGGAAATAACCATATCGACGACCTAACAGAAATCTTCGGTCAAATACGGCATTACAACATGCGCCTGAACCTTGAAAAATGTGCCTTTGTCGTTCAGGGTGGTAAGTTTTTGGGTTTTTTACTTACTAGCAGGGGTATTGAGGCCAACCCAAATAAATGCCGAGCAGTGCTGGAAATGACCAGCGCACAGACGATAAAGGAGGTGCAACGCCTGACAGGAAGACTTGCTGCACTATCAAGATTTGTCCCGTGTTTAGCATCAAAATCCCTTCTTTTTTTTTCAAACACTTAAGAAGAAAAACATCTTTCAGTGGAATGACGATCGCGAAAGAGCCTTCAATACTCTAAAAACAACTCTCTCGCAACCGCCAATTTTACAAAAGTCCTTACAAGGGGAAGAATTATTCTTATATTTGTCAGTTACTGACTGGGCAATAAGCTCTGCTCTTGTTACAGAAAGGAAGAAAGTTCAACATCCAATATATTTCGTCAGCAAAACCCTACAACATGCCGAAATCAACTATCCGAAGATAGAAAAGCTGGCGTTAGCATTGGTATTTTTGGCAAGAAGGCTCCAACCTTATTTCCAGAGCCATGTCATTCATGTTCGGACCGACCACCCATTACGCCAGGTGTTGCATAAACCAGAGATCGCAGGCCGACTTGTTAAGTGGTCGATCGAATTGTCTGAGTTTGACATCAGATACCAACCGCAGGGTCCGATCAAGTCACAATTCCTTGCCGATTTCATAGCGGAACTAATGATCCCAAATGAAGATGACCATACAGTACAATGGACATTGTATGTCGATGGTTCATCAAACACTCAAGGGTGTGGTGCAGGAATCCGGCTCGAGGGTGACGATGGTTTGATTCTGGAACATTCACTTCACCTCTCCTTTAAAGCCAGTAATAACCAATCTGAGTATGAAGCCCTGGTTGCCGGACTCCGACTCTGTTTAGATCTTTATATATCAGCCATAAAGGTATACTGTGATTCACTATTGGTAGTACAGCAGGTAAACGACCTTTTTCAGGTTGAAGATCCTTTGCTTTCTAAGTACTTATTGTTAGTAAACCATTTGAGTTCCAAATTTACGAAGTTCGAAATACAACATATACCACGAGATCAGAACCATAGGGCTGACATTTTATCTAAACTCGGCAGTACACAATCTCATCTATCTATATTACATCAGTCCACTATAACCACTCCAATTGTTACTCTAACAGATGTTTTAAGTGTCACACAGGAACAGGATTGGCAAAGCTCTTTTATATATTATTTGCAAACAAGTGATATACCAGACAGTGTCGAGAATGCAAAGAGGTTCCGACGACAAGCGTCCTTTTTTACATTACTCAACAGCTCTTTATATAGGCGAGGATATTCTCGCCCATTATTAAAATGCCTCTCCAAAGCTGAAGCCGAGTTAGCACTATCCGAAGCTTACGAGGGAATTTGTGGAACACATACTGGAGCTCGGAGTTTAGCTTCAAAAGTCCTCCGTGCTAGTTTCTTTTGGCCAACCTTAAAACAAGATAGCCACAATAAGGTTTGGACATGTGAAAACTGCCAAAAGCACGCACTGCTCATACACATTCCAGCCGAGCATCTATGTCAGTTGGCCCTTCAACCACTGGGGGCTCGATATCCTCGGTCCATTCCCAATGGCACTGGGACAGGTAAAATTTCTCGTTGTTGCAATTGATTATTTTTCAAAGTGGGTTGAAGCCCAACCCTTAGCTAAGATTACATCCCAGCAAATGATCTCTTTCGTCTAGAAAAACATTATTTGCCGCTTTGGCATTCCTCGGCATATCATTACTGACAATGGTCACCAATTTGTCGATCAGAAATTTACATCTTTTTTTGCAAAATCTTAAAATCAACCATCACTTCGCTTCCGTTGAACATCCTCAAACAAACGGATTGGCAGAAGCAGGAAATAAGGTGATATTGCATGCCCTAAAGAAAAAGTTAGATGATGCCAAAGGACTTTGGGCCGAGCTTATACTGGAGATCCTTTGGGGATATAATACCACACCCCAATCGTCCACAAAAGAGACCCCATTCTGACTTGTATACGGCTCTGAGGCCATGATACCATTGGAAATCTCGCAAAATTTTATCAGAACACAAGTCACTAACCACGATGAAGCTCGGCGAGCCGAGTTAGATATCATCGAGAAAATCAAGGATATTGCAACACTCCGACAACGTGCGACACAACAAGTCATAGCTCGGAGACACAATAAGTCGGTTAAAAGCCGATCATTTCAGAAAGGAGACTTAGTACTTCAAAAGACAGAAACTGATTGGAAGCCATCAGCACATGGAAAACTCGCTGCAAATTGGGACGGTCCATACCAAATTATAGAAGTCCTCGGCAATGGCGCATACAAACTAGAATCAGTAAACGGTACAACTCTACCTAACACCTGGAATGTTTCCTCCTTAAAGAAGTTCTATAGTTGAAAGTCAGTGACATGCTTGTACTCTTTTTCCTACTGCCAAGATTTTTCCCAAAAATATTTTGTTTAGAGAGGTTTTAACGAAGCTAGCCTACTTGCACCTTTGTAACCGAAGGTTTATCAATTAATTGTATATGATCAGTAGTTTGTTTCAATTTTACAAATTAACTCTCTACCGACTTTATTTTTTATCAATCCGATCTCAATTCACACAACAAGTGCCTTCGCTTGTACAAACTCCAACTTGCCTATGGTCAGCAATCCATTCATTCAACAAACAAAGAATATCTTAAACAGAAATTCCTATCAATCAATCAAACGCCTTCTTAATACCTCAGAACCAAAGAGGTAAAAAGATATTCTCTAAACAAACATCAACCAACCAGTTTATCAAAAAGCTAATCATTCTATCTTTATAATCAAAATGTATTGCCCCTTCAGGCTGCAATGACATAAAAACATCTTCAAAAGTTAAAAAAAGCTCTAAAAAATAGAGCATTATAAATTCCACAAAAAAACAAATACACTTTCAGAAAATGCTAAACATTTTCAGCTTCATCCTCGGCAAAACCATCATCTTCGACCATCTTTCCATCCCGGATGATTTTTCCAGGATCCATCTCAGACAAATCCACTTCAGGCGCTAGAAACTTCACCTGAAGGGACGCTCTTTCAAAACCCTCCACAAATGAGTCCAAAATCTCATTTTCCCTTTTCTTTTCCATTTCTTTCAGTTGAGCAGTTACTTCAATCAGTCGAGTTTCCATACTTGCCAAATTATCCTCCTTCTTCTTTTAATCCTCCACATCCTTAGAATAATTATCTTTCATCTCTTTTAGCTGTTTTTCAGTCTCAGCTAACTTGGAGTGCAGCTCAGCAACCGTATTCTTACTCTAAGCCAACTTATCTTTCAACAATCCATAATCTTCCTTCTGCACCCCCAACTTCTTATGCTTCAACTCCTGGCTGCGACCCAAACTTGCCATTCGCAGACCAACTACCTATAGGATATCCAAACAACCATGAAAATAGCAACAAATACACAAGTTCAGTAAAAACAGTATGCTTTCCGAGCTTACCTGCATATATTTCCCAATAGAAATTTCACCAACTTCATTCGCCAGGGACACGTCGGCCGATGATTGACAAACTTCGTCCACCACAGCCATGTAAGGAAAATCCCTCCCCCAGACCGATAGGCCATCACTATGCTCGGACGCTTCATGCAGTTTCTTCTTATTCAACATAAACACATGGATTTCTTCTAAAGAAACCTCATTGTCCATTTGGCTGGACTCTTCAGACAAATCCAGAACATCAGTTTTCCTTTTCTTCAGTATAACCTTCCTCCGTCGCGAGACGGGTTGACTAACTTCTACAACCACAGTGATTTTT
Organism: Arachis ipaensis; assembly: GCF_059453495.1. Lineage (NCBI taxonomy): Eukaryota > Viridiplantae > Streptophyta > Magnoliopsida > Fabales > Fabaceae > Arachis > Arachis ipaensis. The sequence continues at coordinate 13,996,382 of NC_142435.1, read as the reverse complement.
TCCTTATTTGACGATGTTCATACCCTGGGTCGAACTGTCCGACCCGGGATGATTGGTGGCAAAACGACTAACCTCTTCAGGTCTGACTATCCGACCTATTCTTAAAGAGATCGGCCAAATCGACAGGAGAGCCCAGTAAAGGGCCCAAATGGAGGAACACGACCCAAATCCAAAGGCAGTTCAAGCCTACAGAGATAAAGGCGGTTCCCTTGAAGATAAGCTGACTTCACTCAAGATAAAGATAAGATAAGATAAGATAACTAACTTATCTTATCAGAAAGGTCAGCCCACACTACTATAAATACACTGGAGCACCCAGGTATAACTCATACTCTGATTCGACATAAAACCTGCTTAATACCCGTGCTAACTTAAGCATCGGAGTCTCTTGCAGGTACCCCCCACCTTCCGGTGGCCAAGGATCAGCAGTGCAGCAAGTCCAATAAGTCGGACACAACAGCTTCGGCCGCCACCAGCCAGCCGGACACGTCGTCTCCGACCAGTACAGAAGATCTCATCCGAGATCGACCTCCAGTTTCAGGTAACCCTCGGAACATTGGCGCCGTTGTCGGGGAACCTGAAAGTCATCCCAAAACCATGGCGGACGGCCATGACAACGACCACGACTCGGATCTAGAGAATAGAACACCGCACAAGAACGCGGACACTACGCTAAAGGATACTTCGAAATCCAACGGAGACAAAAACTCACCAAATCCGGGAGCCATGGAAGCACTCCAAGATCGCTTAAAGCAACTTGAGAAAGAAACCCAGCAACAACGGGAGATCGGAAAGGATCTACAAAGAGAGGTACGGCGACGTCGAGAACTAGAAGAAAAACTACAGCAATTAGAGTCCGACCTCAAATCAAAAGCTCCTCGGACCACTCCTGAGAAAAATTCACGCAAAGAACAGGATTTATTCACCAGGGAAATCATGAAGACCAAAATCCCAAAGGATTTCAAGCTCTCGGATATGGTTTTGTATGATGGCACTACAGATCCCAACCATCATCTCAGCAAATTCAGAAGCAGAATGTACCTTACCGATGCCTCAGATGCCGTTCGCTGCAAAGCTTTTCCAACAACTCTCACGAAAACGGCGATCAGATGGTTCGACAACTTACCTCCGAAGTCCATCTCAAACTTCGACGACCTGGCCAAAAAGTTCCTGGCCAGATTCTCCATCCAGAAAGATAAGGCCAAGCACGCACCCAGCTTACTAGGGATCAAGCAAGGAGATCGGGAGAGCCTCCGCAACTACATGGAAAGATTCAACAAAACATGCATGGACATACAAAGTTTACCAACAGAGGCCGCCATCATGGGACTTATCAATGGCTTACGATAGGCACCTTTCAGCCAATCTATATCAAAAAAGTATCCTACCTCCTTAGACGAAGTCTAGGAGCGAGCAGAAAAATACATCAACATGGAAGAGAACGCTCGGCTGGGAGAAATCTCAAAATCTGGGGCTCCTACCGAGACAAAGATAAGGACTCCAAAAGGAAAGAAGATTGATAGGGTGAGAAAATCAAAAAATACCACAACTACACTCCTCTCAAAGCATCCCTGGTCGACGTGTACAAAGAAGTCTGCCATACAGAAAAAATCCCCCCAGCGCGGCCACTCAAAGGCAAAAGGAGAAGAGGAAACCGGAAGGAATATTGTGAATACCATCGAATTCGAGGGCACTCTACCAATGAGTGCTTTGACTTGAAAAATATCATAGAAAAATTGGTAAGAGAAGGAAAATTAGATCGATTTCTGGCCACCTGGGACGATGACCAAAGAAAAAGACGGAGAGACGAAGATGATGGACGAGCTGAACGGTCACCTCGGACACTAGAAAGACACGTCCACATGATACACGGCGGATTCGCAGGAGGTGGGATCTCCAAATCATCCCGAAAGAGATATCTGAAAGAAGTATATCATGTTGAGGGAAAGGAGGAAGCACCCGACATCCCGGCGATAACATTTACTAAAGAGGACGCATCCGGCATCATCTCGGGACATGACGATCCCATGGTCATCACTATTATACTGGCAAACGCCAATCTACACCGCACACTAGTAGACCAAGGGAGTTCTGCCGACATCTTATTCAAAACAGCCTTCGACAAGCTCGGTTTAGACGAAAAGGAACTTAGAGCATACCCGAACAATCTGTTTGGACTAGGAGATACTCCGATACAACCGCTGGGATACGTATCGCTACACACTACTTTTGGAAAAGGGAACCAATCTAGGACCCTCAAAATAGACTACATTGTGGTCGACGTAAGTTCGGCCTACAATGCTCTCATAGGTCGGACAACACTCAATCAACTCGGCGCAATAGTCTCGACTCCGCATCTATGCATGAAATTCCCAACTGCAGAGGGGATAGCCACGATAAAAGCAAATCAAAAGATGGCACGTCGCTGTTATAACGAGAGCTTAAACCTCAAAGGCAGAGGAGAAGAGTTTTATACAATTGAGCTTGGCGGAGCTCAGCGTCGAGAAGAACTCTGTCCGCACCCAGAAAGTGAGATAGAGAAGGTTCAGATTGGAGACACCTCGGACAAAATGACTAATATCGGCACGGTCCTAAGAAGAGATTCAAAGGAATTACTGATACAATTCTTACGAGATAATGTCGACCTCTTCGCATGGAAAGCCGCAGACATGCCAGGCATAGACCCTAAGCTAATGTGCCACAAGTTGGCGGTCTATCCAGGATCTCGGCCGGTGCAGCAGAAGCGAAGAAAACTCGGACCAGAACGATCCCAAACTGTGGAAGAACAAGTACAAACGTTACTGGAGGCAGGATTCATAAGAGAAGTCAAGTACCCACTATGGCTAGCCAACGTCGTCTTGGTGAAAAAATCAAACGGGAAGTGGCGCATGTGTACCGATTCCACCGATCTCAACAAAGCCTGCCCAAAAGATCCATACCCACTCCCAAGTATTGACGCTCTGGTAGATGCTTCATCCAGATATAGATACCTCTCGTTTATGGACGCTTATTCGGGATACAACCAAATCCCCATGTATCCACCAGATCAAGAAAAGACCTCGTTCTTAACACCAAAGGCGAACTACTGCTACATCGTGATGCCTTTCAGTCTCAAGAACGCGGGAGCTACTTATCAAAGGCTAATGAATAAAGTCTTCTCAGATCACATCGGAAAAATCATGGAAGTCTATGTGGACGACATGTTGATAAAAACACAAAGCGAAGATACATTATTGTCCGACCTGGCTCAAGTGTTTGACACTATAAGGAAGCATAACATGCGACTCAACCCCGCAAAATGCACCTTCGCAGTCGAAGCAGGTAAATTCTTGGGTTTCATGCTCACACAAAGGGGAATTGAAGCAAATCCAGACAAATGTCAAGCTATACTCAACATGAAGAGCCCAACCTGTGTCAAAAAAGTACAACAACTCAACGGGAGATTGGCCGCCCTATCCCGATTCTTAGCAGGAGCTGCGATAAGATCTCTCCCCTTCTATGCTACTTTAAGAAAGGGAAAACAGTTCGAATGGACGACAGAATGTGAGCAAGCTTTCCAAGACTTCAAGGAGTTCTTAGAACGGCCACCTATCCTATCTCGACCACGAGAAGGAGAACCACTCATATTATATCTCGCAGTAGGAAGTCGGGCGATAGCCTCAGCACTAGTCAGAGAAGACGAAAATGGGCAACAACCTGTCTACTTCATTAGCAAAGCACTACAAGGATCCGAGCTGAACTACCAGAAAATAGAAAAATTTGCCTATACTCTCATCCTAACATCTCGACGACTCCGCCCGTACTTCTAGGCTCACACCATTAAGGTTAGAACTAACCAGCCCATAAAAGGAATATTGCAGAAAATAGATTTAGCAGGCAGAATTCTACAATGGACAGTCGAGTTGTCAGAATTCGACCTCCAATATGAAGCTCGGACGGCCATCAAATCACAGTATCTGGCCGACTTCATCGCAGAATTCACAGATACCCTGGAAACTCCCACAGAATGGAATCTCTACGTGGACGGTTCCTCAAATAAAACTGGAAGCGGCGCAGGCATGATAATAGAAAGCAACCAAGGAACCCAAGTTGAGCTCTCCCTCAAGTTCGGGTTCCCGGCCTCCAATAACCAAGCAGAATATGAAGCATTATTAGCTGGTTTGAAGCTGGCTAAAGAGGTCGGAGCTCAAAAACTCAACATTTACAGCGATTCACAAGTGGTCACATCACAAATAACAGGGAGCTACCAAGCCAAAGACCCCACCATGAAAAAATATTTGGATAAAACCAAGGAACTACTCGGACAAATCGGGGAATATAAGATCTGCCACATACCCTGCGAACAAAATGCCCGAGCTGATGCACTCTCAAAACTAGCCAGCACCAAACCAGGGGGCAACAATAGAAGCCTCATCCAGGAAATGTTTCAAAACCCGTCAATCTCGGAAGAGGAAAAAGTCCTGGCCATAACAAGTCAGGACCAAGGATGGATGACCCCCATAATCAACTACCTCAAAGAAGGAACACTCCCCGCAGAAGAAAAGGAGGCAAAGAAGTTAAAAAGGGAGGCACAATACTATACCATCATAAACAACATCCTGTATAAAAGAGGAATCTCAATACCTTTACTAAAATGCGTGCCGACCTCCAACACAAGGGAAGTGCTAGAAGAAATACACGGCGGCATTTGTGGCAATCATCTCGGAGCACGAGCTCTCGCCAAAAAAGTACTCCGGGCGGGATTTTATTGGCCAACTCTACAGAAAGAAGCCACAGAATTTGTAAAGACATGTCCACCATGTCAAAAACATGCCAACTTTCACATCGCCCCGCCAGAAGAGCTCATCAGCGTGACTTCGCCTTAGCCGTTTGCAAAATGGGGACTCGATCTTCTCGGCCCCTTCCCACACTAGGGATCAGGACAAGTTAAATTTCTCATAGTGGGAGTAGATTACTTTACAAAGTGAATCGAGGCAGAGCCCCTAGCCAATGCCACCGCTCAAAGAAGTCGGAAATTCTTATATCGAAACATTGTCACAAGATTCGGGGTTCCATATTCAATAACCACAGACAATGGCACCCAATTCACAGATGCAGACTTTAGAAAACTAGTAGCCGACTTGAATATAAAGCACCAGTACACCTCCGTCGAACATCCACAAGCCAATGGGCAGGCCGAAGCTGCTAACAAAGTCATATTGGCCGGATTAAAACGGAGATTACAAGATGCAAAGGGAGCCTGGGCAGAAGAGCTCCCACAGGTCCTGTGGGCATATCGAACAACGCCACATTCCACCACGAAGGAATCCCCCTTCCGATTAGCATATGGAACAGAGGCGATGATTCCAATAGAGATTGAGGAAGGGTCGCCCAGAATAGTTCACTACAATGAGGAAGCAAACTTCCAACTTCAGAGAGAAGAGCTCGACTTGTTACCCGAAATCCAAGAAAGAGCTCAGATCAGGGAAGAAGCTCTAAAATGCCGAATGGCTTCCAGATATAATCAAAAGATAGTGTCGAGAAGTTTCATAGAAAATGATCTCATCCTAATCCGAAATGATATTGGAACAACTCGACTAGGAGAGGGAAAGCTGGCAGCAAACTGGAAAGGACCCTACCGAGTTGTAGAAGTACTTGGAAAGGGCTACTACAGACTGTCTGAACTCGATGGACGAGAGCTTCCCAGGTCATGGCACGCCTGCAACCTCAGAAGGTACTGCAGTTAGAAAAGATAAAAGATCTCATCATTGGATGCACTCTTTTTCCTGAAAAGGTTTTTTAACGAGGCACCAAGTTGAGACTCAGACAATCCCATATGTATATATTTGCACTTTTCCTTTAAATAAAATATATTTTAGATACTCTACAAAGATTTCAAGTCACATTAATCTGAAGCATTCATCGTCCGATTATAAAGCAACAGATCGGCAGAAAGTGGAAAATAATTTCACTGCACGATCACGATAAAGACAACCGTCCGATAAAGGTGAAAACGCGATTCACCCAAAGGACGATCTAGAGATGACAACCACTTTCTAAAAATTGGAAAAGATGAACACAGAATAATATAAGAAGTTATCGAAAGTGATCTAAAAAAGAACCTGACGAGGTCTTACGGATTGCTAAAATAATAACTTAAAGACTGGCCGACGTTGAGAAGTCGGACCAAGTCAACACAAGTTATAAGTAAACCCTGGAAAGAGGTCTGGCCAACCCTATTAAAGATGATTACTTTAACTTAGAAGGGCTCGACATGACAAAGTCAGCCCAAAATGGAAAGTTATCAAAGTAGTCCCTGAAAGAGATCTGACAAGGATCCAAGAAAGAGGACTACAAATAACTTAAAGGAGACCGATATAATGAAGTCGGACTCCTACTACTAAAAAGTTATAAAAGTAATCCCTGAAAGAGATCTGACAAAGATCCAAGAAAGAGGATTACAAAAATAACTTAAAGGAGACCGATATAACCAAGTCGGACTCCTACTACTGAAAGTAATCCCTGAAAGAGACCTAACAAAAGGTCCAAGAAAGAGGATTACGAAAATAACTTAAAGGAGACCGATATAACCAAGTCGGACTCCTACTACTGAAAGTAATCCCTAAAAGAGACCTAACAAAGGTCCAAGAAAGAGGATTACAAAAATAACCTGGAAAAAGGTCGACCTAACGAAGTCGATCTCCTACAAACAAGTTATAAAAGTAATCCCTAAAAGAGACCTGACAAAGGTCCAAGAAAGAGGATTACAAAAGAATAACTTAAAGGAGACCGATACAACCAAGTCGGACTCCTACTACTGAAAGTAATCCCTGAAAGAGACCTAACAAAGGTCCAAGAAAGAGGATTACGAAAATAACCTGGAAAAGGTCAACCTAACGAAGTCGATCTCCTACAAACGAGAAGATCGTAAAAAGTAATCCCCAAAAGAGACCTGACAAAGGTCCAAGAGTTTAGCAGGGGACCAACGCAAAGAAATTGGTTACAAAACGCTAAAGAACACACACAAAGCGAGAAAACCAAACAAGTCAGACCCCTATAACTACGGAGATTCAAGCTACACAACAAAAACCCAAGGAGGTCGGGCTGCAAGATGTCAGCATTGGCAGAAGGAAGCCTAGCCAAAAAACCTGTTCTTCACAGAGTCATAAGGCCTCGAAAGGCCACCAACACTTACTATCCAAAAGACGGCAAGCTAATTGTTTGTTTTTCAAAAATAAAAAGTTGCTAGAAAAGCAACTAAGAAATGTCAGCAATCAAATAAAAAGTTTCCAAACGCCCACAAGCCGGGCCAACTACTTTAAAGAAAAAGATCAACAAGCATCAGAAGCCTTCTCGGCAGCATCAGGAGCCTTCTTGACTACGTCAAAACAAGGAGAGGGGGCGAGTCTGAATCGGCACCGCATCTACAGTACCATCCTCCCGGTTCAGGATCTGGTAATCCAACTTGGGCCCAACTGGAGGAGTGGAAGAAGTCGGCACCTTGGTAGAAAACACAGGGGGAGGAACCACCTCATCGTCATCACCCTCATCATCAGGGACAATCTTGCCATCCCTGACAACATTATCCAAGCTAAAGAGGGTAAGATCGGCCTCGGGAGCAATGATTCGAACTTGTTCTCTCAAGTTCTCATAAGCAGCAGTCACGCTGCCAACAAGATGACCTTGGAGCTCAGCATAGTCTTCCTGGGCATTGTCAAGCTCCTCTCTCAGGCGCCTCCCCTCCCTATAGGATGTAACATAGCTATCCTTATGCATCAAGGCTGCGTCTTCATCCAACCTCAAAGAAGAAACCAGCGCTTCAGAACTCGCCTTCTCGTTCTCCAAGTCTTTTTCCAGCTTAGCCACCTTCACCTCAAGCTCCTCCTTCAATCCCTTCATCCGGTCGAATTCTTGTTTCGCCTCTTCCATAAATGCCTTGGTAGCATGGAGAGGGAGATTCTGAGCAGTCCGATATATGGCAGCCGACATGTACGCCATCTTAACATGATTTCGAGCCACAAAATCCAAGTGATGAAGGATGGACACATCGTCCATGGAAAGAGCACCGTAGGGGCTGATTTGTTGATCCACGAATTCAATAGCATTAAAATCAGGAGCATCGAGGTCAAAAGGCTCAGCAGTCTTTTGTTTTTTATTGGGAGGATCAACAGAAGGGGCAGCAGAGGTGACGTGAGGATCTGCCAAACGAACTCGGGGAGTAGGGATCACCTTCTTCACCCCGGCAGAACTCTGCACCGATGGCTTCCCGCGCACTTGGGAAGATCCCTCCCCAGCCGCCTGGGCAGCAGCATTTCTGGCAGCAGTCGCCCTCTACGCCATCTTATAAGCTTTCATGGATTCATTATTCTTCATTGCCTCTGCAAAACAAAACAGAAAACTCAGCTACAAATCGGACAAGTCGGAAAAGACAGTTACAAGCCACATAAACAAAATCATAAAAGAAACACAAGATACCCAGTTCAGATTGAAGAAGAGAAGGATTGGTTACGAATTTCTTTGTGTCAAGATGGGGAGGTTGACCCCAGCGTTCTTCCAAGATAGTCACAAAGGCCCGCTCAGCCTCATCCAACATCTCCCACGAATACCGGGAGACCCTCACGTCTTTTTGCCATTCCAAGGGAAAGGCAGGTTCGTCGTTTTCATCCAGAAAAAAGGGTCGAGCTCCTTCAACAGCTCGGACCTTGAAAAAGTAGTTCTTAAAGTCACGGAACGACTCGTCAAACATGGAAAAAACTTTCTTTCCTTGGGTAGAACGAAAGGAGACCCAAGCTGACTTCTTTTTTACCACACCGGGCTTAGTCAAAACAAACAAATAGAAAAAGAGAGATTGGGAAGCAGGAATACCAAAACCATCGCACAGCAACTGGAAAATTTTTATAAAACCCCATGAGTTGGGGTGAAGTTGAGAAGGGGCAACATTACAAGACCATAACAAGTCGGTTTCAAATGGAGTAAAAGGAAGAGTAATACCCAGTTGACCAAAGAAAAAATCGTAAGCATAAAAGAAGGGGCGATTGTCAACAACTCGAGTCGAAAAACAAACTCTCTCGTCAGAAGAGGGAGGGACAAGTTCATAATTCTTCTCATCACCAGAATTACTACAGACACTGTGAAACTGCCTAAGCTGAGTACAAAATTTGGAATCAACCAGCGAGACACACATAAGAACCATGGAGTCCACCCAATCAGCCATACCCGCGGGAACCTGGGAAGGCATTTCTGTTACGTTATTTCGGGAAGACATGAGGTCAACTAAATCCTACAAAAAGAAAGGAAGAATGGATTACACAAAAACATCTCGGACAGAGGGCAAAACATCTCGACGGGCGGATAAACAAAAAGGGAAAACCCCAAGACTCAAGACAAAGGCCTTGGGGCATCCCTTGGAGGCAGTAAACAAGCAAGGTTTTCAAGTTATTTCTACGGCTTACATCCCAGCACTCGTCAAAATAAAATCCAGAAAGAAAACAAAGGAAGTAAAAACGCAAAGGACCACACTTCTATAGTTTACCAGCAAAAAACACTACTTCTACAGTATATCAGAAATGTCAAAAAAGACCAAGCAGCAAAGGCGCAAACTTTCTTTTGAAATCGACTAAAAAATCATCAGCCAAGGCACAAACAGAAACGGCGGCAACATGCAAAAGAAAAAGGGTCAAGCAACAAGAAAAAGATTCGCACCAAAAAATAAAGAAATTCCAGAGCATGCAATAAGCTAAGCATGATAAAAAACGGAAAGATCCAAACTTTCTCCAAAAAGAAGATCAAAAGGAAAACCCCATCGCAAAGACAAAAACAAACGAGGAAAATACGAAATGGGACTAACCTGGAGACGGAAGAAGCTGCGAGGAAGAGTGGAAGCGCAGAGACAAAGGCTGCCCAGAAAAAACGCCAAGCGACGAAAGCAGAAGCGCAAGCGAAAGACAGAAAGCGAGAGAGTGAAAGAAGAAATGTGAAGAAGTTACGAAAAGGGCGAAGGAGAGAAACCGCTTTCCTGAGTGCAAAAAATTCAAAAAAAATAGAGAAGTTAGGGGAAACGGGGCAATTAAATGCCAATTAAATGCGGATATTAAAACCGCTTGCATTCCCACAACAGCGTCGATATAAAAGCGCGCGCTTTTAGAGGAAAAACGTTTTACATTCAAAAGCTTCTAGAAAGGAAATCGACAAAATGCTTGAGTTCGGCTTCATTAGAGAAGGACCGAAGTCAAGAACTCGACCTCAAAAAGAAGACCGAGCTCAAGCAGGGGCACTGTTCATACCCTGGGTCGAACTGTCCGACCCGGGATGATTGGTGGCAAAACGACTAACCTCTTCAGGTCCGACTATCCGACCTCTTCTTAAAGAGATCTGCCGAATCGACAGGAGAGCCCAGTAAAGGGCCCAAATGGAGGAACACGACCCAAATCCAAAGGCAGTTCAAGCCTACAGAGATAAAGGCGGTTCCCTTGAAGATAAGCTGACTTCACTCAAGATAAAGATAAGATAAGATAAGATAACTAACTTATCTTATCAGAAAGGTTAGCCCACACTACTATAAATACACTGGAGCACCCAGGTATAACTCATACTCTGATTCGACATAAAACCTGCTTAATACCCGTGCTAACTTAAGCATCGGAGTCTCTTGCAGGTACCCCCCACCTTCCGGTGGCCAAGGATCAGCAGTGCAGCAAGTCCAATAAGTCGCACACAACAGCTCCGGCCGCCACCAGCCAGCCGGACACGTCGTCTCCGACCAGTACGGAAGATCTCATCCGAGATCGACCTCCAGTTTCAGGTAACCCTCGGAACAGACGACGAAACTTCTTTTTCCAGGTTTTAATTTTTAAAACGAGTTCTCAGAGAAGCAGCCAAAACAACAGGATACTTACCTCCTGAAAATACAATAAAACACTGCAGATTAGTAGCGCTTTCAAAACAGAAAAACAAAAAGATAACAAACCAACTCACCCATATACTCTACCACAGCCTCTTTATTTTCCTCCCACTTGAGCAGTTCAAACATTGATATTAAGTCTTTCCGATCAATACCCTCCACCAGAAACTCAATTATACAAACATTCCTCGGACTACTAACTTCGGCCCCGAGGATGTTTTGAGGTTCCGAGCACCACCACAATGGATACCTCTCGGCCAAATATTCGTCCATATAAAATGGAAAATCTTTTTCCACACTCCTAATTTTCAGATACATCTCTTTAAAGTCCTTAAAAGAGGACTTATACAGTTTGAAGATACCTGGTGCGGAATTTATAACCCACAAACTAACTAGCAAGTGCACCGGGTCGTACCAAGTAATACCTCAGGTGAGTGAGGGTCGATCCCACGAGGATTGAAGGACTAAGCAACAATGGTTAATTAAATTACTTAGTTAGGCAAATAGAAAATAGTGTTTGAGAGTTCAAAAGCATTAATTAATAAATTTAGATGTTTGAAGATAGGCAGGTGAATAAGTTGGGAATAAAATATTGAGAAACAGTTAAGACTTCAGAGTTATCTATTTTCCGGATTGACTTTTCTTATTAATTTATTTTAATCATGTAAGATTTAATTCATGGCAAACTATATGTGACTAGATCCTAATTCCTTAGACCTTTCTAGTCTCTTCTAAAATTCATTAACTGCCAATTTCTTGGTCAATTAATTCCAATTAGAAGCTGCATGATCAAATTCCAGTTTATATGCCACAAAAAATCTAATTACCCAAAAATAAAAGGATTATATGTCACGTATCCCATTAAATCCAGATAATTAAAATTTAGGAGAATATGTTTTCAAGCTGTTGTTCAAGTAAAGAACTTTTCCAAGTTATACAAGAACTCAAATAGAAAGAGGGTCATACTTCCGTTCCACCCAAATTCATAAGATAAAGAGCAAAAATAATTCTTAAATTATAAATCCATACATGAATTAAAATAGAAAAAGCAATAAAATCAATCCATACAAATAGAAAGAGCTCCTAACCTTAACAGTGGAGGTTTAGTTGCTCATGGTTCAGAGAAAAATAAGGATTGTAAATTGGAATGGAATAATGTTGTGTTCTGAGATGGATTGAAAAATTAACTAATTGGAATCCTTTTTATATCTAATCCTAATAAATTTAAAATCTAATTTTTAAAACTAAATAATATCTTTTTCTATTTTAAAATAATATTTAAATCTAAATTAGAATTAATTAACAAGTCTTCAGTTGATGGGTGGGGACCACTTGTTTTGTCTTTTCTGTAGCTTCTAATCTGTGTTTTATGGGCTGGAAACTAGATCAAAAAAGCCTAGAAATCACGCCCAGCGTTTTTTCTACGTTTTCTGCACGTGGCACATGTCACGCATACGCGTCAGTCACGCGTACGCGTCGATGGTCCTTTCTGCGAGTCACACGCACGCATCAAATACGCGCACGCGTCAGATATGCGCACGCATCGCTAAGCAAATTCGCTTTTCACGCGTACACGTCAGGCACGCGTACGCGTCATTCCTCGCTGGTCAGCTCCTTAGTTTCTTCTCTTTTTCTGCAGAAACTCCATCAAATCCATCTGAATGCTACCTAAAATAAATATAATTGCAAACGACTCAAAGTAGCATCCATAGTGGCTAAAAGATAATTATTTCTCGATAAAACTTAACAAATTAATTGCAAATTCACTAGGAAAAGGTAGGAATGATGCTCACATATCACAACACCAAACTTGAATTGTTGATTGTCCTCAAGCAACCAAAATAATATAGGCTTAGAATGTGAATTTGCATGAGAATGAGAGTTTGATTAAGCTCATGTCTCTTCTTATAGCGGGGTTTACAACTGTAATTCTGAATAGTTTTGGCATCTCACTCCCCTTTGAATCAGAAGGATGTCAGTGTCATTCGGAATTAGAATCCGGATAATATTATGAATTCTCTAATCTTTTGTAGCTTAATTTAACCCTTGAACACATCAATTTTTTTTCTTTTCTTTGGTTCTTTGCACCTTGAGCCTAGCCGTGACTTTAAATGTTTTGTCTCAAAATTTTCTTGACACAGAAACACCACAAGCACTTAACTAGGAAACTCTTTTTGGAGTTTTAATTTTTCTTTCAGCTACTCCCAGACAGTGGTGCTCAAAGCCTTTGGCATACTCTTATAATTGCAATTGATTTCGACTCTAAATGTTTTGTCTCAAGGATTACTTGACACAAGAACACCACAAGCATGTAACTAGGAAAACAACTCTTTGAGCTTTTAATCATGTCTGACCTCCCTAGTCATTGATGCTCAGAGCCTTGGACCTTGCTTCTCTCTCCTTTTTTTTGCTGTTTTTTTTGCTTCAAGGATTAAATTTTTGTTTATTTCAGAGAAATCATAATAATTCTCTAAATCCCTGTTCCTTGTACATTAACACTTTTTGATTAAAATTTAAATATGCACTGTTTATATCATGCATTTAGAGTCACAGAAAATACCACCACATGTAAGTGAATAAGACTACTCTTCAATATAAACTCAATTTCTCATGCAATATATCACTTCTTTTTCTTTTTCTTTTTGGATTCAAGTTCAGTGAGTGGTACATGAGACATATAACAGAATGAAACTAATTCTAAGAACAAAAAGTACTAAAGATCATGCAGGTAATCAAAACAACAGAAAACAGAAAACAACAAAATAAGAGCGGAAGAGAAATAGAATGAAAGGAACTCAACCACCTCAGTTATTCTAGTGGCCATCTCATTCCTCCATGAAGAACATTCATCTTCCTCAGTTATTCTAGTGGCCATCTCATTCCTCCATGAAGAACATTCATCTTCCTTTGGTGCTACTAAAATAAGCAGAAAAGCCATAAACGAAGCGACAACACCAAACTTAAAGGTTTGCTTGTCCTCAAGCAAAGAAGAACTGAAAACAAAAACAAATAGTAAGATGAAAGAAAAATAAAAGGATAAAAGAACGAGAGAGAATTAGGATTGGGGGTGGACGATTTGAATTCAGGCACTGAGGGATTTAATTTGGGCATCGCATGCGACACGTACGCATCAGGCACGCGTACGCGCGAATCGCACAACTTTCAAGCGACGCGTACGCGTCAGGGATGCGTCCGCGTGGATTTGGTTTGTGCGAATCGCGCAAGGGCTGCCGCGCGCACGCACAACTCTCTGTTCGCGTGGCTTGGGAATCAAAATTTTCAGATGACGCGTGCGCGTCAGGCCATTTGAAGAAACGACACGCACGCGTCAAGGACGCGTATGCGTGATTAACTTTGTGCCTCTAGCACACTTCCAGCCCTAAGCCAGCACAACTCTCTGCCCAAACACTCATTGACACCGATTTGCAGGGTCACGCGTACGCGTCAGGGACACGCACGCGTGGGTGGCCATTTGCGCAAACGAAGCGCACGCGTTAGGAACGCGTACGCGTGATGCGGCTTATGCGCCCAGCACAGTTTCAGTGCCACTCCTGCTCAACTCTCTGTTCACTTTTATTTTTCACGCACACACATATGACGCGTACGCGTCAGCGATGCTTGCGCGTCGTGTGTTTGTTTTTTTTTTTTGAAATAGTGTGTCGCCTGAAGGTTCCTGTTATAAAATAGCTGCATGATCAGAAAAATAGTAAAAACTCAATAAAAATAAAATAAGTAAGAAAAACTACTACTACAAAAAGTAACTAAGGATACGAAATTATCGGGTTGCCTCCCAACAAGCGCTTCTTTAATGTCACTAGCTTGACACTTGATTGTTAATTTTTCTTCCTCTTCTTCCAGTTGGTTAAAAGAAATGTCTCCAAGGGGGAAGAGGTAAAAATTAGTGCCCCCTGATATAAATTTCTCCTAACAAGCTTTTCTTTATTGTCATTAGCTTGATTCACCTTGCTTGTTGGTGTAGAGGTTGGATTATTTTTTTCTGACCTTCTCTTTTTCATGGATATTGTTCATACCCTGGGTCGAGCTATCCGACCCGGGATGATCGGCGACAAAGCGACCGACCTCTTCAGGTCAGACTATCCGACCTCTTTCTAAAAGAGCTCGGCCAAATCGACAGGAAAGCCCGAAAAATGGGCCAACTCAAGGAATACGACCCAGATCCAAAGGCAGTCCAAGCCTATAGAGATAAGGGCGGTTCCATTGAAGATAAGCTGACCTCGCCAAAAGATAAGATAAGATAAGATAACTAACTTATCTTATATAAAAAGGTCACTCTACAACTACTATAAATACACTGGAGCATCCAGGTATAACTCATACTCTGATTCTACTAAAAACCTGCTTAATACCCGTGCTAACTTAAGTATCGGAGTCTCTTGCAGGTACCCCCCACCCTCCGGTGACCAAGGATCAGCAGTGCAGCAAGTCCAACAAGTCGGACACAACAGCTTCGGCCGCCACCAGCCAGCCAGATACGCCATCTCCGACCAGTACAGAAGATCTCATCCGAGATCGACCTCCAGTTTTAGGTAACCCTCGGAACATTGGCGCCGTTGCGGGGGAACCTGGAAGTCATCCCATCACCATGGCGGACGGCCATGACAACGACCACGATTCAGATCTGGAAAACAGAACACCGCACAAGAACGCGGACACTACGCTAAAGGATACTCCGGAATCCAACGGGGACAAAAACTCATCAAATCCGGGGGTAATAAAAGCACTTCAGAACTGCTTAAAGTAACTTGAAAAAGAAACCCAATAACAACGAGAGATCGGGAAGGATCTACAAAGAGAGGTACGGCGGCGTCGAGAATTGGAAGATAAACTACTGCAATTAGAAGCCGATCTCAAATCGAAAGCTCCTCGGACCACTCCTGAGGAAAATTCATGCAAAGAACAAGATCCATTCACCAAGGAGATCATGAAAACCAAAATTCCAAAAGACTTCAAACTCCCGGATATGATTTTGTATGATGGCACCACAGATCCCAACCATCATCTCAGCAATTTCAGAAGCAGAATGTACCTCACCGACGCCTCAGACGCCGTTCATTGCAAAGCTTTTCCAACAACTCTCACGAAGACAGCAATCAGATGGTTCGACAACCTACCTCCAAAGTCCATCTCAAACTTTGACGACCTGGCCAAAAAATTCCTAGCCAGATTCTCCATCCAAAAAGATAAGACCAAACACGCCCCCAGTTTACTAGGGATCAAGCAAGGAGATCGGGAGAGCCTCTGCAACTACATGAAAAGATTCAACAAAACATGCATGGACATACAAAGCTTGCCAATAGAGGCTGCCATCATGGGACTCATCAATGGCCTACGAGAAGGACCTTTTAGCCAATCCATATCAAAGAAGTACCCTACCGCCTTAGACGAAGTGCAGGAGCGAGCAGAAAAATACATCAACATGGAAGAAAACGCTCGGTTAGGAGAAACCTCAAAATCCGGGGTCCCCTACCGAGATAAAGACAAGGAATCCAAAAGGAAGGAAGATCGACAAGGAGAGAAAATAAAAAAATACCACAATTACACCCCCTCTCAGGGCATCCCTAGTTGACGTATATAGAGAAGTCTGCCATACGGAGAAAATACTCCCAGCTCGACCACTCAAAGGCAAAAGAGGAGGAGGAAAACGGAATGAATATCTTGAATATCATCGAGTGCGAGGGCACTCCACCAACGAGTGCTTCGATCTAAAAAACATCATAGAAAAATTGGTGAGGGAAGGAAAACTAGATCGGTTTCTAGCCACCCGAGATGACGACCAAAGAAAGAGACGAAGGGACGAAGATATCGGACGAACCGCGCGATCACCTCGTACACCGGAAAGACACGTCCACATGATACACGGCGGATTCGCAGGGGAAGGAATCTCCAAGTCATCCCGCAAAAGATATCTCAAAGAAGTATATCATGTCGAGGGAAAGGAAGAAACACCCGACATCCCTGCAATCACATTCACTAAAGAGGATGCATCCGGTATCATCTCGGGACACGACGACCCCCATGGTCATCACCATCATACTGGCAAACGCCAATCTGCACCGCACATTAATAGACCAAGGGAGCTCCGCCGACATCTTATTCAAAACTGCCTTCGACAAGCTCGGCCTAGAAGACAAGCAGCTTAAGGCATACCCGAACAGTCTGTTCGGACTAGGAGATACCCCGGTACAACCATTAGGATACGTATCACTACATACAACCTTCGGAAAAGGGAACCAATCCAGAACACTCAAAATAGACTACATTGTGGTCGATGTGAGTTCAGCCTACAATGCTCTAATAGGTCGGACAACACTAAATCAACTCGGTGAAATAGTCTCGACTCCACATCTATGCATGAAATTCCCAACTACAGAGGGGATAGCCACAATAAAAGCAGATCAAAAGATGGCACGCCGCTGTTATAACAAAAGTCTAAACCTCAGAGGCAGAGGAGAAGAATTCCACACAATTGAGCTTGGCGGAGTTCAGAGACGAGAAGAGCTCCGTCCGCAGCCAGAAGGTGAGATAGAGAAGGTTCAGATCGGAGACACCTCGGATAAAATGACTAATATCGGCACGATCCTAAGAGGAGACTCAAAAGAATTACTGGTACTGTTCCGAGGGTTACCTGAAACTGGAGGTCGATCTCGGATGAGATTTCCTGTACTGGTCGGAGATAGCGTGTCCGGCCGGCCTGTGAAGGTCGGAGCTGTTGTGTCCGACTTGTTGGACTTGCTGCACTGCTGATCCTTGGCCACCGGAGGGTGGGGGTACCTGCAAGAGACTCCGATGCTTAAGTTAGCATGGGTATTAGACAGGTTTTTTTAGTAGAATCAGAGTATGAGTTATACCTGGGTGCTCCAGTGTATTTATAGTAGTGTGGGCTGACCTTTCTGATAAGATAAGTTAGTTATCTTATCTTATCTTATCCTGTTTTGGATGAAGTCAGCTTATCTTCAAGGGAACCGCCTTTATCTCTGTAGGCTGGGATTTGCCTTTGGATTTGGGTCGTGTTCCTCTATTTGGGCCCTTTATTGGGCTTTCCTGTCGATTTGGCCGAGCTCTTTTAGAAGAGGTCAGGTAGTCTGACCTGAAGAGGTCGGTCGCTTTATCGCCAATCATCCCGGGTCGGGTAGCTCGACCCAGGGTATGAACAGTGCCCCTGCTTGAGTTCGGTCTTCTTTTTTGAGGTCGAGTCCTTTTGACTTCGATCTTTAGTGAAACCGAGTTCGAGCATTTTGTCGATTTCTTCCTTTTGTAGACTCTTTTTGAATGTAGAACGTTTTTCTCTAAAGGCGCGCGCTTTTATATCAGCGCTTTTTTGGGAACGCAAGCGGTTTTAATATCCGCAATTAATTGCATTTAATTGCCCCATTCTCCCTTGGCTCGGTTTCTCTTCTTCGCTTCTTCTTCGTAACTTCTTTCTCACTTTCAACTCTTTGATTTTTCTGAAGCCTCCGCCTGTAGCTTTCGCGTTTCAGCCCAGTGACGTTGCTTTGTGACTTTGCTTTTTCGTGGGGGAAGGGGTGATTCTGGATTTTGCCTTCTGCTTTTCTGCCTTTCTTTGCAGCTTTCTCATTTCCAGGTTTGGTTCTTCTTTCTTTTCTCCCTCTACGCCATTTTGTGTCTATTTTGAGAAAGTTTTTTTGGGAAAAGTTTAGATCTTTCTACTTTCCGCTGTGCCTGATCACTGTGTGTTTCGTAATTTCTTCGTCTTTTGCATGGCTTTTGTTGCTTGATGCTTTTAGGGTTTTTGCATCTTGCAAAATGCTTTTGATTTTGAAGCTTTGGAATGATAGTTTTGTTTGATTCTGAAAAAAGGTCGCATTTTTGATGATTTTTGCCTGGTATGTTTGCTGTTGTTTCTTGCTGATAGACTGTAGGAAGATGATTTTCTGTTTTGTTTGTGTTTTGTCTTTCTCCTGTGAAAAATGCTTGCTGTTTGAGGTCTTCTATTCTTGTTTGCGAGACGCCGGGACGTAAGTAGATTTTCCTTGATACCTCGCTTTGTTACTGCCTCCAAAGGATGCCCCAGGAGTTTTAGTTTGAGTCTTGGGGTCTCCTTTTCTGTGTATTCGCCCGCCGAGATGTTTTTGAGTAATCCGTTCTTCTTTTCTTTTGTAGGTTTTAGTTGGCCTCATGTCTTCCCGAAATAACGTTGTAGAGATGCCTTCCCGGGTTCCTGAGGGTATAGCCGATTGGGTGGACTCGATGGTTCTTATGTGTGTCTCTCTGGTTGATTCTGAGTTTTGTGCACAGCTTAAACAGTTTCATAGTGTTTGTAGTAATTCCAGTGATGAGAAGAACTATGAGCTTGTCCCTCCCTCTTCTGATGAGAGAGTCTGCTTTTCTACTCGGGTTGTTGATGATTGCCCCTTCTTTTATGTTTATGATTTTTTCTTCGGTCCGCTGGGTATCACCCTTCCTTTTACTCAATTTGAAACCGATCTGTTATGGTCCTGTAATGTTGCCCCCTCTCAACTTCACCCCAATTCCTGGGGTTTCATAAAAATTTTCCAATTGTTGTGCAATGGTTTTGGTATTCCTGCTTCCCAATCTCTCTTTTTCTATCTGTTTGTCTTGACTAAGCCCGGTGTGGTAAAAAAGAAGTCATCTTGGGTCTCCTTTCGTTCCACCCAGGGAAAGAAGGTATTTTCTATGTTTGATGAGTCGTTCCGTGATTTTAAAAACTACTTTTTCAAAGTCCGAGCTGTTGAAGGAGCTCGGCCCTTTTTTCTGGATGAAAATGACGAACCTGCTTTTCCCTTGGAATGGCAAAAAGATGTGAGGGTCTCCAGATATGCGTGGGAAATGTTGGATGAGGCTGAACGAGCCTTTGTGACTGTCTTGGAAGAACGCTGGGGTCTTCCTCCCCATCTCGACACAAAGAAATTTCTAATCAATCCTTCTCTTCTTCAAACTAAACTGGGTATCTTGTGTTTATCTGTTTATGTTGCTTGTAGCTGTCTTTCCGACTTATCCGACTTGTAGCTTAATTTCTGTTTTATTTGCAGAGGCAATGAAGAATAATGAAGCTATGAAAGCTTTTAAGAGGGCGCAGAGGGTGACTGCTGCCAGGAATATTGCGGCCAAGGCGGCTGGGGAGGGGTCCTCCCAAATGCGCGAGAAGCCATCAGTGCCGAGTTCTCCTGGGGTGAAGAAGGTGGTCCCTACACCCCGAGTCCGTTTGGTGGATCCTCACCCTACTTCTACCGCTCTATCTGTTGCTCCTCCCAATAAAAAACAAAAAACAGCCGAGCCCTTTGACCTCGATGCTCCTGATTTTAATGCCATTGAGTTTGTGGATTAGCAAATCAGTCCCTATGGCTCCCTCTCTACGGATGATGTGTCCATCCTCCATCACTTGGAATTTATGGCCCGAAATCACGTAAAGATGGCGTATATGGCGGCTGCCATATATCGGACTACTCAGAATCTCCCTCTCCATGCCACTAAAGCGTTTATGGAGGAGGCAAAACAAGAGTTTGATCGGATGAGAGAGTTGAAGGAGGAACTTGAGATAAAGGTAGCCAAGCTGGAGAAGGACTTAGAGAACGAGAAGGCGAGTTCTCAATCACTGGCAGCTTCTTTAAGGTTGGCTGAGGACACAGCTATGATGCACAAGGATAGTTACGTTACATCCTATTGGGAGATGTTGCGTCTGAAGGAGGAGCTCGACAATGTCCAGGAAGATTATTCTGAGCTTCAAAGTCATCTCGTTGGCAGTGTGACTGCTGCTTACGAGAACTTGAAGGAGCAAGTTCGGGTTATTGCTTCCGAGGCCGATCTCACTTCCTTTAGCCTGGACAACATTGTCAGGGATGGCAAGATTGTCCCTGATGATGGGGATGATGATGATGAGGTCGATCCCCTCCTTGTGTCTTCTGCCAAGGTGTCAGCGCCTACTGTTCCTCCTGCCAAGGTCGACCCTCCCGCTTCTGATCCTGACTGTCAGATTTTAAACCGGGACGATGGTACTGTGGATGCTGTTCCTCTCCAGGCTCGCCCTCCTTCTCCTCAGACTGATGCTGCTAAGAAACCTTCTGACCTTTAGCTGATTTACTTTGGATATTTTTGTAGTTGGCCCGGCTTGTGGGCTTTAAAACTCTTTGGTTTATTTTGTTGACACTCTTTCTGGTTGCTTGTTTAGCAACATTATTTAAAAACACAACGAATAGTTTCTGAGCTTTTGGGTCTGACCCTAAGGCTTTTATGTCACACTTGCTTGCGCCTGTCTTAGCTTCTTTGAGGGCTTGTTTGCTTAGCTTCTTTGAACTGGTTTGTTGTCGATGCATGGATCCGATTTAGCAATCCATGCCCGACTTCTTTGCCCATTTCCAAGTAGTTGACCGATGTCAATCTTTTTCAATTATTTAAAGTAATCTTCTTTTTTGGACCTTGGTCAGGTCTCTTTTAGAGATTACTTTTATAACCGGTTTGTGGGAGACCGACTTCTTCATGTCGATTTCTTCTAAGTTACTTCGTAATCCTCTTTCTTGGACCTTTGTCAGGTCTTTTTCAGGGATTACTTTTATAACTTTCCGTTGTAGGAGAACGACTTCTTTATGTCGATTTCTTCTAAGTTACTTCGTAATCCTCTTTCTTGGACCTTTGTCAGGTCTCTTTCAGGGATTACTTTTATAACTTTCCGTTGTAGGAGACCGACTTCTTTATGTCGATCTCTTCTAAGTTACTTCGTAATCCTCTTTCTTGGACCTTTGTCAGGTCTCTTTCAGTGATTACTTTTATAACTTTCCGTTGTAGGAGACCGACTTCTTTAGGTCGATCTCTCTCTAGGTTATTTTTGTAATCCTCTTTCTTGGACCTTTGTCAGGTCTCTTTCAGGGATTACTTTTATAACCTTTTTATTTTGGGCTGACTTTGTTAGGTCGAGCCCTTCTAAGTTAAAGTAATCCTCTTTAATAGAGTTGGCCAGACCTCTTTCCAGGGTTTACTTATAACTTGGGTTGACTTGGTCCGACTTCTGGACGTCGGCCAGTCTTTAAGTTATTATTTTAGCTATCCGTAAGACATCGTCAGGTTCTATTTTGGATTGCTTTCGATAACTTCTTACATTATTCTGTGTTCATCTTTGCCGATTTGTAGAAAGTGGTTGGCATCTTTGGATCGTCCTTTGGGTGAATCGCGCTTTCACCTTTATCGGACGGTTTATTTTTATCGTGGTCGTGCAGTGAAATTGTTTTTCACTTTCTGCCCACCTGTCGCTTTATAATCGGATGATGAATTCTTCAGATTAATGCGTCTTGAATTCTTTGTAGAATATCTAAATAAACTTTATTCAAAGTAAAAGTGCAAATATATATATGTGGGAATTTTTTCATCCCTTTAAGTCGGATAGTGTTTGGGTCTCAGCTTGGTGCCTCATCAAAAAACCTTTTCAGGAAAAAGAGTGCATCCAATAATGAGATCTGTTACCTTCCTAACTGTAGTACCTTCTTAGGTTTCAAGCGTGCCATGATCTGGGAAGCTCTCGTCCATCGAGTTCGGACACTCTGTAGTAGCCCTTCCCCAGTACTTCTACAACTCGGTAGGGTCCTTTCCAGTTTGCTGCCAGTTTTCCTTCTCCTGGTCGAGTTGTTCCGATATCATTTCGGATTAGGATGAGATCGTTTTCTGTGAAACTTCTTGGCACTACCCTTTGATTATATTTGGAAGCCATTCGGCGCTTTAGAGCTTCTTCCCTGATCCGAGCTCTTTCTTGGATTTCAGGTAGTAGGTCAAGCTCTTCCCTCTGAAGTTGAGAGTTTGCTCCCTCATTGTAATGAACTACTTTAGGCGATCCTTCCTCAATTTCTACTGGAATCATTGCCTCTATTCCGTATGCTAAACGGAAGGGGGATTCCTTCGTGGTGGAGTGTGGCGTCGTTCGATATGCCCATAGGACCTGTGGAAGCTCTTCTGCCCAAGCTCCTTTTGCATCTTGTAATCTCCATTTTAATCCGACCAATATGACTTTGTTGGCAGCTTCGGCCTGTCCATTGGCTTGTGGATGTTCCACGGAGGTGTATTGATGTTTTATATTTAAGTCGGCTACTAGTTTTCTGAAGCCTGCATCTGTGAATTGAGTGCCATTATCTGTGGTTATTGAATATGGAACCCCGAACCTTGTGACGATGTTTCTATATAGGAATTTCCGGCTTCTTTGAGCGGTAGCGTTGGCTAGGGGCTCTGCCTCGATCCACTTTGTAAAATAGTCTACCCCTACTATGAGAAATTTAACTTGTCCTGACCCCTAGGGGAAGGGGCCAAGAAGGTCGAGCCCCCACCTGGCAAATGGCCAAGGGGAAGTTATGCTGATGAGCTCTTCTGGCGGGGCGATGTGAAAGTTGGCATGTTTTTGACATGGTGGGCATTTCTTTACAAATTCTGTAGCTTCTTTCTATAGAGTTGGCTAATAAAACCCCGCCCGGAGCACTTTTTTGGCGAGAGCTCGTGCTCCGAGATGATTGCCACAAATGCCGCCGTGTACTTCTTCTAACACTTCCTTTGTGTGGGAGGTCGGTACACATTTCAGTAATGGTACTGAGATCCCTCTTTTGTACAGGATGTTGTTTATAATGGTGTAGTACTGTGCCTCCCTTTTTAGCCTTTTTGCCTCTTTTTCTTCTGTGGGGAGTGTTCCTGCTCTGAGGTAGTTAATTATAGGAGTCATCCATCCTTGGTCCTGGCTTGTTATGGCTAGGACTTTTTTCTCTTCCGAGATTGACGGGTTCTGTAACATTTCCTGGATGAGGCTTCTATTGTTGTCCCCTGGTTTGGTGCTGGCTAGTTTCGAGAGTGCGTCAGCTCGGGCATTTTGTTCTCGGGGCATGTGGTATATCTTATATTCCCCGATTTGTCCGAGTTGTTGCTTGGTCTTATCCAAATACCTTTTCATGGTGGGATCTTTGGCTTGGTAGCTCCCTGTTATTTGTGATGTGACAACTTGCGAATCGCTGTAGATGTTGAGTTTCCGAGCTCCAACCTCTTCAGCCAACTTCAAACCAGCTAGCACTGCTTCGTATTCTGCCTGGTTATTTGAAGCCGGGAACCCGAACTTGAGGAAGAGCTCAACTTGGGTTCCCTGGTTGCTTTCTATTATCACTCCTGCGCCGCTTCCAGTTTTATTTGAAGAACCGTCCACATAGAGATTCCACTTTGTGAGGGTTTCCAGGGCATCTGTGAATTCTGCGATAAAGTCAGCCAGATATTGTGACTTAATGGCCGTCCGAGCTTCATATTGGAGGTCAAACTCTGACAGCTCGACTGCCCATTGTAGAATTCTACCTGCTAAATCTGTTTTCTGCAATATTCCTTTTAAGGGCTGGTTAGTGCGAACTTTGATGGTGTGGGCCTGGAAGTAAGGGCGGAGTCGTCTAGATGTTAGAATGAGAGTATATGCAAATTTTTCTATTTTCTGATAGTTCAGCTCGGATCCCTGTAGTGCTTTACTAATGAAGTAGACGGGTTGTTGTCCATTTTCGTCTTCTCTGATTAGTGCTGACGCTACTGCCCGGCTTCCTACTGCGAGATATAATATGAGTGGTTCTCCTTTTCGTGGTCGGGAGAGGATAGGTGGTTGTTCTAAGAACTTTTTAAAGTCTTGGAAGGCTTGCTCACATGCTGTCGTCCACTCGAACTGCCTTCCCTTTCTTAAAGTAGCATAGAAGGGGAGAGATCTTATCGCGGCTCCTGCTAAGAATCGGGATAGGGCTGCCAATCTCCCGTTGAGTTACTGTACTTCTTTGACACAGGTTGGGCTCTTCATGTTGAGTATGGCCTGACATTTGTTTGGATTTGCTTCAATTCCTCTTTGTGTGAGCATGAAACCTAAGAATTTGCCTGCTTCTACCGCAAAGGTGCATTTTGTTGGATTGAGTCGCATGTCATGCTTCCTTATGGTGTCGAATACTTGGGGGTAGGTTGTCGAACCATCGAATGGCTGTCTTTGTGAGAGTTGTTGGGAAGACTTTGCAGCGAACAGCATCTGGGGCGTCGGTGAGGTACATTCTGCTTCTGAAGTTACTGAGGTGGTGGTTGGGATCCGTGGTGCCATCATACAGGGTCATATCCGGGAGTTTGAAGTCTTTTGGAATTTTGGTTTTCATGATTTCCCTGGTGAACGGGTCTTGCTCTTTGCGTGAATTTTCTTCGAAATTGGCCCGAGGGGTTTTTAATTTGAGATCGGCTTCTAATTGCTGTAGTTTTTCTTCCAACTCCCGACGTTACTGCATCTCTCTTTGTAGATCCCTTCCGATTTCCCGTTGTTGTTGAGTTTCTTTTTCCAGTTGTTTTAGGCGATCTAGGAGCGCTTCTATTGCCCCTGAATTTGGCGAGTCTTTGTCTTTGTTGATTTCTGGAGTGTCTTGTAGCGTGACATCCGCGTTCTTGTGCGGTGTTCTCTCTTCCAGACCCGAATCGTGGTCGTTGTTATGGTTGTCCGCCATGGTGATGGGATGACTTCCAGGTTCCCCGGCAACGGCGCCAATGTTCCGAGGGTTACCTGAAACTGTAGGTCGATCTCGGATGAGATTTCCTGTACTGGTCAGAGATAGCGTGTCCGGCCGGCCTGTGGCGGCCGGAGCTGTTGTGTCTGACTTGTTGGACTTGCTACACTGCTGATCCTTGGCCACCAGAGGGTGGGGGTTACCTGCAAGAGACTCCGATGCTTAAGTTAGCATGGGTATTAAGCAGGTTTTTTTAGTAGAATCAGAGTATGAGTTATACCTGGGTGCTCCAGTGTATTTATAGTAGTGTGGGCTGACCTTTCTGATAAGATAAGTTAGTTATCTTATCTTATCTTGTCCTGTTTTGGATGAAGTCAGCTTATCTTCAAGGGAACTGCCTTTATCTCTGTAGGCTGGGATTTGCCTTTGGATTTGGGTCGTGTTCCTCTATTTGGGCCCTTTATTGGGCTTTTCTGTCGATTTGGCCGAGCTCTTCTAGAAGAGGTCGGGTAGTCTGACCTGAAGAGGTTGGTCGCTTTATCGCCAATCATCCCGGGTCGGGTAGCTCGACCCAGGGTATGAACAAGTACAATTCTTACGAGATAATGTCGATCTCTTCGCATGGAAAGCCGCAGACATGCCAGGCATAGACCCCAAGCTAATGTGCCACAAGTTGGCAGTCTATCTAGGATCTCGGCCGGTACAGCAAAGACGAAGAAAAGTTGGGCCAGAGCGATCCCAAGCTGTGGAAGAACAGGTACAAGCATTACTGGAGGCAGGATTCATAAGAGAGGTCAAGTACCCACTATGGCTAGCCAACATCGTCTTGGTGGGAAAATCAAATGGGAAGTGGCGAATGTGCACCGATTACACCGATCTCAACAAAGCCTGCCCAAAAGATCCTTACCCACTCCTAAGTATCGACGCTCTGGTCGATGCTTCCTCCGGATATAGATACATCTCGTTTATGGATGCATATTCGGGATACAACCAAATTCCCATGTATCCACCAGATCAAGAAAAGACCTCGTTTTTAACGCCAAAAGCAAACTACTGCTACATTGTGATGCCTTTCGGTCTCAAGAATGCGGGAGCTACTTATCAAAGGCTAATGAATAGTCTTCTCAGATCACATCGGGAAAATCATGGAAGTCTATGTGGACGACATGTTGATAAAGACACAAAGTGAAGAGACATTGTTATCCGACCTGGCTCAAGTGTTTGACACTATAAGGAAGCATGACATGTGACTCAATCCCGCAAAATGCACCTTTGCAGTAGAAGCGGGCAAATTTTTAGGTTTCATGCTCACACAAAGAGGAATTGAAGCAAATCCGGATGAATGTCAAGCCATACTCAACATGAAAAGCCCAACCTGTGTCAAAGAAGTACAGCAACTCAACGAGAGATTGGCCGTCCTATCCAGGTTCTTAGCAGGATCAGCGATAAGATCTCTCCCCTTCTATGCTACTTTAAGAAAGGGAAAGCAGTTCGAATGGACAACAGAATGTGAACAAGCCTTCCAAGACTTCAAGGATTTCTTAGGACGGCCACCTATCCTATCTCGGCCACGAAAAGGAGAACCGCTCATATTATATCTCGCAGTAGAAAACCGGGCAATAGCCTCAGCACTAGTCAAAGAAGACGAAAGTGGGCAACAACCCATCTACTTCATTAGTAAAGCGCTACAGGGATCCGAGTTGAACTACCAGAAAATAGAAAAGTTTGCCTATACTCTCGTTCTAACATCTCGACGACTTCGCCCGTACTTCCAGACTCACACAATTAAGGTTCGAACTAACCAGCCCATAAAAGGAATATTGCAGAAAACAGATTTAGCAGGCAGAATTTTACAATGGGCAGTCGAGTTATCCGAGTTCGACCTCCAATATGAAGCTTGGACGGCCATCAAATCACAGTATCTGGCTGACTTCATCGCAGAATTCACAGATGCCCCGGAAATCTCCACAGAATGGAATCTCTTTGTGGACGGTTCTTCAAATAAAACTAGAAGCAGCGCAGGTGTGATAATAGAAAGCAACCAAGGAACCCAAGTTGAGCTCTCCCTTAAATTTGGGTTCCTAGCCTCAAACAATCAGGCGGAATATGAAGCGTTATTAGCTGGTTCGAAGCTGGCTAAAGAGGTTGGAGCTCAAAAACTCAACATTTACAGCGATTCACAAGTAGTCAACTCACAGATAACAGGGAGCTACCAAGCCAAAGATCCCACCATGAAAAAATATTTGGATAAAACCAAAGAACAGCTTGGACAACTCGGGGAATATAAGATCCGCCACATACCCCGCGAACAAAATGCCCGAGCTGACGCACTCTCGAAACTAGCCAGCACCAAACCAGGGGGCAACAATAGAAGCCTCATCTAGGAAATGCTACAGAACCCGTCAATCTTGGAAGAGGAAAGAGTCCTAGCCATAACAAGTCAGGACCAAGGATGGATGACCCCCATAATTAACTACCTCAAAACAGAAACACTCCCTACAGAAGAAAAGGAGGCAAAGAGGTTAAAAAGGGAGGCACAGTACTACACTATCATAAACAACATCCTGTACAAAAGAGGGATCTCAATACCATTACTAAAATGTGTGCCGACCAACAACATAAAGGAAGTGCTAGAAGAAGTACACGGCGGCATTTGCAGCAATCATCTTGGAGCACGAGCTCTCGCCAAAAAAGTACTCCAGGCGGGATTTTATTGGCCAACTCTACAGAAAGAAGCTACAGAATTTGTAAAGACATGCCCACCATGTCAGAAACATGCCAACTTTCACATCGCTCCGCCAGAAGAGCTCATCAGTGTAACTTCGCCTTGGCCGTTTGCAAAATGGGGACTTGATCTTCTCGGACCCTTCCCCCAGGGATCAGGACAAGTTAAATTCCTCATAGTAGGGGTAGACTATTTCACAAAGTGGATCGAGGCAGAGCCCCTAGCCAACGCCACTGCTCAAAGAAGCCGGAAATTCCTATATAGAAACATTGTCACAAGGTTCGGGGTTCCGCACTCCATCACCACAGACAATGGCACTCAATTCACAGAAGCAGGCTTCAGAAAGTTAGTAGCCGACTTAAACATAAAGCACCAGTACACCTCCGTGGAACATCCGCAAGCCAATGGACAGGCTGAAGCTGCCAACAAAGTCATATTGGCCGGGTTAAAACGGAGATTACAAGACGCAAAGGGAGCTTGGGCAGAAGAGCTTCCACAAGTTCTATGGGCGTATCGAACGACGCCACACTCCACCACAAAGGAATCCCCCTTCCGGTTAGCATACAGAATAGAGGCAATGATTCCAGTAGAGATTGAGGAAGGATCGCCTAGAATGGTTCATTATAATGAGGGAGCAAATTCCCAACTTCAAAGGGAAGAGCTCGACCTACTACCTGAAATCCAAGAAAGAGCTCGGATCAGGGAAGAAGCACTAAAGCGTCGACTGGCTTCCAAATATAATCAAAGGGTAGTGCCGAGAAGTTTCACAGAAAATGATCTCATCCTAATCCGAAATGATATTGGAACAACTCGACCAGGAGAAGGAAAGTTGGCAGCAAACTGGAAAGGACCCTACCGAGTCGTAGAAGTACTTGGGAAGGGCTACTACAGACTGTCCGAACTCAATGGACGAGAGCTTCCCAGATCATGGCACGCCTGCAACCTAAGAAGTTACTACAGCTAGAAAAAGTAAAGATCTCACTACTGGATGCACTCTTTTTCCTGAAAAGGTTTTTTAATGAGGCACCAAGTTGAGACTCAGACACTATCCGACTTAAAGGGATGAAAAATTCCCACATGTATATATTTGCAATTTCCTTTAATAAAATATATTTTAGATATTTTACAAGTTTTCAAGACGCATTAATCTGAAGCATTCATCGTCCGATTATAAAGCAACAGATCGGCATAAAGTGAAAAGCAACTTTACTGCACGATCACGATAAAGACAATCGTCCGATAAAGGTGAAAACGCGATTCACCTAAAAGACGATCTAAAGATAGCAACCACCTTCTACAAATCGGCAAAGATGAACACAGAATAATGTAAGAAGTTATTGAAAGTGATCCGAAAAAGAACCTGACGAGGTCTTATGGATTGTTAAATAATAACTTAAAGACTGGCCGACGTAAAGTAGTCGGACCAAGTCAACCCAAGTTACAAGTAAACCTTGGAAAGAGGTATGCCCAACCCTATTAAAGAGGATTACTTTAACTTAGAAGGGCCCGACATAACAAAGTCAGCCCAAAATGAAAAAGTTATAGAAGTAATCCCTGAAAGAGATCTGATAAAGATCCAAGAAAGAGGATTACAAAATAACTTAGAAGAGGACGACGTAAAGAAGTCGGCCTCCTACAAAACAAGTTATAAAAGTAATCCCTGCAAGAGACCTGACAAAGGTCCAAGAAAGAGGATTACAAAAATAACTTAGAAGAAGACGACGTAAAGAAGTCGGCCTCCTACAAAACAAGTTATAAAAGTAATCCCTGAAAGAGACCTGACAAAGGTCCAAGAAAGAGGATTACAAAAATAACTTAGAAGAGGACGACGTAAAGAAGTCGGCCTCCTACAAAACAAGTTATAAAAGTAATCCCTGAAAGAGACCTGACAAAGGTCCAAGAAAGAGGATTACAAAAATAACTTAGAAGAGGACGACGTAAAGAAGTCGGCCTCCTACAAAACAAGTTATAAAAGTAATCCCTGAAAGAGACCTGACAAAGGTCCAAGAAAAAGGATTACAAAAATAACTTAGAAGAGAACGACGTAAAGAAGTCGGCCTCCTACAAAAACCAAGTTATAAAAGTAGTCCTTAAAAAGAGATCTGGCAAAGATTCAAAAAAGAGGACTACAAAAATAACTGGAAAAGAGGACTAACATAAAGAAATCGGTTATGAAAGTGCTAAAGATACAAGCAAAAGCGAGAAAACCGAAAAACAAGTTGGACCCACACAGCCACAACCTCAAAGGATCCAAGCTACAAACAATAAGTACAAAGCAATCCAAAGAGGCCGAGCCGCAAGATTCCAACACTCTCAAAAACCAGAAGAGATACCAAGTTAAATGCAAAAAAGCGTGATATAATCTACAAAAGATAAAAAGCTTCAGAGGCCACCAAAACTACCTCAAAAAGCTAGAAAGCTACCTTTGTTTTTCAAAATAAAAGTTGCTAGGCAAGCGACTAGAAAGTGTCAGCAGTTAACAAAACAATAAAGAGTTTAAAAGCCCACAAGCTGGGCCAGCTACACAAATGTTCAGAGAGAAATCAGCAAACATCGGGAGCCTTCTTGGCAGCATCATTAGGGGGAGAAGGAGGGCGAGTCTGAATAGGCACAGCATCCACAGTTCCATCCTCTCGGTTCAGAATCTGGCAATCCAGATCGGCTACAACCGGAGGAGCTGAAGAAGTCGACACTTTGGCAGAGGACACAGGGGGAGGTTCAACATCATCATCCTCGTCATCAGGGACAATCTTGCCATCCCTGACAACGTTATCCAGGCTGAAGAGGGTAAGGTCGGCTTCGGGAGCAATAACCCGAACTTGTTCCTTCAGGTTCTCGTAAGCAGCAGTCACGCTATCAACGATATGATCCTGAAGCTCAAAGTAATCTTCCCGGGCACTCTCCAGCTCCCCCCTCAGACGCATCACCTCCCGATAAGACGTAACGTAGCTATCTTTATGCATCAGTGCCGTGTCCTCGGCCAGCCGCACAGAAGCTGCCAAAGCAAGAGAATTCGCCTTCTCGTTCTCCAAATCCTTCTCCAACTTGGCAACCTTTACCTCAAGCTCCTCTTTAAGGCCCTTCATCCGGTCAAACTCCTGCTTCGCCTCCTCCATAAACTCTTTGGTGGCATGGAGAGGAATATTCTGAGCAGTTTGGTACAAAGCAGCCCCCATATACGCTATTTTTACACTGTTTCGGGCCATAAATTTCAGATGGCGAAGGATAGACACATCGTCCATAGGAAGAGCACCGTAGGGACCGATTTTCTGATCCACGAATTCGATCACATTGAAGTCGGGAGCATCAAAGTTGAAAGGCTCAGCCGTTTTTTGTTTCTTATTGGGAGGAGCGCCAGAAGGAGCGGCAAAAATTGGTGGAGGGTCAGCCAGACGAACTCGAAGAGTGGGGATCACCTTCCTCGCCCCAGGAGAACTCAGCATGGACGGCTTCACACGCACTTGGGAAGATCCCTCCCCGGCCGCCTTGGCCGAGATGTTTTTAGCAGCAGTCGCCTTCTGTGCTCTTTTAAAAGCCTTCATGGATTCATTATTCTTCATTGCCTCTGCAAATAAAACACAACAGTAAGAAATTAAGCTACAAGTCAGAGAGGCATTTACAAGCAATATAAACAGATAATAAAGGGAAAATCAGGAACGCAAAATATCCAGCTCGGTTTGAAGAAGAGAAGGATTGGTTAAAAATTTCTTTGTATCAAGATAGGGAGGTTGACCCTAGTGTTCTTCCAAGACGGTCACAAAAGCTCGCTCAGTTTCATCCAACATCTTCCACGTGTATCTGGACACTCTCACATCTTTTTGCCATTCCAAGGGAAAGGCGGGCTCATCATTTTCATCCAGAAAAAAGGGCCGAGCTCCTTCAACAGCTCGGACCTTGAAAAAGTAATTTTTAAAATCGCGAACGACTCGTCAAACATGGAGAAGACTTTCTTCCCCTGGGAAGATCGAAAGGAGACCCAAGCTGCCTTCTTTTTTACTACTCCAGGCTTCGTCAAAACAAATAGATAGAAGAAGAGAGATTGCGAGGCAGGAATACTGAAACCATCACACAACAATTGAAAAATTTTCATGAAACCCCAGGAATTAAGGTGAAGTTGAGAGGGAGCAACATTACAGGACCATAACAGGTTGGTCTCAAATTCAGTAAAAGGGAGGGTGATACCCAGCTGACCAAAGAAGAAGTCATAAGCATAGAAATAAGGGCGATCTCTAACAACCCGAGTAGAGAAACAAACTCTCTCTTCAGAAGAGGGAGGTACAAGTTCATAATTCTTTTCATCACCAGCACTACTACAGACCCTATGAAACTGCCTAAGCTACACACAAAACTCGGAATCAACTAAAGAGACACACATAAGAACCATTGAGTCCACCCAATCGGCCATGCCCTCAGGAACCTGGGAAGACATCTCTACAACGTTATTGCGAGAAGACATGAGACCAACTAATCCTACAATAAGAAAAGAAGAATGGATTACTAAAAAACATCTCGGACAAAGGGTGAAACAACTCGACTAATATGATACAGAAGAACAAAAAGGAAAGAAAAACCCCAAGACTTAAACCAAAGTCTTGGGGCATCCTTTGGAGGCAGTAACAAAGCACAGTTTCAGGAAAAAACTACCGCTTACATTCCAGCATCTCTCAAACAAGAATAGAAGACCTCAAACAGCGAGCATTTTCATAGGAGAAAGACAAAACGCAAAAAGCACAGAAAGTCATCAAAACCACTATCTTCATACAGTCTATCAGTAAAGAACAAGCATGCATCCCCAAACATCGAAGCACGACAAGTAGAAAGCGTCAAAGATACTTTCTTTTTTAGGATCAAACAAAATTATCACTCAAAGCTTCGAAACCAAAAGCACTAGCAACAGGAAAAGCGAAAAATCATGCAAAGAGGCAAAGAAACTATAGAACATACCACGATCAGGCATAAGCAAAGGCAGAAAGATCCAAACTTTCTCCAGCCAAAATCAAAACTTTCTCAAAATAAATGGCGTAAAGGAAGGAAGAAAGAAGAACCAAACCTGGAAAATGGGAGAAAAGCTGCAAAAGAAAGCAGAAAAACGGAAGGCAAAATCCAGAATCACCCCTCTTCCACGAAAACAGCAACAAAGCAAGCGTCGTAGGAAGGAGCTATGGACTCAAAGCTAGAAACAGAAAGCGAGAGAGTAAAGGGAGAAGTTACGAAGAAAGAGTGAAGAAGAGAAACTGTTTCCTGAGTGTAAAGTTCAAAAATAAAGAAGTTAAGGGAAACGGGGCAATTAATGCCAAATTAATTGGGGCATTAAACCCTCACACGTTCCCCATAACAAGGCGCTAATACAAAAGCACGCGCTTTAGGAGGAAAACGTTCTACATTCAAAAAAGTTCTACAAAAGAGGAAGTCGACAAAATGCTCGAGTTCGGCTTCACCCGAGAAGGATCGAATCCTAAAACCAAGACTCGACCTCCAAAAGAAAGACCGAGCTCGAGCAGGGGCACTGTTCATACCCTGGGTCGAGCTATCCGACCCGGGAACATCAGCGACAAAGCGACTGACCTCTTCAGGTCAGACTATCCGACCTCTTCCCAAAAGAGCTCGTCCAAATCGACAGGAAAGCCCGAAAAATGGGCCCAACTCAAGGAATACGACCCAGATCTAAAGGCAGTCCAAGCCTATAGAGATAAGGGCGGTTCCATTGAAGATAAGCTGACCTCGCCAAAAGATAAGATAAGATAGGATAACTAACTTATCTTATCTAAAAAGGTCACTCTACAACTACTATAAATACACTGAAGCATCCAGGTATAACTCATACTCTGATTCTACTAAAAACCTGCTTAATACCCGTACTAACTTAAGCATCGGAGTCTCTTGCAGGTACCCCCCACCCTCCAGTGACCAAGGATCAGCAGTGCAGCAAGTCCAACAAGTCAGACACAACAGCTCCGGCCGCCACCAGCCAGCCGGATACGCCATCTCCGACCAGTACAGAAGATCTTATCCGAGATCGACCTCCAGTTTCAGGTAACCCTCGGAACATATATTTTCTTCGGTTTCTTGGTCACAATCCCCTTTTCAGTGCTTCCCTTGGTTATCTTCACTTCTTTGATTTCAATATATGGGTGTTGTGTGATGGTTAGAGTGTACCCTTCATCAAGAACTTCTTGAATTGGTGGTTCAATAAACTCACCCTCTATGCCACTCTCTGCTTCATTGGAGTGTAGATTCCCATAATTGTCTTCATCCCTTGCAACCTCCCTTGTTTGTGCATCTTCCTTCTTTGTTGGTGCATCAACCTCCTTTGTTTTTGCATCTTTCTCTTCTTCTATATGTGAGGGTGGAAATTTCTCTAATTCACTGGAGTATAAACTCCTTTTATTGATTTCTTCACTTTCTTCCATAGGATCTTGCATTATATCTCTTGGGAAGGAATTTGCTTGCTTCTCTTCCTGTGACTTGATAATTGACTGCACATGTTTCTCTACATTTTTGACACTTGTCTTTATATCATGTATGCATTCTTTCATGAGAAGCTCAAGATCTGATGGCATTTGAAATGAATAAGGAGATGGTGGCTCTTGATATGAATAAGAAGGAGATGATGATTCTTGATAAGAGTAAAAAGATGATGGTTCTTGGTATGAATAGGGAGATAGTGGCTCTTGATGTGGGTAGAAAGATGATGGTTCTTGATATGGGTAGAGAGGTGGTGGTTCTTGGTAAAATATGGAGATGGTGGTTCTTGATAGTTGGAATATGGAGTACTGAAGTTTCTTTCGTTTTGACTTTGCTAACCAAAATTTGAGTAGTTCCTCCATTCACAATAATGTGAATCACTCCTTGGGTGTGAGTAGTAACCCATGTGATCTCTCTCCATTATTTTTCTTAGCACAAAACAATAAAAAGAATTAAACGCACCATGTGGTAAAAAGGAAAGCAAAGAAGAAAGAACAGAATTCTTTTTTTTTTTTTGAGAAGAAATAAAATAAAGAATCAAAATAAAAGAAGAATTCAAAAATAAATAAAAAGAGGTCAACTAGAAATTCAAAAATTAAACAAAGAAAAATACTAGTATTTAAAAAAAATATTTTTAAAAGAAAACTTACTACGGGACACCAAACTTAATTTCAGAAATTAAGGAAAAATACTATTGCTATTTATTTATTTAGATTTTTTTTCGAAAATAATAAAACAAAATTTAAATAAAATTAAAATTAAAATGCCTAATTTAAGCAATCAAACAACTGATAGTTGTTAATCACAGTCAATCCCCGGCAACGGCGCCAAAAATTTGGTGCGGAATTTAAAACCCACAAACTAACTGGCAAGTGCACCGGGTTGTACCAAGTAATACCTCAGGTGAGTGAGGGTCGATCCCACGAGGATTGAAGGACTAAGCAACAATAGTTAATTGAATTACTTAGTTAGGCAAACAGAAAATAATGTTTGAGAGTTCAAAAGCATTAATTAATAAATTTAGATGTTTGAAGATAGGCAGGTGAATAAGTTGGGAATAAAATATTGAGAAACAGTTAAGACTTCAGAGTTATCTATTTTCTGGATTGACTTTTCTTATTAATTTATTTTAATCATGTAAGATTTAATTCATGGCAAACTATATGTGACTAGATCCTAATTCCTTAGACCTTTCTAATCTCCTCTAAAATTCATTAACTGCCAATTCCTTGGTCAATTAATTCCAATTAGAAGCTGCATGATCAAATTCCAGTTTATATGCCACAAAAACTCTAATTACCCAAAAATAAAAGGATTATATGTCACGTATCCCATTAAATCCAGATAATTAAAATTTAGGAGAATATGTTTTCAAACTGCAAGTAAAGAGCTTTTCCAAGTTATACAAGAACTCAAATAGAAAGAGGGTCATACTTCCGTTCCACCCAAATTCATAAGATAAAGAGCGAAAACAATTCTTAAATTATAAATTCATACATGAATTAAAATAGAAAAAGCAATAAAATCAATCCATACAAATAGACAGAGCTCCTAACCTTAACAGTGGAGGTTTAGTTGCTCATGGTTCAGAGAAAAATAAGGATTGTAAATTGGAATGGAATAATGTTGTGTTCTGAGACGGATTGAAAAATTAACTAATTGGAATCCTTTTTATATCTAATCCTAATAATTTAAAATCTAATTTTTAAAACTAAATAATATCTTTTCCTATTTTAAAATAATATTTAAATTTAAATTAGAATTAATTAACAAGTCTTTAGTTGATGGGTGGGACCACTTGTTTTATCCATTCTGTAGCTTCTAATCTGTGTTTTCTGGGCTGGAAACTAGATCAAAACAGCCCAGAAATCGCCTCCAGCATTTTTTCTGCGTTTTCTGCACGTGGCACATGTCACGCGTACGCGTCGATGGTCTTTTCTGCGAGTCACACGCACGCGTCAGGTACGCGCACACGTCGCTAAGAAACTTCGCTTTTCACGCGTACGCGTCAGGCACGCGTACGCGTCGTTCCTCGCTGGTCAGCTCCTTAGTTTCTTTTCTTTTTCTGCAGAAACTCCATCAAATCCATCCGAATACTACCTAAAATTTTAAATATAATTGCAAACGACTCAAAGTAGCATCCATAGTGGCTAAAAGATAATTATTTCTTGATAAAAGTTAACAAATTAAATGCAAATTCACTAGGAAAAGATAGGAAAGATGCTCACACATCAATACCAAACCCCGGAGTACTATTCAGATTAACCCACCCTCCTTTCCAAACTCCTTTAGCTTGAAAAAGAGAAAAGAACAAGTCTACAGATGGTTCTTCCTCAAGAAACTCCATCAAATTTTCAAAGCATCGTAAGAACTCCCAACCATTGGGATGAAGTTGTGGCGCTGCACAGTTTAGCTGTTTTAAAAGCTGACACTCAAACGCCGTAAAAGGAAACTTCACCCTAAGCTCTTCTAGAACACAACTATGCATGTAGAAGTATTCGAACCCTTGCCCCCTATGATAAACCCTATCATCACTGCTACATGGCAATAACTCCACTTGCACCCCAGACCCAATTCTAACAATCTTAGACATATCTACCTCTTTAACAGTTGTCTCATCAACAAACAGAGACACTCGAGACTTCACAGCATCATTCACCCAGTCATACGACCAGTCAATCTTACCCTTATTCTCCTTTTCAAACCCCATGTACAGACACAAAAAGAAAAGCCGAGAGAAGAAGTAGGAAATGATAACTCAGAGAAAAAAAGAAAGAACATGCATACCTCTTTTACTTATTCTGTTTTCAAAATAGCAAAACCAAGCGTCAGATGTAGTCAAATCAAAGTCTCAATTGGAGCCCAACCATCCAATTAATCACATAACAAAAACTATTTCAATTCCAGCAACTGCTGCCTCAATGAAATCAAACGGCGCAAGTTGCATTGGAAATGACAATAGCTTTTAATTTTTTTAAATATCTTTCTCTCTCATGAGTCAGATGCGGACATGACTCCCCACGTCTAAAACCAAACACATTTTTTAATGAAATAAGTTGAATTGGGGGTTCCGTGGCTAACTCATTCAACCGAGTTATAACTCATAAAAAAGCTCAATCTGCTTCATTAAAAACTCCCCTCAGGCTAAACATGGGGCTATGATATGGCAGTTACAAATACGAGTTATAACTCGGTATCATATGTTACAGCTCGGTTTTTATGAGGTATAACTCGACCGAATAATACTTCAATCATAACGTCCGACCAAACAGTACAATAATCGGATATGTTACCAATCCTCTCCATTCCGAGCTAAATGCTCGGACAGTAACGAACGAAGATCTCAACATACAAAAAGCGAGGTAAAATATCTTCTTCTCTTACGATTAGAACACAATACTGACTTAAGCATTAGAGTGCCTTTGCAGGTACACTCCTCCCATCTTCATTGCTCACACCTCATACCCCGTCAAAAAAAAAAAAATCGGATTAGCAAGACCAACAATTCAGTATCAAATTAAAGGCGACAACTCGACAATCGTTCGTCACAAGAGCCGACTTGTTTCCCGAACACACAGGCAACAACAGATACCAAGAATAATTTCTTTTGTCTTCATCTATCTTCTTCTTTGTGCCTTTTATTCCTTCTCACTTTTTTTATATTTAATATGCAAATTTTTACTGTTTAAAAGTTTAAATTTTGAATTCAAAGATGATTTCATTTCTATATATTTCTTTCCATTATCCTCAAACTTTATTTTTTTTCCTCTCTTGCATTTTCCCCTAAGCTGCACAAGCGCTTCTTCAACATGGTGGCATATCTCGGAATCAAGAACGCAGGGCCGAAGAACACGAACGCGATACACTTACCCTTCGTTTGAATTCTTAATGCACCCATTAAATCCAATGAAATACATGTAATGAAGCTCTTCCAATTTTGATTCCATATTTGGAGGTGATAAAGCCTAACCCTTCAAAAAGTTTAAGCCCTTTAACAAATTCGCTAGTTCACTTGCGATATCTCGGATCTTAGTTATTTTTTAGTTCCTCTACTTTTTTGTGTTTCAACTTTTAACTACACTTGATGTTGTTTGCATAGGAAGATAGCAACAAAAGCGGATTCGATTGACAATGACGTTTATGGAGGCGACATGCACACCACGACGATGATGGTAATCTTCATTTATCATCTAATGAAATTGCATTATGGAAAATGACATTTGCCTCATTTGCTTGGATATCTTCCACCAAAGAAAAATTTCTCATAAATCATCCCTTCGTTACATTTTTCTGTCACGACCCGGCCCACAACCTAGCCTAGATCCAAGAAAGCTGGATATCCAAACGCAAACCCGACCCAGCATTCAACAGAAGACTTCCCTCTCCTGCTCTCCATGTTGCAAAGTGCAAACATGAGCTCGACCAAACCCTAAATCACTTTCTCATTCACCACTCACATTATCTACTCTCATCACTCATCACTTTTGTATTCTTCTTCTCCCACACACTCAAGACTCACACAGCGTCCACCATTCACAATTCTTCAATCTCCTGCCGTCCGCGATTAACTGCGGCTGGAACTCCGCCGTCCTCATTTCACCGCGCCTCGAGCTCCGCCGTGCACGATTCACTGCGCCTCAAGCTCCGTTGTCTCTCCGTCTTGAGGATCACCGCCTTCGTCTGACCAGCGTCGCAGCCGACCCGCCGTCCTGTTCTCCGAGCTCTGTGGTTTCGCCGTCCTCTTCTCTAGCCCTCCCCTTCGTGGTACCATTTTCTGCTTCTGTATTTTTTTTTTTTTTTGTCCCTGTAAACCCTGATAATAGTTCTTCAGAGAGTGCTGAGATTTGCATAGAAGGAAAAGAAGAAGAAAAAAACAAAAACAAAAACCAAAAGTTAGTTTTCCATAGGAAAGGAATCCTTGCCATTTCATCTTCTGTTTCCTTCTTCCTTGAATATTGCAGTTGTTAAGACAGTATAATAATTATTAGATTAATGACACCATCAGAATTTAAAAATCTGGTTTAAAGAAAAATTTTCTGCTCTAAGGGAAGGGGAAAAGGAAAATTGTGAATGCAATGGAAAAAAAAAAGTAACTATATATTAATAGATTTGATAATTTATGTCCAGATCAACGCTGCAAAACCTATCACAGGAAAAATGGCAAATGAAGAAGTGAAGCATCTCGAAGACTGCTCTGTTTCCAAGTAATTAAGCCCCATCTCATCTTTTCTGTTATGTGACCTTTCTCTTTGTTTTTGATACAATGATCACATTTTGTGTTTTTTCATGTTTTCAATATTTAGAGAAACCTCTCTTGACAGATATCTGGTGTGTGTGAGAAAGTTGTACTCAGATTTCATAGTCTACTAATGGGTCGATTAGAGGGACTGTTATTGGAAATGACATTAGTAACCCATTTGTTTATTACCTTGGTGATGAAAATGGCAAAAACTTTTTATGTTTCTTGTCCCTAACTCCCTATTACTCCCACTCTTGTGACATAAGGAATAAACTTTTCTGGTCCACCAAGGATAACTAGCAACGCAATAAGTAATGAAATGTTGACAATTCTTCAAGAAACTAATGCTTAGGAACACTAAGAGAGTAAGAGTATAGGGTAGACTGAAGCTTCAGTTAGAGTTGTATGTTGGAGTGGCATTCACATAAAATTCTAAAGGTGATGGAGTGGGTTTCTACACGTTGTATAGGGTTAAGGTGTTCAAAAAATTTCCATGATATTACTATGTCATTTAGTAGGGGGTTTTAAATATCATTAGGCATGAAATTTTATTACTTGTTATGCCATTTAGATTTAAATGCTTTTATTCATAGTTTACAGTGAGACACTTCGGTACCATTTGATTCATGTAACCAACTTTGTTTAGCATGAAAAGACTTTGATTTTGTTGTTTATGATTACACCATACTATCAAATTGATGCATAGAACTTGCCAATGCAGTGTTAAAAATATGAATAGCTATATTTTCTGATGAAGTTAGTGTTGAATTGAAATCACGATGCTCATTGTCATGTTCACTCTATTTCTGTGGATTTGCATCAATCCGCTGAAACAACTACTTAGAGGAATACTTTTGGGGCCATTGATGATTCTTCACTGCTGCAATGGCACTTTTGTCCCCTTGGTTACTCCCTAACTGATTCCAATCTCCTTTCTATATATCTCTTGCTTTGTAGTTGTTAGGTGATTCCATGAGCAACCATGAATTGTAGTGAGGCTGGTACCTTGGTGCATCTTCTAAATGGTTTTAGTCTCGCTGTTCCCTAGTATAGAAAGATTATCAATAATATTCCTCTTTTTGGCAAAGTTTCTTTTGTCCACTCGTTACTGTTTAATTTTCTAGCTTTTCTACATGCGTCTTTCGAAAATATTCATTCAAAAATGTTACTGAAATGGAATGTTTTAAGTGCATTGGGCACTTGGGTATTCTCAGTGGCAGGAGCTCTGCTGGCGATTCCGGTGGGGATAAAGCGCAAATCTCTGGCACCCCTTGTATTCTTTGGCACTACTGGTACTATGCTGGATATTATTATGGGAATTAGTGCTTGCGAAAGGGAACATGCGGAGCGCCAAATGAAGTTGCTAGATGCTCAAAGAGCTGCAACCGACACTTCTTTGGTGGAGGCAAAGACGGATTCATAGTCAGTATATATCTTTCTAAGTTGTCAAATTTGTTTGGTTTATTGTAACAAACCAAATGCACTTCTCTGGTGGTCCATGGTCAAATGTTCTAATTGATGCTTTTGGAATTTTACCTTTTAAGATATGTAAATTAAAGCAGGTTAATAAGAAAGCATTCCTTTGCCCATTTATAAATTGCATAAATGTTTGGTTTTCTTTTACCATTATTAGATAATGGTAATGGAAAAACGACCTTATTGGATTCTTTGTAAACTCAGTGAGGCGAACGTTTAAGTATACTTTTATTTTATTAAGGGTCATCTTTTTAGACTTAATGACGATTTGAGTTCATCGATATGAGTTGGTTCCAGTTGCATAATATAATTCCAAACCCATCATCCTTATTTAAGTTGAGAGCAACAAGGATTTCAAATTTGAGAATAATTGAACCATAACTATACCGTCACATCCAGAATACTGTATCTTAATATTCAAAGACATTACATTGCGAAGAAGGGAGCCATTGCAGAGATGAATCTTGCTCTCCAAGAGTTTTTGTGCTTTTTGTTGTACAAGAGAAGAGGAAATAGATCCCCGTATACTATTTTCACCAAACTTTTTAAATTATGCATAGTTTCTAATAATTTATTTTAGATAAATCGCATAGCATGAGAAAATAGTGACAAATTATATATGAAAATTCAACATGAAAGAATCCACATTCTGAAATAAGTACATTATTAATTAACTATGTAAGTAAAGCATCCAAACTTAATCTTAAAATGGTGATTGCTATAGTGTTTATAATTGTTTGTCTAACTTACCAAAAAGTTTAAAAATTAATATTTAAATTTAAAAGTATAAAAGTAAATAATGATTAAATATTTAAAATTTATAAAAAGTAAGTTAGACAAAAGTTAAGTATCAAATTAAAGGCATCATAGAATTTGCCTTCTAAAATATACTGAAGGTAAATCAATGATATTCTATATGCAACTCTGCCTAAGAAATGTAGTTAAAAAAGTATTACAATAATTTTGCAAGTACCCTTAATTATACGCAATTAGCTAATTAAAATTGGAATAATACCAACCTTTTAGACTGAAAGACGTATCATAGGTAATTTTAAAAGCAGGATCCTAAAAATGAGCTAAATCCATAAGGCGAGACTTAATATATATGATGAAGAATTCCTGAATATGTATCAAACGTGCATAAAATTGTAGTGATTTATCAATCACATGTTTCAAGTTTTAATGTTTTATTGATAGTAGATAAATTTCTGGCATGATTATAGGCAGAACTAGATGTGAATACAGAGGTGTGACCGAATCCGAACATGTCAAAATTCATACTTGTAATTTTACTATTCTTATCTTTCATTTAATTATAATTTATATTTTAAAATGATGTGAAAAATACAAGTCTTTATTAGTATTTAAAATCTATTTGCAAGCTCTTGAAAAATATTAGTACAAATCTATTTATGATTTATTTAATCTAACATATGTTTGTTGAATTTATCATTACTTTTATATACCCAATCTATCTCCTCTTAAATATTTTATATTTTTTTTTTGGTGAATAAATATGATACGTATTTAAGAGAGTATTTTCATTATTTTAGAGCCAGAAGGCAGAATTGCAATCTTGTCATATTCAAGAATTTGATTACTAAAAAAAATTATATTATACTGACTTAAATGAGTAACGAAATTAATTATTTGTGTATGTGATAGCACATGATTAAATGTCAATACAAAATTATATAAATTAAATTCTTTCACTTTTTAGAAGTTTTTTTCCACAATCACATATTTATTAACAAATTATATGATTTTTTTTAGATATCCAAGTTATTTTTATATAATAAAAACGATATGCTTCAAAAAAAATGTTTTTGTGTAAATAATTGTATTAAAAAAAATTATTATATTAAACTAATTCTCAATAGACACAAGAAAAAAACTTATACTCAATAAAAGTGATTGTTTAAGAATGTTACAATATAATTTTTATTTAAAAAAAAATTACTAAATTGTAAATATTATTTTTATTCTCGATATCAATATACAATTACCACGTCAACATCTTAATTAACAGTGTTAATACTTAAGAGTATAATTGAAATATATTAAAACATTATGGACAAAATTAAACATATTAAATATTAAAATTATTTTTAAAATTTTTTAAAAATATTAAAAACAAAAAATATACTTTATCATAATATAAAAAAATAACACATATACACTGACAAAACTTTTTGTGGACAATGGGGCCATAATTCCCGAAACATTTTGTAAAATATTTAGTAGTAATACCATAGATAACATAGCAAGCTCATTTGACTAAAGTATTATGTAACAATTTAAGTGTACATGTTAACTCTTCACACATTCATTCAATACTTATTTTAATTCAACATGATGGACTATTGGACTACCTGAAAAAGATCATCATCATCATAATCATTACAATAATTGATTTAATAATCATTATTAAAAATTTTAAATCACTTAAAATTTGAAAAGTTCCCTTTTAAGATATTTTATAATATTTATCTTTAGAATAAAAAAAAAAGATAAATTGATTTTTAATTTTTTGTCCGCGAA
The DNA here is from genome assembly GCF_059453495.1 of Arachis ipaensis. Classification (NCBI taxonomy): domain Eukaryota; kingdom Viridiplantae; phylum Streptophyta; class Magnoliopsida; order Fabales; family Fabaceae; genus Arachis; species Arachis ipaensis. The sequence goes on along the minus strand of NC_142435.1, from coordinate 13,952,592 downwards.
CAATCAAGTTCCTGAGAATTTAAAGATACATTTAAGTTCCTAACCTCTTTAAAATTTGGACATATCGATTCTTAAATTTAATTTGTCCAATTTTAAAAACTCTCTCACGTGTGCATCTGTAATTCCGTATCAACCAAGATCAGTACAACGAGAGTCACGTTTGATTTTTCCGTTGAGTCGTACAAACCCAAGTGAACATAAAAAATCAATATGTCTAAGTTTTGAAAATGTTAGAAACTTAAATGTATTTTCAAATCCTCGAAAACTTAAATGTCTGCGAATCAAAAGGTCAAGGACCTATTTATCCTTTTCTTTTAAAATAATTTATTTATTGTCATGGTATTGACAAAATATTAAATAATTGTGGTATTTATAAATTTTGTTTTTATATAATATTATTATGTATTTTACTATTTTTTATATTAAAATTTTTGGCCCTCAAACGAATTTCTCAAGCTCCACCACTATATATACTCTAAACTCCATTCTCCTGTGCAAGGTGTCTTAAAAAGTCCATGTATGCACTATTATAACATAATAGTTTATGTTTATGCTTTCTTTCTTCCTTTGCAAGGCATGTCTCAGCTTTTATACTGCTATACTGGAACAGGGTGGAACGTTTTATTCAATAAAAGAAAATTTCATAGCAACTCGAAAATCAAATTCCTCGCTGTTTCCATTGCACCTAAAACTACATTTATTTAATTTTTTAAAAAGAAAAAAAAATTCAATACACGTGATAATGATGTCCTACTAAATTCGATCTCACTTCTGGAAAGGAAACTTGCAACAGAAATAATCAAATAATCAACATTAGAAATCAGCATCATCCATTGAGGAAATTAATTGGTACAATTGATAAAAGTTTTGAAGGCAATTACTCATGTATCATCCGGAAATTAGAGAATAAATTACATTTTTTATATTATCACATAAAAATCTATTTGTACACGTATTTAATATGTGAAATAAATATTCTATATATTTTATTTAAATATAAAAAACAATCATATTTGAATTAAATTTTAGATAATAACTTATTCTAGAGGATATTCATTGCGTACTTCATGAACTAAAAGATTATTTTATCAAAACTTTAAATATGTGTCGAATTAGTTAAACGTATAATTATTTCATATGTTTTTTTTTTGTTTCCCACGATATCCCCCACCCCAACCCGACAGGTCAAAAACTAATCCGTCGCGGATCTGAGCTCTATTTAAGGGTCTGCCGCTGGCCAATGGATTGCTGCATGCACAAGGCGGGATTTGAATCCCTGACACTCACTTAAACGGACGAGTGAGCTGACTACTCGACCAATCCAAGTTGGTTATAATTATTTCATATGTTAAAAGTGTACAAAACAGACCTATTATATAATAATAATAATACATGATAGAAAATTATGTTCTAGTTTTGAAAAGATACCGAAACAATTACCACGTTTAAAATACATGCAAAAAACGCAATTAAGAAAAATGAGAACTCATTTGATATATAAATTATAAAATACTTTAATAAATATTTACTAAATTTGGAGAAATGTCCTAACTTTAATAGATATAAAATTGCATCCACCAAAATTTTTCTTTGATAAAAAGAAATAAAAGAGGCATCCAATACAGAAAGCAGAAAATAAGTGTTTTATGCTTGTCTATCCCAATCAGGATCAGCATCAAAACATATATATTTGATAATGATAGATAACGTAGGAATCAAGTCCTACAAAATAGAAGAGCTATACTTGAAGAAACATGGTGCAAGACACACATCACATCTAGCACATCTAACTAAGGAACCCTATCAATTTTAGGTTCTAAAATGAAAGAGACAGTTATATTGTACTTTGCAATTGGAATAATAAAAAGATGGAGGGAAAAAGTTAAAGTTTGTAGGATCAAATGTGGCCGAGTCTGATTCTTGAAACAAAAGCTTACATTACCCACCTCTGCCACCCTTGTCTTTTAAGCTAAAACTCATACCAAATGGTAAACACTCTCTTCCACTGACACCAAAACCTCTTTTCTTCCCCAATCATTCTTCTGTGTTTTTTTACTCTTCATTCAGAAGTGTATTACTCAGTAGTATCTGAGTTCCTTCTACACTGGAACGGTGCCACCAAAAACAAAAATGGGTTCAGTCCAGACACCAATAGGGATGAGAAATTCTGCAATATTAGAAACTTCATGTGGATTCTTGTTGCAGGAACTGCAGGCAAGAGCCTCCTTCACACTCATTTCACACATTGAATGTCTTGACTCTTCTGTCACATTCCATTATTTATATTATTTTTCCTCGATTTTGAATGACTTTAGATAATATGGGACGAAGTCGGAGAAGACAAATTCGAAAGGGAGAAGGTTCTGCTGGATTTGGAGCAAGAGTGCCTCGAGGTCTATAGACGAAAAGTCGACAAAGCAAATATCTCCAGAGCACATCTGCACCAAGAATTGGCTGAGGCCGAGGCTGAATTTACACACCTTCTGTTGTCCCTTGGTGAAAGATCTCTACCTGGACGGGTACCTATTCCACTTAGCTTTCTCCAGTTAGTATACATAAACAATTAGAACTAGAAATCATAACAAGAAAATTAGACCATTTTCATATATCTTAAAGTAAAGTGAGCCAATTAGTACCCTTTTTTTTCACTTAATTCTTATGGGACTTACTAATCTAGAAACAGTTATGCTTCCAACTGTCTCATTATTCATAGTAGATACGAATTTGATAATTGTCATAAGACTATCATGCAAGAGCCCTTTTTTAAAAATTAAATTTTTATATAGAGGGCGCCCCGCCGGGGAGGGGGGGGGGGTTGTGGGTGTTTCAAAGATTGAGCATATATATAGTCTCTGATAGCATGTTATGTAGCAATTAAGTAGATACGCACAAATAGTTTTATGCCAGAGTGCATTGATTGTTAAATGTAACTAATGAGAAATGACAAATGTGTATGCTTCAACAAGACATGAACTATAACTGTAGACTCTTCATTGATGAGATTACTAACTGAACAGCCAGAAAAAAGGGCGGGAACACTAAAAGAGCAGCTAGATTCGATCACTCCAGCACTCCGAGAGATGCGTCTGAGGAAGGAAGAGAGGCTAAACCAGTTCCGAGCGGTGCAGGGGCAAATTCAAAAGATTTCTGCAGAAATTGCAGGTAATTCAGATAACGCAACATCAATCATTGTAGTAAACGAGAATGATCTTTCACTAAAAAGACTTGAGGAGTATCAGAACGAGTTGCAAAGGCTCTACAATGAGAAGGTACCTAGCACTAGCAGCAGTTATTTTCCTTCCCTGCCATTTAAGAAGTTAGTATTTTACAAACTAGACTTTTTCATCTTGCTTATTGCAATTACATTTGAAGAATGAAAGACTCCAGCAAGTGGAGAAATACATAGACGTAATATACAGCCTGTCCACAATCTTGGGAAAAGATTCCTCAGCGATCATCATGGAAGTTCACCCAAGCTTGAATGATTTGTGTGGAATAACAAAGAACATAAGTGACAAAATCCTGGATAAACTTGACACCACAGTAGAGTCCCTTTATGAAGAAAAGAAAACCCGACTTGACAAGGTGAAACTAATAGAACTGTTGCTGTATCTTTATTTTGGGCATATATGAAATATGTTAAATTTATCTCCATCCCAAGGAGTTATACCAGTCACTAATGAACTAAGAAAAGCCTTTAATCTCATCTTATAACAGTTACATAGTTATTTGAATTTATTTTGTAATTAGAAATGAGTGAAATGACTCTTGACTTGGGGTGGAAAATTATAAAACATTCAGTAAACATTGACTCTTAGTTGAGAAAATTTTGTATTTAGTCCAACCTGTTGAGATGCCAGCCAGTCTAAAACAAATATTATGTCTTAAAGCCTCAGGTATTGCATTTTTAACTTGAATGCTTTGCAGCTTCACCATTTAGGGAAAGAACTGTTGAATCTATGGAATCTCATGGATGCACCTTACAATGACCGACAACCTTTTTCACACGTAATCAATTTGTTATCAGTCTCATCTTCAGAAGTATCTGATCCAGGAAGTCTTACTCTAGAAATAGTGCAGCAGGTATGTATTTAAGTTTATCCCCAGAATATCAGAAACTCTCAGATATTTAAATGGTGGAAAATAAAAATGGAACTAAAAGAAGAATCTTTTTTTCATTATTCAAGACTGAAGCTGAAGTCAAGAGACTGGATCAACTAAAAGCAAGCAAGATGAAAGAGTTATTCCAGAAGAAACGGGAGGAACTGGAATTGATATGCAAGAAATCACATGTGGAGATACCTTCACAGACAGAGATGAAGAATATCATTAACCTTATAAACTCAGGTGACTGTAAGTCTGTAATTAATGAATGTGTGTTCCTTTGCAAACAAAATTAAGTGCCTATCTAAAAATTAAACAGTCCTAGAAAGTGACATAGATGTGAAAAAGGGGAGATTGACCATTCCAATCTCCTCATGAGTATGGATGAACAGATATCAAGAGCAAAAGAAGAGGCTGCTAGCAGGAAGGCTATAATGGAGAAGGTGGAGAAGTGGATGTTAGCACGTGATGAAGAACGCTGGCTAGAAGAATATAGCACGGTTAGAATTTTCATTTCAATCAATCTTCATAACTATGGCTAAGGAATAAATATCTCTATTATATGTTTCACAATCCAAGTGTATTATCAGGATGAGAATCGATACTCAGTCAGCAGAGGAGCTCACAAAAACTTGAGACGTGCTGAACGTGCCCGTATAATGGTCAGCAAAATGCCAGGTATATAGACAACAATAAGATTTGCACTAATTGGAAGCAAACTCAAATACTTACATAACATGGACGCTTTTTACAGCTTTGGTAGATTTGATAATTAAAATGGCCAGATCTTGGGAAGAAGAACGAAATAAAGTTTTCTTGTATGATCAGGTCAGATATCCTACATTCTAAAACACTATTCTTATACTAGAAAAGATGCATCTGAAAAGTATATATTACAGAGTCTAATTGTGTAATGGAATAGTGAGAAGCATTTTAAAATTCATAGAACATGTAGCATCCAAAGAAAGGCAAAACAAGTATTGCAAGAATATATATTGATGCATGTGTAAAAGTAGATTCGAATTTAGGACCTAATCTTAGAAGAAAGGTTGGCCAATGTTAAATGCGTGACACTTAAGCATAGTATTAGAAACATCTGGGCAGAGGATAGGCACAATTGTGAGTCCTCTAGATATTTGAGAAAAATGTGAAGTTGCAAAATGTGTTTACAGTTAATCAAGTAATGGCATAACCGTCTATAGATAAATTTTCAAGAAACACCCAACAGAGTAACAAAAAGCACACCAGCAGCACACAAAATGATAACAAAAAACTTAAAGAATTGCAAGAAACAAATCATATTATACAGTTCTAGCTTCAGTTATGTTGACCAATGATTTGAGCATTCTTACACTGGCACAGTTTACTTTCTCATTGCCATGCTTTTTCTAGTATGGTTCCATTCGTTTTTACGTTGATCATAGCTGGCAAAATAATATCTGTGTAGGTACCTCTAATGGAAATGTTGGAAGAGTATAACATGCTAAGAAGAGAAAAAGAGGAGGAAAAGAAAAGACAGCAGGTTGGTATCATACACCGGTTTTAAACAGATACTAATTTCTATATCACCTTATGTTGTTCAAGAAATAACTATGCCATATTCATCAAATTCTTGGCTCCTCTAATATTTTTTGGGTCTTAGCCATGGGAAAAGAAGAAGGTCCAGAGTCAAGTAGCAGTTGAGCGAGATAATATGTATGCATCAAGACCAAGCACCAGCAGTAGACGAATTCCAAATAAAAGCTGTAATGGAGGTCTAGACAGTCCGATGCCAGTGAACAGAAGGCTTCCCATCAGTATCCATCAATTCGGATCAAACAGCATAAATTCAGGAAATCAAGCTATATCCTTCATTAATGATGGAAGGAAGATGCAAAGAAGAAAGATGTTTGGTGAATCTGGCATTCCTCCTCATTCAAGAGACGAGGCATCTTCTGTGATATCAACACATTCTGGACCATTTTCTCCTTAAATTTTCTTTATTTGAAACATAATTTGAGTGAAAAGCACCTGTAGAAAGCATGGTTTGCAATAAAACTGTTACCAACCTGCAAAAGAATAAATATGAACTCATCATGTATAGGATTTTTTTTTTTTTTTTTTTTTTTGTATTTATCTCTTTGCACTTGAGTTTCCTAAATGAGTGAGACCTTGTTAGTTGTATACCTGTATACAGATTAAATTCTTCGTCCATTGCTTTGTTTGTAACTTTGCTTCCAGTGTGCTAAGCTGCTGCTAGGTCCCCAACAAAAAGTGAAATCATTTTTCAGGTTTGCAGATCCAAGTGGAAGACTTGAATTGGATATTGACAAGAAAACCATATACAGCAGTTGATTATAAGCTGTTCTAAAAAACCGAAGCTGATACAAACACACAATTTACAGTTTGAATAGAAATAACAACTTGACATTGTAAATGCATGATAATCATAAAAAACAGTTTCGCGGATCCTAATGATGACGTGTAAACCAAAGAGCAAAGTTACTAGTTCATTGAAAGAAAACAAATCGTCAAAAAGAAGAAAATCAAGTAAGCCCTACATGGATAAAGATATAGGCAATACAGAAAGAAAGGAATTACCCTTAATCAGCTTGAAAATTAGAATCACATGTCGCTATCGATGTACAAAAAAGCTATTGCAGAGAAATCAAAGACCTGGCTGCAATCTTTAATTAATCTCTATTTTTAAATTTTTTCCTTTTTTCCAAATAGTATAACTATAAACAAACTCAACCTAACACTCATCTACGTGAACTGCCGCTTCAGCTTCGGCAGCAACTTCAGCTCCGGCGTCAGCTTCAGCTCCAGTAGCTTGGGCCTCAGAATCAGCTTCGGGAGCAGCTTTAGCTTCAGCATCAGCTTCCGCAGAAGGCTCGGCTTCAGGATCTTCCACAGGAGCAGCTTGGGCTTCAGAATCAGCTTCGGGAGCATCTTTAGCTTCAGCATCAGCTTCCGCAGGAGCTTCGGCTTCAGGATCTGCCGCGGGAGCAACTTGGACTTCAGGCTTCCGGAAGAACTGATCGATGCGACGCGTGCCGGCAGGTGCGGGCTTATCAGCTTTTCTCCGGTCGGCGATGGTGGAAGGAGGGAGATTTTTGGGCTCAGAAGGCAGAGGGAGCGAGTCGAGGAGGAAATCGCTGCTAGGTTGGTGCCTCTTGACGGCGACCCGAAGGTGGTCAAGGGTAACCGTTTTGCGCTTCTTCTCGATGGCCACGCGCGCCGATTTCTGAGCCAGGAAGTGAAGAAACAACTCGGTGGAGCGCGACACCAGGAACAGCGCTTCTCCGCTCACCCTATTCACATCCTTGTCTAGTCTCATTATTTTCTTCACCCGACTCGTCGGGAATTCGGGTCGGGATGACTCCTCGTTTTCTTGAATCTGAACTTCATCCTCCGCCATTTTCAGATACTCCACCCTACGACTGCGATTCTATTTTCACTTTCCCCCTCTTTCATTTTGTAAGGGTTTCGAATTGGCGGGAATGGAAAGTGGCTGTGGGGTATTATCGTAATTCGAGCTCCTTTTCTTCTTTCCCGACTGTGCTTTTAATTTATTTTTGTTAAATCTATTTGATCCGTTAACCTAAAACTGATTCATACCAATAATCTCGGAATCAGGATCAGCACATAACTCATTCACAAATCTTTCCTCAAAACTACTCAAGCCCCGAATATCGGGTCACCAGCAAAGATTCCATTCAAACCGATAACAAACAATACAGATAACTGCCTTCAGTAACTCCATTATATACGGGTGACTCACTTAGTTACAGGTAGACAATACATTCAGTTTTACTCTGAATTACCTCATAGTCTTACTTACTTGAGCGTTGGAGTCTCTTTGCAGGTGTTCAATGCCGCCTCCCCAGCAAGTATACAACGTTCCATCCTTCCGCTCCAAGAAAAGCTGGTCGGAATCACAGCAGGACGAACTATACCTCGGAGCGCTCAAATTCGCGCAAGAACATTTAGCGCCCACCGTGGGCCTCGACTTTTTTTTACCCCACAACTCTTGATCCCGTACATTTTCTACTCTTTTTTGCAGGTCACAGCGCATGGCGGACGAGCACAGTCATGCTCCCTCGAGTACTAACCAGGCCGAACTCCTAGCAATCAATGAGGCCCTCAGGGCCGAGAACCAGAGAATGGCTGAACTCTTACGCCAGAAACAGCACGACCACAGCAAAGGGGGATATCACAAGAACGCTGAAAACAAAGACAACAACGATGAGCATACATCGGAGACCAAACACACTATACCTAATCCCCCAAAAACAACCACCAAAAGAACCAACCCCTCACAAAGGAAGTCATGAGTTTCGAAATGCCCAAAAACTTCACCCTGCCATCAACTCTAAAACCTTACCAAGGACTAGGAGACCCAAATGTCCACGCCACTAAATTCCACGCCATGATGTTTATGAACAAAGAATCCGACACAATTCTATGCCGCACCTTCCCAACCTTTCTGGATGGAGTCGCCTTAATTTGGTTCTCCAACCTCCCTGAAGGCTCCATCTCAAACTTTGATGAGCTGGCCGACCAGTTCGTCAATCATTTTGCCACATCCAAAATATACGTCCACAATTCTGATTACCTGAGCACCATCAAACAAGGGCCGAATGAAATCCTGAAAGACTACATGACCAGGTTTGCGGAAGCAACCAATGAAATACCCAACCTAAACCTCGAAGTCCATCTCCACGCCCTAAAGAGCGGTCTCCGCTCAGGAAAATTTCAAAAGTCCATAGTCATAGCAAAACCAAAGACTTTGGACGAATTCCAAGAAAAAGCAACAACCCATATCAAAATTAAAGAATTTCGAGCACTGCGAAGAGTAGAAAACCTACCTCAAATAGAAAGGAGGAAAGACGAAACAAGCATTCAAGCAGTAGAACGGACCAGAGATCCTTCAGACTAACACCTAAATTCAATAGTTACACTCCCCTTAATACAAAAAGAGAAGACATTATAAAAGACATCCTACACTTAAAACTCATTAAACCCCCAAACAGCGCCAGTACATATCAAGACCAGCGATATGTAGACAAATCTAAGTAATGCGCTTTCCATCAAAAGTATGGCCACACCACAGATGACTGCGTAATAGCAAAAGATTTTCTCGAGAAGCTGGCCCACCGAGGACTATTAGATAGGTATATCGATAGCCGCGGACGAAAGCGGAACATAGAAGACCTCGGCCAGCAATCCAAAACAACTGACGATTCCCGAGATAAAGGGAAAAAGGTAGACAGTGATATCAATCCACCTCACAGAATAATAAATTGCATTTTCGGTAGTTTTGCAGGTGGCGGATGCAGAAACTCGACAAGAAAAGATCGTACCGTGCTATGATGACTATGACAGAGTCAACCTCATCCCAACCCGTCAACAAGGACAAACCAGAGATCTCATCACCCCTAAACACTATAAGGCAACCGATCGAAACCTGGACGACCCCGTAGTCATCACAGCACAGGTCGAAGAGCCACTAGTAAAGAAGATCCTGATGGACCCAGGCAGCAGCACCGATGTATTATTTTATTCAACGTTCCAAAAGATGAAACTGAGCGACAAGACACTCTAACCCTCATTCGGAGAACTGGTAGTTTCTCAGGTGAGCGAGTCTCCATCCGAGGTTACATTTGGTTACAAACCACTTTTGGAAATTATCCTGACAATAAAACCATAGACATACAGTACCTTGTCGTTGATTGCAAAAGCCCTTATAATATCATTCTGGGCAGACCTTCCTTGAATGCATTCAATGCTATTGTTTCTACTGTGCATTTGTGTGTTAAGTTTCTCTCACAGGATAACAAAGTCATAACTATACACGGAGACCAGAAGAAAGCCAGGCAGTGCTATAACACCAACCTGAAGAACGAATAATCAAAACAACCCAAACAACAATACGTCCAAGCATTATACAATTCAGAACAACTACCCCCCTGGCCGAACTGGACCCAAGGACCAACCATCAAGAACGACCGATGCCAACCGACGATCTTACTAAGATTCAGCTAATGACCGAGGAAGGAAAACATACATACCTCGGCAACGCACTCAAAAATGAAGAACAAGATCAACTAGCCGAGTTATTAAGGCACAACGCCGACCTATTCGCATGGACCCCAGCAGACATGCGAGGGATAGACCCAAACGTCATCTGCCACAAGCTAGCTATCAACCCATCAATTCGACCTATAGCTTAGAAGAAAAGACATCTTGGTGTTGACAAGAGGGCAGCTTCCCTGAAGGAAATCCAAAAACTCCTCAATGCTGGTTTCATGAAAGAGCTAAGGTATTCCACTTGGCTGGCCACCGTGGTGATGGTAAAGATAAACAACGGTAAGTGGAGGATGTGTGTGGACTACACATACCTTAACAAGGCCTGTCCGAAGGACGCATACCCCCTCCCATGCATTCAACTGACCAAGATAAAACTGCTTTTATCACTGGCAATGGCAATTTTTGCTATAAAGTTATTGCCGTTTGGACTCAAAAATGCAGGTGCTACTTACCAAAAACTCATGGACAAGATTTTTGCAAACCAAATTGGAAGGAACATAGAGGTTTATGTCGATGACATGGTGGCCAAATCAACCCACACAACAAACCACGTTAATGACCAGAGAGAAATATTCAAACAACTTCAAACATATAACATGAAGCTCAATCCAGAAAAGTGTGCTTTCGGAGTGTAGAGCGGGAAATTCCTCGGTTTTATGCTAACTTGCCATGGTATCAAAGCCAACCCCGAAAAATGCCAGGCAATCCTAAACATGAGAAGCCCAAAGACAGTCAAAGAAGTTCAACAATTAACTGGTCGACTTGTAGCATTGGCTAGGTTTTTACCACGCATCGCCCACCCGATCACATCATTTTTTCAAGACTCTAAGAAAACAACAAAAGTTTGAATGGACCAATGAGTGTGAAGAAGCCTTCACCGAGCTCAAAACTATCCTATCAGAGCCACCAATCCTTCAAACACCAGAGGCTGGTAAACCACTTTATTTCTATTTATCTGTTACTAATCATGCTATCAGTTTTGTCTTAGTAATAGAAATAGGAAAGCAACAACACCCAGTATACTTCATCAACAAATTCCTTTAGAATGCCGAGGTCCGATACCCTAAGCTAGAAAAATTGGCTCTGGCTCTTGTCACAACAGCCAGATGCTTGAGGCATTACTTCCAAAGCCACACCATCGTGGTCAGAACCGAGCAACCCCTAAGGCAAATCCTCATGAAGCCCAAACTGGCAGGAAGACTAATCAAATGGTCGATCGAACTATTAAAATACGACATCCAATACCAATCTCGAGGAGCTATCAAATCCCAAGCACTAGCCGACTTCATCGCAGAACTCACCTCAGAAGAACCAAGTTCTACAGAGAACAAATGAACATTATACATCGATGGAGCTTCAAATAGTAGAGGATCCGGAGCAGGAATACTACTTGAAGACGAACAAGGAACAGCCTTAGAACAATCCTTGCAATTCAATTTCCACGCAAGCAACAACCAAGCAGAGTATGAAGCACTAATAGCAGGATTGCGATTGGCTCACACAATGGGCATAACGCAGCTAAACGCCAAATGCGATTCCTTATTGGTGGTACAACAGGTAACAGGTAACTTCCAGGTAAAGGATCCATTATTAGAAAAATACAACACCACTGTCAATAACCTTGTAAACAGTTTTCAGAAATTCAATATATCCCATATTCCTCGGGAATAAAATGATAGAGCAGACGTCCTTTCAAAGTTAGCAACAACAAGAAGTCAAAATACGACACTTATATTATCTCAACTAATGCTTGATGAACCTAGTGTTATGCTAACAACAATTTCAAGTATCTCACAGAAAGATGACTGGCGATCACCTCTCATAAGTTACTTGCAAACAGGTAACATACCCAGCAACATTCAAAATAAAAAAATATTCAAAAGAAGAGCAAGTTTCTACACAATACTCGGAACCGAGCTATACAAAAGAGGTTTCACAAGACCGCTCCTAAAGTGTCTAAACACAATAGAAGCCAAACTGGCAATGGACGAAGTTCATGAAGGCGTCTGTGGAACACACATAGGAGGACGAAGCTTAGCTGCCAAAATCCTCCAAGCAGGTTATTATTGGCTGACGTTACAACAAGATTGCATGAATAAAGTCAAACATTGCGTACCACTGCCAACGTCACGCACCAATTATCCACAACCCAGCCGAGCAATTACACACGTCCGAGGTATGCTGGCCGTTCAACAAGTGGGGGCTAGATATCCTTGGACCTTTTCCACCCGCTCCAAGCCAGGTTAAATTTTTAATCGTTGCCATTGATTATTTTACAAAATGGATAGAGGCAACACCATTGGCAAAAATAACTTCCGAAAAAATGATTTCTTTGTATGGAAAAATATACTATGCCGATTCGGTATTCCTCAATCAATTATTACTGATAACGACATACAATTTATAGATCAAAAGTTCACAAACTTCTTACAAAATTTTAAAATAGTTCAACAGTTCTCCTCTGTTGAACATCCGCAAACTAACGGTTTAGCCGAAGCTGCCAATAAGATCATTTTGCAGGGCCTTAAAAAGAAACTCGAAGACTCAAAAGGAGAATGGGCCGAGCTTATCCCCGAAGTACTATGGAGCTACAACACAACAGAACAATCATCAACAAAGGAAACCCCCTTTAGGCTGGTATACGAATGTGATGCCATGCTACCCATTGAGATCTCCCTACAAAATACCAGAACTACAAACGTCAACAAAATCAAAAACATCGAAAACAGAAGAACCGAGCTCGACCTCGTTGAAAAAAGCCGAGACAAATCAGCACTACAACAACTAGCTGCTAAACGAGCTATAGCTCGGAAATACAATAAGAAACTCAAACCGAGGACATTCTCAGAAGGAGACCTCGTTCTCAGAAGAATAGAAGATGTACGAAAACTACAAGGACACGGCAAGCTAAGCGCCAACTGGAAAGGTCCATTTCAAATCCAAAGAGTCATAGGCAAAGGAGCATACAAATTACAAAAGCTCGATGGAACTATCCTACCAAACAGTTGGAACACATCTTCTTTAAAAATATATTTCAGTTAGTCTATAAGTCGGACATGGTGATGCACTCTTTTTCCTACTACCAGATTTTATCCCTAAGGAGGGTTTTGCTAGAGAGGTTTTAATGAGGCACACAACCCCGCACTTCTTTCATTCATCATATTACAATACAAACACTAACTATTATCTACATTCTATCTCATATTCTACTCGTCCGATTACTACCAACAAATAATACTAAAATCCGAAGTATTCAAACACATTCTTCGCAAAAATCAAACATGTAATAGAAACATGAAACCAAATCCTAACATTACCAAATTTGTTTGGCTAAAAGCCAGCAGTTCAAAACAAACAAAGCCAAACGGCTATAAGTCTAGAAGTTCCAAACGTACATATACAAAAACAAACAGTCCACTATGAAACTAAACATTAAGGTTTTCACCCTCACCCTCAACACCATCATCGTCATCAACCAACTCATCACCAACGACTACTTTGCACGGATCCATGGCAGACAAATCCGCAGCAGGCACCAGAAGTTTTGCTTGTTCAACCGCCCTCTCAAATCCAGCTGCGAACATCTCAAGCCCATGATCCTCCTTCTCAGTCTCAAGCTGCTTTTTCTCAACACCAAGAACTATCAACCGAGCTTCCAAAGCAGCCTTATCCTCGTCAATATTCTTCCCAACACCCTCAGCGGGTGTTAGCTTATCTTGCAAAGAATCAACCAAACCAGAGCAGTACGAAGTTTATTCCCTTTCTCCAAATTATCCTGCATCAGCTGATCAACCCAGGGGCGGAGCTACCTATAACAAAAGGGGGGCAATGGCCCCTCCCAAACTTCAAATTTTCTTTATAAATTGTGTACAAATTTTATTTTAGTTCCCCTTAAAAATTTTATTTTACTTTTTTTCTATTACAAGATTAATTTTTGGCCCCTCCCTCAACTTCAACTTAGCTTCGCCTCTGGATCAACCGTAGCTCTATCAAATAAATCCCTAGCATGCTTCAACTCCTGTGTTCGGCCGATAGATATCAACTGAGCTCCCATCACCTAAAACAAACCAGCAAAACAAATAAAATCAAAACAAGCAAATGCTACCAGAGAGAGACGAATAAAGATACTACACCTGCAGATACTGACAAACCCCAATGTCACCAACCTCCTGAACGAGCTTGACATCGGCCGGATTCTGGCAATACTCATCAGCCACCATACTCAGCGGGAAATGTTCACTCCAAAGAGAAGTCAAATCCTCATCTCCTCGGTACCCATGCAGTACCCTATGGTTCTCAATAAAACGTTTCACTACTTCCAAATCAACATCCTTCCCGCCGAGCTTACCCTCGGCCACATCCACAAGCTTATCCTTTTTTACCTCACCCTTTTTTCGTTTAAAGTTCACCTTCTTAGGAGATGGTTGATTAACCTCAGCACCTTTCTCCGCCATAATATGGCTATTAGAACCTTGCTTCTCGACGTTCTTCGTCTGAAAATAAGCTCGCAGGCTACTCAAAGTCTCCTTAGGAGCCTTCTCAACTGCAAACAAATAAACAGGAAAGAAATTACAAACCATAACCAACCACATACAAACAAACTACACACAACAATTACCTATATATCCAACCAATGCATCTTTATCCATTTCCAACTCAAGAAGTTCAACAACCGACAACAAACCTGAAGAAGAAATATGATTAACTAAAAATTCTACAATCATCTTATTCCTATACTCCATCCCATCCATACCCAATATCTGTCTAGGCCTCGGAACCCAGAATAAAGGAAACCTCTCCAACAGGCATTCATCAACAAACCAGGAAAATTCACCCTCAGCAACACCAATCTTCAAAAACATAGATTTAAAACCCTTATATGAACTATATAAACTGAAAATGGCACGACCTGGGGCACTGGCAAGGTTCAACCAACAACCACGCCTAACCCCTTTACACTGAAACAAAGCAAAAAAGACTTCCAAAGAAGGCTCAATCTCTAAATACCCCATCAGAATCTGAAAAGCCCTAACAAATGCCCAGGAATTAGGGTGTAGCTGCGATGGTGCACACTTAAGCTGCATCAACACGCCACGTTCAAACTCAGAAAAAGGGAATTTCACACCTAAATCAACAAATACACAACTATACATGAAGAAGAACTCAAATCCCTCCTCGCGATGAAAGATGTGATCATCAGTACTGCATGGCACGAACCTAAGTTTAATATCACTACCTTCTCTAATCCACGAAGAAATTAACCCTAACTGCAACACACTTTGCTCATCGTCAAACACGGAAGCATACCCCTTAACCGACTCCGTCACCCAAGAAAACGAATTTACAGGATCCCAAACCCACACATCTTCCGCGAGTTTAACCTCTGCCTTACCCCTCACAACTATCCATATCTCAACCTTTTTTCCTTTTTCCATTTCGAAAATAAACATGCACATAGAAAACAAAAGGACAACAAGAGAAGAACAACTAACATTTCTTACTCATCTTCCGGAAACAGAAGCAAAAAGAAAAACAAATCCCAAAATTGGATACACAAAGAGTCCAATGAAAACCACCCACCAGCCCACTACCCTGTACCTTTTGTAAATGTTACATCTTCAAGAGCATTTCCCAGCCGTTGATAATAAAACCAAAAAAGCAAATCAATGGCCAGATCTCACCGCCGTTCCAATTTCCAACACGCATTAAATGAAACTATCTTTTCCAACATTCTCTTTCCTCCCTAAAGACACACACAAAAGGAATTACCGTGAAAATTCAAAATATTGACCTTTTTCTACTTTTCAAATCCGACAATAAACAAGTTAACCTTGGGGGCTCTGAGCTATAACTCAGCACATCAAAACACCAAAACCACCATACTCCAAAGTTGCCAACAATGAAACAACCTACCTCAGATCCTGGTCCCGAGTTATAACACTTTAAAAAGCTTAACCTGTTTATAGCTCGACTTCCGAAACAGGTCAACCTTGGGGGCTAGGATCCGTTAGCCTAAAACCGATTCATACCAATAATCTCGGAACCAGGATCAACACACAACTCCTCCGCAAATCTTTCCTCAAAACTACTCAAGCCCCGAATATCGAGCCACCAGCAAAGACTCCGTTCAAATCGATAACAAACAATACGGATAACTGCCTTCAGTAACTCCATTATATACGGGTGACTCACTTAGTCACATGTAGGCAATACATTCAATTTTACTCTGAATTACTTCACAACCTTATTTACTTGAGCGTTGGAGTCCCTTTGCAGGTGCTTAACGCCGCCTCCCCAGCAAGTAGACGACGTTCCATCCTTCCGCTCCAAGGAAAGCTGGTCTGAGTCCTAGCAGGATGAGCTATACCTCGGAGCACTCAGATTCGCGCAGGAACACTATTAATATATAATAGAAATGTAGTATCTATTGACTATTAATTTATTTATTATTTATTGATCTATTATCTATCTCTATATATATGGTGAGTTCTTTGATGACATAGTTTTGGATGGCTAAGAATAACTGTGTGTTGACTGACAAATAACCTTACAACATGTGGCATGTATGGTAACTCATAGAAAAGTGTATTAAAGGAGGAGTGTGATAAACGACAAACATTAATTGCAATGGCAAATATGAAAATTAGTTTTCGGAAAAGGAATTTTTGTGAGTATTGGAAAAGATCGAAAGAAATTAGGAACAACTAAAAAAAAGGCCGACCAATAATAGAAAAAAAGTGGTATTAAATAATTAAAATTATACAAAAATAATTATATTCAACCATTTGTAATATTTTGCCAAGTTAATATAATTTATAACAAATAATAAATAAACTCATATTTGTTATGAAAAAAATCTATCTATATATTATGCTTTTTTTTTAACTTAAATAAAAAACATAATTTATTTTATTAATTATTTGAGGCGAGATTGATGGAAGTATAGACCCACGTATTAACAAATACTAAGAAATTAGAAAATTATGTAAATAAACATCATTTTATCTTAACTTTATGTCACTTACTACGAACTGATGCCTTAATTTATGTAGAGTATTTTACTCAAATATTGTTACTATAAAAAAATATTTATATTATTAATATTATATGTTATATAATTATAAATTTTAAATATTATAAATCAAAATAAAAAATAGTTTCATTTATTTTATAATGATATTTATTTTAGAATTATTTTGAATTATAAACTATTTTAATATTTTTATTATTTGTGTAATACATTATAAGTACTATTTATCTTCTAATTTATTTAAGTTATAATTATGTACGAAAGAAGTATTTTGTAAATAAATAACAAAATTAATATTTACTTGCGTTTAAGAGTATATTTAAGAGTAAAACACACTAATAAATTATTTTAGCCTCAAATTACGTCAATATTCTATTTTAATTTTCGTTACAAGCATGTCCTAAATGATTCTATATAAATCGAATCAATTAGATTTACTACTGTTACAACATATACATGCTAAATCGGATCCAATTGATTCTATTTACATAGAATTATTTAGAATATACTTATAACGAAAAATCAAAATAAGACATTGACATAATTTTGAGGCTAAACTAGTTTATTAGTGTGTTTTATCTAATAGCACCACCAACGACTGGGTTCTCATTCAACTTTTTCTGACATGTGGGAGAACCTACGGTTGGAGCAGAGAGAGATGGAGTCCCTTCACATAGTTTAAGAAGAGAGAGTCTTCATTCAGAGGGACTTATATTAACCAATAATAACTTGCCACTTGGCACGTTATCATAAAAATAAATAATTATATGAAATCTGAAATAATTATATTAAATAATTATATCTCTATTTAATTAATAATTTATATTAATTATTTAAATAATAATTAATTAAATAATTAAATTTCTATTTAATTAAAGATTTATGTTAATTATTTATGTCATAATTAATATTAAATATTATTTATATTATTATATTAAATTATAATTAATTAATTTACTTACATTAAAAGATAAATTTAATTTTTACACTTTACAAAATAATTTTTGGTGGGTTGGTTATTTTTATTTTTAAAATTTAAAATGCTAATCATATTATTAAATTTAGCCGTTACAAAACTAGCCATTGCAAAATTAGCCGTTGGAAACTAACCGTTACTATGTTATCGTTATTATTAATAAATTAATATCTTATTACTCTATATATACCACTTACATACACTTCTATTCTCACACTTTTTTCTACTCTTCTTCATCGTCTTCCAAGTTTATGAAATCAAAGTTCTGCTGATATTATTTTTTGTTCGAAAAAATGGATCCAAACCAACTCAACTCTTTTTCCAATTATTTACAAAACTTTCTCAAACTCCAAATACCCAACAATGTCAAACCTCAAACTCTCAAGTTCCAAATCAAACTTTCACACTACCAAATACATTTCAAAATCCAAATTCACAAAATCTTCCTAATTTCAATTGTCAAGCTCCTTATAATAATTAATTTCTTATATTCTAACCACAAAATCAAAATTCACAAACACCACATTTTCCATTTTCATCCATATTTAACCCCTCTATTGGAAATATTACTCCAACATCTTTGCCGTTTTCAACTCAATTCAGTGCATCAAGACATAACTCATCTGGTGTTGGTGGCTCTTCTAACCCATCCTCTCAGACTCCGATACAATCTAGTCCAAATTCGCAATATTCAGATTTTGCCAACCCTCGTGGATTAGATGCTATCGACCTCAATAATGATGATATTGAAAATCGGAGGCAAGATAGTATTCAACACTGGCATTGGAAAGAGGATGAGATGCTGATTAGTGCATGGTTAAATGTTTCAACTGACCCTATAGTTGGTACCGATCA
This sequence comes from Arachis ipaensis, assembly GCF_059453495.1. Lineage (NCBI taxonomy): Eukaryota > Viridiplantae > Streptophyta > Magnoliopsida > Fabales > Fabaceae > Arachis > Arachis ipaensis. The sequence continues at coordinate 13,933,555 of NC_142435.1, read as the reverse complement.
AAAGGAAAAAATATTTTGGAGTCGAATTCATAGCTACTGTGTAGAATTTTGCTCCTACATGACAAGGGGGTAATTGCAGGTAAGAAACGATGATATAAGATCAACAAGACTGTTGCACAATTTGCTGGTTGTTACGATCAAGCTAGTCGAAACATAAGGAATGGTTCGAATGCTGATGATATAAAGGAGTTGGCCTATAAACTTTATTCCACAAATTATGATCCAAATTTCACTTTTGAGAGGCATTGGAACATGCTTTGTTTGGAGTAAAAATGGAGAAGCCAACTACCTACACAAAATGGAAGCTCAAAGAGAACCAAGGTTAGTGCAACTGGAGGATACTCATCCTCATCAAACCCAGATACACCATTGGCAAACGAACCCGGTGTGGACTCTCCCGTTCGCCCACAAAGATCAAAGAAGAGCAAGCAAAAAGGTAAGAGAAAAGCACAAATGTCTGAAGATCTTAGCGAAAAGAAATCATCGGTTGTTAAAAAACTATCTCTCATGGAAGATATTAAAAATGTTAGAGAAAAGGAACTAATGGATAGAAAAAAAGAAAGAGAAAAGGAGAGGGCACATAGAGCAAAGATTATGGCAATGAAAGAGGAGTTACAAATTCAAGCGACAATGAAAGAACAAGAATTACAAACTCAAAGGTATATTAAAGAAATAGAGATAAAAGCAAAAGAAAGGAAAATGGAAAGGATGGCTAAGAAAAGGGAAAGGAAAATTGATATGCAAATATTTAATGCTGACACGTCTACAATGAGTGAAAAACGACGAGCTCTTCATGAGATTGCATATGAGAAAATAATCGCGAAGTGGTTTACTTAATAGTTCCTTGTATTAGTAGAGTTATGTAGTACGTTCTTATTTTTATTGCGTATTACTGGTATGTGATGTAGTCTGTTTTATTCATTTCTGATGTAACTTTTCAAATTAGTCAATATTATTGTGTTGTTATTGTTAATGAAAGTGACTGTTAAGTAGCCGTTGCAAAACTAGCCGTTAAGTAGTCGTTGCAAAACTATCTGTTAAGTAACCGTTGTAAAACTAGCCGTTGAAAAGTAGGTACTTGTTGCAGACACACTTATAAATATCAAATATCAATGATTTTGCAACTCCATTTCAACTCTTGTTTCTCACCTTGAAAGGATACTAAAAATTACATTTCAAGATATGGCTAAAAATTTTGATGACACGTTTAATGAGGCTTTGTATGGCAAAAGAAGACGACAATATAACACACTCATAGATAATTGGATCGATGAGTGTTTATTCGAAGATTCAGAAGAAGAAGATATCGATAGAAGTTCTATCCCAACTCCTCGTAAATGGATCAACAGAGATCGAGAAGCAGGACATAATCGCCTTTTCCAAGATTACTTTGCAAATGAACCGGTGTATAATGCTGACATTTTTTGATGGAGATTTCAAATGAGAAGACATGTGTTCCTTCGGATAGTAGACACTCTCTCAAACGTCTATTCGTATTTCCAACAAAGGGTTGATACAACTGGAAGAAGAGGCTTGTCACCAATCCAAAATGCACCGCTGCGATACGGATGTTAGCATATGGCGTAGCAGCTGATGCTGTTGATGATTATGTGTGCATAGGCGAGAGCACTACAATTGAATGCTTGGAAAAATTTGTTGAAGGTGTCATTTCGGTGTTCGAGGATGAATACTTGTGAAAACCAAATCCAAATTATGTACGACGCCTGCTACAAATGGCGGAGGGTCGTGGCTTTCCTGGCATGTTGGGTAGCATTGACTGCATGCATTGGCAATGGAAAAATTGTCCAAAGGCGTTGAAAGGTATGGCATGCGTTCTTTGAAGTTTCTGGTTCAAATAACGATATCAATGTGTTAGATCGTTCTCTAGTGTTCGATGATATTCTAAATGACCGTGCTCCGAAGGTAAATTATACTATTAATGGTAATAATTATACTATGGGATACTATTTAGCAAATGGTATTTATCCTGAATGGGCCACATTTGTCAAATCAATCTCAAATCCACAAGGGGAGAAACACAAGTTATTTGCACAATATCAAGAAGGGCAAAGAAAAGATGTGGAGCGAGCATTCGGAGTGTTGCAAGCACACTTTGCAATTATACGTGGTCCAGCTCGCTTTTGGAAAAAGAAGAAACTTGCTAACATAATGAGAGCTTGTATTATATTACATAATATGATTGTTGAGGATGAAAGAGACACTTATGCAGAAAATTTTGCTCAAAACTTAGAGTATAACGATGTCGAAAATGGCTTATCACAACCTCAGTTGGGAGAGGAAGATTTTGCACCATACCATCAATTTCTCCAAAGAAATGCCCAACTTCAAAATAGGCAGCAACATAGACAATTGAAAGAGAACTTGATTAAACACATATGGCAATTTCACAATGTTTGTCGTCAACGATAGAGCTTAATTATGGTTTTCTTTGTATTAAGTAATTTTACAAATTAGTGTAATCTCGAATTATATATTGTGTATTATTATTACAAATGAATTTTTTTAATATTAATATCTTTTAATAGTGAATTATTTTTAAATTTATAAATTTAAATAATATTATTGAAAAAATTATTATATTAATTTTAAGTATTTTAATTAATTAATTAAGTAGGACTATAATAGGGACTAAAGTTAGTTTTTCGTAATAGAAAAGAGAGAGATACTTTAAGTTCTTATTTACTGTTTATGACCCAAAAGCTGATGTGGAATTATTTTTTATGACAGGTGAACCATAAATAAAGATTGGAATGAGTTTCTTACTGGAGATAGTCTAAATAAATATACTTTTTAACTAAATTATATTTATTTTTATTTTAAAAACTTTATTAGATTTTTTATTTTTATTTTTATCTTATTTGTTAAGTAAACATTTTATAAAATTTAAACTGAAAATTTTATTAAATATTGTTTGTTGATATGAATTTATTGATTACCAGTATAATTGGTAATTCACTGACAAATAATATATATAATATATATAAAACTTAGATTGTAAGAATGATCATGAAATATTAGAATTATTTTGAATTTCACACTTTTAATTTTTTATCATTTGGGTAATGCATGATTAGTATATACCAATTATCTACAAATTAATTTAAGTTATAACTATATCTGAATTAAATATTTTTTAAGTAAATAAAAATATGATATTATCGATATTTAAGATTTTATCAACAAAAATTTAAATTAATTATTTTTCTTTTTTTGGTTCCATAGGAACAAAGTAACAAAAATTGTCAATTTCCATTTTACTATTATAACACTTTTAACTTATATTTTAAAAATATTTACAGTCATGTATTTAATTATTTTTTAAGATATAATTTTTTATTTGTAGTTATTTTTTATTATTTTTATTTTTATTTCATTTGGTATCAAATTTGTTATGAAATTAAAATATTTAATATTAAAAATTTAAACATATAAAATTATCCAAATTATGTAAATTGAAGAAAGTATTGTTTAGCTTCAACTACTCTGATATAGTACCATCTTTTCATCTGTTATCGTTGACTTTAGATAAAAAAAATTATATTTTTAGAGGATTTTAACGGATCTTGTTCTCACGGTTAATTACATACCTCCTTTCACTTGTCAACTTATCTTCTAAATACGCCATTTAGCCATTTTAACCATTAAACATATTTATCCACCACAAACATCACTTATATATATATATATAAAATAAGAGAATAATAACTAGGTCTGTGATTAATAAGTGTAGCGTATCATACGCAGTACGTGAAATTCTGTATAATTGACAACTAAACACCTTCAAAGTTGAACGCATGACAATGTTCAAATCAAATAAATATCATAAAATAAATAAAAAATATTTATTTTGTTACCTGAAATCCAAAAAAAAAAGAGTCGTTGCCAAAAAAATACAAATAGATTCAATCATGTCTAGCAGATAATATACACAAATGGTAATTAATTTAATATTATTTCAAGGACGCATTTATTTGAAACGCATTATGCTGACTTGCCATCTGCTTTTCTTTCTGAGTTTGAATTGTCACGTGAGAAACAAAAATCCTTTTTAGGTGCTTTAGTTAAAATTGAACACATTATAGCTGAAACATATGATAACATGTTAATGCAAGGAAACTTGCATGGAGTTTTAAAATTCATGTCGTTAGGATCAGTGGCGGAACTTGAAGCAAAATTTTGGGGGTCAAATAGAAAATAATTGTCAAAATGTTTTTGATATGGACCCATTTAAGATAAATTCGTCTAATCTCATCTCTCTAGTTTGGGTGATATTGCCAAATTTAAAACCGTTTTTTAAGATCTCATTTCAAAAAGTTAAGGTTAAAGTCATCAGATATAACTTTTTGAATTTTTGAAGGTTATATCTCATTTTCTTCGTTTAAAGTAGAAGAACTATCTACAGGTGTTGATATTATAAAAGTTATATGTTCTCCTTCTTAAATATTAGTCTTCCTCTTAAAAAATGTATCAATTCTTTGATTTTTCATTATTATTTTATATAAAAATTTAAATATATATCCTGTAAAATATGTAAAGAAATTAGAAGGACAAATATTAAAATTTATAATTATTGAATTTTTTTATCAATTTATACAAATACAATAATATTAATACTTATTGAATATTCTATTATTTTTTATCATATAAAAATTAAATTAAATAAATAGTAAAATATAAAATAATATTAAATTAAATAAATAAAAAATATCTAATTTTTTATATTTAAACTTAAAGATAGAGAGAGTGTTGTTTATTGAACTTATTAAATACTTTAAGTCATAGTAAAGTATTTAAGTCAATTGAACTATTTTTTATCTTTTGAAAAAGTATTACTAAATTTTTTATAAAAAGTTTGGGGGCCATGGCCCCCCTTGTCTGAACTAAGCTCCGCCACTGGTTAGGATTTGAAATTTTTCAAACAGATTAACTCTTAAAGAGATAAATTCTAGAGAAAATTTCATTCCTCTCTCTTGCGAGTGCTAAAATAACACTTCTCTCTCTTTTATTTTATAAATGTACATTTTTCTCCATTCTAACTTTTAAAAAATATCTTCTTTAATCCATTTTAAATTTTTTGTGTTAACTAATATTAACTTTATCCATTTTTAAGAAAAAATAAATTATTTTTAAAAAAAAATACTCATTAACAAATGTTTTATTTTTTATCATTAAATTTTGCTTATCAAAATACTCTTTAATAATTTTTTTATTGATTAAATTATATTTTTACCAAAATATTTTTAAAAAAATTAATAATTAAATTATTTTTTTAAGATACCTATTCTTTAATAATTTTTTAATTATTAAATTATGATTTTACCAAAATTTTTGTTAACAATTATTTTTATATTTTATTATTAATTTTTTGATATCAATATATATTATTTTAACATTAAATAAAAAAATCTTACCACTGTTAATATGTATAACAATTAATATATATTGATATTGAAAAATAATCTTACTAAAATTTTTATTTAATGTTAAAATAATATATATAGATATCAAAAATTAATAATAAAATATAAAAAAATTGTTAACGAAAATTTTGGTAAAATTATAATTTAATAATTAAAAAATTATTGAAAGATATTTTAGAAAAAAATAATATAATTATTAAATTTTTTTAAAAATATAATTTAATCAATAAAATAATAATTTATTAAAGGATATTATGGTAAGCAAATTTAATGATAAAAAATAAAATTTTGCTAATGCGTATTTTTTCTTAAAAAATGGATAAAGTTAACATTAGTTAACACAAAAAGTTTAAAATGGATTAAAGAGGAGGTTTTTTAAAAATTAAAAAGGAGAAAAATGTACATTTATAAAATAGAGGGGAAGGGAGTGTCATTTTAACATTTCGCAGAGGAGGGGAGTAAAATTTTCTCTAATATATGGTTTTTTAAAATAGAAAGACAAAAAATAGGGCAAAAAACACAATTAAGCCAAGGGAAGAACCAAATTACACGAATCAGCCAAACTGAAAATAGCTTCATGAATCAGCCAAACCAGATTACTATGTAATTCGAAACAGCTGGGTTCGAATTACATTAACACATAATTCGAATCAATATAACTCAAATTATAAAGGAACACGAGCCCACACTAATTCGAATCTACATGATTCGAATTACAAAGAAGCATAATTCGAACTAGGCTGGTTCGAATTACTCATGTGAACGCTTTCCCAAGTAATTCGAATCTAGGTGATTCGAATTACTCACAATTTGCCTCAAATAGTAATTCGAATGGGGCTGATTCGAATTACACTGGATTCGGCTATATAAGGAGTTCGAATCCCCCTCATTCGAATCACTTTTCCATTCTCATATCCCACCAAATCCCAGAGAAAACGACCCAGATTCGATTCGACAAAGACTCGAGTAGAATACTCAGTCGATGGGGGACGATCCGGAAAGGCTATATCGGTTGGATGGAGTTGCTCATATAGCCGGGGTCATCAACGACGAGGTTAGTAGATAGAAAACTTTGTGCTAGCAGTGGTTTATTTGAGTTAGTGGTTTTGCATGCGGTTTTAGTAGCGGTTTATGTTAGTGGTTTATCCTAGTGGTATTGCAAGTGGTTTATTTTAGAGGTTTTGCATGTGGTTTTGTTGGCGGTTTATGTTAGTGGTTTTGTATGTGGTTTTGTTGATGGTTTATTTTGGCAGTTTAGTTTGGTGGTATTGGAAGTGGTTTATTATGTGGTTTTGCATGTGGTTTATGATAGTGGTTTTGCATGTGGTTTTCGTAAGTGGATTTGTATGTGGTTTATGTTAGCGGTTTAAGCATGTGGTTTTGCTAGTGGTTTATTATATTGGTTTTGCATGTAGATTCTGTTAGTGGTTTCCATAAGTGGTTTCTGGTGTTAGTTGTTTTTGTTAGTGGTTTTGTAAGTGGTTTTAATAAGCCAGGTCCATGTAATGCGCAGCCCCAGCGATGCATCTCGAGCATGCGGCGGCAACAGGGCATGCGACTCGATGAGCGGTATGTTCCGTACTTGCAGATGGCCGGATTATACCATCTTGCGAGGCTGAACGATAGATGGTTCCGGTTAGATGAGCCCCTTGTCAGTGCCTTCATCGAGCAGTGGCGTCCAGAGACGCACACCTTCCACATGCAGTTCAGAGAGTGCACGATCACACTTCAGGACGTGACGTACCAGTTGGGGTTGCCAGTGGACGGGCGTTATGTCAGTGGTTGCCTTACAGATTTTTAGATATACATCCAGGGTGGCCGTCCAGCGTGGGAGTGGTTTCAGGAGTTGCTTAGAGTGATTCCTCCTCTGTAATACCCTCACTATCAGAAGTCACGCTTCCGGCTGCGCTACTCTGATAGCAAGAAGTATTACGACTACTTTACATATTAAATATTAAAATAGGAGCCTGTGACTCAACACCGTATCGCTAATCACTTTATAAACCGGAAATACATACTTCATCTAAAATAAACAAGCTGGCATAGATTCATATACAAGACTTCTTACATAATATCTTATATATATATAGTATATATATATATATATATATATAACATACAACTCCTATTCCTCTTACAAAATTGTAATAACAAAGACGAGGGAAGAAAATAATCTAATTAATACAAGAACATATAAACCAAACACAGTATAACTCTTCTTAGTGCTTCTTGATCCGGTTCTTGAAAAGTAAAGCTGTAGGAGGGTGAGAACCTAACCACACGGTCTCACCATGGAGTTTCAAAGTTGTCATAAGAAGATATTTAACAGGAAAATTGTTTTCAAACTCAGTGATTATCATTGCCTTATGAATCTTTTTAAAAAAAAATAGGTAATCGTTCAAAACCTTTTCAAAGAAACAATGTTTAATCTTTCAGAAATCCGAAACCTTTCCTTTCTTATAAGAAAAACCCAATCAGAAACCAACCACGCAATCAAACAACACAATCATTAATTCAGCACCAAAGTTCAATCTCAAATGTAGCACGCCAGGACAAACACAGGCAAGGCAGACAAGGAAAGCAAAAGTAGACAGCAGTTACAGCAAATAGTTCAAGTAGCAGTTACGAACAGTTTACAATTAGGCAAACCAAAACAAGTTCAAACTCAAGCAAAGCATACAAATGCATATGATGCATGCCTGTCCTATGGCTGATGAGGCTCATCTTTCGGTTATCCAGCCAACCCGACAAGTCTGAATTGTACTTAGACTGTCCCCCGACGTGCATCCCCAAGAGTCTATGCATAGCTTTTTCTCAAATAATCAATATTACTCAATGGGGGTAACATTCCCGGGAATTTATATAGTGTCTGGTCACACACTTACGTCGTAAGTTCAACAGAGTATCAAGTTTTCAACCTGGTACACGTGGTGGCAAGCCACGGCACTTAATCCAGGGAACCTCGCATCTCAGATATTTCAAATTCATAAGGCATGTGAATAATTCAAAGTTCACCTCTCAACATTCTCAACATCATAATCATTCATCAATCCGAATCTCATTTCCAAGTTCATTTCAAAGCCATATTTCAAATAAAATCCTCATCATCCTCTTTTTCATTCTGTTCGTTAACAATCTCAATTCCAAAACAAAATTCTTTATTTGATAGACAAATCAATCTTAAAACGTATAATGCTTAAAAACAAATATTTTTAATTAATTACTTTAAATAAAACTTTCAATTTTATAAAATTTTGGCAGCATTTCCTCTAAAACTCGGATACTGCCACCCTTTTAGGGTCACATCCAAACATTTCTCAAACCTTTTCTCAACCTTTTCCAAATCTCAAACATTTTCCAGAATTGAACCAGTTCCAATGTCAAATCATTTTCAAATCAACCAATTCTAACAATAAAACTCTTTTTAAAATCGAATCAGCTCAAATATTAAATCATTCATAAAATCAAACCAACTCACAATCAAACCGCTCCCAAAATCAATTTATTTTCATATCTCAAATTATTTCCAAAATCGTTTCATTTATATTACTAAGTAAACTCTAAAACCAAGAAAAATCCACCTTTCTTAATAATCAAGTAAATGACATTCCAAACCGGTTTTTATCCACAACCACACACCACTCACGCAATCAAGCACCCAATAATTCAGTTCAACAAACCATCACATCCATAAAATAAATATAATCACAGAAGTAAATCTCTTTGCATCAATATCTATTTATCACAACTCTGTAATATAAAATAGATTTTAAGAAAACTCCTACCTCAGAATCAAACCCGCAGCGATTTTAATGCGATAAACCCTCTTTTCACCTTATTCTGCAGCGGCTACGACTCTCACGCAACTAGAACGGCAGTGGCTATGGTTACAACAAAATGGAAGATTCAAATTGGATAGGAATTAAAAGCAATTACAACCTGGGGAGTCAAGACCAAGTAAGGACTAGAATTAAAATCAAAACATGGAAACCATGGCAGTGATAAAACAGGACATACGAATTGACCAAACCTAAGAGAAAGATCAGACCAGTACCATTTGTACCAAGATAACAAAATCAGAGCTAGCAGCAGCTTCAGTATTTTCCTGATGGCATCAACACTATCCCCTATGATGGTTCTAGCAGCAAATAGGAAAAATAAAGTAACAATACTAATCAGAGACATTGGTTTCCTTAGTTTGAACAGGAGAAAGACAAAGGAACAAGATTGAAGCAGAGCAAGGATTAAACCTTACAGTTTCAAGAACGGAGGAATAGGAACCGAAACAACAACTCCAACGTCGGCTCAATCAACAGGACAGGGCACAACAGCAACGGTTTCAATCTAATCGATAGCAGCAGCGGTGGCGGGGCAGGATGGCAAGAGAACGGACCTCGTCCTTCTCCCCCTTGTCGCGTTTCTACTCCTCTGTCTTCCGTGCATCTCTCTTGCTTTCCACTCTCCCCTACCCTAATCAGCGTTGACTGTGTCTGTGGTGGCGAAGGCTTCGACGGCGATGCTGGCTTCCTTCGGCGACGACGGCACGAACAGTAACAGCTGCAACGGCAAGCTGTCGGTGACTGGCGCGAGGAGGCGGCGCAGCTTCTCTTCCTCTCCTTCTCTCGGATATCCTCTTTTTCTCTCTACTCGCGATACGACGGCACAGGATCGGCGACCGTGGCGAGGCGGTGACGAGCTACGCGGTCTTCCTCTCCCGTCAGTGCGCTCTCTTCTTCTCGGGTCTCTTTCTCTCTCTCGGTGACATATGTGAACTCAATGAAGAAGGGAGAAAGAAAATGAGTGGCGGCGCTGATGGAAACATAGGAGACTGTGGGTGTTTGAAATTAGGTTTAGTGTAGGTTGATTTGGGGATTTAGTGTTAGGATAATTTTTGTACTAAGGATAATTTAGTAATTGAAAACTAATTTAATCAAACAATAATCATATATATATATATATATATATATATATATATATATAAATTATTCATCAAAATTACAAATCATTTTTAAATAAGTAGTCTAATTTAAAATACAAGATAATATGCTTAATTTTCTTTGTTCATAAAGAAAATAAAAGTTTTAAATTCCAAATCTCAATTATTTAAACCAGATCGTGTAAAATTCTTATTATTTCACAATTATCAAATTTTTTAATTTAAATATGAAAATTATCTAATAATTACATATAAGATAAAAATCTAATTTAATTATCAAAACCTGCTTTATTTAATTTCAATGAAATAATTTATGGAAATAAAATATCTCTAATAAATAAATAAAATTTGAAATCAGCTCATAATAAAAAAATTTTTTAAAATCTTTGGGTCTTACATCCTACCCACCTTAAAAAAAAAATTTTCGTCCTCGAAAATTAAAATAATACATAGGATATCACATAATTTTAATACTTTTCTTTTGAATACCTTTTTTAAAAAAAACTAGTTTTGGTATATATATAAATTTTCAAATATTGGATAATCTATAAAATTTAGATATAAGAAAAGAGTCTGGTTTAAAGCAGAAGTTACAAGATAAGCCCAAAACAAAGAAGTTACATGGTGTCAGCATCATGGGTTTTATCATAGCTCACTATCACAACTGTTAACTGTACTTTATCGAGCGAAGCATCTAAGAATTCTCAACCTCATCAATCATTTCACAAACTCAGTACCAATCATAAGTTTAATATCAACCAAACTCTTTTGCGTGAACCAAAGTTTCACAACTCCCCTTGATGTCACTTACCAGAATGTATCTTACTTACAAGCTTCACCTTCCGCGTTCACTAACTGTGTTCTAAGAACTAACGTATTAATTACCATATCTAAGATCGCATGTGACATTATAACAAACCTCGAATTTACTCAGAAGGACATAAGATTTTAGAAAGGAATAACAAACGACGAGGACAGTACTCAAATGATTTAAAAGAATAGATGAAATTGCAAGTAAACAAGCATAAACAAGTAATGAAGATTACCGAAAAAGAATCAATTGACAGCTACAAGGATAACTATTGAATTCAACGAAATTCAATAGGATCAATAACAAGAAAACTAGCGTATTAGTTTAAAAAAAATTCAAACCGAGCTAAGAAAGTATGAGATTTTACAGAAGAGAAATGATTAAAGCCAAAACTGCCTAATTAAAAGGAGCACTTAACATTTTTAAAGGTCTATGTCTCGGTGTCGTACCCAAATAGTTTCAATGTGATATCAAAGAGTACAAGGTTTATGAGGAGAAGTATAACAACAAGGATAGACGTTCTGAAGGATTCAAACAGTAGTTTACGAATAAGAGGCGGACGCATTAAGAGTTTAAAGAACTTCAATGGAAACAATGAGAGAAAAAATTTGCATTTGTTAGAATTAAAGTTAAGTTGAATCAAAGTATAAGATTTACAAGAGGAAAATGATCAAGTCAATGGCGTCGTTTACCGAATTCAAGAGAATGTTTACGAACATAATCGAATAACATATCCACAGAGAAACGGAAAAACATAAAGAGGAATTATTTTACCATTGAAAAAGAAAAGATATGAATTGAACATTTTACAGAAGAACCGAGAAGAGTATCAATATTTGCGTCACATCAAAACATATTCAACTTGAAATGAGTTGTATGAGGGTTGTAAAATGAAGGTTATTTGGAACAAGAACAAAAATCTTCCTTTAAGAATCTTGGAAGATATTTAGGTAGATAACCAACAAAGATATGCATAAAGACGACAACAAAGTTGGTAAGAATCAAGTTACATTTAAGTAAAGAATCAAAAGTGAAATCTTCTATAAAACAGTAAATGAGTAGACGTATATTGCAAATATGTAAGTTTAAACCATATAAAGAAATCTTGAAGTTCATGTAGAAAAGTACATGTAAAAGTAAAAATGATTCTCATAAAAAAAATTTAAGAATTGGTTGTGGATAAAATTAGGCAAAGGACACATCAATCAACTTCTTCAGAAAGATCTAAACAAAATCTCAAAAGAACGCCATAAGGTATAATGTAGCAAAACGAGTTTGAAGCTTATCAAGGAATTATGTTTTCCATGTATAGAAACACAAAATCAGAAGCCGTGAGGTTTGAAAAATGAAGGTCAATTGTGTTGAGACCAGATTAGTTTTGCACAATTCTCGAAAGACATTTAGGTACTAAATTAAATAAAGTTGTGCAATGGCATCGCAACAAAGTTGGAGGGAAATTAAATTTTGTTGGAAAAAAAAGAAAGATGGGAAAAAATTTTAAACTACATAAACTTTCAAGGTTCTTATTCAAACTCTATTTAGAAAAGAAATTTCCAAAGTAAAATTTGCTTATAGGTCCGTAAAGGAAATTAGTGTTGCGTTGCAACAAACAGATTTCTACTAAATAAGGAAACTTTCAAAACTTCATGTAAGATAGTGCATGCCAATTTCAGAGCAATTTTGTCAAATTTAATGAATGACTATGGATGCAATTAAGCGAGAAAAATCGATTTAAAATCTCTTAAGGGAATCTAAAACTTGTTTTTAAAAAAAATTCACATAAAAACTTCAAGAATACACTTGAAATCGCCATTACCTAGGGACATTCAAGAATATCAAGGTGTACTGAAAAAGAAATCAAGCCATATAGAAAAGGATCTTAAATCAAGAGAGTTCAAACAAGACCCATGAGGGATGAGATATCAAACAAACTTTCAATCAATCTAAAAGAATACTAAACTCGTAAGGAGAGACAACTCAATCAATAGTAAATTTTCGAGAGAGAACCTTTGATTAAACAAAGACAAATAAGAGGACAAACGGTGCGCTAGATTGAAACAAATTCAGGATGACTCGGACGAGTATGAGATTCACAAGAAAAGAAAAACTGAGATTAATTGTGATTTTCATAACAGTAAAAGAATAATTAAAAACAGAACCAAGTATATCATTTAAAGAAGTGAAAAGCTTAAAAAAAAGAATTGGTCTATTCTTAAAATGAAGGGTATGAGCCCAATACTTTTAAAAGAACAACAATCACATAAACAATGTGTTATACTAAACCAAATTCAAATTAGAAATAAATTAAGTGAAGTTCATCAAACGAAAACTAATTGGAAAGAGACAAAACCTTTCTTTGAAGAATTTCTAAATACATAATCAAATAAAAATATTCATAAAAATTATAATAAAGTTGTTAGAAAATCATGTTATATATATATATATATATATTATTAAAATAAGTATATTTTCATAAACCAGTAAAAGAACTGGCGAGGTATTGGAAGTAAATAGTTTCTAAACTGTATAAAGAATTTCCAAAGTTTTATATAAAGAAAGTCATATCGAATAAAAAATGATTTAAGAAAGGCTTTAAGAATAATGGTTGTAAATATAGTCAAGCAGGAGAAAAGCTAAATCACAACTCCTTTAAAAAAAAACTCGGAATAAGAGTTTAAAGGGATACATTGCATTAACATGACCAAAGTTGTACCAAGGGATACATGGAGCAGGAAAAGAGTTTAAACAAAGAGAGGCAAACACACCAAAAAGTTAAGCATACATATACGGTTAGAATCAAACGAGAGCGCACGTGAATAAGAGGGCAGGATTGGAAGATAATCCGATCACTTTCCAAGAAAAGAATCACAAACAAGAACCTTAGAGCATACCAAGTAGGAGCAAGATACGTGATATTCGCAGAATTCAAAACACCTAATCGAGTAACCTCAAGAATTAACTCCTAACGTTCTCAAAACCCGCGATTCGCATTTCCTATAACTCGTATATCATCTATAACAACCCATTAGTGCTTTCATATACATAATCCACTAATATTAAGCTGGCCAAACTTAATATTAGGAATTACGCAATGCAAGACTAATGGCATTAATCAATAGACCGTCATGTACATAAAGCTCTAATTCTCGTTATCCGAACAAGACCTACTACATGACAAACACTCAGAATATGCAATTGAAGCATAATCGGTCCATTCCTCAGGCTCTACAGAAAGGACCGCTCTGATACCATAATGTAACACCCTCACTATCAGAAGTCACGCTTCCGGCTGCACTACTCTGATAGCAAGAAGTATTACGACTACTTTACATACTAAATATTAAAATAGGAGCCTGTGACTCAACACCATATCGCTAATCACTTTATAAACCGAAAATACATACTTCATCTAAAATAAACAAGCAGGCATAGATTCATATACAAGACTTCTTACATAATATATATATATATATATATATTATGTAATATATATAACATACAACTCCCATCCCTCTTACAAAATTGTAATAACAAAGACGAGGGAAGAAAATAATCTAATTAATACAACAACATATAAACCAAACACAGTATAACTCTTCTTAGTGCTTCTTGATCCGGTTCCTGAAAAGTAAAGCTGTAGAGGGGTGAGAACCTAACCACACGGTCTCACCATGGAGTTTCAAAGTTGTCATAAGAAGATATTTAACAGGAAAATTATTTTCAAGCTCAGTGATTATCATTGCCTTATGAATCTTTTAAAAAAAAAAATAGGTAATCGTTCAAAACCTTTTCAAAGAAACAATGTTTAATCTTTCAGAAATCCGAAACATTTCCTTTCTTATAAGAAAAACCCAATCAGAAACCAACCACGCAATCAAACAACACAATCATTAATTCAGCACTAAAGTTCAATCTCAAATGTAGCACGCCAGGACAAACACAGGCAAGGCAGACAAGGAAAGTATAAGTAGGCAGCAGTTACAGCAAATAGTTCAAGTAGCAGTTACGAACAGTTTACAATTAGGCAAACCAAAATAAGTTCAAACTCAAGCAAAGCATACAAATGCATATGATGCATGCCTGTCCTATGGCTGATGAGGCTCATCTGTCGGTTATCCAGCCAACCCGACAAGTCTGAATTGTACTTAGACTGTCCCCCGACGTGCATCCCCAAGAGTCTATGCATAGCTTTTTCTCAAATAATCAATATTACTCAATGGGGGTAACATTCCCGGGAATTTATATAGTGTCTGGTCACACACTTACGTCGTAGGGTCAACAGAGTATCGAGTTTTCAACCTGGTACACGTGGTGGCAAGCCACGACACTTAATCCAGGGAACCTCGCATCTCAGATATTTCAAATTCATAAGGCATGTGAATAATTCAAAGTTCACATCTCAACATTCTCAACATCATAATCATTCATCAATCCGAATCTCATTTCCAAGTTCATTTCAAAGCCATATTTCAAATAAAATCCTCATCATCCTCTTTTTCATTCTGTTCGTCAACAATCTCAATTCCAAAACAAAATTCTTTATTTGATAGACAAATCAATCTTAAAACGTATAATGCTTAAAAACAAATCTTTTTAATTAATTACTTTAAATAAAACTTTTAATTTTATAAAATTTCGGCAGCATTTTCTCTAAAACTCGGATATTGCCACCCTTTTCGGGTCACATCCAAACATTTCTCAAACCTTTTCTCAACCATTTCCAAATCTCAAACATTTTCCAGAATTAAACCAGTTCCAATGTCAAATCATTTTCAAATCAACCAATTCTAACAATAAAACTCTTTTTAAAATTGAATCAGCTCAAATATTAAATCATTCATAAAATCAAACCAACTCACAATCAAACCGCTCCCAGAATCAATTTATTTTCATAACTAAAATTATTTCCAAAATCGTTTCATTTATATTACTAAGTAAACTCTAAAACCAAGAAAAATCCACCTTTCTTAATAATCAAGTAAATGACATTCCAAACCGGTTTTTATCCACAACCACACACCACTCACGCAATCAAGCACCCAATAATTCAGTTCAACAAACCATCACATCCATAAAATAAATAAAATCACAGAAGTAAATCTCTTTGCATCAATATCTATTTATCACAACTCTGTAATATAAAATAGATTTTAAGAAAACCCCTACCTCAGAATCAAACCCGCAGCAATTTTAATGCGATAAACCCTCTTTTCACCTTATTCTGCAGCGGCTACGAATCTCACGCAACTAGAACGGCAGTGGCTATGGTTACAACAAAATGGAAGATTCAAATTGGATAGGAATTAAAAGCAATTACAACCTGGGGAGTCAAGACCAAGTAAGGACTAGGCTTAAAATCAAAACATGGAAACCATGGCAGTGATAAAACAGGACATATGAATTGACCAAACCTAAGGGAAAGATCAGACCAGTACCATTTGTACCAAGATAACAAAATCAGAGCTAGCAGCAGCTTCAGTAGTTTCCTGATGGCATCAACACTATCCCCTATGATGGTTCTAGCAGCAAATAGGAAAAATAAAGTAACAGTACTAATCAGAGACATTGGTTTCCTTAGTTTGAACAGGAGAAAGACAAAGGAACAAGATTGAAGCAGAGTAAGGATTAAACCTTACAGTTTCAAGAACGGAAGAATAGGAACCGAAACAACAACTCCAACGTTGGCTCAATCAACAGGACAGGGCATAACAGCAACGGTTTCAATCTAATCGATAGTAGCAGCGGTGGCGGGGCAGGATGGCATGAGAACGGACCTCGTCCTTCTCCCCCTTGTCGCGTTTCTGCTCCTCTGTCTTCCGTGCATCTCTCTTGCTTTCCACTCTCCCCTACCCTAATCAGCGTTGACTGTGTCTATGGTGGCGAAGGCTTCGACGGCGATGCTAGCTTCCTTCGGCGACGACGGCACGAACAGTAACAGCTGCAACGGCGAGCTGTCGGTGACTGGCGCGAGGAGGCGGTGCAGCTTCTCTTCCTCTCCTTCTCTCGGATCTCCTCTTTTTCTCTTTACTCGCGATACGACGGCGCAGGATCGGCGGCCGTGGCGAGGCGGTGACGAGCTACGCGGTCTTCCTCTCCCGTCAGTGCGCTCTCTTCTTCTCGAATCTCTTTCTCTCTCTCGGTGACATATGTGAACTCAATGAAGAAGGGAGAAAGAAAATGAGTGGCGGCGTTGATGGAAACATAGGAGACTGTGGGTGTTTGAAATTAGGTTTAGTGTAGGTTGATTTGGGGATTTAGTGTTAGGGTAATTTTTGTACTAAGGATAATTTAGTAATTGAAAACCAATTTAATCAAACAATAATCATATATATATATAAAAATATTGTTTATTCATCAAAATTACAAATCATTTTTAAATAAGTAGTCTAATTTAAAATATAAGATAATATGCTTAATTTTCTTTGTTCATAAAGAAAATAAAAGTTTTAAATTCCAAATCTCAATTATTTAAACCAGATCGTGTAAAATTCTTATTATTTCACCATTACCAAATTTTTTAATTTAAATATGAAAATTATCCAATAATTACATATAAGATAAAAATCTAATTTAATTATCAAAACCTGCTTTATTTAATTTCAATGAAATAATTTATGGAAATAAAATCTCTCTAATAAATAAATAAAATTTGAAATCAGCTCATAATAATTTTTTTTTAAATCTTTGGGTCTTACATTCTTCGAGCCAGTTCAGAAGTTCGCAGTAAACTGCACCTGGTTCCAGGAGTCTTTTGGAGAGTGCCCCACGGGAGCCGATGAGGAGACTGTGCGGCACTTTGCTTGTGCCTATATCATGATGTTGTTGGGCACTCAACTGTTTGCCGACAAGTCCGGCAACCGTATTCACATCAGATGGCTACCCTACGTGGCTAGGCTTGAGGAGATAGGTGCCTACAGCTGGGGTCTGCAGCACTAGCATGGCTATACCAGTGCATGTGTCGAGTGGCCAACAGACATGTGGTGAAGTTAGTGGGCCCATTACAGTTACTTCAGTCTTGGATCTTTTGGTGCTTTCATAGGTTTAGGCCTGTTGGGTATGATACGTGCAGCTGGCCGTTGGCATCGAGTACCACTCTCGGACTCTTCTATTTCAAGTTAAATTAATTAATTCCATGTACACTTGTAATGTAATACAATTCTGTCACACTTTTAATTAGCTATAACACCGATGTGAGATGCAGGTGGTCAGGTTACAACCCTTCCGGTAGCGAGAAGGGACCTAGAGTGCAGATGTGGAGACTGATGATAGACATGTTACAGGTCACGGATGTGAGTATAGTAACCGCCAATGTTTATTTAATTAATTAACCTTTATGACTTTGGAGCATTAAATGGCCTGACAATGTTGAAATATTTTTGCAATTCATCTGGATGCCGTATAGCTCCCCGAGGTACTATAGGTTGTGCATCCGAAGGTGTTGAAGCCTCGTCATACGACGTTATGGCGGTCTGTGACGTCACTGATATATTTTGCCGTGATAGAGTGGCATCAGATAGATAGGGTTTTACCGCAGTTCGGCGGAGTGCAGCCCCGTCCCCAGCCCGCCCTGAACATCGACTTTCTGATGTCGAAGGACGGGAGAGGAGGTGATCGTTGGTTCCCGTCCAGGTGGACGTACGGCTGCCAAGTAATCCGTGAGTAGGCACAGCATGCCAGGGCGTGCGGACACGGGAAATGAAGTGCCTGAAAGTATCTGCAGTCACATGTCTGAGATCCAAGTGAGACCTTGTAGCTACCCAGTGAGAACAAACCAGTCGGAGTCGTCTCTGCGATGGTGAACTCTGAGTTATCTTTGTCGTACAACGTCACTGTGAAGCACCTCGCTGTCTTTAAGTTGGCCTCGATACACTTCACCAGGTGTTGACTGAATTGTTGTCTGGTACCCAGCTGGGCCTCAGCCTCTCTCCCCTTGCAGACAAATAGTTCGGCCAACCTTCCATATGTTGCCTTCACCAGCGAGTATACAGGGAGGTTTCTGACCCCCTTGAGGATTGTGTTAACACACTCAGAGATATTCGTTATCATGTGCCCAAATCTCCGACCCTCATCACAATACTGTGTCCAAAATGAATACTCAATTCGGTTCGCCCACTCACACATGACAGGGTCTTCGGACCGCAGAATATCAAACCAGTAATCGAACTCTACCTCGGTCTTAGCATACGCTGCGTTCACAAGAAGCCTTCTTGCGTCTTTGCCTTTGAAGGTTAGGGCAAAATTTGCTGCTACATGTCGAATGCAGAATGCACGGTATGCAGCTGGAGGTAGCCATCCTCCGTCGGGAGCCTCAAGCGCGGTCTTGATGCCGTTATGCCTATTCGATATAACCAGCAGACCCGGCTGTGGTGTCACTTGCTGATGCAGGTGGGAGAGAAAGAAGGACCAGGACTCGGCATTCTCACCCTCGACTAGTGCGAATGCAACAGGGAGAATGTTGGAGTTCCCGTCCTGTACAATCGCGACAAGCAACGTTCCCCCATACTTGCCATACATATGGGTGCCGTCAATACTAACCAACGGCTTGCAATGACGGAATGCCTCAATACATGGTGGAAACATCTAGAACAGTCTGAGAAAATAAGCTTGAGACTCGTCCAGCTGTCCCCCAACTCGAACAGGGCTCGTCCTAAGGACGGCAACAGTCCCAAGCATCGTCACCTGGACTCCTAACACCTACCTAGGAAGCTCGTTGTACGACTGATCCCAGTCACCATAGATGAGGGCAACAGCCTTCTGCTTCGCCAACCAGACCCTCTTGTACGTCGGCCTAAACCCAAAGTGTGCGGCCGTGGCATTTAAGAGCACCTTGATGCTGACAGATGCATCAGCCTTAACCATTGGCATAATGAATGCCAAGATCACATGATAATCCAAACTCCTGTGGTTGCTAGAGATGGATGTCGCGAGGCATGTATGCGGTCCATTGTACCGTTTGACCTCCCAAATGCCCTTCCGCTGCCGGAGACTCAACCGAATCAACCATGTGCACCCATTCCTAAACTCAGAACACTTGCCCACATACCGGCGATAGTCAGACTCCACTACCTTGTACTGTACCCCTCGGCGGATGCTGTAAGTCTTGACACTTAACAGGGCCTCATCTTTATCCTGAAATTACTGACCAACCTGAAACTCTGTCAGACCTGCAGACCCTTCCACATCTCTAGTGCCAAATCCAGCAGGCTCCGCAGGAACCCCCTCCTGCCTCATGGTATCCAAGTCCAAAGATGAAAAATGTGGAGGGTACTGCTGTGTGCCAAAGCTAGAACCACCTTCCGCCCTTGCAGGCTCACTCGCTCCAATATCATCGCCACTGTCATCAGCAATCATATCGGGCTCCACAGCATCATCCTCTGGATCATCCAACAATCCATCTCCGGCCCCAGCCGGTGCAACACACTGTAAAGCGGTCGACAGAAATTTCCCGGTTCCAACCTCGTCGCCTACGCTGCCATTGAGATCAACAGCGAACGAAGGGGAGGCGACAGGCTGGACGTGTGGCTGGTACATAGGGACGGAGGAAGAAGCAACGGCAGGTCTGGAGCTAGAACCAGCTACCGTCCTTAAGGCGGGGGTATTCCAGTTTGAACCCTCGAGCTGGATACCACATCAACCAACTTTGCCAACAGCTCTGGTGTCCTCACTTCGAAAAACTGCCGGCGACAATGAAACATGACCTGCAAGTCCTCACACTCCCGATCGTGAAACAATCATACTTCACGGTTTCTTGGAGCACCGTGATTGGAATGCGATAGAAAAAATTCTTAAACCGTTTCACACCTTCCAGACCAAGTTTCACCAGTACAGAGTTAACAAAGTCATCATAGCTCGTCGTAGGCCTCACGAAAATACTGAGAGGATCCTTATCAGTGAACTTCACACCAAAACGAGTTTTTCTCTTAATCGAACCTCTGTGGTGAACCAACACTACAAAACTCTCCTCACTAGCCATTTTTCCCCTCTAATGAGAGCAACTCACGTTCACACCATATATATACAGGTCTGGTCCTCACTAATTTGAACTAGCCTAATTTGAATTGTACAATGTGTAATTCGAATCAACATCTTTTGAATTACATAGGAATTAGAAATGGGAAGTAAATCGAATCAGCCTGGTTTGAATTACTGTTACTGTGTAATTCGAACCAGGTAAATTTGAATTACATGTTTGTTTGACTCTTTATAATTCGAATCAAGTTCTTTCGAATTATATATAGATGTAGTTCGAGCTTAGCTGATTCGAACTACATATTACTGTGTTTTGGTTGATTGATGAAGCTGAATTCGGATTGGCTGATTCATGTAAATTTGACATCTTCTTGGCTTATTTCCGTTTTTACCCCAAAAAATACATACAAAATATAAACTTATTACTACCAGTTATAAATATATGTTCTTTTATGCTTATGTTGTGCATTCTTAACAATGTGCAGGATGGTAGGATTCAAATTTCGATTCCAAAAGCTGTGGCAAAATAGTGAAGGAGAGTCATTGTCGAGTTTCAGATGTACACCATAACAACTTTATTGTGATTAAGGAAATTAATTCTATGAAAAAAATCACACCGGAGATATAGATTCTTACTTTCTCACATAAGACCTAGATTGATCATGTTGTGAATTGGTGCACGAAATCACAATCACACTTTTGTAATTCCACACAACTAACCAGCAAGTGCACTGGGTCGTCCAAGTAATACCTTACGTAAGTAAGGGTCGATGCCACGGAGATTGTCAGCTTGAAGCAAGCTATAGTTATCTTGTAACTCTTAGTTAGGATATCAATAATAATTCTTAGTTTTAATTGAAATGAATAAAAGAACATGGATTAAATAATACTTGTTATGCAGTAATGGAGAGCAGGTTGAGGTTTTGGAGATGCTCTGTCTTCTGAATCTCTGCTTTCCTATTGTCTTCTTCTTCACGCACACAAGGCTCCTTCCATGGCAAGCTGTATGTTGGTGGATCACCGTTGTCAATGGCTACCATCCTTCCTCTCAGTGAAAATGGTCCAGCTACGGGTTTCGTAGGGCTAATCATCTGTTGGTTCTCACTAGTGTTGGAATAAGATCTATTGATCCTTTTGCACACTGTCACTGCGCCCAACATTTGTGAGTTTGAAGCTCGTCACAGTCATCCCTTCCCGGATCCTACTCGGAATACCACAGACAAGGTTTAGACTTTCTGGATCTCAAGAATGCTGCCAATTGATTCTAGCTTATACCACGAAGACTCTGATCTCACAGATTTGAATTCTCTGTTGTCAGGAGAGGTAATCAAACTCGTGAACCAGGAACCAAAGAGATACACACTCAATCTAAGGTAGAACAGAAGTGGTTGTCAGACACGCGTTCATAGGTTGAGAATGGTGATGAGTGTCACGGATCATCACATTCATCATGTTGAAGTGCGAGTGAATATCTTAGAATAGAAACAAGCATGATTGAATGGAAAACAGTAGTAATTGCATTAATCCATCGAGACACAGCAGAGCTCCTCACCCCCAACCATGGAGTTTAGAGACTCATGCCGTAGAAGATACAAAATTCAGATGTAAAAAATGTCGTGATGTTCAAAATAAATCTCTAAAAGTAGTTTTTATACTTAACTAGTAACCTAGGTTTACAGAAATTGAGTAAGCTAAGATAGATAGTGCAGAAATCCACTTCCGGGGCCCACTTGGTATGTGTTTGGGCTGAGCACTGAAGCTTTCACGTGCATAGGCTATTCTTGGCATTGAACTCCAGCTTTTGTGCTAGTTTGGACGTTTAACTCCAACTTTTATGCCAGTTCTGGCGTTTAACACCAAAAAAGGGTAAGGATCTGGCGTTTAAACACCAGTTTGCACTACCAAATCTCGGGCCAAGTATGGACTATTATATATTGCTGGAAAGCCCAAGATGTCTAATTTCCAACGCAATTGAGAGCGCATCAATTGAGCTTCTGTAGCTCCAGAAAATCTATTTCGAGTGTAGGGAGGTTAGAATCCAACAGCATCTGCAGTCCTTTCTTAGCCTCTGAATCAGATTTTTGCTCATGTCCCTCAATTTTAGCCAGAAAATACCTGAAATTACAGAAAAATACACAAACTCATAGTAAAGTCCAGAAATGTTATTTTTGCATAAAAACTAATAAAAATATAATAAAAAATAACTAAAACATACTAAAAACTACATGAAAATATCACCAAAAAGCGTATAAAATATCTGCTCATCACAACACCAAACTTAAACTATTGCTTGTCCTCAAGCAACTAGACAAATAAAATAGGATAAAAAGAAGATCAAGTTGTAATAGAATCCCAGTGTTTTAAGTGAAGCTCAAATTCTAATCAGATGAGCAGGGCTAGTAGCTTTTTGCTTCTGAACAGTTTTGGCATCTCACTTTATCCTTTGAGGTTCAGAATGATTGGCACCTATAGGAACTCAGAATTCAGTTAGTGTTATTAATTCTCCTAGTTTAATATGTTGATTCTTGAACACAGCTACTTTATGAGTCTTGGCTGTGACCCTAAGTATCTTATTTTCCAGTAATACTACAGGATACATAAATGCCACGGACACATAACTGGGTGAACCTTTTCAGATTGTGACTCAGCTTTGCTAAAGTCCCCAGTTAGAGGTGTCCAGAGTTCTTAAGCACACTCTTTTACTTTGGATCACGACTTTAACCACTCAGTCTCAAGCTTTTCACTTGGACCTGCATGCCACAAGCACATGGTTAGGGACAGCTTGATTCAGCCGCTTAGGCCAGGATTTTATGCCTTTAGGCCCTCCTATCCATTAATGCTTAAAGCCTTGGATCTTTTTTACCCTTGCCTTTTGGTTTAAAGGCTATTGGCTTTTTCTGCTTGCTTTTTCTTTTTCTTTTATTATTATTTTTTTTGCCATTTTTTTTCGCAAGCTTTGTTCTTCACTGCTTTTTCTTACTTCAAGAATTAATTTCATGATTTTTCAGATTATCAATAACATTTCTCTTTTTTCATCATTCTTTCAAGAGCCAACAATTTTAACATTCATAAACTTCACTATAAAAAATTTGCACTGTTCAAGCATTCATTCAGAAAATAAAAGTATTGCCACCACAAATAAATATTATTGAATTCTTCTCTTAAAAACTCGAAATAATTGCACCTTTACTCAAAGAATCTACTATTTTATTCATGTTTAATGATGAAGAGAAAAATAAATTATAGCTTACTTGGGGATAAAAATAAAATTAAAAATAAAGACTCTAATTACTAATATTCATATAATTCTTAAGATAGGTTTCTAATAATAAAAGTTATCACAGAGTTAAGATTAGGACTCAACAACCTTTATTTTGGGAGATAGATGCTCCTTCAATCTGTGGGGTGTCTGGTCCCTCAAGGGAGAGCCTCTGGCGCTTCAGCTCCTGTAGCTCACGTCCTTGCTTTTCTTGCTCCTTAAGCAATTTGCAGAGCATGCTATTTTGATTTTGCTATTCTTTCTTAAGTTGATCCATAACTTCTTGCAGCTTGGTGACAGATGCTTCTAGGCGGGTCCAGTAGTCAATCTGAGGGATTTCTGGGAGGAACTCCTGTGCCCTCCTTTTGATTGAGTTATCTTGCACTTGTTGTCCTTCCATTGACTTCTTGGTGATTGGGTGCTCGACTGGGATGAACTCATCTACTCCCATCTTCACCCCAGCATCTTTACATAGCAGAGAGATTAAGCTTGGGTAAGCCAATTTGGCTTCAGTGGAGTTCTTATTCGCAATTGTGTAAATCTCACAAGAAATCAAATGATGAATCTCCACTTCGTTTCCCAGCATAATACAATGGATCATCATTGCTCTTTTGACAGTAACCTCAGAGCGGTTGCTATTGGACAGTATAGAATGCCCAACGAAGTCCAGCCAGCCCCTAGCGACTGGTTTGAGATCTCCTCTCTTGAGTTGGTTTGAGACACCTTTTGAGTTGGTTATCCACTTGGCTCTAGGGAGGCATATGTCCTCTAGAACTTGGTCTAACCGTTTACCTATTCTCATCATTCTCCTATTAAAGGATTCTGGATCATCTTGCAATTGAGACAGCTTGAAGACCTCTCTTATTTTGTCAAGGTAGAAGTAAATAATCCTCCCTCTGACTATAGTTTGAAAGGTATGGAATGCAGTTCCAGTCATTTTCTGCTTATCTGTCAGCCACAGATTTGAGTAGAATTCCTGAACCATGTTTCTTCCCATCTTTGTCTCAAGATTAGCTAGAATTTCCCAGCCTCTGTTTCGAATCTGCTCTTGGGTCTCCGGATATTCGTCTTCTTTCAGATCAAATTTAACTTCCGGGATCACTGACCTCAGACCCATTATTTTGTGGTAATGGTCTGCATGTTCTTTGGTTAAGAACCTCTCTTGATTCCAAAGTAGCTTTGGAGTATTCTCTTTCTTGCCTTTTGAAGTGGTTTGTTTTCCCTTAGGGTCCATGATCTTAATGAGTCTTAGCTCGGTGATCATGGAAAAACACACCAAACTTAGAGGTTTGCTTATCCTCAAGCAAAAGAAAGGAAAGAAGAGGAAAATGAGGAGAGTCAGATTCGAGTTATGGAGGAGAGGGGTTGGCCGAATGTGTATTTAAAAGTAGAGGGGTGGGGTTTCAAAAATTTTGAAAAAAGATATGATAGAAAGATATGATTGGTAAAAAATGAATCATTATATGAAAAAGATGAGATTTTAAAATTCAAAATATATGAAAAAGATATAAAGAAGTTAAATATGAAAATTTGTTGATGCATCTCAGAATTAAAAGAAGATATGATGAGTTGGAAAAGATTTGGAAAGGAATTGAAAAGATAAATGAGTTTTTGAAAAAGATTTGGAAAGGATTTGAAAGAAAATTGAAAAGGGATTTAGAAGATTATTAAATTTTTGAAATTTGAATGTGAGTGCTGAAAATTTGTAACATGTTTATGCAGAAAATTATGAATTAAAATATGAAAGTTTGAAAAAATTTGAAGTGGAAACAAAATCTCCTCCCCCTGCCTTTTCTGGCGTTAAATGCCCAGAATGGTATCCATTCTGGCGTTTAACGCCCATATGTTGGCCATTGTGGGCGTTTAACGCCCAGCCAGGTACCCTGGCTGGCGTTAAACGCCAGAAATCTTTTATCACTGGGCATTTTTCTAAACGCTCAGGATGCTGCAACTCTGGCATTAAATGCCCAGAATGGTGCCCATTCTGGCGTTTAACGCCCAGGAAGGTATCTTTACTGGCGTTTTTGAACCAGTGAGCTCTTTTTCTCTGCTTTGTGCTCTGAGTCCTTCTGTAACTCTGTAAACTTCTGCATTTGGACAAATAACCTTAAAGATAATTGATATCAAACTCCTATAATTATTATTTAAATAATAAAAACCTTTGCTAATGACTGGGTTGCCTCCCAGCAAGCGCTTCTGTTGAGTTAAGAAATTAACCAAATTAATTAGTGATGACAAACATTATTTTTGGGCAAAATAAATAATTAGTGTTGATTAATTATAATTACTTATTACTAATTATTTATTATTTCAGGCCAAAACTCAATAGCCCAAATGGAATGAAAAGCAATAAACAATGATGGTAGGCTGAAAGCAAAAATCAGAAGCCCAAGAAAAAGCAAAGAAAGAAGCCAAAGGAATCAGATGGGCCAAACAGGTTATATGAACCATATCCGATCCAAGCCTGAGCTGAGTTCAATTCCCTCCATCTTGCTCTTACCAAAGCAACGTTCCTCTCTCTTTTGTCTTAGTCAAATCAAGAGTTTCAGAAAAGTAAGAAAGAGAAAGAGAGAGAGCTTCTTCACTAAGCAAGTCACCAAAGAAGCAAGAGAGAGAAGGATTAAGCTTGAAACTCAGAAGTCTAATCAGAAAATCCAAACCAAATCAAGCTTAGGTTAAAGGTAACCCATTTCCTCTTGCATGCATCAGATCTTCTTCTCTTCTTCCCAACTCTCTGCTCTATCCGAAATGGGATACAAAGGAAAGATGGTTTCTGTTCTTCGCTGCTATGTATCCACGGTCTTAAACATGACTTGGGAACCAAGTTGGTTTTCAAGGGCTAAGATCAAGTTGACCATGGAAAGATTTCTATGGTTATTGCTTTATGGCTTTCGGTCAAGATGAAGAAGTTAGAAGCAAAGTTTCTACTCTAAGGTTTAATGAGAAAAAGTGTATTTATGGGTTGGTGAAGCTCAAAGCTCAAGGTGTTGACCTTGGAGGAAGAACCTAGTACCATGCAAGGAGATAAAAGAGGTTTGTTGTTCATTCAGAAACTAAGGAGAGAAAACCAGTGAATAGAGGTTTTGTTCTGAGAAAGCTCTTTGAAGAAGTTCAACTAACTGGACAGTGTAACCTAATCAAAGGTGCATTCCGCCAGTATGAAGAACTGAATCAGAGGCTTGCCAATCTGGTTTTTCGCATAGCACAGAGGCTGTTGATGAAATCAATCTCCTTCATGTTTTACTGATTGTAATGTACTTTTCTAAGTTTATCTTTCTGTAATTTCTTTTGAGAAAAGAAATTGTGAGAAAGCTTAAGAAAAAGCCATGAGTGAAAAAAGGCTGAGAGAAACACTTGAAAGAAAAGCCTAGAGTTATTTTCTGATTTCTTTAGGTTGGTTAAGTGTCTTGTATCTTCTACCTGTAAGGTATCCCTTTCTTAGTT
Organism: Arachis ipaensis; assembly: GCF_059453495.1. Classification (NCBI taxonomy): domain Eukaryota; kingdom Viridiplantae; phylum Streptophyta; class Magnoliopsida; order Fabales; family Fabaceae; genus Arachis; species Arachis ipaensis. The sequence continues at coordinate 13,905,695 of NC_142435.1, read as the reverse complement.
GGGTTAGCACTAAGAGTGAATAGTTAGGTATTAGCAAAGCCAATGTCAAGTTAGGTTAGAACTTGAGTGTGAAAGGATTGGGTCAATCCTGTGAAATTGGTGTATGTAATAATGTTAACTATAGTGAAAATTCTTCCACTGTTGTGGAGGAGACTGGACGTAGGTTGCATAGCACAAGGCAACCGAACCAGGATACATGCTGGTGTTAGCTTTTCTCTTCTCTGCTGTGTTCTATTTTTTGATATTCATGAGACAAAAATAAATTGTCTTGTAAATTTTCGCTGCTTAGTTTAAACAGAATCAAAATTGTAATTTTGTTTAAAAGGGTCATAACATCAACGAAAAGGAAGGCATAGATTCAACCCCCCTTCTCTAAGTCTACCACAACCTTCAGCTTCTTTATTGTCTTTAGCTGGACTTTACTGAGCTTTAATCTAGTCTCAATTTTGAGCATTCTTGCTCAACATTGCTTTCAAGATAATGCTTTACTCTCTGTCCATTAACAATGAACTTTTTGTCAGAGTCAATATCCTGAAGCTCTACATATCCATATGGTGACACACTTGTAATCACATATGGTCCCCTCCACTGGGATTTTAATTTCCCAGGAAATAATCTGAGCCTAAAGTTAAACAGCAGAACCTTCTATCCTGGCTCAAAGACTCTGGATGACAGTTTCTTGTCATGCCACCTTTTTGCTTTCTCCTTGTAAATTTTTGTATTTTCGAAAGCATTGAGTCTGCATTCCTCTAGCTCATTCAACTGGAGCAATATTTTTTCTCCAGCTAACTTGGCATCAAGGTTTAGGAATCTGGTTGCCCAGTAGGCCTTGTGTTCCAGTTCCACTGGCAGGTGACAGGCTTTTCCATACACAAGCTGGTATGGAGAGGCCCCTATAGGAGTTTTGAATGCAGTTCTGTATGCCCATAGAGCATCATTCAGACTCCTTGCCCAATCCTTTCTACGGGTACTCACAGTCCGTTCCAGGATTCGTTTTAGTTCTTATTTGAGACTTCAGCCTGCCCATTTGTCTGTGGATGATATGGAGTTGCCACTTTGTGGTTAATTCCATATCGGATCAGAGTAGAGTCAAGCTGTTTATTGCAGAAATGAGTTCCTCCATCACTGATTAGTATTCTGGGGACACCAAATCTGCTGAAGATATGCTTCTGGAGGAACTTCAGTACTGTTCTAGTATCATTAGTGGGTGTTACAATTGCCTCTACCCACTTGGATACATAATCTACTACCACCAGAATGTAAGTGTTTGAGTATGATGGTGGGAAAGGCCCCATGAAGTCAATACCCCATACATCAAACAACTCAATCTCTAAGATCCCTTATTGAGGCATGGCATAACCGTGAGGCAGGTTACCAGCTCTCTAGCAACTGTCACAGTTACGCACAAACTCTCGTGAATCTCTATAGAGAGTAGGCCAGTAGAAGCCACATTGGAGGACCTTAGTGGCTGTTCGCTCACCTCCGAAATGTCCTCCATATTGTGATCCATGGCAGTGCCATAGGATCTTCTGCGCCTCTTCTCTAGGTACACATCTACGGATTACTCCGTCTGTACATCTCTTAAATAGATATGGCTCATCCCACAAGTAGTACTTTGCATCAAAAATTAATTTTTTTGTTTGCTGCCTACTATACTCCTTGGGTATGAATCTCACCGCTTTATAGTTTGCAATGTCTGCAAACCATGGTACTTCCTGAATGGCAAAGAGTTGCTCATCCGAAAAGGTCTCAGAGATCTCAGTAGGAGGGAGGGACGCCCCTGCTACTGGTTCTATAGGGGACAGGTGATCAGCTACCTGGTTCTCCGTCCCTTTTCTATCTCTTATTTCTATATCAAAATCTTGCAGAAGCAACACCTATCTTATGAGCCTGGGTTTTGAATCCTGCTTTGTGAGTAGATATTTGAGAACAGCATGGTCAGTGTACAAAATCACTTTTGATCCTACTAAATAGGATCTAAACTTGTCAATGGCATAAACCACTGCAAGCAGCTCTTTTTCTGTGGTTGTGTAATTCTTATGTGCGTTATTTAGAACACGGCTGGCATAGTAAATGACGTGCAGAAGCTTGTTATGCCTTTGTCCCAATACTGCACCAATAGCATGGTCACTGGCATCACACATTAATTCGAATGGTAATGTCCAGTCTGGTGCAGAAATAACAGGTGCTGTGACCAACTTAGCCTTCAGAGTCTCAAAGGTCTGCAAACACTCTGTGTCAAAGACAAATGGTGTATCAGCAGCTAGCAGATTACTCAGAGGTTTTGCGATTCTTGAAAAATCCTTTATAAACCTCCTGTAGAATCCTGCATGTCCCAGAAAGCTTCTGATTGCCTTAACATTGGTGGGTGGTGGTAATTTTTCAATTACCTCTACCTTAGCTTGATCCACCTCTATTCCTTTGTTCGAAATTTTATGCCTAAGGACAATTCCTCCAGTTATCATAAAGTGACATTTTTCCCAGTTTAAAACCAGGTTAGTCTCTTAGCATCTTTTCAGAACAAGTGCTAGATGATCAAGACAAGAGCTGAATGAGTCTCCAAATACTGAGAAGTCATCCCTGAAGACTTCTAGAAAATTTTTCACCATATCAGAGAAAATAGAGAGCATGCATCTCTGAAAGGTTGCAGGTGCATTGCACAAACCAAAAGGCATCCTTCTGTAGGTAAATACTCCAGATGGATATGTAAATGCTGTTTTCTCTTGATCCTAAGGATCAACTGCAATTTGGTTATAACCTGAATAGCCATCCAAAAAGCAGTAATAGTCATGACCTGCTAGTTTTTCTAGCATCTGGTTTATGAATGGTAAAGGAAAATGATCCTTTCTGGTGGCTGTATTGAGGCTTCTGTAGTCAATACACATACGCCACCCTGTAACTGTTCTTGTAGAAACCAGTTCATTTTTTTCATTGTGAACCACTGTCATGCCTCCCTCTTTGGGTACAACTTGGACAGGGCTCACCCAGGGGCTATCAGAAATAGGATAAATAATCCTAGTCTCTAGTAATTTAGTGACCTCTTTCTGTACCACCTCCTTCATGGCTGGATTCAGTCGCCTTTGTGGTTGGACCACTGGCTTAACATCATCCTCTAATAGGATTTTGTGCATGTATCTGGCTGGGCTAATTCTCTTAAGATCACTTATGGACCACCCAAGAGCTGTCTTGTGTGTCCTTAGCACCTGAAGTAGTTCTTTCTCTTCTTGTGGCTCTAAGGCAGAGCTTATGATCACAGGAAAAGTGCCATCCTCTCCCAGAAATACATATTTCAGGGATGGTGGTAGTGGTTTGATCTTGGGTTTAGGAGGCTTATCCTCTTCTTGAAGAGTTTTCAGAGGCTTTTTTGTTTCCTCTGGTTCCTCTAGATCAGGCTGAACATCTTTAAAGATGTCCTCTAGCTCTGGTTCGAGACTTTCAGTCATATTGATCTCTTTCACCAAGGAGTCAATAATATCAACGCTTATGCAGTCATTTGATGTGTCTGGATGCTGCATAGCTTTGACAGCATTTAACTTGAACTCATCCTCATTGACTCTCAGGGTCACTTCCCCTTTTTGGACATCAATGAGAGTTCGTCCAAGTACTAGGAAGGGTCTTCCTAGAATGAGTGTTGCACTCTTGTGCTCATCTATTTCCAGCACTATAAATTCAGTGGGAAAGGCAAATGGCCCAACCTTAACAATCATGTCCTCAATTATGCTTGATGGATATTTAATAGAGCCATAAGCAAGTTGAAGACATATCCGGGTTGGTTTGACCTCTTCAGTCAAGCCAAGCTTTCTGATAGTGGATGCAAGTATTAGGTTGATACTTGCCCCAAGATCACATAGAGCAGTCTTGGTACAAGTACTCTCTAGTGTGCATGGTATCATAAAGCTTCCGGGATCTTTAAGCTTCTCTGGTAAGGTTCTCAGAATGACTGCACTGCATTCTTCAGTGAGAAAAACTTTTTTAGTTTCTCTCCAATCCTTCTTATGACTTAAGATCTCTTTCATGAATTTAGCATAAGAGGGTATTTGCTCAAGTGCCTCTACAAACGAAATCTTTATTTCAAGAGTCCTGAGATAATCTGCAAAGCGGGCAAATTGTTTATCCTGTTCCGCTTGGCGGAGTTTCTGAGGATAAGGCATTTTGGCTTTATATTCTTCAACCTTAGTTGCTGCAGGTTTATTTCCTACAGAGGCAGGTTGAGAAGCCTTCTTGAGGGAATTATTATCAGCACTTGCAGGTGTCTGATCCCTCATTGGCATTTGAATGCCAGGATAGGGAGATGGATGGGCGTTTAACGCCAGATTCCTACCCTTTTCTGGCGTTTGAACACCAGAACTGGACATGGATTGGGCGTTTAACGCCAGTTTTTCACCCTTTTCTGGCGTTTGAATGCTAGAATTATTCCTCTCTGGGCTCTTACTGTCCTCAGAGGGATTTTGGGCAGTGGTCTGCTCATCCTCTGTCAGTTGTTCCTTCTTTGACTTTCTGTTGCCTTGAGTTGAGACATTTAATGTCTTCCCACTCCTTAATTGAACAGCTTGGCATTCTTCTGTTATCTGTTTAGATAGCTGCTGTCTTGTCTTATCCAATTGTGCTTCCATATTTTGATTAGCAATTTTAGTGTCTTGGAGCATCTCCTTGAATTCTGCGAACTGTTTTGTTATAATAAGCAATTGCTGATTGAGTTCAGCAAGTCGTTCTTGAGGACTAAGTTCAGTAGATACTGCTTTAGCCTCTTCTTTCAGGGAGGACTCACTGCTTAAGTACTGATGCTGATTTCTAGCAACTGTATCAATGAGCTCTTGAGCCTCTTCAATTGTCTTTCTCATGTGTATAGATCCACCAGCTGAGTGATCTAGAGATATTTGAGCTTTTTCTGTAAGCCCATAGTAAAAGATGTCTAACTGCACCCACTCTGAAAATATTTCAGAGGGGCATTTCCTTAGCATCCCTTTGTACCTCTCCCAGGCATTGTAAAGAGATTCATTATCCTCTTGTTTAAAGCCTTGAATGTTCAGCCTTAACTGTGTCATCCTTTTTGGAGGGTAAAATTGATTCAGGAATTTGTCTGATAACTGTTTTCATGTTCTTATGCTTGCTGTGGGTTGGTTATTTAACCACCTCTTAGCTTGATCTTTTACAGCAAATAGAAACAGTAATAATCTGTAGACATCCTAATCCACTTCTTTATCACGTACTGTGTCAGAAATTTGTAAAAATTCTGCCAGAAACTCAGTAGGTTCTTCATGTGGAAGACCGGAATACTAGCAATTTTGCTGCACCATGATAATGAGCTAAGAATTTAGCTCAAAACTGCTTGCTTTGATGGGAGGTATACAGATGCTACTCCCATATGCAGCCGTAATGGGGTTAGCATAAGACCCCAGAGTCCTTCTGGACTGTTCATTTCCACTTAGATCCATGATGGAGAAAAGGGAATTGATGTGAGTTGCAAATAAAGTATATTTTTATTTTTATTTTATTTAATAAAAAAAACAAACCGAATAAATAAAAAAGAAATAAGATAAAATAAAATAATTATAAATTAAATATAAATTTTGAAAACTAAAATAATTACTTAATTAAGAAGAATTGAAAAACTTTGGATATGATTTTTAAAAGGGATTTTGAATTTTGAAATTTCAAAACTAAGATAAGATAGAATAAAAATTTTCTAAAATAAAAATATGAATTTTTAAATGAAATTTTCGAAAATTCAATTAAATAAATATGAAAGATATTTTTTAATTTAATGAGGAAAGAGAAAAATAATAAAATGACACCAAACTTAGAATTTTTAGATCAAAACAAAGAAAACAAACGGGAAAACTTTGAATATCAAGATGAACACTGAGAGCAACTTTTGAAAATTTTTTAAGAAAACAGAAACACAAAGGACACCAAACTTAAAAATTTTTATACTTTGAACACTAATAATTCGAAAAAAATGAAAGAAAAATAAGCTTATGCAATTGACACCAAACTTAAAATATGAAACTAAACTCAAACAGAAGACTAAATTATGAAGTTATTGGTTTTGAAAATTTTCGAAAATAATTTAGAAAAATAAGATAAGGATTTTAAAATTATAACCAAAAACAATAATAGAAGACTCTAAACCAAAAAGAAAATTTTTTCCTAATCTAAGCAACAAAATAAACCGTCAGTTGTCCAAACTCGAACAATCCCCGACAACGGCGCCAAAAACTTGGTGCACAAAATCACAATTACACTTTTGCAATTCCGCACAACTAACTAGCAAGTGCACTGGGTCGTCCAAGTAATACCTTACGTGAGTAAGGGTCGATCCCACGGAGATTGTCGGCTTGAAGCAAGCTATGGTTATCTTGTAACTCTTAGTTAGGATATCAATAATAATTCTTAGTTTTAATTGAAATGAGTAAAAGAACATGGATTAAATAATACTTGTTATGCAGTAATGGAGAGCAGGTTGAGGTTTTGGAGATGCTCTGTCTTCTGAATCTCTGCTTTCCTATTGTGTTCTTCTTCACGCACACAAGGCTCCTTCCATGGCAAGCTGTATGTTGGTGGATCACCGTTGTCAATGGCTACCATCTTTCCTCTCAGTGAAAATGGTCCAGCTACGGGTTTCGTAGGGCTAATCATCTGTCAGTTCTCACTAGTGTTGGAATAAGATCCATTGATCCTTTTGCACACTGTCACTGCGCCCAACATTTGTGAGTTTGAAGCTCGTCACAGTCATCCCTTCCCGGATCCTACTCGGAATACCACAGACAAGGTTTAGACTTTTCGGATCTCAAGAATGCTGCCAATTGATTCTAGCTCATACCACGAAGACTCTGATCTCACAGATTTGAATGCTCTGTTGTCAGGAGAGGCAATCAAACTCGTGAACCAGGAACCAAAGAGATACACACTCAATCTAAGGTAGAACGGAAGTGGTTGTCAAACACGCGTTCATAGGTTAAGAATGGTGATTAGTGTCACGGATCATCACATTCATCATGTTGAAGTGCGAGTGAATATCTTAGAATATAAACAAGCGTGATTGAATGGAAAATAGTAGTAATTGCATTAATCCATCGAGACACAGCAGAGCTCCTCACCCCTAACCATGGAGTTTAGAGACTCATGCCGTAGAAGATACAAAATTCAGATGTAAAAAATGTCATGATGTTCAAAATAAATCTCTAAAAGTAGTTTTTATACTCAACTAGTAACCTAGGTTTACAGAAATTGAGTAAGCTAAGATAGATAGTGCAGAAATCCACTTCCGGGGCCTACTTGGTGTGTGTTTGGGTTGAGCACTGAAGCTTTCACGTGCATAGGCTATTCTTGGCGTTGAACTCCAGCTTTTGTGCCAGTTTAGGCGTTTAACTCCAACTTTTATGCCAGTTCTGGCGTTTAATGCCAAAAAAGGGTAAGGAGCTGTCATTAAACGCCAGTTTGCGCTACCAAATCTCGGGCTAAGTATAAACTATTATATATTGCTGGAAAGCTCAAGATGTCTACTTTCCAACGCAATTGAGAGCGCGTCAATTGGGCTTCTGTAGCTCTAGAAAATCCACTTCGAGTGCAGGGAGGTTAGAATCTAACAGCATCTGCAGTCCTTTCTTAGCCTCTGAATCAGATTTTTGCTCAGGTCCCTCAATTTCAGCCAGAAAATACCTGAAATTATAGAAAAATACATAAACTCATAGTAAAGTCCAGAAATGTAATTTTTGCATAAAAACTAATAAAAATATAATAAAAAGTAACTAAAACACACTAAAAACTACATGAAAATATCACCAAAAAGCGTATAAAATATCCGCTCATCATGAATCCAAATTTCTCAATTGAGTTTTTTCGCTTTAGAACGATGATATAACTCATTAATGCTGAAAGGTTTGACGATAATGAGTTATTCGGTAAGTTAAATTTATATAGTTAATGATATTCATGCTAAATACAAGTCATGTTGGGATGAGAATGCACTAATGTTTTAAAATATTTTTTTAGTGTAGATTTTATTGGTGAGGTTGTTGAAAAGGAGGATCCAAAAGATTTAATCATAAATAAAGAAAAAGAACATGGAATGCTTCTTGAACAATAATTGTGTTGTCCTGTATCATTCTTTCCTCAACAAAAGTACTTTGTATTGGCGAGATAATTTGGTCCATGATATCCTTCAATCGACTCACCATCACTTTGGATATGATCTTGAATATGAAATTGCAGCAACTAATCAACCTTAGGTGGTTTAAATTTTCAACTTGCTTGATCTTTGGGACCAAGAACACGTTTTTCATTCACCTCCTCCAAATACATCCCTTTTTGAAGAACCATCTGACCACCGTACATATATCCTTTCCAATGGTTTTCCAATGCTTTTGGTAAAATAGCCAATTCAGTTCGCCTAGTCCTAGGGTTTTCAGGCTTCCTATGTTAAATGTTGCATCTTTTACTTCTTCCTCCAAAATATCTTGCGTTAGCCTCCTCTTCATCTCTTCAGCTACTCTCTTAGGAACGACCTTAGTGGTTTCCTTCAATTCTACTTTTCCTCTTGTTGTAAAAAGTTGAGAGTAGTGCTCCTGAATAAGATTGAGGATTTGGCTCTAGTCTTGCATCCACTCTCCTTCAGTATTTTTTAGCCGCTCTATTATATATTTGTCCCTCCATTAAAATATTGATGCATGAAAGAATGAAATGTTCTTGTCTCCACTCTTAACCTACTTGAGTCTAGATCTTTGGTTCCATAATTTTTTCTCTACTGGCACTTGTTTTTTTTTTTTTTTTTGAAGAGTAAATAAGCTCAACACACTAAGTGGAACATACAAGACATAAAACATAAACTTAAGCAACACTTATGTCATCTCCGATATAGTCAACCATCAACAACAAGGGTTGCTTTTGCACCATTCCTTAGAACAGCAAAACAATCTAGCAACACAATCCACTATATCTGTTGACTTATTCTGAAAAATGAACTCGTTCTTACATAACCAGATATTCCATATAACTGAGAAGAACCCACTAACCATGTTTTCCGCGCGTCTTTCCTCAAGGACATTGTCCTCCAGCTCTCAAAGTGCTGATCATGGGATGCTCCATGCTCGACCCATATAAGTAATCCACGTGCACCACACCTGCCATGCATACTCACACGTGACAAACAAATGTTGTACAGTTTCAATTTTTTTTACACATAACACAGATATTATCACTTCGTTCAATGATACCCAATATACTCAGTCGATCCTTTGTATTAACTCGACCTACAAAGACAAACCAAGTAAACAACTCTACTCGAGGGTGGTACTAGTCCTTTTCAGATTCCATTTGTGAACTTGTAGCTGAGAATATCTTCCGTCACAGTCTGTACCTGCAACACCTGCACAAATGAGTTAGTAATATAAACGCCTTCCTTATCAACTTGTTGTGCTTCTTTGATGCTCCCTTGTTGTTCTCTTGATAAGTTTTCATTTTAAAACTTTGCTATTGCATTCTGCCTATTTACAATCTCTTTATCAGCTCTCTTGAAAGTAGCCTTGCTCCACTTGGTTAGTTCTTTATAATTTTTCATTTTTTCCAATACCATATTCCACTCTCCTTCTTCTGTGGTTTCTATCTCTCAGCTGCAATTTTCATCATCCTCCCAATATGCTTCATATTTGAAGAATTTTGGGGTTCTGTATTACGGTCTTGTTGATAGAATTAGAGGACAATGATATGATGAAACTGCTAATAGTGCCGTTAGTGCAGCGTGTTCATGCATCAACCTCCAACTCCAGTTTACCATTGCTCTGTCTAGACTTTTCCTTGTTAGAAATCCCTCTCTTGAATTATTGAATCAAGTGAATTTGCTTCCTTTCAAGTCTAAATCCATTAGGTAGCGTTTGGTGGAGAGACAGAGACTGAGAGACGGAGACTAAGAGACAGGGATTGAAATAAATCTCAGTATTCTGTTTGGTGCAAAATGGGAGACAGGAATTGAAACAAGAATGAAACTCTAATTTAATTTGCACAAAGGGTAAAATTGGAATTAATTAATTGAAATGAAAGAATTTTAGGTATAAAATGTTATTAAAGTTTCAGTCTCCATCTCTAAAAATTTCAGTCTCTTGTGTCCCTACTTTTTGGAGGTACTGAAATACTAAAATTTTAGAGACAGAGACAGAAATTTTAGTACCAGTCTCTGAACTAACAAACACGATACTGAGTCTCAATCTCTCAGTCTCTGTATCAGTACCTCAAAACAAACGCTACCTTAATGCCGGTTTATTCACAAGTTCCATGAATTCCTCCATTTGGATGTTCGGCTTCTCCTTTTCCCGGATCTTTTTCCTCTTGGTGTAAATAGGGTTGGATGTGAGCCGAGCTGAGTCGAGATAGACCAAGCTCAAGCTTGACTCACGAAAATTAAGCTTGACTCACGGCTCGACTCATTAACAATCAAGTCTATTTCGTAAGTTCAAGCTCGTCTCAACAAAAGCTCATGAGTTGGCTCGAGCTCACGAGTTGACTCGAGATCAGAAGCTGACTCAAATAATAGGAACATAACCTATAATTCTATATCAATCAATTATAATTTATATATATTAAAATATTAAAAAATATAAATTTTATATATTGTCTATCTATTAATTATAAATTTTTTATTTATGTCCTACATTAAAATTATATATAAAAAATGACTATAAAATTTTAAATAATTAAAAACACACACACACATACACACACACAGACACATATATATATATATATATATATATATATATATATATATATGCATTTAGTCTATATTTTTAATATTATATATATAATCGAGTTAGCTAACGAGTTAATGAGCTGAGTTATTCAAGCATGGAAATGGTGGTTAGCAATTCAGAATAAAATTGGTCAAGCAAATCAATCAGAAGGAAGGAGAGAATTAGTTGCGAATTTGTGCTGGCAACTGTGGAAAGCAAGAAACGAGTGGGTATTTGAACAGAAGCGCAAATCTCCATTGTTGAGCTTGGAGGAAACTCGAAGAGCAGTGAGAGAGAGAGAGCGTACAAGATGAAACTTCTCCCTTTTTGTGTGCAACTCTGTCTGAGAAAATATGTTTCTTTAGTTGGATCTTTTTCTTTTCTGTACTCGGTGTAAGTTAGCCCAATTGGGCTCAATGCAATAAATTTTTACTGTCTTGGATAAAAAAAAAATGAACTAAGTTATTCAAGCTCAAACTCGCCTCATTTAATTTATGAGCTTAATTTCAAAATCAAGTTTGACTCACCAACTCATAAGTTTAACTTATTAAACTATTAACGAGTAGAACTCGAGTTCGCATCCGGCATTAGGTGTAAGGAAGTTTGAAAGTTTCAAAGCAACGTCCCTTTTTTGGTCAGGACTCAGGAGTAAGTGTTAGGGTTTTTGTGGGCCGTGAGGCGGTGATTCTGGTTTTGAGCCCAGGCCCAAACGGAGACTAGCTGGCAGCTTAGTTTCTCTCTCCCCCTTGTCTTCTTCGTGTTAAGTGCTGCAGTTAGTGTAACTACAGTGTACGCCTACGCTCTCTAAAACCTCCAGAACCAAAGAAGGTAAAAAAAAATAATAAAGGAGTGAAAATACGAAAAACGTCGTCGTTCTCTTCGGCATGGAGTTCACTCAGAGTGACTTTGATCGCTTACTGTTGTTCGAGCACACGCGAAAAACCGCTGAAGCAAAGTATGCGGCAAACCCTCTTGATGCTGATGTATGTGTATCACTCTTCATTCTCTCTAGTTTCTCGAGTATCTCATGTTCATTAATTATGTCTATCAGTTCATTGTTAATATGCGTTTTTTAGCGTATCAATGGTTCTATTAATTTTGTGAAAAGTAATGTATAAATTCACTGCAACTGTAAAATAAAATGAAGTTTTGATAAGTGTTTCTGTGTGGATTGTTTCTATGGGATGGAAATGTTTTTAGCCCTAAATACTCGAGGTTTAGAAAGGAGTTTATGTTTATTTTACTCGTCAGAAGGACTTGAAATAGATGTAAAAGTTGGGTCTTTATTGAATACTGGTGTGTTTCATGCAGAATCTGACAAAATGGGGAGGAGCTTTGATTGAGCTGTCAGCGTTCCAGGATCCCAGGGATTCAAAGAAAATGATCGATGGTATGTGTATTTACTAACTAAATTGTTGAGTAAGTTACTTGAAAGATATGTGTCAGGCGTGGGTAGTTCTTGATGTTTGGAATTTTACCAAGTAAATTGTTGATTAAGTTACTTAAAAGATACTGTGTCGGGCGTGGTAGTTCTTGAATGTTTGGAATTACTTCTGAGGTCCTTGATTGGGAATTCCACAATTTAGCTAGTCTAAGGGAATAATTTTTGCATATTCAACGAAATCAGGAGTAGGTTCAATTTCATTGTATAGGGACATATTGTGTGGCGCGTGTTAGATTTAGAGAAATTTTAAGGTTAATTCTTATGAAAGTGAGGATGGTCACTGGTTATTTTTCGGTTTTGATGGAATGAACTGATTGAACAGATGCAATTTCAAAGCTGGACGAGGCTTTGCTGATTGATCCAGCAAGGCATGCCACTCTTTGGTGCTTGGGAAATGCCCACACGTCTTATGCATTCCTAACTCCTGATTTTGACGCTGCAAAGGTTAATTTTGACAAGGCACGTGAGTGTTTCCAGAGAGCTCTTGATGCGGTAATGTGTTCTCCTATTCTTCTTTATATCTAATTCTTTCTGATAGATTTCATTCTTTGCTTGTACATCTACGGGTAACTTATTTGTTGATTATGAAACTGTAGGATCCTGAGAATGAGCTTTATAAGAAGTCCTTGGAAGTTACTGATAAGGTAATGGAATAGCTTTTGCCTTGCAGTTGTATCTAAAATTAGCTTCCTGTCGCTGGTCATGTTTCTGCTGTTTAGCGAAGGGTTTATCTCTCAATAAGATCTTAGATTTTGATTTTTTTTGGTTTATCTCTCAATAAGATCTGAGATTTTGATTTTTTGGTTGAATTTTTCAGATTGTTTTTTATTTTTTATTTTTTTTAATATTTAACTACTCTTGTTGTTGACTTGGAAAAATACAAAGGAAAAAGAATCAAAAGTGTGTGTATGTTTTTTAATACTATGCCAGATGATTCGGATATTTTCCGTAGCAGCTAATATGTTAAAGTTAAACATTGGGGACGTTTTCTATTAAATCAATCAAAATTGGATCATTGGCACCAGAAGTTTACCATTAGATTTGTCTGATCAGAGCAAAATATGTTTTGTTTTTCGTTCCTAATCATCTGTGTAGTTGGAATCATTTTGGTTCACCATGGATGATGAAAATTGTTCTTCTAATGTTGCAGTCTCGAATAACATGTTATTAGCCATATATCAACTTCTGTGTTTTCTGAATAGGTTTTGCTAAAGGCAAGTTTAAGTTCTTCCCATATGTATTTGAGGCAGCAACAGATTTCTTGATTCATTTTTGTTTGTTACTTATGATTATATTTAACCTATTTGCCATTGTATCACTTCTATTCTAACCAGTCTCTGTGAACTATGTGACTCAGGCCCCAATATTGCACATGGAGATCCACAAAAATGGGCTTGGTCAGATGACTGGTGGTGGGGCTTCCTCTACACCTTCAAAAAGAAAGGTTGGACTTACCGAAATTTCGTTACATTTAACTACATTTTTTTTAATGTTCACCAACTTTTTCTGTTTTCTTTAATCAACCACAGCTTGTGATGTCAAGTCTATGAAATTGCACTTTTGAGTATATTAAAATGCTAAAATTAGCTTGATCGGGATTGAAGATTGTTCTGTGTATAAAATCCATGTTCTGAGACATCATGCCTCAAATTAGGAAATTAGCCCTCTTGTTTAATCAGAAGATGTTGGAATTTGCATCTCAAGATTTTTTTTGGTATATTTTGACTAATTAAAGAACTACATCAACATACATCTAAAAAAATGAAAATTAAAAAGCTTCACATCTCAAGGATTTTTCATGGTCTATTATAGTAATAATATTTTTCGTGCTGATTTCTGATGCACGGGACATGCTTTACAGGATTGTTCTAGTCTTCTAGACTACCTATGATATCTCTCATTCCTGTCTAAAAGGCATGATTTCTCTGTGATACATTGCAGACACAGTTTCAATCTTTCGAAATTAGTAGCTAGGAAACATGTTCTAGAGTTATAAACTGATGTTGGTATTTTGCTTTCAATTTTTTCCTTGGTTTGTTTGCTATAAATTATCTGCAGGCTAGGTAGTTTGTGAAAGTACCACAACAGTATGGTTGGCTGTAGGACTGCATGTGAAACTTTGGTCAGAATTGGATCCATGGCCATCGTTGGTGGTACAATTGAAGTGATTTAGGTTTTTGGCTGTGATACTGATTCTTGATTAGATTGGGGTTGAGCTGTTGTGGTGGTGTATGTTGACCATCTTTCTGGTTTATTTCTGTTTGTGTTTTAGGTTTTTTAAGTTATGTTTTCACTGGCATTTTTCTTAGTTTTGGAGGGTGTAGTTGGGTCGGTTTGGGTTTCTTCTTTTCTGGCTACATGTAGCCTAATTTTATCCTCTCATTTCTGAGCTTCTATACTTATTGAATTATTGGGAGGAAATATAAAGACACTCAGATTTTGAATTGACAAACTAGGATTGAGTCGGAGAACATTGTGAAGGACATGCAGCGTTATTTATTTATAACTAAGCACCTTCCATTACCCAGATCATAAGTACTAAGGCTGAAATACTGAGTAAATAGGTTACAAACTTTTGTTCATTTGAAGTGACCCTCTTCTAGCATGTCATATTTTTTTATGTTGAAAAAATGACTAGCAGCCATGTGGTTTAGTTTTCTGAAATACTTAATGTTTCCTTTCTTTTACAGATTTTATGTATTGGCATACACATCTGTGGATCTTAGATACATATATGATTTAGCCTGATTATATATGAACTTAATTTGCCATTGTTTGGTTCGTTTCAGGAATCAGCAAAGCAGAAGAGCAGTGACCTCAAGTATGATATATTTGGATGGGTGATTCTTGCAATCGGTATAGTCGCATGGGTGGGAATGGCCAAATCTCAAGTTCCACCACCACCTCCAAGATAAACATGTTAGTTATCTTTTTAAGGTACCTTCACCAAGATTATTGGCTTAAAAGGTCATTTCACTATAGGTTTGCAGTTATAAAATAGGTAGCGCATTTGTGGTATCTGCATGCTGGCTATATCTAAAGGCTTGTCTTTCTTTTTCGCACTTAATGAAAGATATCTTTTTGAATGGTTTTCTTAGCTCTTTTTGGTTTTACTAGCTCGCGGTATAGCTCATTTAGCTTGTGGGTCAAATTGAATTGGTTCATCTCCATATCCAACGTATGAGTTACTATGGATTGATCTTCGACCAGCATTCCTTCATCTACCGTTTTTGCACAGCAGTGTCCTGGTAGGGCAGAAAAAATTGTATTTCTATCCTTGTCTGCACAATAAGACCGCTAATGGATTTCACTTTATAATGATAATACCAAAGAAAGTCTGAATTCACAACTACAATTTAAAACATTTTGTTATTCTTGCATCCTATCATCATAACTGCTACTCTTCAACTGATTGGAAGTTTTTGCAGGATGATTTCACCTTTTCGGTAAATCTTGCATTGAAAAAATATTTTTCTGTAAAATCCCGTACCGAAAAAATATTATCCGAAACACGCAAGCCATTATGCTACCTCTTCTTAAGCTGATTAACTGCTTTTTTGCAAGGGATGACAATAAGGCAGGTACTGGTGGGTTTATTCTAAAATATTATATATTGTTTGTAAATCTGTATGTATTAGGCAAAGTATGAGTATTCCAATATATATATATACACACACACTGGAGCGAGTACAGGTATTTCTTGGTAATTACTCATCTCGCTTGGGTTTAAGCGGGATAAGTATTTGCTGGTGGGTAGTGTTGTCATCTCTACTTTTTTCTTCTATGGAACAAAAACTTCGATATAAAGTCCTCCAATTATCGATAGGGAGTAGATAACATATTACTACATTTGCAATCAATTAGTTCAAATTGTGTGTTAACCACTTTTTATAAATAAAATTTTGGTGAAAGAAAACTTCAACATTTTAGACTTTGTCTCGTTGGACATTGGAATTGGAATTGACTTAAAGGATTTAAATTATTTAGTTTTGGTAGAGAATTAAAACATGATTTTGGCTATGTTTAACTTGAGTTTTGATTGCGCAGAAGTATTATTTTAATTCTCAAGGTTCTTGCTTAAAATCAAAATAGTCTTTAATTTTCTTGTTTTCAAAATCAATTACTTCAGACTCTAACTGCACTCTGCACCCACTCTCTCCCTCCACAAACTTCACCATCCCTAATCCAAATTCTAAACCTCAACACTGCATCTCCATTCCACCACCCATCAATCCCAATTTCTGGACATGTTCTAACTCTAACCTAGATGCAAAATTGAAGCTCAAACACTGTGACATGAAAAACCGTTAGAAACTGTTTTGATTTTAGACAAGAATATTGAGGACTAAAACAGTATTTTATCCTTTTATTATTATTAATGAATAGAAACATCAATAGTAAACTATGTTTTCACATATAAAAGTAACGCTTGCACTTGTACCTCTTAACAAAATCACCTTTATAGTGCAACACAATATCTGTAACAATAATGTCCTCCAGTTTTCTTTTCAGTATTCTTGAAATCAAATCTCTTGCAAGAATGCATCTTAAATTCGAGCAATGTTTATATAGATGAATTCTATAATGTTGAGTTTTAATGACCAAGTCACCCAACAGCTACTTCTGATTTGTTGTCTTTTAAGCCGAAGTAACCTAGATACAACTTTGGTGTTGTATTAAATTTGAAACTTTAACATTTAGTAAATTGATTTGTTTCATATACACTCTTAGAAGTTAGAACTAATTTAATTCCAAAAATGAGCTTATTACAGCAAAGCTACCCCACACACCTTTTTTTTTTTTAAATAAATTAAATAAAAAGAAGTTATTTTAGGCATATAATTAAATAATGTAAAACTCAGCACCACAAGAAAGTGTGTAAGACTCAAGTTGCTTTAGAGGCGAACCAATCTTGATCAGAATATATGGATAGATTTGCCTTTTTTGTTTTTGGCAAGTATTTCTTTTCAGTGTTCAAAGTTTTAACATGAATAGAAAATTCTTTAACTACACTGAACTCAAGTTGGATTATTCTAAATTCTTGTAAATTCTGATTTGGTAGTCAAAAATTCCAATATACTACAATGTTTCATTTACAATCAATGCAACTTGAGTTCAGCTGTCTCCTTTAGGCTCAAGATAACTGGTGTTTCTTTTGTCAAAATCAAATCTTAGTAACCCCCACAAATTCCATTTATCAAAGTGTTTAACCGTCTTGATATAGTATAATTTATGATAACTTTCCACAATCGCCTTGATAAATTTGCCTAAGGTAACATTTCTTTTTTGTATTATTATTTTATGATATCTATTTTCATTGTTGCAAGGTCCACCACTTTCTTTTAATGGTATACGATAATTAATGCGTTGGCATAATTATACTGGTCACTAGCCATTATGGGAAATCAATCAGATCATGTATCATATCATATAATGGCCACTAGCATGCCTTTGTCGTTGGAACATTTATCTACAGTATTTATAACTATAATTATCGTGCCTTTGTTAACCATATTCAATTTGGTCCTTAATTTTAGACATGTACAATTCAGTTTCTACCTTTATAATTATGAATTAATTTTCTTTTTATCAATTTAGTTAACAAAATACTTATGTATCACTATAGCAGTTTAACAGTTAGTTTACATAGTGATAAAAGTATTGAACTCAATTTTATCTGTTAAAGGATTTAATTTAGCTTATCAATGTGTTCACTTTTATAAATGACTCAATTTAGTCTCTTAACTGCGCTTGATTTTAAAAACAAAATAAGATAGAACACTATGAATAAACACAAAAGATAAAGATAAAAAATTAGTATTTTTATACCTTGTATGGTAATAAACTAAATATAAAAAAACAAACTATAAAAGGTTCAATTTGTTTTTATCTTTTTTCTCATACAAAATTTAAGAAAAAATATAATAAAAAAATATAATTCTAAAAAAATAATATAAATAATGAAATAAAAAAATAAATCATGTCTTATTTATATCTTTGTATCTCTTCTGTCAAAACACAAAATATACTAATTTAGTATTTATATATATAATGTTTGTATTCATATCTCATCTGCTAATATATTTTTGTATTTTCATATCTTTATCTCAAAATCGCATACTATGTTAAAAACAATCTTAAAAGACAAAATCACATGCCTTTTGTGAATGTGAGTTTCCAATTAGGTTGATAAAAATGATAGATAATTACATACATAAATATTATATTAAATATATTGATGGCGAAATAATAAATTTAATTTATGGTTATAAAACTTGGAGATCAAATTGAATATCTTTAAAATAAAAAATCCTGTTAATTGTTAGGTAAAAAATCAAAAATCAAATTGTATCTTATCTCAATTCTATTACCAAAACTTCTATCAATAATTTGGCTTAAGTTACTTTGACCAAGACCAGCACTTGAAATAAAAGGTATCTCTAATTCTAAAAATAGGATCAACCTATTTAAAAATTGATCAATCAAATTCTGTATGTTGCTAATATTATTTCGTATAACATTAAAGTTGAAATCGTTGCCTAAAAGAATGTTCCGCTTAGTTTTTTTTTTTTTTCCCAAAGATAATAGATTATATTTCATTAATTATTGAAAAATAAAATATAAAGATGTTTAAAAGTAGGACAGTATAATAAAAGGTGAGGATTTCTCAAAACAATACATTGAAGGTATTCATCATAGTCAAAAAATGAAAAAAAAAAAATCTTAAAAAAAAAAAGAATAATAAATCAAATTTGATGACGATCCGCTTAGTTTATTCCAAAAGAAAAGTTCCACTTAAAATTTTCTTCCAAAGGATTCTCCCCAATAGTCCCCTATCCTCTCCTCTTTTTCCTTTGCAGATTTATAAAGACAACATGCTTTATTTGCATTTTGAATTTAATTAAACCTTTGGTTGATTCCTTTTGAATGAATTTGTGTTAATGATCCTTCTCTTGGAGGTTTAAATAATTCTGGCCAGTTAATTATTTAATTACCTAGCTAGATGGGCCATTTATTCGGTGCTTTCATCCAATGATCACTTCGCTTCACTTCACGAATGATGTATTCTTAGTGGGGAATTCTTAAAATATATATTTTATTCTTTCTAATCTATGCTTTATTAAAAGAGAAATATAAATCCCCAAAACAATTAAGAGTAACTAGATTATATTCATAGGCAAATAAGAGGGCCACGCGTCTTCCATAATAAACATTAGAGTTAATAGTCAAAATCGTCCCTAAAAGATATCCTGATCTCTATTTTAATTTTCGAAAGATAAAATTAATTGAAATCGTCCCCAAAAGATACACGACTTGGTCACGTTAGTCCTTCCGTCAGTTGAATGATGACGTGTCACGTTAAATGCTACGTGACATATAATGACGTGGTGGATTAATGCCACGTGTCACAAGAAAAAATATTAGTAGTATTTTGATATTATCAAGAAATATTTAGGGACTAATTACATTATTAGTAGTATCAAAAAATATTTTAAATTTAATATTATCAAGAAAAAATAAAAAAATTATATATAAGGACTAATTTGATTAATTTTTAAAATTTTAGGGATGAAAATGACTTATCTCTGAACTTTCAAGGACTATTTTGATTATAAATAACTTTTTTACATGTCAAGTGACACGTGGCGTGTCACGTGTCACTGATCTGACACCTGGCGTGCCATGTGTCACCGATCTGACACGTCAACCAATCATCTTGTGACACGTGGCATTAACCCACCACGTCATCATATGCCACGTGGCACTTAACATGACACGTCATCATCCAACTGACGGAAGGACTAACATGACCAAATCGTGTATCTTTCGGGGACGATTTCGATTAATTTTATCTTTTGAGGACCAAAATGGAGATCGGAATATATTTCAGGGACGATTTTTACTATTAACTCACAAACATTATTATCAAATTGTGGGTGTTATTAACCAATTTGAGTTAGTCGAGTGGTTAGTTCACTCGTCCGCTTAAGCAAGTGTTGGGGTTCGAATTCCGCTTTGTGCATATCGTGAGAAACAAAAAAAAAATATGGGTGTTATTAACTTATTATGACTGGTAAATGGTGTAAGATTTTAAACATTCTTGCTTCACCCTTAGGATGATGAGAATGGTGATAATGATGATAATCCCATCTCTTTATCTTCTAATGAATTCGAGTAAATTCGTTTATGTTTTGTTTATATGTGTTTATTTTATCAATTTATTATTATTTTGTGTCTTATTATAACAATGTTCATATAACTTTATTACTGTTACTTGTTTTAGGTGACATGGCAGGTGAGAGAAGTAGAGGACGAGGTGATGGCGGGTAAGGTGGTTGTCATAGTAGGGAACAAACTAGGAAGAATACGACATCCCACTTGATCTTGGTGTATCGTCATCATGCACCTAGCTTATGACACCGCAACTACTACCAATCTTGTGGTCAATACGCTGACCTTGTTACCCAAGACGCAGGCATAGTTGTCACAGGAATTGGACTCTATCAGGATGATCTTGACTTTGGGTTATCCTCAGATACAAGTGACACACACCAGACACTTACCCAACCATAGTTGCAGCCACAGCTACAATTGCAACCTTAAGCACAACCTCATCTACAGATGTAGACACAAGCACAGACACAAACCTATTCCCAGACACATACACAAACACAGACCTAGACACCACCCCAGGCACATGCATTGCCTAATCCTTAGTCACAGTCGACATAGTCGACACCTGGAGTATTAGGAGAGGGTGTCCTATTTACATAGCCTGTTAGACAGAAGCTAGCGTGGGATGCAGGTGACTCGTTCATACCCAAGTTTAGTATGGTTTCATATCACGTCCACGATCTTTGGTGGCAACTTTTTAAGGTAATTAAGGTTTTTTTTTAAGTTCAAATTATAAACTTATATTATTTTGATTCAATTATTGATATTGTAGGACCATTTTGAGTTTGTCCAGCGGAAAGAGCAGAAGATGTACAATGCGTGGTAGGCAAGAGCCGTCAAGTGCGCTTAGGAGATTTTAACAGATATCTACAACAAGGGTGCTCTTGCAAACTGGATCTCGAACAATATCCTCACCGAACTAAAGGATTACTGGAGCACACGGGATTATTGGGGGATCTGGGTTAATGCCTGAGCCATTTGAGCATCTGAAACCAGTGGATCCCATGCACACTAGATGGTCCACCACCTATAGGATGACGGAGAAAATGGTTCGTATCATTTAAGTTTTAATTATTAACTTAATTTGTTTACTTTATTATTAATAAAGTTGTAACATATATAATGACTTCTTGTAATTCTAAATCCTATTGACAGGAGATCGAGTAGAGTCTCAAACCTCGTTGGAGCAAGGTCTTCCAGAGGACACACATGAGGAAGGAAAACCGTAGAAAGTGGGTTGGAAAGCGGTCTGAGAGCATATTTGTAAGTTCAACAAACCCAAATATACCTCAATAAATTTTATCATTTATAAGTTCAGCAGACCCAAATATACCTCACTATTTTATTTCAAATTGAGTTCGACGATAGGTTAGGCAAGGCCCAGGACGAGTGTGCGACTCAAATTGCATAGGGGGCCCTGAGGCGCCTTCCATATCTGAGGATGAGATATGGACGCAAATTAGTAGCGGAAAAAGTAGGGGAGGGTTTACGACATGGGACATCAATCCACCATGACTACCCTGCTTTTCTCCAATGTTGAGTATACTGCCAGCAGAAGTATGAATATCAGGGAGCAGCTTACCATACTCAATAGAGAGCTGCAGTTGGACATGGAGCGAGAGCTATAGCAACATCAAACGAGATACGCGGAGCTGAAGGCAACTACCAGCGAGTGCAGGACGAGTGGAGGCACGCTCACTAGAGATACGAGGGGGAGATCAGGAGCCTCTAGGAAATCGTTGTCCACCAACAGTCCAATCTAGAATAATGAAAGAATACGGTCATGGACATGTACTCCTTCATGCGGGAGAAGTTGAGGAGAGGCTTGTCTAGTAGTGTGCTAGCCATGTCGCCTCTTTCACCGCCTAGACGTCCTCTGTCAGCATCATCTGGTCCTTGACTGCCGACACCACCAGGACCACAGCAGGAAGATGGAGACGACGACAACGACGGCTTTATCTTTGACCATTACATGTAATTCAGTTGATTTCTATGTAATGTACTTGTATTTTCTATTTTGAGCATATTTTTCTAATTATTTTGTTTTGTTGTATTTTAATTTCAAATAATCTTGTAAATTTATTATTTATGTAGTTTCAGTTTGAATAAATTTTTTTATATAATTTACCGACTATATTAAAATTTAACAGTATAATAGGCATTCAAATAAATAGTTAAATGCTTTTTATATGTGTATATATGATATACAAAACCCACACTTTTACCGATGACTAAGCCGTTGGTAAATAATATTTACAAAAAAATAGAAAAATATTTGATCATTCTTTTACTTCCAATGAATACTTCATCCATCTTCTGAATTGCTCTATCTGCACCCGCCTTAGCTTCATATTTCACAAAAGTGAATGGACGTCCATTGCCTCGCCTTCTCTTCCTAAAGATGTGTACATCCACAACGTTACACACCCACCAAAAAATTCTAAACGGGACACCCTTTGGTATGTCTCCTAGCAAGTTATCCACAAAAACAGTATGTGAACCCTTCTCTAACTCCTTATACCTTCCTACTTTCCAACCTCTCCTTGACTCATAGGGTCCGTTCAAGTACTTTTTTTCTTTTCGAGCGTTGAATTTGTCATTTGCTTTTATTCTCTCTATCTTCTGCTAGTCATTCTTCTCGCACTCTCCACTTTCCTCTTTCCATATTTCTATTTTTGATAGTGTATCACAATTTAATCTATAAAATCCAAAATTTTAATCTTTTCACTTTATTGGTTCACTTATAAGTACTATAAGTTTTGTGCTTCTTATGAAAAAATGGGTAAATCGTAGAGGTTTTGTGCTTTTTAAGTAAAACCAAATAAATAACTTCAAGCTAATGTGATTTATTTCCAAACAAAAATCTACTAAAGATGTTGTTCAATTGTATTCTGATAAACTTTTTACAAGTCAGTGCGATATATTCAGTATCTAAAATGTATTAAATCAACAAATTTTGGTGCGATTTATTTGTTATTTAGTAAATAGCTAGATTCCACTACGATTTTGTGAAGGAAGTTACTTAATTAGTATGTTTGTCTAATTAATTTCAGTTAAGAAGTAGTTATAACAGAACTAGTGTTAGTTATAGTTTTGTTATTGAGTGATATATATATATATCAAGAGTCTTGTAATAACCCTTAGATTAATATCAATGTTTGTGTATATTTCAAATTACAAACTCTGCTCAATTTCTTTTGATTCAGTTTTTCTCTTCTCTAGTTCTTAGCTTAGTTCTGGTCTTCAGAGTCTCTCTGAATTTTTCATGGTATCAAGAGCCTCTTTCTCTTACTCACCTTCATCATGGAGATCACACTATCTGATTCAATCATAAAGAAAATTTTTTCACCTATCTCAGACACACTCAATCAAGATAATTACAGCACATGGAGACACACTGCAATGCTGATAATTCAAAGCTTGTCAATGGAAGATCATCTTTATAGCTCTAAGACTCCACCACAATTTCTAACAAATGAAGCAACCAAAACAATTTCTAAATCTGAAAAATACAAGACATGGAAGCTTCAAGATTTGACACTTACCACTTGGCTTGTTGAATCAATGACAACACCATTCAAGAATAAGATAATTCATCTTTCACAATTCTATTAAGTTTGGGAAAGAATTGAGACCTATTTTGAGGCTGCTTCAGCTTCACGAATTCAGAGTCTCAAATCACAATTCAAATCTTGCAAGAAAACTGGAACTGCTTATGATTTTCTTGCTAGGGTTCAAAATGTGGTTGATGCACTCTTTGTTCTTGGCTATGAAGTCCCTAAAGCAGATCACATACAAGCAATCATAGATGGCTTAAATGAGGACCACACTATGTATATTAGCTCGGTAATGTCAAGACTATGGTCATTTAGAGTTGTCGATACTGAATCTTATTTGCTAGCATTTGAAGACATGTTGGACAAGTTTAAGAAAACTGAAGTTGTCATGTCTATAGCTCATTTTTCTCAATTCTCATCCTCATTTAAATATAATTATGGAGGAGGATTTTGAAGAGGTCGTCGAGTAAAGAGTAGTCGTTGTGGTGGTAGATTTGGCTATTCAAATAATAGTCTACAATGTCAATTGTGTGACAGAAATGGACATGTTGTATGAAACTGTTACCACCGTTTTGATCCTACATTCAATCCAACCTCCATGAATAATTCCACTCTAAGAATTTACTAATAATAAAAATAGTGTTATGAAAATAAGGATTAGAGTTTGAGAGAAGGAGGAGAGAGAATGGGCAGAATGATAGGCAATTCTATTATTGATTGTGTGCATTGGAGAACATGAGAGGGGCTATTTATAGTCAAGGGTCCAACTCTTAACCAAAGGCCCAACACCTTGCTAGGGCATCCACAATAAATATATTTATAACACTCCCCTTGGATGTCCCTAGTAGTAATAGTAGACTAGTGTCTCATTAAAAACCTTACTAAAAAAAATATAGTGAAGGAAAAACAGTATACTGTCTTGTAATATGTTAGGTAATTGTCTCGTTAAAAACCTTACCAGAAAAAACTCAAAGTGGGATAAAAACCATGGTTAAGAAAAAGAGTACAGCCTGTATTACTCTCCCTGATAATTACATCACTTGATATCTCTTAGTCGGCACATTCCTATCTTGTATACTAGCTTCTCAAATGTTGAAGTAGGTAGTGCTTTAGTGAACATATCTGCTAAATTATCATTGGAACGAATTTGTTGAATGTCTATATCACCAATTTATTGAAGATCATGAGAGTAGAAGAATTTTGGTGAAATGTGCTTTCTTCTATCTCCTTTGATGTATCCTTCTTTTAGTTGATGTATACAAACAGAGTTATCTTCATGTATCACTGTTGGCATTTTCTTCACAGGTAAGCCACACATATCTTGGACATGTTGGGTAATTGACCTAAGTCAAACACATTCTCGAGTTGCTTCATAAATTGCTAATATTTCTGCATGATTTAAGGATGTTGCAGCTATAGTTTGCTCTGTTGAGCGCCAAGATATAGCTGTGCCTCCACATGTGAATAGATAACCTGTTTGTGATATGCCTTTATGCAGATCAGAAAGAAAACCTGCATCTGTATATCCAACTAATTGAAACATTGATTCGTTGGAGTAAAATAAACCCTCATCAACTAATGCTTGAAGATATCTTAATATGTTTGACACCATTCCAATGTCTTCTAGTTGGACGGGAGCTAAATCTCGATAACAAGTTTACTGAAAAAGCTATATTTGGTCTTGTATTGTTAGCGAGATACATTAGTGCACCAATAGCACTAAGATAGGGTACTTCAGGACCAAGGGGCTCCTAATTATTTTTACATGGTCGAAATGGATCTTTATTCACATCTAGTGATCTCACCACCATTGGAGTACTCAATGGGTGTGCCTTGTCCATGTAAAAGTTTTCCAAAAGTTTCTCAGTATAAGTTGACTGATGGATGAATATACCATCCTTCAAGTGTTCAATTTGTAAACCAAGATCTTTCATTTCAAAATCTCTTTTTAAATAATCCACAGTTTTTGGAATCTCTTCAAGTGATCCAATGATGTTTAAATTATTAACATATATTGCAATAATAACAAATTTGGATTTAGATTTTTTTTATGAACACAATTGGCATATACGGTCATTTTTGTTTCCATCTTTCAATAAGTACTCACTGAGATGTTTATACCACATAAGCTCAGATTGTTTTAATCCATACAAGAATTTTTGAAGTTTTATTGAATAAATCTCCGAAAAATTATTGTATGCTTCAGGCACTTTGAGTCCTTCAGGGACTTTTATGTAAATTTCTTTATCAATTGAGCCGTATAAATAGGCTGTAACAACATCCATTAGGTGCATGTCAAGTTTTTCATGCACAACCAGATTAATAAGATATCTTAATGTTATTGAATCCACCACAGGAGAATATGTTTCCACATAGTCAATACCGGATTTTTGTGAGAACCCTTGTGCTATTAGTTGTGCTTTGTATCTTTCTATTTCATTTTTCTCATTTCGTTTGTGTACAAAAATTCACTTGTATTCCACTAGTTCTATACCTTCAGGGGTTTTGACTATAGGACTAAAAACTTCACGTTTTCTAAGTGAAGTTAATTCAGCGTTAATTGCATCTTTTCATTTTGGCCAATCATCTCTCTGTCTGCATTCTTTGACAGATTTTGGTTCATGATCCTCATTTTGCTTTGCTATTTCTATAGCAATATTATAAGCAAAAATGTTGTCGACAACAGCATTCTTTCGGTCTCATCTTTTTCTGGTAATGACATAACTTATCGAGATCTCTTCATTTTCAGGTACCTGAACCTCTTCAGAGGTTTCATCAATAGTTATGTCTTCGAATCCCCTTTAAGTATTTGCCTCCATATTGTGATCATCATGATTGATTATCTCTCTCCTTTTTTGAGGATTTTTATCCTTAGAACCGATTGGTCTTTCATGCTTTAGGCGTGGATTGCTTTCATTTGCAGACCTTCTGAAATACTTATTTTTATTGGTGCATTTGCAGCTAGAATGTGATCCATTTTGTTACTCTCTTTAGGTCAGTAAATGGGTTTGGCAATTGGTTTGTAATATTTTGCATATGAATTAACCTTTGTACTTCTATTTCACATTGTCTAGTGCGAGGATCTAAATGTAATAACAACAATGTATTTCAAGTAATTTCCTTTTCCAACTGCTTATTTTCTCTCCCAATTTTGGAAAATTTGTTTCATCAAAGTGGCAATCAGAAAATCTTGCCTCAAATAAATCACCCGTCGTAGGTTCAAGATATTTTATCATTGACGAGGATTCATAACCAACATATATCCCAATCTTCTTTGGGGTCCCATCTTTGTGCGTTGTGGTGGAGTAATTGAGACATAAACCGCACATCCAAATATCTTAAAATGAGAAATATTTGGCTCCTGACCGCAAGCCAAATGTAAAGAAGAGGATTTTAGGTAACTTGTTAGTCTTAAGTTAAGCATATAAGTGCTGTAGCATGCAAAACAGTATGTCCTATACTAAAATAGGCAGTTTAGTTCTCATAAGTAATGGTATAGCTATTAACTAGACCATTCTGAGTGTGCACATGAGCAACAAACTCTTCTATAGTAATTCTAGTTGACACACAATAATCATTAAATGATTGTGACCTAAATTCACCAACATTATCAAGGCGTATTGCCTTTATAATATAGTCTGGAAAATGAGCTTTTAATTTAATTATTTGAGCTAACAATCTCGCAAACGCTATGTTGCGAGTTGATAGTAAACAAACGTAGGACCATCGTGAAGATGCATCTATTAAAAGCATGAAATATTTAAATGGTCTACATGGTAGGTGAATTATAACACCCTACCACACAGAGCTTTACACCTAGGATGTAAAACAGAGGTGGCGAGGTATTACGACCTCTAAAATAATATATATATATTGAAAGAACGTAGTATACTAGGATCCTTGAAGAATGGGTAAAACAAAAATCGCAAAATTAAATGCGCAACACTCAGAAACAACGTAACTTGCGTACGAAGAAAGATAGAGTTCATAAACATAAATATAAAGAAGGTAAGAATAGAAGGTCAAGAGTACAAAATAATAAGCTCCTAACTCAGCCTGCGAAACTAAGGCTGGCCAGAGAATATTTACATACATATATACTTAACCCCAAAACCCGAAATACATGTATAATAAATCCTGATTCTCTATAAACCTCCAAGAGGTGCAAAATAAAATAAGTTATCAAGAGAGTTCTATACATATGGTCATATATAAACTATACATCAAAATAAAGCCCCAAAAATTCACTTCGCTGCAGAACTCCAGACGCCTAGCAAGGTGCCACTCAACCTGCATCTGAAAAACACAAATATCGTATGGGATGAGAACCGGGGGTTTCCAGCATGGTAAAGGTGCCACGTACATAAGATATAAGGTCCCAAGAAATCCAGAGGCAATCTTAGAATGCCGACACTCAAATTATAAAACTTAGAGAGCTAAAATAAAAACCATAAACGGGTGGTTCTCTAAGGCTCTAACTTAACTAAATCCGAACTAAAACCCTCAAATCCTCCACCTTTCCTCCAATCCTCCAACTCCGGGGCACAGACAAGCAAAACAGACAAGTCAAGCCCATACAGAAAGCATATATAACAAGTAGGCAATTAGCAATTAACATAAATAAATAATTAAGCAAGCCAAAACAATGCACACTCAAATAAAACATACAAATGCACATGATGCATGCCTTTCCTACTAGCCATGAGCTCACGCGTTGGTTAATTGTCAGAACCCGACACACCCGGTAGTTAACCCGAATACCGTCTCTCAACTGCGCATCTCCAGGAGGCATAAAATTGGGGATTAGTGCCTTATCACCTTCCTCACATCCCACAAAACACAATCACAATAAATGTGGGACAATGAATCGAGGGATTAGTGTCCTACTGCCTTCCCCACATTTCACAAAACACAATCACGAGGAATGCGGGAGAAAAGAATCGAGAGATTAGCGCCCTACCGCCTCTCCCACATTCAACACATCCATATCATCACCATGTTCATTCATTCTCAATTTCGTCATTATTACTCTTTACATTTATTCATAATCATTGCATTTTCATACAAAATTCATCATTTCAAATCTTACTTCACCCCCAAGTTACCACCATTTCCTAACTCCATCTTGTTACTAGGCATACTAATAAGATCTAGGGTTAACAGAATGAAAATAGAGATTTGGGGGGTTCAAAATTGGGTTTGAAACACAAAATGTTTATTTGCTGAAAAACAGCGCTATGCGTACGCATGTCATGTGTATGCGTACGTATACGTGTAATTTTTTCCATTATGCGTACGCATTGTCTCGTCCGCGTACGCATATATGCCAGACAGAGACTACCCTTCGCTTATGGCGGGGTTCGTGTACGCATACAGTGCAGATCAGTAAAAAATGACTAAGTCTGCAGAATTTCTAGTTTACATACCGAACTTTTGACGCGCATAACTTTCTCGTTTTAAAATATTTTTCATCCGTTCTTCGAACGGCGTAAACTTCACGAACCCAATTTTCATATGAAATAAGTTTGAAATAATTTGAGAGTTTGGAAGCTAAGTTATGGCCCACTAAAATTTGGTTAAAAACTAGATTTTTCCTCATACACACCAACCTCCATTTTTGCCAAACTTCCATTTTCAAACCAAACCACTATCAACCAAAACACTCATAATCAATGCCAAATGCTTATCAACCTTTAATCAATCATTCAAACATTTAGAATATTCAATTTTCAATTCCTCAACTCATTCAAGATTCTCAAATTAATATACTTCAAGTCAATACTCATCAATAATCATTCGACAACATTTCTTTACATACAACCAGCATCACCACTTACCCCTTTCAGCACCGTACTCTCCACCTCCTACTACAATCAACCATGCCTCAATTTTGTACAATCTCATACACAAATTACTCAATTAACTAACAAGATCATCATCATTTATCACATATACATGTTTATTTCTTAATCCCTTGTCAATTATCACTAATTCATCATACAACATTCTATTTCCATCACCAACATCAATTACCAAGCTAATAATCAACCTATTTTAACAATTATTAATTATCATCAAAGGTACTAAGCACTTAACATCTTCATGCATTCACACCTAACCTATGGTCATCTAGCCTAAGTTTTCACAAGACATTAATATTAAATACGAGAAACCTAAACCATACCTTGGCCGATTTTCCGATAAATCCGGAACACTTCAAGCGTTCCCGCACCATAAGCTTATTAACACAGCCCCTCACCGAGGAACCTAGCTTCCAAAATCGATCTCAAGCTCCCATATCCTCAAATTAATTCCACTTCTCAACTAATTTCCAATCTAACAACATAATTACCACTATAATTAACATAGAATTATCTAACTCAACATTTCACAAGGAAATTGAGGAAGCTTACCTTGTTCACAACTCAAGTGAACTAAACCCAACAAAATGCACAAGCTAACTCGAACCTAAACACCGAAATTAAATAAGATTCAACATGGATACACATTGAATTTCGAAATTGGGAAGGGGAGGATCTAAAACTGAGAAGTGGATTCCATACCTAATTAATGACTGGACTTTGTAGAACTTGACACGCTGGCCGCGTGGCCATAAACAGTGCGTCGATCAGAGCTCCAGATCAAAAGTTATAAGGAATTGAAGCTAAGCTAAGGGTTTGCTTTTCTTTCCCCCTTCTTCCCCCTGTGTGTGTGTGCAACGTGAATCCCTTGTGTTTGGGGGAAAGAGTGCTTGAAGCCACATATTAATGTGGTGTTGGGTTGGGCCATGGGCCCAATACAGGTCCGGTTTGATCAGTTCGGTCCATTCGGTTTAATTTTGTGACAAATTCTTTGAAATTAGTGTCAAAATTTTTATTTTAATTAGCTCTATCTTATTTTATTATAAAATTTATATTTCTAATTTTTTATTAAAAATTAATTTATTGATTAATTATTTACTAATTCACGGGGTTTACATGAATGCCCACATATATCACCATGAATGCATTCCAAAAAAGATGGTGATTCGATCCCAATTTTTTTTAGATGATCTTGTAATTAACTTTTCTCGAGAACATGCAGCACATGAGAATTCATTAAATTGGAGAATTTTATATTCTTTTAGAGGATAATCAGATGAATTCTAGATAATTGTTCTCATTATTATTGAACCCAGATGACCTAACCGGTCATGCCAAATTGTAAATATATTTGTATTTGTAAACTTTTGATTTACTATGGCATGTGATTTCACATTGCTAATAGTGGTGTAGTACAAACATGAAGAAAGAGTGGGTAGTTTCTCTAACTTGCATTTTTCTCCTGATCTCATAATTGTAATATAAAGATATTCGTTGTTTTCTTCTCTTGTAGTTTCTACATGGTATCCATTTTGGCGGATATCTTTAAAACATAGCAAGTTTTTATGAGACTTACTTGATAGTAGTGCATTATTTATGAAGAACTTAGTTCTTGTAGGTAACACTATAGTAGCTCTTCTAGAGCCTTCAATCATTTTTGCACTACCTACAATCGTACTTACATTTGCTTCCTTTGTAACAAGAGAGACAAAATGTCTTTTGTCTTTAGGTATTGTATGTGTTGAAACACTGTTAGCGAGACATACTTCTTCATTGTTGAATTTGAGCAAAAAGTGCGAAATATCTATATTTAGCCTTTCAAAGTGAATTCTCCTTAGATATCCAATATATATGAGATTTTAATTCACAAGTAAATCAATTTAACAAAGACCTAAAGTTAGGAATTTTTTAATAGGTAATGTTGCTCCAACACCTAACTAAAGGGTTACTGCAGTACCAATAAAAAAGATGGTTGTTGATACCGGACGACGAAATAGATTTTAAAATTTATTAACATTCTTCAAAAAGAGTACTGCTAATAATTCTGCGGGTACCGAAACTATTAAAAGAATGCCTAATAACTTATTGGACACTATATGAAATATTTGAAATACAGGAAAGAGTAGAACTCGTGCTGATAACGAGTTATGAAAATAAGGATTAGGATTTGAGGGAAGTAGGAAAGAGAATCGAAAGAATGATAGGTAATTCTATTATTGATTGTGAGCATTAGAGAGCATGAGAGGGTCTATTTATAGTCAAGGGTCCAACTCTTAACCAAAAACTTAACTTTTAGCCAAAAGTCCAACGTTTCGTTAGAACATCCACAATAAATATATTTATAACAAACAAGATATTTAAATAAATAATATTGTGATAAATGAAATACATTATTAAGTAATTTTTTTGGTTTAAATAAATAAAAAAAAAGTCTTAAACTTACCAATAAAAATTGATAATTGTCAAACAAATAGTTAAGAAAGAAAATAAAATGATTTTGATCAATAATGATTACGAATGTTGTAAAAATATTTGTAATCATCCGTCGCCATTATTTTGCAATTAATGGATTATTTAACATTGAAAATTATTTATCACTAACATTCATTTTTGCAGATAATTTTATTTTAAATAAAATTGTTGGTAATTATTTCAAGTAGTGGGAATAAGTGATAGAAAATGGTTTCATTGTATCAAGCTTGGTTTAAGTTATTTTCTTCCCTTTTTAATATTTTAAGTTTGGCTTAGTGGTTAAGTATGTGCAAGAATATCACGTTAGAATATTCTATCAAAGTTGGATCAAATAGCTAGAGTAGCGAATACAATCACCTATCTTAAAAAACCTTAAGAATGTGATGGTGGGGTTTTATATATTTTAAATCAATAATATTTTGAAGATAATAACGAATTAATCTAAATAATTTAAAGTTATTTTATTTAATATTTATTAATTATTATTAAAATAATTATATAATTTTATATGTAATGGTTATTAGTAACTTAGAAAAGGGAGGTTCTTTTTGTTTTTGCTCGATTTTATTTTAAGTTGAATAGAACTTAAAAAATCTGTTAAGTCTGCTTTTGTTGAAAACGCAGGAGACACTTTTATTTTGTCTCTTGTCGTTATCGATAGAAGAGTCAAAATAGAGTTGTATGGAAGTAGAGTTACTATGACGTCTTACTGAATAGAATAAATAGGAGACAATTTTATTTTGTCTCTTAGAGAATGAAACCAGAATTAGAATAAAGAATGAAGAGTGACACAGTCATATATTTTAGTTCAACCACCATGTGCCATGTGATTTACATCTAGTCTCTCCCACAAATGTGGTAAAATTTTCACTATTTTTCAAGGATTACAAACATCAATTTTTCTAGGATTCAACCTAATCATATCTAGGACAAACCCAACTTCTACCCAAGCTATATTTAACTACATTCACTCTCTAAATTTTCAACCACTAAGTATTCACCCAACTTAATAAGAAAATCTCTTCAGGATCATGATTACAAAACAGAAAAATATACAAAGGATTTCTGAAATAAATATTTGGTTTTTCTCCAAGTCTAACTCTTTTTGTCTTTTTTTAATGGTTTTTTTTTAATTTCTCTCTCTAATGTCTTTTTCTATTGAAACAAAGAAAGATAAAATTGAAAAAACTAAATATTCAATAGAAAATTATGAGGGAAAAAAAAGGTATAGCTTTGTAAGTTATGGAAATCCAAATTTTGTGCTCTCACTTTTTACTCCAATTTTTGGTCATTTATCCCTTTAATAGAGCAGTAAAGCTTCCAAAACTTGAAACTTAACTCCAGCATTTTTTACTTCTTCTTCTCCAATATCAATAGCAGCAGCGGCGCAGAAGAGAGATAGAGTAGTAGTATTGATTGAACCATATATGTATCCATACTTACTATCCTCTCTTTCATCCTTTTTTAAATTTCTTGAAGGATCTGAGTCATTTATTTGTGCTTTCACTCTAAATTTTTTTTGTCCATTGATCTGTAGCAGAGCTCTATAATCTTCAACTTCTTAATATTTTCAATTTGGTGCATGCAGAGAGAAAGTTTTCTTCAACAATCATCAATAAAGCACAAATAAAAAAAATTTTTTTTCTAATGTAGCCTTGAAATGTGATCTTTATTTAGAGTCTTAAATTCTTTGACTTTTTTTTTTTTTTGTTTGATTTTGGTAATCCACTTTTTCATCCTTAATTTGAGCCCTAAACAGAATTTTTTTTTTACTTTATTTTTGGATTCCTTCTTGTAGATGAGAGAGAAGAGAGACTAAGAAAAGAGAAAGAATTAGTTCAATAACTTTGATTTGGTTCAAATAAAATTGAATTTTCATTTCTTATTTAACTACCTTTATCCTTAAATCTTAATATGAGATTGGACTTGGCTCATCATTAATTTTTCTGGGTCTGAACCATTTAAGGATTTTGTTTATTATTTAACTCCTTGAATTTTACCTGATACTTGCTTTACTTTTTATGGGAGTGAATCAATAAATATTCTCTTGAATCATGCTTTATTTCTGATGGGAGTGAATTAATAAATATTCTCTTGAATTATGAATGTGTATGAATTTAAAGCTTGTTTATTGAGCCTGTTTTGATTATTATTAATTTCTGCATATTAAATAAATTTAATCACACATATAATTAAATTTTTAGTTTAATAATAATGTGTATTTATCATCAATTAGTTGTTATTTGTTCTTTAAACTCAATCATATATAATAAATATATAATTATAAATATTATATTAAATAAAGTAACATTATTCATTGTTTGTTTAATATTACTGATTTAAAAAAAAAAGCCTCAAGAATGATATGTTCTATTTGTTCCATCTTTAATTTATTACGTATTTAACAACCCGCGTGCGTTAACTTATCATCAATTATGGAAATATATTTCTTGACATTAATAACTAATCTATACAATGAAGTAATTTAAAGTTGAATAACCATCCACACTTTTGAAATGGCACATTGAATTTGAATACAGGTATTGCCTACAGTTTAAGTCTCTCTTGTGAATGGAGACATGGGTTACTACTTACTACATATAATAGAATTTTGTGTTTGTCTCTCTTATGCTTTTGAAGGTTTTAATTTCCTTTGCAAATTCTTGCGTACAACCGGGGGGTGAATAAGTTCTCTAAAATGAGATACTATAAAATATTAACCATGTAAAATTGGAATAATTGATTAATTAATATGGAATCCATCTGCTTGGAGGGTAAATGCATAATGATTTTATTGTTTGTGAAAGTAACTGCATATATATTTTATTTGAGTTATGCTACGTATTCACCAAAATCAGTCATTAAAATCAATTATTAGTATAAAATATATATTGGAATACAAATACACATTAAAGATGAATTAAATTACATATGTATTTATACACAAATACATTAGTGACTGATTTTAGTAGTTAATTTTAGTGTACAAATAGCATTTCTCATTTTATTTTTAGAATATAAAAAAAAAGTATCCAAAAAAATTAAGAGAAATAAAAATACATATATTTTTTTTTGTGACTAAAAAATACATATTAAATACTCGTAAATATTACAATATATCTTAAAAATTATTTTTTATGGACAAAAATAATATATCATTGACCTGTTAGTAAGAATTTGGTTTTTATGAATTTTTATTATCTATTTTTGTTCATTAAAAATAATATTTAAAATATACTTTGCTATTTATACATCTTAATGTGTATTTTGTTTATTCTAAATTCTTGTGTGTTTATTTTTGTTCATTTATTCATTACTTTTGCGAGAAACAATAAATAATATACAATGTGGTTCTTCATATTGGCAAAGGAAGGGCACGAGGGAAGTAAATTTCAATGTAGTTTTTCGTTTTGACATCATACACTAAAATTGTTTTTGATATTTTAATAGTATTAATTATATTTTTGAGATCGATAAAAATACATTATATTAGTCTTTAACACATTTTATGTTAATAATATTGTTGAGTCTGCAGTGGAATTTAAACTTCTAATAGATACAAAGTAATATAAAATTGAACACTACTCACAATAATACACTAACTATAACAAAGTCAATATGAGAAAATATGATGTGATTACTCTATATAATGATGTGAATTAATTTTCTTTCTTATTTTTTGATGATGTTTCAATTACAATGCTACAGAAATATATATAGTATCATCTATGCTATAATTTCAATGAACAAGAATAAAATTCTCCTATGAAAACTCCCTACAAGTTCTCTCCTATAGCATAGATGATACTATATAATAAAATCCTCCCTAAGTTTGCTCTTAGTCTTCCTGTATTCTCACAAAGACGATAGCCTTGAACCCTTCTTGGATACCTCAAAAGGATTGTCTTCTTAGCTCTTTCATCAAGTTTATTGTCTTTGACATGATAATAAGCCGTGCATCCAAAGACTCTTAGTTTCTCGTAATCTGCATGTTCCCCTGACCACACCTTATAAGGTGTGTCTCCATCTAAAGAAAAATGTGGAGATCGATTCACTATGTAGCACGATGTAGCAACTGACTCAGCCTACCATTCTCTACCTAACCCAAAATTAGAGCGCATATAACTTGCCTTCTCAAATAGTGTATGATTCACTCTTTTTGCAACTCCATTCTGTCGTGGTGTGTCTCTAACTGTTCAATGTCTCACAATCCCTTCCTGATCACAGAACTCCTTGAAAGCTCCATCCGTATACTCTGTGCCATTATCAGATCGCAAAGTTTTTAGCTTCCCACCTGTTCTGTTTTCAATCATTGCTTTCCACCGCTTAAAAGTGTCGAATACCTCATTCTTATGCTTGAGGAAGTAAACCTAATCATACCTTGAATAATCATCAACAAACGCAACAAAGTACCTATAACCACCCTTGGAAGTAACTTTAGTCGGACCTAAACATCAGTATGCACATAGCTAGTCTAACAACCCTCTGCTTTTATGTTTGCTTGTAGAAAATTTTACTGTGTGCCTTTTCATATATACAGTGTTCACAAAATTCAATTTATGGTTTCTTCATATTTTTCAGTAAACGTTTTCCGCTACGCAATGATAGACCCTTTTCCGACATATGTCCAAGCTGCATGTGTCAAATCCTTGTGCAGTCTGTTTGGTCTTTATTTTCACCGATTCCAACTGCTAGCTCACCTGTAACAGTTGTCCCTAAAAGAGGATAAAGATTACCATGATGAACCCCCTTCATCATTACCAAAGAACTACGAACAACTTTTAAAACTCCATTTTCAGCAATATTTTGCAACCATTTTTCTCTAACAAACCTACAAAGATTAGATTTTTTTGCAAGTCAGAAATATGTTTCACATCTTTCAAAGTTCTTACAACTCCATCACGCATCTTGAATCTTATAGTACCTAACCCTACAGTTTTGCAAGCATGATTGTTGCCCATCAAAACTGTGCCGCCATTAGTGCTTTGATAGGTAGTAAACCACTTCCTATTTGGACACATATAGTGAGAAGCTCCAGAATCAAGCATCCCCTTACTAGATATCTCGTAAGAATCATCTATTACACAGTAATAATCTTCATCATCATTTGAGACGTAACTTGCTTCTTGTTTTTCTTTTGAGTTGTCATTGTTCTGTTTCTTGGAATTTATCTTTTTATTTGGGCAATTTGCTTTAAAATGTCCAGGCTCACCACATCTAAAGCATGTTCTCTCCGCGTGAGGTCTAGATTTTAACCTAGACTTTCCATGCTTACCTTTTCCTCTTTCATTACTCCTCCCTCTAGCTGCAAACAATCCTTGTATTTGATCATTATACTCTCTTCCATTTGAAGACGACATTACACTCATAGCAACCTTACATAGATCATCCACTAAAAGTGATGCCCTTGTCTCATCCATGGTCAGAGTGTCACCCACCAACATCAAAGTCTGCAACGGATTTTCATATGACTCCGGTAATGAAAGTAATAATATGAGTGCCTGATCCTCATCATCAATCTTCACATCTATATCCTTTAAGTTTGATATAATCCTATCAAACTCATTGATATATTCTCGGATTGAGGTGCCTTCCTCTATCTTGCATGTATAGAATTTGGATTTTAAGTAGATCCTGTTAGTTAGAGTCTTTGTCATGAAGTTACTCTCTAACTTTAACCAGACGCCTAAGCAGTTACTTCTTCATTCACCAAAAAAGCAACATCCCTCTCAAGGCATAAGATTATTGCAGCCCGTGCTTCAAGATCTAATTCTTCCCAATCCTCATCCTTCATATTCTCTGACTTTTTCTCTTTTTCTGTCAGTGCCTTGTACAATTTCTGTGATATAAGCAAATTTTTCATCTGTATCCTCCAATAGGTCAAATCATTTTTCTCATTAAACTTCTCGATTTTATATTTTCCTACTTTGACATTTTCACTAGTAGAAGCCATTGTATTCAAACTTGAATTTTACCACTCAAATAATAAATAATATAATATTGGCTCTTG
Organism: Arachis ipaensis; assembly: GCF_059453495.1. Taxonomy (NCBI): domain Eukaryota; kingdom Viridiplantae; phylum Streptophyta; class Magnoliopsida; order Fabales; family Fabaceae; genus Arachis; species Arachis ipaensis. Next base: position 13,867,452 of record NC_142435.1, on the reverse strand, counting down.
ATACCAATTGTTGAGTCTGCAACGAAATTTGGACTTTTAATAGATATAAAGTAATATGAAATTGAACACTACCCACAATAATGCACTAACTATAACAAAGCCAATATGAGAAAATATTATGTGATTACTCTACATAATATGATGTGAATTAATTTTCTTTCTTATTTTTTGATGATGTTTCAATTACAATGCTACAGAAATATATATAGTATCATCTATGCTATAATTTCAATGAACAAGAATAAAATCTTCCTATAAAAACTCCCTACAAGTTCTCTCTTATTAAAACTCCTTGCAAACTTTATTTTACTCCCTAAGTTTGCTCTTAGCCTTCCTGTATTCTCACAAATATGCTTATGTAGCTTGATGACATGAATCATTAGTGACATGTGTCATCATATCATGATTTGACCATGTGTAAAGGTATGATAACAGATCAATCAACGACCCGTGATATACAAACGTGGATAGGTATATCATGTCACAATATTATTTGGCCACGTATCAACTTATGTCACGTGCGTGTCGCAACATTTTTTATCCACGTGTCATCCGCTATATCATCATTATAAATGCACGAAATTAGCCCCTAACTTTATACTAAGTGAAACTCATTTTAGTTTTTGAAATTGAATATAATGCATTAAATTAGTATCTTTAATAGTTTTTTCTTTTTTTTCATATATTCAAAATTTTTAATATTTTTTAATGTACTAATTTTAATTATTTTTTTCACATGTTTATACAAGTTCTTTTATAAAATATTTTTAAGATTGTAGTTTAATTATACAAATTTTTCTATAATAATTTATCCTTGATAAATTTTTTAATATATAAGTATGTATTTTAATAAAAAAATGATATAATTGATTAAATATACATCATTAAAAAATTTAGTATATGTACAATAATGATATATAGAAATTATGACATATGACACAATTTGACATATGATCAAATAATATTGTGACATGTAGCACAACTATTTACGTCATCATACTACGTATCCGTCATCATACTAATATACTCGGTCAAATTATGACGTAATATATGTCATTAATGATTTATATTATTAAACTACATCAGTATGCTGATAATAAAAAATGAATTTAGAACTAATGTGATGCATTTTTTCAATCTTAAATATGTAATTAATGTAATTAAAATCTCAAAAATAATTTTAATATATAACACTAATTTTAAGGACTACATTACATAGTTACTCCATGTTTAGCTTATATATAAAGGAAAGAGATGATGGAAACTCACACTGTAACAAAAATGGGCCAACGACTCCTTTAAAATTTTAATAGGGATATTTTAAATTGGTTCAATATTTTTTCATCAAATAAATTAATTTTAAAATAATAGACAAGTTAATCCTTAACAAAATAAATGGATAAATTATTCCATTATTTTTTTATAATTTTATATAATTTAATTTTTCAACTATAATATGTTAACTTTTATTAATTTGTCACTTTTTAAAAAATGTTACCGACTAATTTTCTTTTTAATGTATTAGGACCAATTTGTCTAGTTTTGTAAAAACGAAAAAATCATGGACTAATATATATCTTTTTCTTTTAGAAACTAATTAATTTATCTGATATAAAATTGTTAGAGACTATTACTTTAAATTATCACTGAAATTTTAATTTTAATTAGTCATATAGACCTTTGCAGGATTTTTTTCAAATAAAATAAAAAAATAATTAATTCTCCAAACCCCATTTTTCAGCTTTAATTATCAGGATACGATTTCTTTTTATAATTAGGGGAAGTTCGCCGTACTCCCGGCGAACTTTATATAGAGTTCGGCATATTATATAAATCCGGTGGGACCATTTGTGTTTGTCCCATTCTTGTACAATCTCTCTTTAAAATTCATTGTCTTCCTCTTTTATTCTGTCTTTTGGATGCACATGAAGTTCATTGCAGACAATATTTTTAGTTTTAGTTCAATAAATAATATTTTAGTTAGAGTTAAATTTTTTGCTTACTTAGAGTTAGTTTTTTTTAGCTTAGTTAGCGTAACTGTTGACATGTTAGTTAAAATAATTTAGTTATAGGTTATTTGTTAGTTAGAGTTACAGAGTTACTGATGACATGTTAGTTAGATTTACTATTAATTATTTTTATATTAGTTAAAATTTGTTATGTAATTATTTTTAAGTATAGCTGTTATTTATTGTCTATAACTTGTTAATTAGTATAACAAAGTAAATTGTTAGTTAGTTTAGTTAGAATAATTAGTTTAAGTTGTGACTCAGAAGGTAATTAATGGAAGAATTAATCAAGTTAAGTTGGATGAGAAAAATTTTGATTTGAAAAATTGAGAATTCAGTTAGTTGGGAAAGAATAAGAATTATTAAATTTATAAGCCGAGTCAAATAATTAAATATATTTTTTTATTTAATAATTTGGTTAACGTAAAAAGTGAGTTCAGTGTTTGTGATTTTATTTTATTGAATTGTATTTAGATGGAGGAGCAGCTGTTGGGTTACGAGGGTGAGATGTATAGACTGGATCACGCTGAACACATTGCTCGCATGCTTGATAGAGTGGTACACTTTTTTAACTGTTTTTTATTTTGTCATAATTAATTAGCGATGAAACTCAAATTTATGTGTTAACCGTCCACTTTTTTTTGTGTTTTTTGTTTCTGTTTGGTAGGCACCTCGGGTACTGCGCACCAGGCGGAATTTGATGGCACGACCGCCGGAGCAGATTAGGCCATATCTCAAACGAGCTGGGTTTGAGTATGTGGCCTATATGATCGAGTTCGAGCACGATTTTGGTTGCTTGCCTTGGCTTTGATAGAGAGGTGGAGACTTGAGTTCCACACGTTTTATCTACCGTGCGGGGAGATGACTATCACCCTGCAGGACGTAGCCTACCAACTGGGGCTCACGATTGACGGTGATCCTGTGAGTGGGTGCATCGGTGGGTGAGAGCAGCACCATCAGGGATGCACGATTGAGGAGATATGTGAGTAGTTACTCGGGGTTGTTCCAGGCCCAGATGATCGATAGTCACAGACGAAGTGGACGGTGAAGCTCACGTGGTTCCAGAACACAGTTTGTGGAGAGTTGGAGCAGGGCACTACAGAGGAGCGCCTGATGAGGTATACGAGAGGGTACATCATGCAGCTGATAGGGGGTATCCTATTCCTGGATGTCTCTGACTCTCGGGTGCACATCAGGTTGCTCCCACTACTGGAGGACCTTGAGAGGTATGGTCGGTTATTGTAGGGTTCGGCGGTCCTGGCATGGCTGTATCGCCAGATGTGCCGGGCCACGGAGCATGGCCAGCGCAATTTGGGAGGGTACGTCAGCTTGCTGCTGTCCTGAGCTTATCACTGCATTTCGTTGATACGGCTTGACGGCTTTGATACTCGTCGATTTCTCCTACTGGAGAGGTATTATAGAGACTTATAATAATCTTTTATGTTATTATTACTAAGTTAACTATATTGAGGGATAAAATAATATTATGGTTGGCATTGTAGGTGGGTTCTGTACCGATCGGACAATGCCACGAGCGAGAGCAGGCTTAGGCATTACAGGCGTACCCTGAACGGGATTGAGATGCTGAATGTAAGTGCAGAATATTCAAGTTTTACATAGTTAAGTTTAATGTACTTTTAATAAGTGTTTTATTTGAAATTTGAATGTCGTCATTTATATGTGTTTTGTGAACAGCTTGAGTGGACGTCGTATGCTGACCCACAGCTGATTGGTATAGTTCCACCGGCGATAGCTGAGGCGGAGGTGTCATCGGTGGTTGTATGTCCGCTGCTTTGCTTTGTTATCGTCGAGTGGCATCAGGTGGACTGAGTCGTACGTCAGTTTGGCAGCCTGCAGCACATTTCGACCAGGCCACTGAACATAGACGACATGCACAGGTTGGATGGTTTGTTTGGCCGCGGAGAGTGGTTCCCGCAGCTTCTCGGTGGCTGGCATGAGTTGTGGGATGCTCGGGTCCACCATCATCTGCCTATACACCATCATATAGACCTGCATCCGTCGCTCGCATACATGACTTGGTACCTTCAGTGGGCGCACACAGAGTTATTCGGCCTAGGTGACCAGCACCTAGTGGCGACTGGGGTTGTGCCAGAAGATCTGCCCATGCACCATCCACTTGCTCCAGATCTGCATCAGCCGGATGACGGTCATCTACTAGAGATGAGGCCAACAGCAGGAGGTGGGAGAGGTAGGGGCGGGGGAGAGCCAAGGGGAGAGGTAGGCGCGGTGCTGGGCGCGGAAGGCAGGGTGGTGAGGAGGCTCCCCGTGACAGAGACCCAATCAGCCCGCCAGTGCACCGGGCCGCTGATACAGGGCTGACGATTGGGACTATTTCAGGACCAATACCTGGAGGCTACTTGTCACTGAGACCACCTGGCTCACACCACTCAGAGGCAGGGACCAGTCAACAGGGAGAGATACCTGAGGCCAATGTACATTTCGATATCAGGACCCAGTTTCAGTTGCCGTTTAGCTCGTCGGAGCTCACCCCAACCCGATTACCAGCCCATATTGGACACCCAGGACATGATCAATGTCAGCATGATGGTGCCGCACTGGATAGCTCCTTTGATGCAGGGAGGTGATATCGGGTTGGGAGATGTGTTGACGCCGCCGCATCAAACCCAGCCATTCTCGTAGATGTATGCTACGCCACCTCAGTCTGCATACTTGGCATGCGTCCCGGATGATCAGTCTAGTGGGTCATCATCCACTGCAGATTATACGACGCTGAGGGATCAAATGAGCACTCCTGCATTTGCTCCGGTTCCTCCAATTGGTCGCGGGCAGCGCGATGTCAGACCACCTTCGTGTGGCACAGGTGGATGTCTCGAAGTTGAAGTTGGGCCAATGCCTCGGAACCCTTCCTTGAAAAAAGTTCACCCAATCGAAAATAAGTTGACCTGACGAGACCGGTGATTGGAAAATTGCGGGACCCCTTCATCATAGCATTAATGCACTCGGATATATTCGTCGTCATGTGACCAAATCGACGACCCTCATCAGCATACTGTGCCCACTGTGACCGTTGCATTTCCTCAAGCCAGTTAGTGATTGCCATGTTTTCTCCCCTCAGCCGTCCAAAATAATGCGCAAACTCACGCTTTGACTTTGAATACGCTGCGTTAATTCGAACCTTCTTCAAGTCTTTGTTCTTAAAGTGAGTCACGAAGTTGGCTGCAATGTGTCTTGTACAAAAATCTTGGAAGGCGTGAGGTGGTTTCCATAAACTCCCCTTAGCGTTCAATGCACCATCAATGGATTTGTGTCTATCTGAAATCACTAAGAGCCCGGGTTGTGGTGTGACATGCTCCCGCAAATACGACAGAAAGAACGACCACGCCTCTTTTGTCTCACCCTCGACAACGGCAAATGCAATAGGCAGAATGTTTGCATTCCCTTCTTGCGCTATCACCATCAGTAAGGTCCCACCGTATTTACCATATAGGTGAGTGCCATCAATAGAAATAAGTGGCTTGCAATGCTTGAAAACTTCAACACACAGTAAAAATGTCCAAAAGACCCGATGAAACATGATAGTATCTGTGGAACCAGGCCAAGGCTGAGTCACCAGTTGCACCCAAGTACCTAAAGAGCCAAACTTAGTTGCCTACTTGTACACATCTGATATTTTTAATCGAAAATAACCAATATTGAAATAAATCTTACCCGGCAAGCACATCTGCATCGCGAATAACCAACGAAGAAGCTCGTTGTATGATTCCTCCCAATCGCCATATATTCTAGCGATCACTCTCTGTTTTGCAAGCCAAACTTTTCTGTAGGACACCTTGTAACCAAAGTGATTCTCCACACCTCCTTGGAGAACCCTGATGCTGATTGTTAGATCGGCCTTCACCATCGTGAAGATGTATTGCGCAATCACCTTCGAATCCAACCTACCATGGTCTTGTCCCATCGAAGTTTTGCATGCAAGAATGAGCCCCCTTGTATCTCCTAACCTTCCACTTTTCTTGCTTCCGGCGATACGATATGAGTATGCTCCAATTACAACCGTTGCCGGACTGGATACATTGTGCATTGTACCTCAACTGGTCACTCTCTACTATTTTGTAATCCACAGCCCTCCTAATGCTGTACTGCTTAACTGTCAACATCACTTCTTCCTTGTCTTTAAATTGTTGTCTAACCTCAAACTCATTGCTTGGATCCTCTTCAGGGTCTCTCTGGGTAAATGACCAATCCAAAGTCATTGCATCGAGATTCAACCTCGTGAAATGATCTGGCCAATCATATGGTCGAGAGATAGTGGGCTGTGTAAGAGCGATCTGAGTGTCACTGTAGTAGTTCATCTCTTCTTCCTCGTCACCATCATCGTGAATTTTAGCTGGTTCTTCATCAGCATCATCTACATCATCGAGGTTAACTTCATATTGATCCATCATCAGATCTCTAATAGCAAAACTATCATGACTTTCAACCCCATGTCCATCAAGTCAACATTACAAGCTTCAACATTAGACCCCTCCTGACTCCCCTCGGGTGGCATATTTAGGTCCACCATAGTCCTTCTGATAGTTCGTCTAACAGCTCCACTCAACGGACTATTATCGACAGTATCTGCCAATGATCTTCAACCCCCACCTCAACGAGATACACGAATAATTCTAACAGATGAATATTTGTCCATCGGTTGTGCCACGACTGTATGAGCCGTATGTCTTCGTCGTCGCGCAAACGGTACCTAATTCAACACAACAAACGTATTTCTCACAACCGTTATCTCATAAATATAATAGTAACAGAGACAATACGAGTGTAACATACCTTTTATAAAACAAATTGCCATCTACTTCGGTCGGATATCTATAATAAATCTTTTTCACCCTTTTTTCCTCTTGCTGTCCGGCGGAATGCAATATCAAATTCTTCAAAGCTGGTAAACTGTCAACCTCCGGTGTCATATAAGTGAATATCGGTTGCTCGGATCTAAAAACTATAGAACCTTCTTCGTCATACACTATTTCACCATCGTAACAAATAGATAACAATGGATTCCTTGACATTGTAAAAAAAAAATGTCAACCTTAAAAATAAAAACCAATATTGTGCTTTGATGATTTACTCTCTAGCAGCCATGCTTTTATTTTTGAAATCCAACATATAGTTTGTCGGGAGTGCGGTGAAAGGGGTACGGCGAACTCTCCCTAATTACCCAAAAAAAATCGTATCCTAATAATTAAAGCCGAAAAATGGGGTTTGGAGAATTAATTATTTTTTTATTTTATTTGAGAAAAAATTCCGACCTTTGCATGTTAATTAGCCCCCAAATTACTTTATGTGATCAAAATTCTATAGGAATAATGCATTTGATAAATTAATTCACAAATATATTTTATTAGTCATTGACTCTAAATGTTGAACTGCGTATATGTTATTGCTAATTAATAGGCTTCGTCAAGGTTAAAAAGAAATTAAAGATAGATATTTTTTTTTTAAATGAATGATAGTAAAGAGGCAAGGTGAGCTTCAATCACATATAAGACCTCGTATTTAAATGTAGGATATTTAACCATGCATTATGAAGTAAAGTATGTTTTTTGTTATGAAGTTCATGAAAAATTTCAAAAAAAAAATGTTAATGTTAATGTTTAATTTATTTAAATTTTTTAATATTTTAAATATATTTTAATTATATCATTGAATTAATATTATTAACGAAAATGCTGATGTGGTAATTTTAGACTAACGTATCAGTAATATATTATTATAGGATTGTCATCATGTCACACATATTAAAAATTAAGGGTAAAACTGAAATAAAATATTATGACTGAGGTCTAAGGATAGAAAAATATACTTATAATTCGGTAAATATTTTTTTTAAATAAAATTATATTAATAAAATTTTTAAAACATATTATTTTTATTGAAACTCATTTAATAAAAAAAATTACTAAAAATAAATATAAAATTATGATAAGTATCTAAGTATGATATATTCTTATTAATAAATTATATAAACATATTTTTAAAAGTTCTGAAATATTTTTTACATAATAAAATATTTTCAAAAATATTTTTATAAGATTTAATAATAAAATATGCGATTCTTATCGTGATTTCACATGTTTTAAATAAAAGTATTATTATATTAAAATGAGTTCTATCCCAATAAAAGTAATTAATATATTTTAAAGATTTTCTTAATAAAATTTTATTTTTAGAAAAATATTAAATAATAAATATAATTTTTGAGTCTCAATGTTTAAATTTAATATCATTTTATTCTTAACATTTAATTTTAATTTTAATTTTATTATTAATAGCTTAACATGTGATATGATAAATCTTACACTGATGAAGTCACCAAAAAAAATCTTACACCAAAAAAAAGATATGAACGACAAATAAATCTACACAAAATTTAAAATGTGACAAAATTATCTAAAAAATATTTTTTTATATAAATGGCAAACGATTTATATATTTGATCCAAATTTTTATGGTCATAATTGAATATCTATTTAAAAGGTATATATATACAAAAATTTAGAGCAAAATTCGATTTTTAGACTTTTCTTGTACATTGTTTAAAAAAATTAGTCATTCACAATAATTCTTTATTAAAAATATTCACTCAATATAAAATTTTTAAATTTTAAAGATAAAAAAATATTATTTTTCTGATATTACTTAAAAAATATTACATCAAAATTTAATATTTAAAGTCTTTTCTTAAAATACATGTTTAATGTCTAATTATCTTTATTATTTTTTAATATTTTGAGAGTTTATTTAGTATTTTTCTCTTTCAAATTTATTTTTCTCAGCAGTATCATCTTGATAATTTAACCCATCAGTGGTATTCAGTGATGCAGTTTCCGTTATTTGCAACTCCATATTCCTTGCAGCAGTAAGTGTTAATTGGTTAAATAAAGAGAAGTAAAAAGAAATAAAAAAGAGAATGAAAATATATAAAAGCCACGGATAGGGAGATTTCACCTTGAATAAAGTAACACGTTACGGCTATTTTAGAGAAAGGGAAAAAATAAAGTAATGCGTTATGAAGTTGAAAAAAGAAAAGTAATACGTTATGAACTTATGATGCAACTTCTTTACATTTGGTTGGAGGGTTCCAACAATAAGGTAAGTTATTTCTCTTAGACATAATATGGCATTATTTGTAGAAAGTTATATTTTGATTAAAAAAAAAATAATAATATAAATAATCAACGCATCATTACATCATGAGTGATGAATAACTTTTGGACGATGTCCGCTGGTTAGTCAAAATTTTATGAAAATAAAATTGAGTAAATAGTTAAAAAGATTTTTCAAATTTTACCAATTAAATAAATTATTTTTTAAACTTTTAATCAATTCAATTAAGTTAGTTTCTTACATTTCTGATTCGAATCTCCGGATACAAGATATTTGGTCAGTTGGTAGGTGGCATTTGGATACTCTTTATTCTCTTTTATCTCAAAATCTGAAAGATAATATTCTTTCTTACAATCCAGATGAACAAGCAGGTCCGGAAGTGGGTTGGTATTGGAGTGGGTCTGCTGTCAAAGTCTATAACTCTCGCAATGGTTACTTGTGGTTGTGTAAGCAGCTGTTTGGTTGGGAGGAGCGGGAGAATTGGCTTTGGCTTTGGCGCCAGCTTGTTCCGGAAAAGTATAAATTTTTGGCTTGGTTGTGTCTTAAGGAGGCTCTTCCTACTGCAAGTTTTCGCTTTAGAAGAGGGATGTCGTCATCGGATAAGTGTCCAAGATGTCTTTCTAGTCAGGAATCGGTTTTATATTGTATTCGGGATTGTCCCAAAGTTCAGCTTGTTTGGCATAGGTTGGATATTTCTTGTCATCCTCTGGATTTGAAGAACTAGTTCTTGTATCATAGCAGAGAGCATCCGTTCAAGTTCTTTTCGGGACTTTGGTGGATATGGCAAGCAAGGAATAATGACATCTTTAATCCCGATGAAACTTGGCCTCAGAAAAAAGTGATTTGTCTGGCATTAACTTCAGAAAAGGAGCTTAGGAATATCTTTGAATTACAACGTATGTCCCTTCCCTCTACTCTAAATGGTTTTTGGAATCCCCATCTATTGGTACTTTTAAGATTAATTGTGATGCTAGTTATTTTGGTTCGGGTGATAGTGTTAGTTTTGCTTGTGTTATTAGAGATTGTAATGGGAGCTGGCAAAGGGGGTGTTTGGGAATGATTGAGAGTAATAGTATTCTTTAAGAAGAATTGTTTGCTATTTGGAGAGGATATCTCTTAGCTTGGGATGTGGGTCAACGAGATGTTATTTGTGAGACGAATTGTGTGGAAACATTTAATCTTGTTACTCAAGATGGTTTTGGGTTTATTGATCCACTGGTGCTCAAAATAAGAGATATCATGCATTGGAATTGGCGGGTTGACTTTCGTTTGATTATGAGAGATGCAAACACGGTGGCAGATACTATGGCAAAAATGGCGATGAAGTTACAACTTTCGCATGTGGAGCTTCTTTCACCTTGGGAGGAGTTTAAGAGTAGTCTTAAATAGGACTGTCCATCTATTTAGACAATTCCTTATTTTGTTTGTTTTGTTTTTCTTTGTTTAATTTATTTCAGTCACAAAAAAAAAATTAAGTTAGTTTCTTAAAATTTTTAAAGTAAATCATATTCGTTCTTATTTGTGTGATTATAATAAGTCGTAGCACTTTCTGAGGACTACTATATCTTTGTTTATTTACTAAAATGGAAAAATTAGTCAATTTCACTTAACTTGTGCAAAAATATGAAAAGGCTTTTTTGTTGAACACTTTTTCATCATAAAACATCATACGCGTATAAATACAAAAATAATTTTCTTTTGTTATTTTTCTTTTTAAATGTGCCCTTCACGTGTCTTTTAAATATGAATCCTAACACTATGTTTGGTTTAAGGGAAAATAAGAGGAAAGAAAAGTGGTGGAAGGAAAATGAGTGGAAAATTTTATTTTTCTTTGTTTGGATACCAAAGAAAATAGGAAGGAAAGAAAATTTTGGTGTGGATCTCACAAAAAAAATTTTCCATCCATTAGAGGCAAGAAAACAAGAAGGAAAATGTTATTTTTGGTGTATTTACAATACTACCCCTAATTCTATTATTATTAATAATTATTAATATAAATTTAGTTTTAATAGTTTTAATACATTATTATAATAAAATTTACATTTAAACATTATATATGTATTAGATAAATAATTTATAAAATTATAATATTTTATAATATTCATAAAATACAATAAAACATAAATAAATAAAAATATTTATACTTTGTTTTATTATAGGGGTATTAATGTAATTTTATACCATTATGATTTTCTTTCTTTTCATTTTTTTTTTCATCCAAACAAAAGAAATTTCTCTCTCTATTTTCTTTCCATTCATTTTCTCTTCATCCAAACAACACACAAATAATTCTACTTTTCCTTCTATTTTCTTTCCTCTCATTTTCTTTCCTCTTATTTTCTTTCCTTCTATTTTCCTTCCTATATCCAAACAAAGCCTAAGGAAAATACGAAGAAAAAGATATTTATTTTTGTTCAAAATCCATGATTACTTTGTCTATATGTACCATCTTTATTTATTTGTACCAATATGCTTTTTTCTTTCAAAATTTATGTTTATTTATAGTTAAACAATCTAGAAAAAAAATTAATAGTTAGAAAGAACGTTTTTTTTAATCCTTAACTCTTTATATTTTTTGTTATTTATATTTTTAAAATGATGTAAAAAGTTGATTCCTTATAAGAATTTGAAAATTTGTTTAAGTTTTTGTTTTGTCGAATTTTAGCAAATCGATGGTGGTTCGATTTTAATGGTTTGGGAGCGAAACCTACTCCTCTTTTGCAGGTACCAGTTTTCTATAAGTGCATCAAAGGTGCTCGAATTAGACGAGTATTAAAACGGAAAATAAGTTCAAAAAGTGCAAAAGAGTAAAAGAAGTGTAAAACAAAGGAATCGAAAAGTAAAATTGACTGAAATAAAAAAGGTTTACATTGAAATTTAAAGAAAGCGATAAAGATGCCTTTGATTGGACCAAAGGACTTTAGACATGGAAATTAAAGTGTATTGAAATGTAAATTGAGCATGAAAATTAAACAATGCTTGAAACATAAATTTGCTTGAAAGATAAAGTTTTTTTTTGCAAGAATTGTAAACGAAAGGTAAAGACAGTGGAAGGAACCCTACAGAAATCAAACTCGAACGCAGATTCAGGAATTCGCTGGGATATGAGTGTGCTTGAGTGTATTTCTAAAAAGAAGTTCCAACCCTTATTTCCTAAAACTTACTAATATTTATAGCTCAGTTCCATAACCGACCATTAATTACATGACGCTGCCTTGTATGCGAATTTTTAGGTAACTGTTCCCGCTCTTTTGCCCATGAACGTTACCCATAAATTCCTCACTTAGAGAAAGCCTTTGATTTCTATACTTGTGTACCCGCTCGATTCTCCATTAGAACAACTATTCGATTCTTCATTCGAGTACTTGTTCGATTTAACAAGGTGTCTAAATCGAGTCCGTGTCAAATAACTTCCAATTAATGCCTGCACGTGCGTCTTTTCGGCCTCTGTTTCTTTCTTGACCCTTCACCAGTATTTTGAATCAGCTTAATCTTTCAAAAATAATTATCTCGACTAACAAATTGCCCCCCTAGGATTAATGTGTTTGCCTTCGATGTCATTTCTTGGAAAATGAAACACTTTATCCTAATCCAATCGTCAGACACATTTACTGATAATAATTACCATTTACTTTCTCCATTAATTCTGACCCGTTTGACACGTCTCCCACGATTCATACCTTCTCTCTTCACCACTTCACCTTCTTCGCAAAGTTACCTCCTTTTCCTTTGAATTCCCTCTGTAATAACGGCCAAACAAAAGCTCCCTTTAAATTCGACACTTCTGTCTTTGTTTAACTTTCTCGAACCCTTATTCTCTCAATTTCTCTTGCATTCACCTTTCTTACACAACCTCTATTCTTCAACTTTTGTTCTTCTCTGCTCATCAATGGCTGCTTCTTCATCTCACGTTGCTGCACAGGACAAGGGCAAAGATCCCATGGTGCAACCACCAACTCCTCCAGCTCTTCATGTGTTGAACTAGGTCAATGATGAAGTCATTAATGATCCATAGCTCCAAATTGATGACCCTAGAATCCTTATTCCCTTTACTATGGGTGGAGATACCCATTGTTTTGTAGGTCCTATAAAAAATCTGGAAAGGGCAAACAAAAAACTCTCTTTCTTCCCAAGTGCTCAAGGGGAGGACTTGTTGACTAATCAAGACCTTGATATCTCTTTCTTCACCAACCAAAAACCATTTAGGAATAAACCTAAGATCACTCCTCGAGGAATTTACTTCACAGCCTGGTCTGAGCGTCTTGCTCCATCGAAGAGTGTTGCTTGGGGGCTCTCGGGATTCAAGATCTTCTGAGACTTTCTCACTTTTCTCCTTCGACGCTCCCTTGGATGATCGGAGCTGTGACCTTTTTCTGGAACAGGACTACCAATAATTTTCACCTTCCTTGTGGGATGATTGGTATGTCATTTCTAGATGTGGCTACTATTACAAGACTCCCGATTAGTCCTCCAGACTTCAGATGTGACCTTTTTGTTCTATTGGCTAAATGCAATTTTTTTCTGCTCTCGAAGTGTTCAAATGCAGAAGCTTTTCCTTCCTCTTGCCGTTCTACTTCATGAAGGGAACAACCTTAACTTGGCCAAGTTACTTCTAGGGCATATTTTTGAAGAACTTGGCCAGTTTGTTAATTATCTTTGAAACAATTACTTGATCAGCACGGGAGGCCCTCTCTGACTTCTCCAACTTTGGCTTAATGCCATCTTTGAGAAATACATGATTAAACCTACAGACAAACAACACATTGAATGTTTTCAATTGGCTAACTTCAAGCCAAATTTTTCAGAGGCTCAATCGGATGAAGACCGATTTTGGGCTGTCTTTTCTCTTTTTCACTCTTGTAAAGACTTCCACAACGAGGACCTCAATTTCACCCCTTTTTTGCGTTGAAATTGTGGTCTTGCCTGGCTCGAACGCCTCATCTTCCCCAACGATACTGAAGAAAGCAAACTTGCTAACAGGAGTTGGGCAAATTTGCTAGCTGTGCAGGTAATTCCAACAGGCTACCTCTGCATAAAAAGGAACGTTTTAAAGTGACCCTGTATGCCCCTCATTATGCTGCTAGACAGCTAGGCTTCTCACAAGCTATTCCCACTCCACTCCCCAGAAACAGCAAACCCTTTTGTCATATCACTTTGACCTCAAAGAAAGAGCTCGACATTTGCCTCTCGAAAAATCAACAACAAAGAGAGGGCTACCACCATCTTATCTATGATTGAAGCTCATTCATCACTAAATCTTGCTTCGATTGGTGGACTACTTACTATTCCAAGTACAGTCGTACCTTGGAAGAGATCAAGCGTTCTGTCATCCAAACAGTCCTTGCTGCTGAGGGTTCTCCTAAGAAACCTCAAAAAAGAAAGGCCGAAGCCACAGCTTCCTCACGAGAACTGCTAAGGAAGAGTCGAAGGACTCCTACAAGGACTTCCAAAAGGGTAACTTCTCTTTACTCATACATATATACTTAAACCAAAACTCTTCGAAAATCACATCTACTTACAAACCTCTTGATTTCAATCTTTCATCAGTTACAGTTGAAATCATCGAGCGAAAGCTCTTCTGATGATAGTGAGCCATCCATTCAGAATCTTCTCGCTGGATCTTTGAATTCGGATGATCCAATTGATTTAGATTTGGGCTCTCAATTAATTCGAAGAACAAGACTTGTTCCGGTAACATTATATTATTTTCAAATAAATTTCAATTCAATCAACATCAATCTCCTCTCATATTTGTTATATTTCAGCCTGTTACCGCGGCTCAGTCAATCACCTCATCTCTTGCACCTGACCAACCACCTCAACATCAGCAAAATTTAGGACAACCAGCATCTCACTCCTCAATTCAAGCTACTGTGTCTGTTGAACCTCTCCAAGTAGCTTTTCCAATTCCAACTGGGACACAGGTAGTTGATTTAACAGAGGAGCATACCCATCATTCCCCAACACAAACTTTGATTATTGGACATGTTTCTCCAACAAACCAGGATGAAACTTCTACTGGATTTCAGGTGGCCCCGGATTCGGACTCACCCTCTCGAGTTGCTGAAACTGTTGCTCCCAATTCGGATTCTCCATCTCAAGTTCTAGAAACTCTCCCTTCACCACAAAGTACTTCCAATCTGCCCAAACAAGCCGACCTTCAAACTTCGCCTGGTCTGGATCTGGAAGTTTGGGTGTATCTACTGAAAATGCTGATCTGGTTACCTTGGTCAGCATTCTGAATCAAGCTATTCAAGAAGATAAAGTGCCCATTTCTGCTCCTGTACTTATAGGTCCTTCTACATCTGGTCCTTCATCCGAGCTAAATATCAATGCTCGAGAACAACTTTTATCACTTCTCAAGCTCCTGGACCATCCACCCATCGAATGGACCAATGATGCAGCCCTAAACAAGCTTTTGTCTTATCTTTTAAGTTCATCTTTTGAACTTCAGGTTCCGTCCCCACACTCTGCCATAATCAATTAATTCAAACAAATTGCCAACAGAAGTGTAACTACCTAGAAAAAACTTCAAGGAATCAAAGATGAAGTAGCTAAGATCAAAACTGAGTCAGAAAGCTATACTGCAGCCCTCCAACCAATCAAAGCTTCCTGTGAAGAATTTGATTTAAGAATCTCTCAGGCTATTTCCATTCAAGCTCACTATGATAAGGAACAGAGAAAACTTGAGGCAGAATTGGCTCAGATCAATGAAAGACTTGCCAAAATTCGGAAGAGGAGAGTTGATATAGCTACACCTCTAGCCCCTGTCCAGCAAGAACAACAAAAGCTTGTGCAAGAAATTGTTTCTATTAAGGCCAAGCAAGAAAAATGTGAGAAACAACCTGACAAGGCTCAATATGAAGAATTTAAGCATGCTAAAACACTTTCAGCTCTGGATAGTGAAAGGGTAAGTTACGCTCAGACTTAGCAGAGCTTATGGCACCTTACATCTCTCTATCTTAGAACTCAATGTTTGTAATAATTTCTTTTATCTTCAGACTTAAGCATTTTAATCCTCGTTTAGTAAACAATAATATTGCTTCAAATACTTTTCGTTTATCGATTTGATTATATTTTCAGACTCGATATTTTTTATTCGATATGCATTTCTAGAATATAACCCAATCACTTGGAAAGGGCCTTCCCAAGTATGGGACCATTTGCCAAGAACTCTCGATTTATTTTCCATTGGCAAAATAACTTTTAAAACCAACTCACCTATACTAAAATATTTTTCTTTTATTCGACGATTATAATTTCGAGCAATACTTTCTTTTTGCCAAATCATGTTTTCGAGCGCCAGTATTCGCTCTAAGTCTAATTCATTCAACTAATCAAACATTGCATTCCAATGGTAGCACAACATCATGGCCATATACTAATTTATAGGACGACGTACCTGTCGACCCTCTTGGTGAATTTTGATAAGCCCATAGTACTTGACTTAACGTTTCATGCCAAGTTCGAGGTCTGTTCCCGATCTGTTTTTTAATCAAACTTATCAAAATTGTATTTCCTGCCTCCACTTGTCCATTGGCCTATGCATAATAAGGGATTGAAGTAACCATATTAATATTTCTCGAAGCTGCAAAATTCTTGACTTGCTGACCAGTAAACATAGTCCCTTGATCAGTACTCAATGTTTGAGAAATTCCAAATCGATGGATTATATGTTCCTCAATAAAATCTATTATTTCATTTTGCCCAACTTCTATTAAAGGAACTGCGTTGACCCACTTTGTAAAATAATCAATTGCTACTAGAATAAATTTATGATGTTTCGATGAAGGAGGATAAATGAATCCAATTAGATCCAAAGCCCAACCTCTAAATGGCCATGACTTTATAATCGAATGCAACTCAGATGCTAGGATCTATTATATCGATCCATGCTTTTGACATTCTTGACACGCCTTTGCATATTCGATACAATCTTTGATCATGGATGGCCAATATAGATGATTTTGATATAGCACCCATTTCATCTGCATCCCAGCCTGATGAGCACCACATATCTCTTTATGGACTTCACCTAGAGCAATGTCTTTATCATCTTGACTTAGACATCTCGAAAGACTTCCATCGATTCCTTTCTTATACAACTCATCAGCCATCAAGACAAAATTCATTGCTTGCAATTTTATCTTTCTATCGACTGGGATGCTGGGATTTTTTAAATATTTAACAATGGGTTTCCTTCAATCATTATCTTCCCATTCGCCTATACACAAAGCTTCTCTTTCATCCGCAGGCACCAAAATTTGATGGATATTGGCCAATTTTCTTAAAGTTTCTGGGCCGATTCTATATTTCGAAGCAATTTGGGCTAACTCATTAGTGATCTCATTATAAATCCTTGGGATATGAACCAAAGAAACTTTTCGAAAAAAAGTTAACAACTTCCAAGCCGTTGCCAAATATTTTTACAACTTCTCATTATTACATTTGAACTCCTTCGATAATCGCTTCAGAACTAATTGAGAATCCCCTAGGATTTGGACTTCCAAAGCCCCTTTTCCGATCAAATTTCAAGGCCCAAAATGAAAGCTTCATACTCTGCCATATTATTCGAGCAAGGATATTTTAGCTCGAACAGGAATTCTGATGGAATCCCTTCTGGCGAGATAATAAGAATTCCAACCCCTGTACCATCCTTGTGTTTCGATCCATCAAAATATAACTTTCAATAATCGACCTTAATGTCGATTACATTTGCCTCCCGGTCATTCAGATTGTTTGAATTATCAACTAGAAAATCTGCAATGACTCGACCTTTGACAGCTTTTGCTAGGACATATTGCAAATTGAATTCTGTCAAAGCGAGCATCCATTTTGCTAAACGACCTCTTAATATTGGAAAACTCAACATATATTTGACAAGATCAGTTTGTGCTACAACTTTCACCGATTTAGATATCATGTAACACTTTAATTTCATGCAAGCATAGTATAGGGACAAACACAATCTTTCTATCGGGGAATACCTTGTTTCAATATTAGTCAAAACACGACTAAGGTAATAAATTGCCTATTCATATCCATTCTCATCATCTTGGGCTAGCATACACCCAATTGTGTTTGTAGATGCTGCAATGTACAATTTCAAGGGTTCATGCAGACGAATATTCGCCATAATTGTAGCCTTAGATAAATAAGCCTTTATTGAATCGAATGCCTGTTGATGCTCATTTGTCCACTCGAACTGCGAATCATTCTTTAGTTTTACTAAAGATGCAACCACTCGAGTTCGATCAGAAAGATTCGAAATAAATCTCCGAAGATAATTTACTTTCCCCAGGAATGATCGCACTTCCTTTTTCAATTTAGGCGCAGACAATGCTAATATTGCATCAGGCTTGCTCTTATCGATTGCAATCCCTTTTTTATGAACCACAAAGCCTAGAAAATTCTCAGCTGATACACCAAATGCACATTTCAAAAGATTCCTTTTTTAATCCTTTTTCCTCATAGTGACAAATACTTTCCTTAAATGAACGATGTGTTGATTTAGCAAAATCGATTTGACCATAATGTCATCGATATACACCTCCATAAATCTCCCAATATACTCATGAAATATGGCATTCATTGCTTGCTGGTAAGTTGCAGCAGCATTTTTCTAACCGAAAGGCATAACCACCCACTCATAAGTGCCTAGTGCCCTGGGACAACGAAAAGCAGTTTTGGACACATCATCTTCTGCAATGAAGATTTGGTTATATCCCAAATAACCGTTCATAAAACTTAAAATTTCATTTCCCGCCGCAAAATCGATCAACATATCTGCAATTGGCATAAAATACTCATCCTTCGGGGTAACATTATTCAAATCTCTAAAATCAATACACACCCTTAATTTTATATTTTTCTTCATCACGAGAACAATATTCGAAACCCATTCCACATAATGTGCGGTTTGAATAAATTTTTCCTTAATCAACCGCTCAATTTCTTCCTTAATCTTTAGATTGATTTCTGGAGCAAAATGTCGAGGAGTTTGCTTCACAGGTCGAGCATTTGGTTTCAGTGCTAATCGATGCTATATGAGAGAACGATTGAGGCCAGGCATATCATGATAATCCCAAGTAAAACAATCTTTGAATTCATGTAAAAGATGAAAAAGTTCAATTCGAAAAGGATTCACAAGATCCTTACAGATAAGTGATTCGAACATCATCAAGAGATCCCAAATTAATTTCTTCTAAAGGGATCTTGAGATTCAAACCCCGTTAAACAATCCTCATCTTTTACTGAATATTTTTCAAAATCCAAAGGTTCTAAATCATAGATGCAATCGAAAGAGAAATCAACAGATTCATTATAAACAGAATAAACTTGATCATTTGCTGGATTAGCAACAGCTTCACTTTCAATACAATGAACTTCTGCTATTATATCAGCAGTTTGACTAATAACATCATTTGTAATACATAATGAAGATAAACTTAAACTATGACTAAATTCGATTGAAGACATCGAATTGTTACTACTACAAGAAGACATTACATTCCTAACTGATTCAACTTCATCATAAGAATCAACTTTATTCTCTACTGAAGGAAAATTACTTATATAATTATTTAAAATTACCAGGTAATTCGAGACGTCTTGAGCATGCTCCATCGAATATCGTCTCAAATCCATTCTAAGATGAACAATTCCAACCAATTGGGGGTATATCAAGGTGTGGATAACGCAGCTTCACTGTCAGGCCTTCCGAAGACAAGTAGAAGCCCTTACAATTATAGGAATTTAACATCCTGTCAACATTTAAAGGCTTCAATTTCGGATTATATACTCTAAAATTGACATGCAGCTGCTCGACGTATAAATTTAAATCAGCCTTAACAATTTCAAGTTTTCCATCCTTTGTCCAAAGGAGGACACTTTGATGTATAGTAGATGGTACAGCTCCAACTCCATGAATTCAGTCTCGGCCCATTAAAGCATTATAACTTGCTTTCGATGGCACCACCACAAAAATAGTATTTTGTTCAGAAGATCCCACTTTCACCCCCAAAGTAACCAGACCTTTTGCAGGAGTAGAAGCACCACTAAAATCTGTTACAGCAATATTGGTGGGAACCAAATCATTAGGATACTTACCAGCTTTCATCAACATCCTTTCTTGCAAGAGACTCATTGCTGCTCCGCCATCAATTAGCACTTTATTTACTTTAATTCCGCTCAGGGTAGTAGTAATATGAAGAGGGCGAAGATGAGATTTTTGCTTTTCGGAAGGCCTCATAAAATACCCAAGTTCATCCTCATACTGGATGAAAGAAAAAGCTTCTTCAGCATCCATGTCATAATCTTCTTCAGGGTCGCCTTCATACTCACCCAAGTATTTGGTTGGAATAACCGAAATAGTTCCAACCATCTCATCATCTCCTTCTTCGAAATACTCTTCCTCCACATCAGCATCCTTGTCTTTGTCAGCTCATGAAGTATAAGCTATCGCCTTGCCTTTCTCCAACTTCTCAGGGGAAGGGATACCTTTCGGGCATGTTTCCGCATCAGAAGGAAAAACTATTCGGGAGTGCACCGAAGGCATTGCCCCCTTGCCTTTGTCAGATTGAGGCTTCTTACTTTGAGGTAGATTCTTTCTTCTTCTTCCCCCTCGGGTATCCCCTAGCTCGACCACATTGATAGGGATATTGGTTTCTAGGAGGCCCTCGATGTCCCCACTGTGGGTTTCGCCGATATTGAGCGTCCCGATTCTGGAATTCTTGACAATTCTAAATCCACTGAACTCCTATAGCCTAAGAACCGCTTAACGGCACAACAACATTCTGCTGAGGAGCCCTGGAACTATGTCCCTCCACTCATCTAATTGGTTGTTTTTTATGAGTCTGCTCCTATCTATGAGCCAACTCCTTTTTCATCCTTTCTTTCTTAAAGATCGTTGCAGCCTCAGCGTCAAATACGGCATTACATCAAAGATACAGAGATACGTCCCGATCTGTACCAAGAAATCCAACAAACCATCCCCTGCTTAAGGATATACTGATCGAACTTGTGACTCGAAATCACCTAGAGCCACATCAAAATCATAAGACATCCCAACCATTGTTGTCAAACTCTTGAGTTAACTCGTAAACTTATACGAGTTTATGAGTTTAGGTAGTGGAATCGAGTTAAATCGGACACAAACTCGTTTTTGGGTAGACTCGGGTAGACTCAGGTAAACTCGCATAAACTCGGTCAAACTCACGAGTTTACGGGCGAGTCAGCGAGTTTGCATTGTTTGGCCTTTTTTGCAAAAACGAAGCCGTTTTGGGCCCAAAAAATGAAAAAAAATGGAGCAACGTATGAATGTAAACCTAAACAGCTAAATCCCTCACTTTTCTCACCGCACTCACTCAGTCACTCTCTTCTCCAAGCCCTCTTCACATTTCGTCTATCCCTTGCTGCCATTCGTCATTTGCCGTTCCCCAAATAGTTCATCACTGTCTCTCTCTCCACTGTTCTCTCATTCTCACTCTCTCATTCTGCTCTCTATTGACTCTATCATGCATCAAAGCTCGTAAATTCGTGGAACCTCTGCCGTTGCCATGCTACCATCGTTCATCATATCCTCTTTGGGTCATCGCATCCTCTACCAGTTCGTCGTGTCCTTTGCCGGTTAGTCGTGTACTCTGTCGCCATTTGTTCTTGTCTGCTTGCACAGAACAGCAATGCCTGGTTCCTCAACTGAGCCTACTCCATTCAGCAATTCAAATTTAGGTATGTTTAAAAAAAATAGTTACTGAATTGCTGCATGTTGTAGTTGTAACTTGTTAGTATTAATTTAGTCTATTCTTAATTTCTACTTCTTGTAATTTGTAGTTGTTACTTGTTAGTGTTAGTTAATTGTTACTTGTTACTGAATCTGAATGTTTGAAATTCTGAAATCTCAAATCTGAATTTACCAACTTTATAGTGGATAACTTTACAACTATTAGTGGATAACTATGTAATAATTGAAGGATTTGAATGTGTGTTCTAGAGTACTTGTTATAATTGTAGTATTATATTAATTTATTATATTTTTTCATGTTGAAATTGTTGAGTTTTAATGCCTATATTTGAGTAAACATATATTTTATATACAATATATATATATATATATATATATATATATATATATATATATATATATGTTACAAAAAAATTATAACAGGTAAACTCATACGAGTCTAGGTCAGCTCCACGAGTTTACCTAGACTCGCGAGTTTGACAACCTTGATCCCAACCATATTTACTCCAAAATATGGTTCAACAAAACCAGCTTCAGCATTGAAAGGATCAGCATCAACTTTCATCTCTTTTTTCCCATCATCAAACTTCAAACGTCCTTCCATAATAGCCTCCTGAATCAAGACCCTGAAACAAACACAACTGTTAGTCGAATGAATGGTTGCTTGGTGAAATTTGCAATAAGGTTTCCCTTTTAAATCTTTCACCGAAAGTAAAGTTCTACCCTCAGGCAGAATTAATTGTTTATCTTTAAGCAACACATCAAAAATCTGATCAGATTTTGAGATATCAAAACTATACACCTTTCCACTCTTTAATTTTGAATCATTCGACTTTTCATTACTAGGGAGCTTTTTAAGTAAAGAACAAACATATGGAGGACCCTTTTTAAGCTCGGCTAACTCGACTTTCGTTTCGAAATCGAACTCCTCTTCTGAGGAATCCATGGCCACATACGCAACCTTCTCCTTTCGAGTAAAAGGGTTACTCCTTAACTTCTGTTCATTCTTATATTTCTCTTTTTTCTTTTTCATAAGTTCGACCTGACAAACCCGTTCAGCCAAATGGGCTAAGTCAGGTATATGCACATTAAGCAGTTTTCGACACAAATAGAATCCTAGCCCCATAACTGCTATTTTCACCACTTCACTCTCAAGTAATGACACGTAGAATCTACTTCTAGCATTTTTGAAATATATCATATAATCATCAATGGTTTTACCATCTTCTCGTTTCAAAGCAACTAGGTCAGTAACTGCTACATTCAACTCCCCTCGATAAAATTGAGCGTGAAAAGCAGTTTCTAACTGATTTCATGTGATTATCGAATTTGGTCTGAGATTCGAAAATCAGGTAAATGCATTCTTCATTAACGAAGAAGGAAAAAATTTCATTTTCAAGTTTTCATCATTAGCTAGATTCCTAATCTCGACCAAATATTGAGCGACATGTTCAATAGTTGACTCTCCAAATTTCCCTGTAAATTTTGTGATTATCTTTGGATTTTTCACCCCACTTGGCACTTCAGCCATTTGAACAACTTGAGGAAAAACAGAAATAAAATGGGGTCGATTCATAAAACCAACATTCAAACCAACTCGATTAAGCACTTTTTCCACAATTCTTGTGATCTGATAACGTTCACCACCATGATTAGCACGTAATCGGGCTAGAACATCATCTGCATTTTGACCACGGGGAATTATTTGAGGATTCTCTCTGTTTAAAATATTGTTTTCATTTTGAAATATATTTTTGAATCCTTCATTGTTTCCCCTAGCATCATGCCTTTCACCTTCATCATAATTAATGATTCGAGCAATCCGTTCGACTTGCCTTGCAAGACGTTCGAATTTCGATTCATGATCAGCCATCATGGGATTTAAAATTTGGGTCATTTGTTGAGTCGATAAGTTGACTAAATCATGATGACTTTCCTCTACATGTTGTCGAAACACCGCCATGGAATTAGAGGCATTTGATGTAGAGCCCACATTATAATCACATGAGAACTCAGAATACTGTTGTAAGTTTTGAGAATTATTTACTCCATTTACACTCCCGAAACGAGCAGGAAGAACAAAACCACTCACCGGTAGAGTATAACCGGGAGGAAGACCATAAGGAGGCCAACCAGTGGTTATTGGAGGCTGGACTGGTGGTAAGTTACCACGTGAACGAATATTACGTCCAATATTTTCAGTTTGTACGCTAGTAACCACTGTACTTTCACTTACAACCAAACCTTCCGAACGTGAAGTAACGTCCGAAGATTGCACAGTTGCTGGTACGCTATCATTGGTAGACAAACCACCATTCACATTTGACACTTCATCAGCCATGTGAATAATCCTTCCACTTCTCAATTGCATATACCAAATGACACCAAGAAATAAATCTTTTGACACACTTTAGTTTAAAAACTGTCCCACCGGGCCCGCTAATTTGTTTTGTCGATTTTTAGCAAATCGATGGTGGTTCGATTTTTTGCCAGTTTTCCATAAGTGCATCAAAGGTACTCAAATTAAACGAGTATTAAAACGGAAAATAAGTTCAAAAAGTGCAAAAGAGTAAAAGCAGTGTAAAACAAAGGATTCAAAAAGTAAAATTGACTGAAATTGAAATAGTTTGCATTAAAATTTAAAGAAAGCGATAAAGATGCCTTCGATTGGACCAAAGGACTTTAGACATGGAAATTAAAGTATACTGAAATGTAAATTGAGCATGAAAACAATGCTTGAAACATAAATTTACTTGAAAGATAAAGTAAAGACAGTGGAAGGAACCCTACAGAAATCGAACCCAAACACAGACTCAGGAATTTGCTGGGATATGAGTGTGCTTGAGTGTATTTCTGAAAAGAAGTTCCAACCCTTATTTCCTAAAACTTACTAATATTTATAGCCCACTTCCATAACCGACCATTAATTACATGTTGCTGCCTTTTATGCGAATTCTTAGGTAACTGTTCCCGCTCTTTTGCCCATGAATGTTACCCATAAATTCCTCACTTAGAGAAAGCATTCGACTTCTCTACTTGTGTAACCGCTCGGTTCTCCATTCGAACAACTGTTCAATTCTTCATTCGAGTACTTGTTCGATTTAACAAGGTGTTTAAATCGAGTCCGTGTCAAATAACTTCCAATTAATTCCTGCACGTGCGTCTTTTCGGCCTCTGTTTCCTTCTTGACCCTTCACCAGTATTTTGAATCAGCTTAATCTTTCAAAAATAATTATCTCAACTAACAACTCTTGAAAAAGTTCTAAACTTTTAGTATGAAACTACTCACATTTAAATTTTTGTTTATTTTATACAAGTGGTATGAAAAATATTAAATACGTAGTTTAAATGTTTAAAGTTCACTTATAAATCCACAGAAAATAAAAGTATGTCACCTTTGTTTGCAAATTAAGTTTCTATCTATATTCTATAAAATTTTTAATTTGTCGTTAATACTCAATTCACCCTTCTCCCTTCTTTTGAGTATATTTATGTTGTACTTATTGACTAACATGAAAGTGAACATCAAAGCCAGGGCTAGATGGACATCCAACACAAGAGGGTCATTGCAGATTGGTGGCTCCAACGTGTACATAGCCACGGAAAAGAAAATAGTAAATAACTACATAACTAATTATGAGTAAACTATCAAAAATACATCCTAATAATTTTGTCGCTGTCAAAAATGCACTCGAATTTTATTATCGACAAAAATTTCCTTAAATAATTTAAACACGCGACAAAATATTTAAAAAGAATATTTTTTTTTGTAAGTGACAAATGACTACTTTTGTATTTGATAAACTACTTATGCATTTGATCCAAAATTTTATAGAAATGTTAACTATTTAAAAAATACATACAGAAAATGGGATAAAAATTTGATCTTTATTTTTTTATTTTATTTTTTAAAAGTATTATTGGTTGTTGACAAAATATATATATATATATATATATATATATATATATATATATGTATATATACTTAGTGAAAAATTACAAAATTTTAAGTATAAAAATATCTCAATTTACTAATCATGCTTGCAAAAAAACGCATCAAAATTCAATCTCTAAATTATTTTTTGAGAATACATATTTAATATTGGACATTTTTATCGCATTTTAAAATTATTTGAGGACATTTCGATAACAAAAATTGAGTATAATATTTTTGTCAACGATAAAATTATTCGAGTGCATTTTTTGTAGTTTACTCATCAATTCTCTTAAACAGTATGTTCTTCACTTTCATGAATATTTATTTTTTTTATTTTTAGTTTAGATACCAAATGACTTCAAGTATCTTATAATGACAAGATAGTAAGTTGGATCTACACTAAGAAGAATAACTACAATAAATAGGTTGATAAACATTTCAAAGAGATAGATCCACATAAGTTTAATACCTCATGTTTTCATGTTTCACTTAACTATATATTGTTATCTATCTAATAATGTGTCATCGTGTTTTCTATTTATGTCAGAACCACTTTGAGGACAATTCACTAAAGTTACTGAGAAATATGCTACTAAGATTGTTGTGAGAATCCAACAGAGAATAAGATATGTAAAATTAGAGACATGCTACCATCAAAAGTGAGGGGAGTTGAGGTAGACTCATAAGAGACACCAAGGGAAGATTATCCACCTCCAACAGAATTTTAATGTCATAGTATACATTTTGATGGGTGTTTCTATCATCAATTAAGCAGTGGACAAAAGGGACACAACTGCTATACTTACCAGACATACAGTCTAAAAAAACGTACATTTTGAAATCTTAAAGTCTCTAATTCTTTCTTCTTATAATACCTTATTTTATTCTCAGTGTGGGATTCTTTTGTCCTCGATCTTTTTCTAAACTCTAATTTTATCCTTCTTAGATCTTATAATATACTATCTCATTCTAAAGCTTAATCTTTTAGTAATTTACCATTTGACCTTTACTCATTTTTAAAGAAGCTCTTATGTCCTCTTTCTTCACAATTATCTTTTTTGCCATTTTCCCTTTAAATTTCACTTTAGATGATTCTTATACTTTTATACGACAATTTTACCCCTAATGTGATTAGTTTACCTTTTGAGTTAAGTACTTTTTTGTCCCTAAGGTCTTGAGTCAAAATCAAAATTGTTTCCGACTTTTTTTTTTATTAAAATCATTCTCAACGTTACAAAACGTTATAAAATCATCTTTTTGTCCATAAACGATATTTTTTGGATAAGTTTGTCCTTAAACAAAAAAAAATCCCTCCCCCTTACCATTAACCCCCAACTCTCCTGAACCTCTTCTCCCAGACTCCTACTCTCCCTCATCACTAACCCCCTAACTCCTTCATCATCATCACCGAACCTCTTTCTTTTGTTTTGTCCCAGACTCCTACTCTCCCTCACTAATCTCACTCATCTTCTTCTCATTACCATCACCATCACCATTACCATCACCATTATCACAAAATTAAAGATTGAATTACACACACAAATTAAAGAATCACAAAATAAATAGACTTCATTAGTAGAAGCTTCTTCAAGAGCTTGAACCATAGGTAGTTATTGCTGTTGTCGGAAGAGGAGCTGCAACATATGGTGGCGGCGCTGCGAATGACGCGGTGGAGGAGGGAGACGTCGACGACGAAGCCGATCCGGTCTTCATTCTTCCCAAAGATGCAGTAGTTGTCGAAGAAATTTTCATGGTTGAATTGAATGACGAATTGGAAGCGCTGCTTCTTTTTTTTTACTTTTTTTTGTTTAATTAGAATTTGATTGTGACTCTGTGTTGGGTGAAAAAAATTAAGTGAAAAGGATTGAGGATAGTGGGTGGGGTAATAGTGATGGTGTTAATAAAAAAAATTGTGTGTAGTAATGGTGGTGATATTGGTGATGGAGATGAGCAGATGGTAATGTGTGATTAATGGTGAAGATGGATGAGGGTAGTGGGTGGGACGGTGGTGGTGATAAGGGAGAGGAGAAGAGAAAAAAGAAGAAGAAGAAGAAGAAGAAGAAGAATTAGTAGAAGAAGAATGTGGTGGTAAGGAGGATGATGGTGAGGTTCAAGGGTGGGAGGTTAGTGATGAGGGGAGGGTCTTTTTTTGTTTAAAGGCAAAATCGTCTGAAAAATATCCTTTATATACAAAATGATGATTTTATAATGTTTTGTAACGTTGAAGATAATTTTAATAAGAAAAAAAATGTCGGAGATGATTTTGATTTTGACCCAAAACCTTAGGGATGAAAAAAATACTTAACCCTTACTTTTTTGTCTTCCTATTCTATGAAAATACCACTTTACCCATAAGTAGATTAATTAATTATTTTAAGTCTTATTTTTTTAAAAAATTACTATCATACCCCTAAAATTTTAGTTAATTCCAATTTTACATTCTTTGACATAAATAACCATTTTACCCCAAGATACTTGCTTTTATCTTATTAGCTTATTATATTTACATTATTTTACCTAGATTTTAATAAAGTCCTTATTTAGATCCGAAACTTTAGTATATTTATAATTTCAACCCTACTCTCTTATTTAATTATAATTTTATTCCTAAGACTCTTATGATCATAAGTTTAGGAATAACTCTTGTTAATTATAATTTTAACACTATTTTTTCATATAATGACCGAAATACTCTAGTGGTGCATCATATATTTTTCATAGAGCTTAAAAGTGGATTTTTAGATTCTTTTTAACCTTTTTCTTCAATTCTTTTTATACCCTTTTGTGGCTAATTTTTTTAGAATTTTTTTTATGATTTTCACTATTTTTTAGTGACTTTCAAAGTTTGAAATTTAACCTCCAAGCACTGCAACTTTTTTGCCACATATATTCAAGGAACATAGGCATCAAATTTCATATTTAAACATATATTTCATGCCAAAACAGGTATGCATCGTTCAATTTACATATTCAGATTTTAGATACAAAGAACATCATAAAATGACTTATATGAACATAAAATCAAGTATGAAGGTAATCTAACTAATCCTAACCTTTACCTCTTCTTCAATTAAGTTCTTAGACACTTTAAACACCAAAAATCACCTAAAAAAAGACAAAACAAAATAAGAATTAATAAAATTTTAGCCCACTTGGCCGAACCATGGGAAAGAAAAAAGGAAGTAATTGTCACCCTCTTCATGCTTCAATTTTGTGTTCTTTGGAACGTTCTCTTTGTGGCCTCTAAAAATGGTTAGCTATATAAGAAAGATAGTAACATATCCTCTTAGAATGATGCACAAAACTAAAAAAGAAGGGGTGGAGAATCATGGCTACCTTTGCTAGAATTTCTATGGTGAAACAAGAAAATAAGGAAGAACAGAATTTGGATTTAGAATGCTTGAATCCTTGAAGAACCAACCAAGAATAATGGATAAATACTATAAATATGTGTTGAAAAAATGATAAACTTGGATGAAGATGTACTCTTTCTCTCTCTCTCTAAAGCTCATTTCTCTTTCTCTTTATTTTCACTAACTTTAACTTAGTGTTTCTACTTAAATAAAGGCTGAAGTAAAACATGTATTAATGGTGGTAAAAGGTACTGAAATCTAATGGTCAAGAGGCTGAAGAATGAGGGAAAAATGGACGTAAAAAATAGGAAGCTTGGTCAACGTTTGCGTGTTGAGATTATCCATAGTTAACCACAATTAGTTAGTCAGGGTTAAAAACACTATGAAGAGAGTAAAAAAGAGAGAAAATTTGGTCACTCTAGGAGTAAAAGGAATCGTATTACTTGAGAGAGAAGAAAGAGAATTCGGAATCTCCATGAGGTGTTTATGAATACTAGGCTGAGGTTCGTCTCGGATTGAATGTTTTTGCGTGGTAAAATAATGAACGAATAATATTTATTCTTAAAAGAACAAATCAAGAATGAGTGATTGACATTAATCGTAAAATATAATTACCAAGGTGGTAATTATATTTATTACTACTTTTACGATCTTCAATATGTTAAGAATATTTAAAGGTGAAATATTTACCAAAAACAAGTGTGAACAAGTCTCTACATAGTCAAGAGAATATTTTTCTTCATCAAGGTGGAATTTTTTACTTATTTATTACTATTTTTCTTAGATTTTTATTTTTTTATTTGGGCCCACCTCACTAATTCATGATAAGCCATGGTTTTGGATTCTGCAAAATAAATCGCAGAATAACCAAAAAATTCAGTTTATCAAAAATCGAGTCTTTACATCCTTACCTTAAGATTTTCATGAAACTTTTTAAATTGAATCTATCATAATGAGACTACTATACACGCGTCACAACGCTCAACTCCCACACACTGCCACACTACATCTAACATTGCATGCATAACCATCTATTTTTGGCACTCATGAACATACTTCATCCACTCTTCTAACTTCAACATTTAGACTATCCACATGTATTAATAGGCCACCAACATATTTGAGAGACTATAAATACATGAACTTTCAAGTAACCACAACAGAGGCCAACCTTTCAATCAAAGATATCATATATCCTATTTCTTATCATATAAATCTTTTTTCCCTATGCATCATACATACTCATTAGCCATATTAAAGTTAGAGCCTACATCCTATGAAGATGTGATCCTTTAGTCTTGTTGGAAAAAATCCATTAAGGTTGAATTACGTTTTAAATGAGAATAAGACCTGGAAGCTAACTTCTCTCCCAAATAGTAAAAAGGTAATTAGTTGTAAGTGGGTATTTAAAATTAAATACAAGTCAGATGAAAGTGTTGAGAGACATAAAACTCGTCTCGTGGAAAAATGGTTCATCCAAATTTCTGAAATTGACTATAAGAATATATTCAGTCCCCATTATAAAGTTTGGCACCATACATATTATTATTTGGTATTGGTTACTGTCAAGGGACGATATTTGAAACAGACAGATATAAATATGGTATTTCTCTATAGTGAGCTTGATGAGGAGGTTTATATAAAGTCTCTAGACAGATTAGAGATAGCTCTAGGACATGCATGCATATTAAAGAAGTTCTTGTATGGACTCAAACATACTAGTT
Organism: Arachis ipaensis; assembly: GCF_059453495.1. Classification (NCBI taxonomy): domain Eukaryota; kingdom Viridiplantae; phylum Streptophyta; class Magnoliopsida; order Fabales; family Fabaceae; genus Arachis; species Arachis ipaensis. The sequence continues at coordinate 13,836,541 of NC_142435.1, read as the reverse complement.
GCTAATGAAATTTCAAATAGAAGTTTGTATCAGTGGAATTGGGATACACGTAGCGCAAATCAAATGACCTCATCTTTATCAAGTCTCAAACTACAGGCTTCACAGTGATTGCTAGTCTATGTTGATGACTTTGTGCTTGCAAGAGTGGATTTAATTGAAATTGATTATGTTAAGAAACTTTTTTATGATAGATTTTGCATTAAGTACACAGGAGACCTTAAGTATTTTCTTGGACTTTAGGTGGCCAGGTCCGTGAAGGGAATTAATCTTTACCAGGAAAAATACATGATGGATCTTTTTAGAGACACTGGTTTGAAAATTGTAAGCCAATCTCTACTCTAATTGATTAGGGGTTGAGACTGAGTAGGACGATGGAGAGACACTGCTAGACTCATCCAATTATAGAAAAATCATTGGAAAGTTGATGAATCTGTCCAACACAACACCGGATACAAACTTTGCAATTAGCAAGCTAAGTCAATTTTTAGATTGTTCTACAACAAATCATTTGCATGTTGCACACAAGATTCTTAAGTATGTGAAAGGCTCTCCAGTTGTTGGGTTGTTCCTCTCCACTGATTTTTTATTTGTCCCTAACTGAATTATCATATTCTGATAGGGTAGGATGTCTAGATTCGAGCAGGTCAATTTCAACATATTATTTTATCTAGGATCTTTCTTAATTATGTATAAGAGCAAAGAGACAGAGTACAGAGCACTCATGCAAGCCACTAGGAGAAGCACACTAGATGAGTTATGTTTTGAGAGACTTGGAAGCACCACTTAACAAGGTTATGAACTTATTCTGTGATAACAAATCCGCTCTTTACATTACCACTAATCATGTATTCTACAAGCGTACCAAACACATCGAAGCGGATTGTCACTATATCATGGGGGATAAGCTACAAGAATATCTGATTCATTTCCTCTCAATTTCTACGTATGAACAAGTCACATACATATTGATGAAGTCGTTGGCACTCGGGCCATTCTCTTTCATTTATGCCAACTCGGGTTGTTTGACATTTTTAGTAAATGATTTGTGCATTTGATTTGAATTTTTGTGGTGATATTTAAATAACTATATAGAATAAGGTGTATATAAAAAATGGAACAAAATTCAATCTCTATACCTTTTTATTTTTCAAAAGATTTGGTCATTTACAATAAATATTTTTTTTAAATGATAAACTACCCAAATGATACATGAAAGTTTATTCATATGATAGAAATAGCCTTTAGAGATACGAACGGCTAATAAGCCTTGAATGATTTGAAAACGCGACAAAAAAAAACAACTAATAAATATCATATTTTTTTATAGGGTTAAGTACTTTTTTCGTCCCTAAGGTTTGGGATGAAAATCAAATTCGTCTCCGACCTTTTTTTGTTATTAAAATCATCCTTTTGTCCATAAACAACATTTTTCGGACAATTTTATCCTTAAACAAAAATAAAAATATATTAAAAAAGAAAATAAACCACCCCACCCCACCCCTTACCCCCACCCCTTCCACCTAAAACAGAAAAAAAAAAAACAAAAGACACAGAACAAAAGAAGAGAGAAATAAAGAGGAAGAAGAAAGAAAAGGAAAGGAAAAGGAGGGAGGTGACGGCGGGAAAGAGTGCGGCCGCCGCCGTCGCCGTCGTAGGTATCGTGACTATAGAGAGAGCCAAAACGAGGAGATGAGAGAGAGAACGAGAGAAGAGAGGAACAGAGGGAGAAGAAAGGAAAGGAAGAAGGAGGAGGTGACGGCAGGGAAGAGTGAAAGCGAAGAGTTGCTTCTGTCAGCGTCGAGCTCCATCACCGTCGTCGAGCTTCTGGTGGTAAGGGGTTCTGCTCTTCCTCCTCGCTCGATCTGTCCTCTCCTCAGCCACAGTTGTGACGGCAACGGCAATAGCTTTTCGTGCCGTCACTTCTTCCTCCTCTTTCCTTCAACCGCAATGGTGACGGACAGCAGCAAAACCACCCCTCTTCTCTGAGTTTTTCTTTTCTCTCTTTTTTCTCTCTTCTCTGCATTCTCTCTCTTGAGTTTGACGGATTGAAATTTTGAATTTTCTGTCTTGAATTTGAGTATGGTGTTGTTGTTAATGGATTTTTGAATCTGAATATATTGTTGTTGTTGATTCTGTGTTAACTTTGTTCAATTTTTTTTAAATTAAAAAAAATAGTTGCTGTTGTTGTTGTGATGGATGGATTTTTTTAATCTGGATATATTGTTATTGTTGATTCTGTGTTGGCTTTGTTTGATTTTTTGAAATTAAAAAAAATAGTTGATATTGTTGTTGTTGAAGATTTGGGTTGAGAGATGTGGAGTAGGGAGGAGGCTGAGGTAAACAGTGGAGAGGAGGGTAAAGAGGAAAGATGATGATAAAGGGTATTTTAATCTAAAATTAAAAAAAAAAGAGATATTTTATAACGTTTTGTAACGTTAAAGATGATTTTAATAATAAAAAAAAGTTAGGGACGAATTTGATTTTTACTCCAGACCTTAAGAACGAAAAAAGTACTTAGTCTTCTTTTATAAGTGGCAAAAAATTTTTTGTATTTAATCAACAATTTATCTATTTAATCCGAATATTGGTAAGATATTTGAATAACTATTTAAAAAATATACACAAAAATCGGAGTAAATTTTTATCTGTAGAATATTTTTTATTTTTTAAAACAACTTTATCATTTACAATAATTCTTTTAAAAAATTCACTTATCATAAAATTATTAATTTTAAGAATAAAAAGAATTTTTTTTTCAAATAATGCCCATAAAAATTTGCATGAAAATATAATTTTTAAAATTTTTTTTAGAATATAAATTTAATATCTAACTATTTTTATTACGTTTTTAAATTTTTTAAATACTTATTTATTGTTCATATTTTTTGAGATTATAACCCGCAACCTCTTAGTTCATCTTTCTAGAATCTAGATTATTTATATCAGCGGCCACATAAATCTATTTACGGTAGTTTTGGTAATTTATTATTTTAATGTAAACACAGTATCAAAATTATAGTTTAGCCTTAAAGATAATAAAGTGAAGGGTGTTTAGAATATATGTATTATGAGTATGCTAGAGAGATAATAACAAAAAATTATTTCATTTCATTTAATTTATATTTATAATATATATAATATTTATCATTAGGTGTTTATTACATTTAAAATTATTAATCAAAAAATAAAAATAAATACATTAAAAAAATAAAGAATAGGTTATAACGCCTTATAATTCCCCCCATTACAACTCCCAAACATTACACTATTTGTAGTTACTTTTTTTCAAAACACCAAATCAACACATTCTGGTTGTTAATATTATATTTCTTCTTAAGTTCAACAAATGAAAATATTAAAAAAATAATTTCCATTTTTTTAATTGCAATAATAAAACATCGAATATTATATTATAATAAATAATTTCTTTTAGAAACTAAATATGTAAATTGATACATAAATAATTTAAAAAATGGTTTCTTTTAGAATATGACATATCATTTGCCTAACCATGGTTACCTTCTTAACCAAATATGCTTAACCTCCACCACCACTTTCCAAACTCTATATAAACCTACAATGGATCTTCACTAATTCCAAACACTCCGTTCTCATCTTCACTAAGTACTCTTTCCCCCGATTCTCATCCTTTACCCTTTTTTTTTCTTCCCCAAGCAAAACATGAAGTACTTGCCATCATTGTGCTCATTTTCACTTATCTCCATATTTCTAGCACTTCTTTCTCTTGGAACAAACTCACCATTTGAAAGCATCTTCTCTTCTTCTTTCTCTTTATGGTCACTTCTTACTCTCTTTCTCACCACAGCCTTTCCTCTTCTTGCTATCTCCCTTAACTATTGGCTTGTCCCAGGAGGCTTTGCATGGAGAAACTACCAAAAACTTTACAAGGACTATGAAAAAATCCATGGTCCTATGGGCTGGCCCATACTGGGGACTTTGCCCTACATGGGCTCCCTAGCCCATAGGAAACTCGCTGCCATGGCCGTTTCGCTAAATGCGAAAAGACTCATGGCAGTGAGTTTAGGGTCCCAACCTGTTATCATAAGCAGTCACCCTGACACCGCAAGACAAATTCTATGTGGTTCTAGTTTTTCAGATCGTCCAGTCAAACAGTCAGCAAGGTTGCTAATGTTTGAGCGTGCCATAGGGTTTGCACCCTATGGCACGTACTGGCACCACCTTCGCAAGGTAGCGGCCACGCACATGTTCTCTCCACGAAGTATTTCCGGCCTAGAGAGTCTCAGGCAAGAAGTGGCCGATGGAATGGTGGAGAGAACGTGGAAGGAGATGGAAGAGAAAGGGGTGGTAGAAGTTAGGGGAATATTACAAGAAGGATCTCTTAACAATGTTTTGGAGAGTGTGTTTGGTAGTAATAATAATTCTATGAGTTCAAAAACAAGAGAGGTTTTGGATGAAATGGTTAAAGAAGGGTATGAGTTGATTTCCATGTTCAACTGGGAAGATTATTTCCCTTTTAAGTTCTTAGACTTCTATGGAGTGAAAAGAAGGTGTCAAAAATTGGCGGCTAAGGTCAACACTGTGGTGGGTCAAATTGTTGAAAACAGAAAAAAATCTGAGGATTTTGTTGGACAGAGTGATTTTCTTAGCGCTTTGCTTTCTTTGCCCAAAGAAGAAAGGTTTAGTGATTCAGATATGGTGGCTATTTTGTGGGTATGTGCTCTTTTCTCTCTTCTCTCACTCTCTCTTTTCAGCCACTTACACCAAATATATATAGATATATCACACGTTGCATTAAGCACTTAAATTAAATAATATATTCAAAGATTGAGAGAAATAATGCATTATTCAATAGGGAAAAAGTATTCCAAGCTTAATGTGAGCTCACTAGTCACTAGTGTTTATTGACATACACCTCACTATAATCAATCAGGCATGCCGCTTTTAATATATATTCTATGGATAAATTCATGGAAACAATTAAACAAAGCAGCCAATAATCCGTTTTTTAATCTCTTCTATTATGCCTACAAGTTTATCTGTTTGAGACAAATATAAAAGGAAAAGTCTAGGGACTAACAATTTTTGTGTTTTGTGATCAGCATTTAACCATCAAAATAAAAGTGAGTAATCTTCCACCATTAGATATAATTTTACACCATTAAAAACACTATTGTAGCCAATTGATGGTTATAAAACACCAAAATTACTGCCCCTAGCATTTCTCAAATATAAAAGGTAGGACTCACCTTTTCATTTTTCACCTTAAGCAAATTCGACACAAATGTTTTTGACACCAAAAAATTCTCCTTTTGCAGTTCTTTTGACTAATTTTTACTGTTTCCAAGTATTATATATTCTAAATAAAAATATTATTTATATATTAAAATTAATTATTAAATATTTATATATAAATATATATATTATTTAATTTATTTTTAATGTGTATTTTATATTTTAATATATATTTTATATTAATATTTGATTTGTGCAGGAAATGATATTCCGGGGAACAGATACAGTTGCTATACTCCTTGAATGGACCATGGCTAGGCTGGTGTTACACCCAGACATACAAACCAAAGCCCGCCGGGAGATCGACGATTGCGTGGGCCCGAACGGTCACGTGCAGGACACGGACATCCCAAATCTCCCTTACCTCCAAGCCATAGTGAAGGAGGTTCTCCGAATGCATCCACCAGGTCCATTGCTCTCATGGGCCCGGCTTGCAATCCATGATGTCCAGATAGACAAAGTTTTAGTGCCACGTGGCACAACTGCAATGGTCAACATGTGGGCAATAGCACATGACTCATCTGTATGGGAAGATCCATGGGATTTTAACCCCGAAAGATTCATGAAGGAAGATGTGTCCGTCATGGGATCGGACATGAGGCTCGCACCCTTCGGTGCTGGCCGAAGGGTGTGCCCCGGTAAGGCACTGGGCTTGGCAACGGTTCATCTCTGGCTTGCTAAACTTCTCCACCATTACATATGGGTTCCGGTGCAGCCTGTGGATCTTTCAGAATGCCTCAAGCTCTCTAATGAGATGAAAAACCCTTTAAGGTGCCAAGTGATTTGCAGATAGAATAACGCCGTAATAATTTATTGAACTCGTAACGGTGCAAAATGTGCAATAGTGTGAAATATATTATATAGTAAATGTAATAAGTACATTATTGCACTATAGTTGAGTTCAAGGCATGCAATATATACGCAATGAAACTTTGTAGTAAAGTAAAGAAGAGATAGACTATATATCTCGCTATCTCTAAGAATGTGAAAAATGGAAACTGCAGCTTATTGTAAAATGAAGTTCTATTAGTTTATTGCTTTATGGTGTGCTTTTTTCTCCGTTTCTTTATTTTCAAATAGATTCGTATGTTCGTCATTTTGTTTGGTTTATTAATTATTAATAAGGACGACATCCTGAATTGAAGAATGGGATATCTCTAAATATATATACAATCTAATAAACTCGTGTTATTATTGGATTAGATTGATATAAATTAACTTTCTCGAAATTAAATTTCTGTAAAATAAGAACAATAATAAAAGATATCCCTGCACAGAGATAGAAATTAAAATCACATATTGTAAAAATAATAATTATTATGATGAATCTTCAAAGTACGTAAAAAGTTGTAAACATATATATATTGGATGGTTCAATATACTAGTATGGCTATGGCTATCATCGTAGTAATTATTACGGTGGTTATATAACTTTTATAATATTATTTAAAAATGCTCTTAAAATTAAGATAATACTTTTTTTTATTACTTAGAAATTAATATTTTTTATTTGAAAAATAAAAAATATTGTTAAATAGTAAAATTGCATAACTATATATTTTAAAATATTTGGTAACATTTTACATAACTATATGTTTGGTTGCTCGAGTGTTTGGTGGATCGGTGAGGTAAATAACGGAACAAGGGAATGAGAAGATCTGGACTTGGACATGAGTTGTTGGAGCAACGTGTTTGGTCTATTTGTCGGCGGGTGGAGCCACCTGCAAGAACACTCCAATACTAAAGTTAGAATCCATACGAATAAATGGTCAATTACAGTTATAAGAGTGACGTACCTCTCAAAAAGAGTAAGTCTTTTTCCATTTATACTATGTACTCGGATAGAGTATGACTAGGCACACCTTCTTAAAAACTTTTGCTAACTGTCCAAATTCTTTCTACAAAACGTGAAGTGTCGCGTGGGTCGCCGTGGGTCGCCGTGGTTCGGGTTGATGGCCCGTAACCGAACTCAGAGTTCTTAATGGACTAACCAGAACACTATATATTACTGATTGTTCTAACTATCTATTGTTATATAACTATATATTTTAGCTATATATTACCAAATTACATATCTATCATAACCACTATATAATAATAATAATTATCACACACTCCACCATTTATAATGGAAAAATATCCTCTAAAATAGAAAAAATTTATAAAAGAATAAAATAAAAAATTAATCACCATTAAATTTATAACTTTTATTATCTTTGGGTCTTATTATTTTTAATTTAAAAATGACTAAACTTTTACTTTTTTACTTGATGAATTTTTTTATTTATTTTAAAAGATCTTGAACTCTTAGAATATGAGTAATAATTAAAAATTCTAATTCATCCTCTTAAGTATGCTCTTAATACCGAGTGAAAATTCAAATATATATGATATATTTTGAAAATACCATAAAAATAAAAAATTTAAAAAAATATATTTAAAAATGATAAAGATAATTAAGAGGATGATTTTTTTGTTTTTAATTATATTACGTGTAATGTTTGGGAGCCATAATTTGAAAATCATAGGGGATAGGGGACACACAATACTAAGTTACTAACTCTATTGTAAGTATCTAATCCGGTCGATGTGGTTGACAATTTGATTTGTACCAGGCCCACAGATAAGGTCGAGCCTGGATTTAGGGTAATATTTATTCTACTTGCTACATACATCTTTAATATAAATAAGAGAAAGGTTAAAAGGTTAACAGAATTTATTGTTTTTTGTCATCAGTTACTCATTAATATTTAAAAATATGGGATAAAGTATATTATTAAATTACTAAACTAAAGGAATTAAATTAAAGAGATTAAATTTATGGTTAAGTGATGGTAAAAATAATCAATTTTTATGACCCTCTAGTATTTTTCTATATTATAATATATTACTTGATTTGATAATGTTTCTAAAGAGTAATATGTATTATTTTTGTTCTCAATATTTTTGTTCTATTTAAATTTTTGATATTTCAAAATCATCTCAATGTTGTCTTATCATTAATTCTGTTAATTGATTACTAACGATGAGACAATATTACTTGAGACGATTTTAAAATGTTAGAAATTTAAATAAGACTATTTAAACATTAGGATAACTTTGAAATTTATCCTAAATATTAAGAACAAAAACAATACTTTACTTTTTATTTTATATTTTTAATTATTACTAAAATAAATAGATAATTTTAAATATAATAAATATATAATTATAAATATTACATATATAAAATGATAAACATTAAATTAAAAAAATAAGGGTGAAACACATAAACAAAACAAATGAAAGCCAATATTACATGGATATCCTAAATGCAATAACATTATATGGATGTCTCGTTTTTTACAATGTATTTATGTAAATTGAAGCTATCTAATTCGATTTACTATATGTTTATGTAAATCGAATGCATTTGATTCGATTTAGCTAGTGACGGATGTTCAAGACCTAAATCAACACTACTTGCTTCAATTTACTACGTTTTAAGAACCTAAGTAAATCGACTCTATCAAATTCGATTTACTAATATACTGATGCAGTGATATAAATCGAACTCATCTAATTCGATTTATTATGAGATACAAGCTATATAAGTACAATTAGAACGTTGGGAGAGTGGGACTTACAACAGCTAGTGAAGATAGTTTAGTTCTTGTACACTACAGAGAAACGATTAAGAAAAAAACGTGAGAGAGAATAAAATTTATGGATAAGGATCCGTTAAGTGTCTTTATCAAATCTTCTACGAGTTTTGTTGAGTTTTATATTACTATAATCCAAAAATTGGGACTGCATAGCATAAAACGGATAGAGAAGTTATTTTATAGAATTTTGATTTCTGTTGTACGAGATGATATAAAATACGACTCATGTGGGATAGACAGTAACAAAAATTTTTAAGTTTTATTTCACTATCATCGTCAGTTTTCCGAGATGAGGACCCATGAGCTATTGGCCAAACTTGAAGATGTGGTATATAGTTAAGGAAGATCAAACTAGAATTTTTAACCTTTAGCAATGCCAGGAGCTTCTAATTTAATGCCTATTGGTGCCTTTTCATCTGTGCCTAGCATTGCACTTGAGGCAGTTTTGGTGACATCTCGGTCCTTCGCAGTTGATTTAAACCGCAATGACGATGGACAAATAGGTGATAATCGACCTTTCAGTCAGCTTGCTATTGCGATGACCGTTACTCTTGTTATGATTTTGGTTTCCAGGGAGGGTGGAGAACCAGCTGGTGTAGAAGATGTACTGCAAGATGATGATGATGATGATGTGGAGCCCACCACAATTGATGATGATATCGATGATGATCTAGGGAGGAGTATTCTAGTTGGGAGTGGTAGAGCATCAAGTTCGAAAACTTAGCAATACCCCCCGCACTTTTCGACTTTAAACTTGGAAGCCATGGCACAGCAGGGGTTACCAGATATAGCATCTGGATTTGGAGTCAGAGATACACAAGATACAAGAAGTCTAGTAGAGTTCCAAGTTGGTCAACAGTTTCAGGATAAAGAGAAAGTTGTCTTCAGCGTGAAGACTTATAGCATCCGTCGTTGGATTGAGTACAGAGTATTGGAATCTGATCACGTCAAGTATCATGGAAAGTGCAAGGAGTTTGGAAACGGTTGTACATGGTTGATTCGGATCACTCTTTTCTAGTGAAAGAATATTTGAGAGATAAGAAGGTATAATGGACCTCATACATGTCTGGCCACATCAATATCTAATGATCACTGGATGCTTGATTATCATGTTATTTCTGCTTTCATACTACCTACGATAAGAGTTGATGCGACAGTGTCGATCAAGGTACTTCAAAATGCAACAGATGCACATTTCGAATTTAGACCGACTTATCAGAGGGTTTGTTTGGCTAAGCAGAAGGCTGTTGTGTAGATTTATAGGGATTGGGAAGAGTCATACAATGAGTTACCACGATGGGTATTAGGTGTGCAGATGACGACGCCTGACAGTGTTGCAGTGTTGAAGATGAGCCTTATGCAAGTTGGTGGGATACTCGATGAGTCATCAGCTTATTTTCATTGGCTTTTTTGGACCTTCCCACCGTATATCGAGGCCTATTTTAGGCATAAGCCGTTGATTAGTATTGACAGGACCCACTTGTACGGATATGAGGGATACATTAATGGTTATGATTGCTCAATACGGGAATTCTAACATCATTCACATTACTTTCACACTTGTAGAAGGTGAAAATGCAGAATCGTGGTCATTTTTCTTGTCTCACCTTCGACAGCACGTAACGCCTCATCCAGGTATTCTAATCATATCGGATAGGCACAATGAAATCAAGGCTGCATTGGAGGCTCCTGACGGTGAATGGCTTCCGCCTAGTGCCTATTGGATATACTGTATCCGACACATGGCAACAAATTTCGCCTTGAGTTTTAAGGACAAGGATGCAAGGTGGTTTTTAGTGAACGTTGCTTACGCCAAGATTGAGGTCGAGTTTGACTATTAGTTTGACATTCTCCGATTCGAAGATCCTGCAATATGTGACTAGGCTAATAGGAATGAGTATGAGAAGTAGACTTAGCACCGGGACGGAAGTCGGAGGTCGGGTATATGACTACTAACATCCCCGAGTATGTAAACTCCATCTTAAAAGGCATAAAGAACCTTTCAATTTGTTTGTTGGTGAAGTCCACTTATAGGTGGTTTGCCGAGCTCTTTGTTCATAAGGAAAGAGAGGCAAAGGCACAATTAGAAACTGGACAGCAGTTTAGTCAGCATCTGATGAAGGCAATAAAGGCTAATTTTTCGCTCAACACGACACATGTCTGGAACATCAGGCGACTAATCCATATCAAGAACTTGTCCTAGACCTCTCTGCATCGCCTCGGTCGGGATTGCAACTGCTCTGGGGTCAACGTGGAAAAGCTCCAGCGATAAGAATCTCCTGCCATGCTCATGCCACCACTCCAAGTACGCCCATGACGGTCTTGGGTTTGGAACGACATCAAATCGTAGCACATGTTGGGCCCTGTTGGTCAAATGTATGTGCCAACTCAGTAACAATGGGAAACCACCGATATCCGCCTTTGCCATCCTTCGACATCAAGAAATTAATGTCGAGTGCGGCACGAGGTCAGTGCTATACTCCACCAAGTTGTGATGTCATTCTATGACAGCAAAATAGATTAATGCTGTCACAGCCTCCATAACGCCATATGATGGGGCTCTAGTATCTTGAGATGCACTACCTGAATGACCTTCGGTGAGCTATAAGGCATCTACGTGAATTATTAAAGAGAAATGGTTGATACAAGTCGTAAATGAATAGTAAAACGTTAAAATAACTTCAAAATAATAACTTGGAAGCTAAAACACTCACATCCCGGACTTGAAGTAAATCTAGCTTGAGCCTTCAATGCGCGACCTAAACCCTTCTCGCTCAATATTGGCCGATATCCTGACCACCTATGACCCAAGACTTTAGCTAAACAACGACCACATACCGAAAACGTATTAACAAACATAACATGTTTAAACATCAAGTACCTCGATACCAAAGGCCAATGAAAGGTCTCAAACCCATCAAACCTTAAACTTGGAAATTGCTAGAAGATCAATGATTGAAGGAGCTGTAATGGATTGGCCAACTTAATGATGTTTCTGTTGGCCATACGATACATGCATCGGTATAACTATGAAAGAGCAACAGATCCCTAGATATATTTGCCCATGTTCTCTAGCCTAGCTACGTACGGTAGCCACCGAACTTGAAGACGTATACTTGACTTGTCACCAAAGAGCTGAGTCAATAACAGTATCATGATTTACGCCTTCGCATACTTCCTAACTATATCCTTGTCTACGCTCTGAGGAAGCTCACTAAATGTATCTTGCATTCAAGTGCACTTCAAAGTGAATTTGTCGATACAGTCTGCAGGAGGTAAGACACCCAATAGCTCCTCGAACCAAGCCCATGCAGGTCATTTACCCTCAATGTACATCTCAAAGTCCGTCAAACATCCACTAACGTACTCACCATTGATTGGGAGGCCTAACTAGTACACCACATCCTGTATCGTAATCGTACACTCTCCGAGTGACATGTGAAAAGTATGCGTCTCCGAATGCCACTTCTCCACAAATGCATTGACTAGCGGCTCATCCAACATAAACTAATAGTCGTTGAGACTCACAAGATGGTATAAGCCGACCATTTGCAAGTACGATATGATCCTATCGTCTAGGAGCATACTATACTACCTCCTCATGCTGGTAATACATAGGGTGGACTGAATAATGAAATAAAAAAATTTTCTAAGAACTATAATAATTTGCAACACAATGCAGTAATATTAAATTATGCATATCCTTTTGGAAAAAATACAAATACTCAAAATTATAATATTAAAATACACATATATTCAACAAATTCAAAAGAAAAAATCAAATCCAAGCTAAATCTAAAATTACATAACACGAAAAATTCTAATAAAAAAATTTTAATGTAACATATATTACAATTCTAAATCATTATCTAAATTGACATTTTTTAACTGAAATTTAATTTTAAGTGAACTTCTACTCACTAATTATTCTAACATTTATAACTTACAAATTTAAAAAAAATAACTTTTAAATACTACTCTAACTAATATTTATATTCATTCCTCTAAGTAATATTTATAGTTTTAAAATTCTAGCAAACTACTAATTACTACTTTAACTAACATTTGTAATTTAAAAATTCTAACTAAGGCTTATAATAAAAATCTCTAAGCGACTTAACATTTCTAATATTTCTGATCTATCTTGAAAGAAAAAAAAAATCATTCATTAACCTCTTCATTGATGCTACAAGTAATATAGACAACTCGGTCCAACGTATCTTTTATGTCTGTAGTTTTAACTCTTGTTGTGTTGTGGCTTCACTTTTCTTTCTTCGGTGGGTGTTGCTTGGGGAAGAAGTTGTAAAATATAATTCGAAACAAGTGAATTCGAATTATATATATAAATATTATAGTAAATTGAACCCGTTTCATTCGATTTAGCTTTGATGTTTGTTTTCTATAAATCGAAATTATTAAATTTGATTTAATATCGGCCTTAAATCAAAACTTCTTTGTTTCGATTTACTATGGACTAACTTATTATTTCAACATTTTCTTCTATTAGATTGAAATCGGTTATTTCAATTTATCACTTTAATTTTCATACTAATCCGAATCTTATTCATTTGATTTACTTTGAAAATGTATAAATTAAATTAATTAGATTTAATTTATACAAAAATATAAATAAAATAATCATATAACGTTATTATATTTAGGACATTTATGTAATATTGTCTTCCATTTGTTTTGTTTACGTGTTTATTTTACCCAAAAAAAAAAAAAACTTTGCATTATTGTATCTCTCATTACTCTATATTATATTGGCTCAAAATCATACTCCACGTGCACATAGAAAAGTGTTTCGGGCCGAATAAAAAGAAAAATTAATTAAAAGCAACATCATGGTATCTACACCTTGTTAGCAATGATGTCTCACCGCCACTAACCTAAGGTTAAGCTTTTGCTGCATTAGATAATAACTAATAAATTAAGAATTATTTTACTATAGTATTTCAACAATAAAGTTTATGTATTTACTTTCTATTTTTCAGTATTAATAGAAAGTATGAATTTATTATTGAAATAATTTTTTAGAGGTCTATTATGATAGTATATAAAATAAGTGTGCATTTAATTTTTTTTATTTATTTAATTTTTATCTATTTAAATTTTCATGTGTATATGCATGATAAAAAAAATCTTGTATTTCTACAATAAACTTTTTTATCAATCTAATTTTAATATACTCACCATGCATATAAAGCTTTTACACTCTTAATAACTACTTATTTTAACTAAAAAAATGTCAAATAATCATTCTACATAATAATAATAATAATAATAATAATAATAATAATAATAATAATAATAATTATTATTATTATTATTATTATTATTATTATTATTATTAAAAAAATAATGAATAAAAAGAGTAAAAAAAATAATGAGTTAATTAAGACTTTAATAATTTTTTAAAATGATTAAAAAAGATAATGAATACATAAGCATTTTAAAATGGTATAATCATTCTACGTAATCATTCTATATTAGAATTGAGATTAAATAAGCTTAACTTAATTCCAAAAACTAGTTCATGAGATGAGATATATCACGTGAATATTAGCAGGTGAATGACCCAACAATATTAGATTGGTTAAGTTCTAACACTATATTTAAATTGAAATTGAGTAGACCTAATTTAATCCTAAAAACTAGTTTATAGGAATAAAAGATGTCTCATATTTATAAAATAGACGAACTTAATCTTCAAAAATTAGCTCATAGATAAAAAATATCGTGTAAATATTTACTGGTGAATGACTTAACTAACATTAGAACGAATAAATTCTATAAATATATACTAAAATTATAGGGTTTGGGACAATGCCTCACACATATATATATATAAAATATCTAAAGTCTTTATTTTTTAAAGATGTGAGACTTACTTGTAAGGATGCTGAGGTGCACATTTGATAATTGCATAAAAAAAAGGGAGAAAGGGATAAAAGATGTGCACATCTCTACAATACATAGCTCTATTTGGTTATCTTCATCAATGGAATGGTTTGTTTAATATAAATTCTTCTTGATAGAAAGCAACTTCCAATAGCTAAGATAATGGTACCTCGAGAGATCAGAGAAGATGCACAGTAAAAGGTTAGAGTGTGAATAAGTTAAATTAATTCAATTTGTGAGAGGGGAAAAAGCCTTAGCTTGAGAATTGTTCATAAATTCAATGAGTTATTACATGCATACAAGTTGCACATAAGGCACAACGTTCGACAACCAAACGGTTATTAGTGACAGAAATTAATTAACTCAAAACTTAAAATTTTTCTTCCAAAAAAAAAAAAAAAAAAAACTATCTGAACTGATGATATATACTAGATTTCGAAGTTCGAACCACTTATTTCTCTTTTGCGTATCCCCCAAGTTAGTGGGAATTTTGGAAATCCCATGATCTGTAATTTTTTTTTCCCGATGGAGTCATTAGATTCTTCAAGTTGTGTCGCAATAGAAACTATATCTTATTTATAACATGATTACATTAAATTAACTAACATTGTGTGTGTTTTTGACAAAACCAGGTTCTCTAAAGCAATAATAATTGTAAAGATATTTAACGCATGTCCCCAAAGTTTTTGGCTTTTTAATCCAAATTGATGTGCTTTATTCTTAGTCTCGTAGACGATGAAAGGCAAAGCCCTTTATGTGTTTTTTTTAAGCATATAAAACATACTCATTATTCCAATTAACAAGTTAACGTATATCTTAATGCAATAATGCCCCACAAAGCAATTGTCTTATATATGTAATTGCGGCCACTATGCGTCATCCAAAGTTAATTGGTCAAATTTTATATTCATAAATGCATTGTGATTAAGTCTGCTTTCTTGCTTAGAATATGATTTTCAAGGTGATTCCAATTCCAAGTGCTAATCGTAGAATTAACATATTCAATCTTTATTGCTTAGGAATAATTTTTTTTTGTTTTTTTAATCTCGCATAACTGATGAGATTAATCATAATATTATATATACTAAAAAACAGACATCAATCAATGTTCATATATGAACATATATTAAAATATAGAGTAATTATTTAAATTAGCCTCCTAAAATTTTAAAAACAGACATATAATTTTTAAAACCAATTAATGCATATATTGATTTCTGTAATTTCTTTCCGTTGACCAAAATAGTTCTTAAATAAGTTTTTGGCATGACTCACTAATAGAAAATATTGAGTTGGCATGTTAACTCGCACATACACGTGGCTGTTAAATATCCATGTGTGCAACGTCTACATGTGCAAGAGGACAAAATAGTCTCTGATTTTCTTCTTCTCCTTTATAGCCATATTCTTCATCCACCGCACTATCCTCTTCTTTCTTCTCCTCTTTTCCTTCTCAACCCACTCCCTTTCTCACTCTTTTTCACCTCTCGACAACTACCTTCTTCTTGAATCTGAAGAACTGACATCGTCCATTGCAACTTCTCTACTCCATGCCTCCCCTTAACCACTTTATCATCCGGGGAAGACCTCCCTTCCTCCTTGCATCCAAGAATCAAGATTATTCACGGCACCAGGGCTCCGGTCCACGCTCTCGTTGTCAAGGTCGCAATTGCCATGGCCTCCGGTCTTCACCCAAAATCACTCCCAAACGGTCTTTGCGGTGCCTACCTCTTCTTCAACCCAATCAGCGGAAAAAAAATCGTCGTAGCAAAGCCCGTCGACGAAGAGCCCTTAGCCTTAAACAACCCAAAGGACTTGCGCTCCCAACTATCGGGCCAGTCGAGCCTCAATACTTCAATTTGCATCGGTGAGGCTGATATCCGTGAGCTTGCTATAATCTCCTTGATCACGGCTCCTTCACTACTGTACCTCCAATAGCCCTTGTCGAATTCTTTCACGCTTCTTTCTTCGCCAACGATGCGCCTAAACTTATCACATCGCTTCATCGTTCACGCTTTCGATGTTGTCAAGTTGGGACCTCCTCTCTACTCTGTTTCCTCTATCCACCAAATCAGAATCTTGGACATTCGCCTTCTCAACCTTGATAGACACGCCGGAAACATGCTCGTTATGAATCGTGGCCTCATTCCTGGTGTTGTTTCTCATCTTGTTCCCATTGACCATGGCTTCTGCCTCCCTAAATGGCTTGACAATCCTTACTTTGAGTGGCTCCATTGGTCACAGGTTTCTACACCTTTCTCCAACTCAGAACTTGATTACATTTCAAAACTCGATCAGTTTAATGACGCTCAGATTCTAAGGTCTGAGCTTTTTCTGTTCACTACAAAAAATTTGTCGGATACCGTCAGATTTATCAGCGAATTTACTAAAAAAAATTCATCGGTAATATGTTTATCGTCGGAATAAATTCGATAGTATAAACCTCGCCGGTAATTGTTTATTGGTAGTTGTTTTCGTCTGCCGCTAATTACTGTCGAAAAATTTTCACTGGTAATTTTTATCGTCAGATTTTCTCTCGTTAAATCCGACAGTAATATATTATTAATTAATAATTAAATTAATAACTATCGACAGATTTAATCGACGGTAAATCCAATGGTAAACTTGAATTTTAATGTTTTTTAATTTGTTTAAAAATTAATATATAATTTTAAATATTTAAATTCAATAATTTCTAAACTAATAAATCAGAAAATACAACTAATTAACTCGGATAATAATAAACTTGGAAAATTAACAAAAATAAACAATAAAGAAATAAACAACTTAAGATTAACTCAAATAATTAACAATAATCAACAAATTAACTCAGAAATTAATTAACTCAGATAATAATAAACTTAGAAATTAACAACAATAAACAATAAGTCAATAATTAACTCAAAAAATAAACAAGATAAGATTAACTCAGACAATTAATAACAATCAACTAATTAACTCAAAAAATAATTAACTCAGATAATAATAAACTTAGAAAATTAACAACAATAAATAATAAGTCAATAATTAACTCAAAAAATAAATAAGTTAAGATTAACTCAGATAATTAATTCAGAAAATAATTAACTCAGATAATAATAAACTTAGAAAATTAACAACAATAAGTCAATAATTAACTCAAAAAATAAATAAGTTAAGATTAACTCAAACAATTAATAACAATAAACTAATTAACTCAGAAAATAAACAAGTTAATATTCACTCAGATAATTAACAACAATCAACTAATTAACTCAAAAAATAATTAACTCAAACAACACAAGAATAAAAATTAGAACAATGCAGTTAGAGATCTTACACTTGCATATTCATTCGGATGAGCAACACCAGGTCATATTGCTCCTTAGCTTCTGTGTCACTAATGTTCTCATTTGAACTGATATCAAACTGCATAATTATCATCGAATCATAAAAATAGAATTAAAAATCAAAATAATAAACACAGAATCGTCAAAAACAAAATTCAAAACAAAATTTTAAATACAGAATCATCAAAACAGAATTGAAAAAAACTCTAAATCAAAACAGAATTAAAAAAATCTTAAATCTAAACTAATACATGAACTAAATCTAAAAAACAGTTAAAACTCAAATACAAACGCATTCTAATTACAAATTTTTTAATACATAACAAATTAAAATTAGATAAATTAGGGTTTAACTACCCAAAACTAATTAGTGATTACCTAGAGACAGTGGCGGTGCAGAGAACTTTTCTGGTGTGGTGGCAGCACGAACGGCGAAATGGCGGTGACAATGACCAATCGGCAGGGCTACATTAGGGTTTTTTTTTCTTAATAAATTGAAAAAATAATAAGAAGAATGAAGAGGACAATATATCTAGAGGGAGGAAAGAGGCAGTTCCCAGCAACACAGGGAGTAGTGGCAATAGCGATGGCAGTAGTGGCGGAAGCGACGAAAACGGCGGCGATAGAGTGAGCAACGCGACACAAGGAATCCACGCAGTATTTGAACACTGTTGGTGGTGGCTGACATTGGTGGAGGGGATGCCGGAGGTGGTTTGTGGGGGAGAGAGAGAGAGAGAGAGAGAGAGAGAGAGAGAGAGAGAGAGAGAGAGAGAGAGAGAGAGAGAGAGAGAGAGAGAGAGAGAGAGAGAGGTTCAAAAATAAAGGGGAGAGAATTTGCAATTCGAATTTAGAGTAAGATTTTCGTCGGATTTACTAGTTGATAAATTTGACGGTAGCGCTTTGCGAATGACCACAATGTGTCGTTGCACTAATTCGGATTATCGGCTGATTAATGATCGGGCCAATTTTTTTCCCTCCAATTATTACTGGTGAATTTACCGTCAGAAAACCAAATCTGATGGTAATTTTTTCACCCGACGGGTCAGTAAATCTGTTTATAAACCCGTCGCTAATGTCTGACGATAAATCCGACAGTATTTAATATTTTTCTTATAGTGGTTGAGAGAGTTCTTAATTAGAGTTCTTGTTGTTTGCACCATTTTCTTGAAGCATGCTGTAGCTGTAGGGTTTTGCCTCACCAACATATAATTATTGATCACGAGAGAGTTTCGTTATGGCAAAAAAACACCGAGCGAGTTTTGTCGAGAGGAGAAAAGGGGTGAGAAAGCGAGAGGATGGAGAAGAAAAAGAGAGGAGGAAAAAGAGGGTAGTGCGGTGGATGAAGAAAGTTAGGAACTGATTTGTCCCCTCGCACACGTAGACATTTAACGGCTCCATGTGCGAGTTAGCATGCCAATTTAGCATTTTTTGGTAGCGAGTCACGCTGAAAATTGAGTTGGAAATTATTTTGGCCAACAGAAAAAAATTACAAAAATTAATATATGTATTAATTTTTTTCAGAGACTAAAATATCTGCTTTTAAAATTTTTGAGGACTGATTTGAATAATTATTCTAAAATATATAATGATACAAATTCACATTGATAATCAAACTTCTTGTAATCAAATTTTATTAAATAATATATCAACTAGCTTTACATGTATTGAAATTTGAAATACAAACAAAAATATAAAAATACAGTAGTAAATATTTTTTGGTCTTTACAACCTGTTAATTATGGTACCGTAAAAATATTTGATTATTCTAAGAATAATTTAATTATTTATTAAAAAAATATAAAATAATATAAATATATAATCACTTATTCATAGTATTTATAGAAGATTTTTATATTGAGATTAAGGGATTATTATTTACTTTCAACAATATAAAGTGACTCGATACTGAAAGCAGCCTTATCAAGGTAGCTGAGGTGACAGAGGACGCAGAGAGAAAAACGGAAAATTAGAGAGAAAAACGGAAAATTAGTTTTTTTTTTTTTTTTGTACCCGGTATCTATCAGGTTGAAAGCCTAATGACTAATCCCTCAGGTATTGCAGAGGCAAAGTGGGCGACCCTCCCAAGCAAGCAAACTCCATTTCAAAATGGGAGAGACGGTTAAGGGACACATACCCTCATTCATTTGTGCCAACTTGCATTCGTGAAAAATTAGTTATCTGAGGATGTTCATTGTTTAGTGAATTGAATTGTTACAATAGACTAGAGAGCACGCTTTTTATACTACTGGATTACATGCACAAATATCTTACTCAATCCTAACTGCCTTAATATTCTGTTATAGCCCTTAACTAACTTAACCTTTCAAATCATGCTCACGGAATTGGTGTCTTGAACTAATGCAAAGTTATTGGAGAAATGAATATCAAACAATTGAAAGTCACTAAAACATGGTAGATAGCATATTCAGAGAAAAATTAGGCACATCGTTCAAATGATTTTTTGTCGTCAAAGTGAGCTTCAACAGTGTTAACATGTTCAAAATCTAATATTTAAAAGCAGAATTATTTTTTCTTGTAGAATCTCAGTCAAAGAAGTGTATCAAAAAAGGAAATAGAAATATAATGTAAATATCAATAAAAACATATCAAATATGATGACAATAGAATAAACTATATTTATTAGAATTTTGTCCTAAACTTTACAGAGTTCCAAAATTAGACAAAATAATATATTTATTCCAGACAACCCTTATTCTTTAAGAATTCAAAGAATAAATAAGGTTACTTTTGTCTCTGTAAGATGCACAAAAATTACAAAAATAACTCGAATATGAATTGTGATATAAGACGAAAGTAAAATATAAAATTGAAATGATGAAAAGGGCAACAACATACTCTTGCCAAATAACTTGTAAACCGTTTTGTATTTCTGAGAATCATAAGTTTATAAGTGTATTCTGAGAATAAAAGTTCTAACGTTTTTACAATTGATAAATTCTCTATTTATAGAAAAATTCCTCCGTTGCATATCTGGCACGTGTTAATTTTGTTCCTATTTTCACATTCTTAACATGTTAAATGAGTCTACTAATTAATGAAACTAATTTGGTGAGTAGAAAAAGCATGCATTTACTTGGTTTTGAATCAATTTTTGCTATTTTTCATGCAATTTCAATTGATTTGTATTCTCTCCATCAATTGTAATAATTGATAAATTATATGAATTTTGTATTTCGTTAGTGTATATTTGGTTTGATATTCAATTGGTATTCGTGATAAATTTTATTTGAATTTTTATGTTAAAATATATGACATTAGTTAATTAAGACAAGATGCATCACAAGAAGATATAGTGACTGAATTAAAACTGATAAAATCCAATTTGTTAAGTAGTAATTGCATATATTTGCTAGGTTTTGAATCAATTTCTCTCATTGTTCATGAAATTTTAATTGGTTTTGTATTTTTTCCTTCAATTGTAATAATTGATATATTGTATAGATTTTGTAATTAATTTGAGTATAATTTGATTTCATATAATGTTTGTGACAGATTTTATTTGAATTTTTGTGTTAAATTACAGGGCATTGGTTGATGCAAGATATAGCACAGAGAGTTATAGTAATTGGATTGAAGCAAATTTGGAGTCGCTAAAACGAATCCAAGTTTTACAATTTTTATATTGATCACATTTTTTAATTCTCAATGATTTTAGGTAAAATTTATAACCAAAGATCAATGTCAAAAATGTCTCAGATGTTAAAATCGTGAAAATTCTATGTATACGAAGATTCTGCATACACAATGAATTATGCATATCTTATTAATTCGGTACATGAATTAGCGCTTTTTGGACCTTTTGGCCCACTTAAGTGTTGTAGCTAAAGGGAAAAGGGGTTAAGAGATAAATACGAAGAGTCATTTCCTTATAAGATCATTTTTAGATTACAATTATATTTTAAGTTTTTAAGTTCTTTCTTCTTTCTAGAACTTTTAGGATTTGAGTAGTTTAAGTTAGGGATAAGTATTGTTTTGGTCCCTAACGTTGAAAGTCAGAATCGAAACCGTCTCCAACGTAATTTTGAATTTAAAATCATCCTTAACATTTTTTTCGTATTAAAATCGTCCTTTTAATTTTTTCTGGACAAAAATGCCCTCCACTACTATCCATTATACCACTTCATAACTACTTCAAAGTTAGAATTTGAGCACAACCAACGATACAAAACCTAAAGCCACTTTGTGAAGAAAAACTTATCCATCATGTCCACCATGATTGAAATCACATAAGCCCATTTAATTACCCAAAAAAATTGAAATCAATTTACTTGGAATCACTTGGATCCCAGGCACCAAGAACAGAACTCAATTTAAAACGAATGACCTGGTAAATACCTTTCAACTTGTGCTTTATCCTTGGTAGCCATGGATGCACCCAAGTGTGGATAGGAATGGTCTCTCGATGTGGTTCCCAAGTATCTGCAGCATCTGACAATTTTGGCAAGATTGTATTGTCCAATATGGCAATGAGGACTGAAGGAGGAAGCAACTTCTCCCACAAATCAAGAAATCGTAGCATTGGCTCAGGATCCCGTGCTCATATCATAAACCTTTTTGAAAATGCTCCTTGATTTTATTTCTGATTAAAAGCAGGAAAGTAGAAACAGAAATAGAATCGGAAATCGGGAAGCAAGAAGCAGAAGCAAGAAAGCAAGAAGCAAAAGCAAGAAGCAAAATCAGGAAAGCAAGAAAGCAGAAGCAAGATGCAGAAGCAGAAAGCGAGGCGGCGAGGGGGCGAGGTGCAGATGAAGCGGCGAGGCGGCGAGGTGCAGCAGTGAGGTCAGCAGCGGCAGTGGCTCGCGTCTCCTCTCTCCTTCGCGATTCCCAACGGCAACGGCCAAGACGATGGCGACACCCCCCTTCCCTTCCCCACCCCCGCGTCCTTTCCTTCCCTCCCCCTTTCCACACATGCATTCTTTTATTTTTTTTAATTTTATAATTTTTTTTATGCTTAATTTCATGTTATGTAATGAATGTTTGTTACTTTGGTTTTAATTTCATGTTGATGAATGAGTTTCTTTTAGTTATTTTGAATTTATGATCCTTGGATTTGATTTTTACTTTTCTTGTTAATTTGGTGAATTTAAGTGTAAAATTTATTTACTTGTTATATTGAGTTTTATTTATGCATATCAAGTATTTGATGAAATACTTCTTGTTAATATAGAGTAATTTGTTTTATCTTGATTTAAGGATACGACCTAATTTAAATCATATAATTATTCTTAACTGATTACAATTGAAGTAGTTAAATATAACTCTATCTAACTTTTCACATAATTTAATTAATATAATTCTATCTAACTTTTCACAAAACCAGTAGTTGATGGGGTAGGACTTGTTAATTGAGTTGAAAAACTCTAATTTGAGACATCATGTCCTTTGTGGCTTTCTTCACACTTCATTCTCCCATAGAGTGCCAATGTTCAGCTGGAACACATGAGCACAAGATTCACTTGGATCCGGACAACAAGGTAGGTCTTTAAGACCGACGAGCGGTGTTGCAAAGGAATTCTCAAAAAGTCAAGAGACTTTTTTTTTTTTTTTGGTCTTTTACACGACACACCTATACACACTCACACACCACTACTATTGTGGGTTCTAGCCTCCTGAGCTTAGTCAGGGTTCGAACTAGTCAAGAGAGACTTTGAGATAAGCCGTTAGTGTGTTTAGGGCCTTTTATATTTTCGACCCTTAGGATTTTCATATTTACAGCTTTGTGTGCAAAAACCTTCCCAAAATATTAGGGAAGTTTGACTAGGGTATGGTTTGGGTTGTTCCATAAGGTGAGACTTATTGGGCCTTATGCACCCGTCTAAAATAAATTTATTATTAAAAGTTTTTGTCTGTGGTGCTTAGTGGTAGCTTTGGTTTTTGATGGAGTACAGAGAAAGATGATAAACTAGTTAGGCAGTAATAACAGGATAGCAATTTCAGTTGATGTAGTCTTACAAGCAATCTCATGTTGTCAATTAGTGGAAAAAACCTTTTGTTGGTTCATCGTATCCTAAGGTATAATCTCTTGTTTATTGGATAGTTGTTTCTATGTACTTTTGTGTTTGAATATGCATTTGTTTGGTTATTATTTTTTGGTTTCTATAATTTATTTTGATTTTAAGTTTAGTATGGAGTTAAATTTTAAAGTAGTCCTTAAATTTGCAATCGAGTTTTAAATTTGTCTCTAAACTTAAAATTGTCCTAAATTCATCTCTAAACTTAACAACAGTAGTCCTTAAGATATTTTTTCGACAACAGATGACGTGACTGAAAAAAGACCATGCTAGACTTGTAAACATCGTCGTTTCCTTTCTGAAAATGAAGAATAAGGTGAACTTGGAGAAATCCTTCAGCTTCCGTCCTCTCTTCCTCTTTCTCTTCTCGAATCTCACCATAGCAATCTCTCCTCTCCCCTCGACAGTATCACCTTCGTGGTAGGCGACCAGTGCGAAAGTGGAAGAAGGTGGAGCAAACGGTCAAATTTTGGATCTTTTCTAATAAACTGTTTCAGATAATTGATGATCCACGGTTTTCGGCATTTCCAAGGTCATCGAAAGAAAGAGAAGGTAGTTTAGCAGCGTGGAAGAGGCCAACAACACGACATCAACGGTCGGTGGGAGAGGACTTGAGGCAGCAGGGACGGGAGTATGTATGGAGGCGAGATCTGGTGCTCTCATTAAAGAGAAATGGGTCGATTTTCGTAGTGACGATGTGGCAACGGGTGGAATGAAAACAACGTCGTTTCAGTTGTATTTGAGAGCCAAAAAAGAAATGACGACGTTTACAAGTCCAACGTGGTCTCCGTCCAATCATGTCATTAATTTGTCGCCGAAATATATCTCAAAGATGACCATTATTAAGTTCAAGAACAAATTTAGAGCAATTTTAAATTCAAGGACGAGTTTAAAATTCGATTACAAGTTTAAAGACCATTTTAAAATTTAACTCGTCTAATATATCTACACATGTTTATGGTGAATTACTTTACTTGGATTTCTCCTATTTTACTAGTTTGAGCTTTTGAGCAATTGTTGTTATTCTTATTGTTATTTTTATTTATTTTAATTTTAGTTTTGGAATGTACAAGATGTCTCTGGTACGGGTTGAGAGATGGATCGGGAACTTGCGAGTTGAGGCGGATGCCGGATCGCTTGACAGGAGCAATGGAGGGAGGTACCTGCAAAGACACTCTGACGCTCAAGTCAGAATGGTTCAGAGAGGTATAAGGTGTGTGGAATGAATGAATACCTGGAGGGACTTGGGTCCTCTATTTATAGGTGATGGGAGTCGTCTTATCTTATCTTGTTTGGCTAAGATAAGGGAGACGTTTGAATTCGAAAGTCGGTTAGGGGCTCTAGAGGGCCGGTTTCGGGCCTTCCGGAAAAGGGAGACGGGTCGGACCCGAGGAACCGGGTTTGGGTTTAGCCTTGGGTCCGGGATCCGGGGGCCGGATCCGTAACAGTTGCCCCCGCAGCAGGAGAGCGAGCAAGGTCGGTCTGTCGCTGGGAGGTGTGGTGTTTGACCGCGGGCTGGGTCTTTAGTTTTTCTCGGGCGTTCGTTTGGTTCTTTGGCGCGAGATCGGTGTCTCGGCCTTGGCTTTTGCTGAGAGGTTCGTCTGACCGTTTTGGTTTGACGTGACTCTTCCGAGCCTACTGCGTCTGTTGCGTTCTTCGAAGTGTGCTTTATTAGCTTCTATTTTCGAGGGGGGCATTTAATGCGAGGGGGCATTTTCCTCTTTTGCCCCTACGAGCCTTACCTTGTCTAGGGTTATTTGTGTATTTTCGCCCCCCTTCCTTTTGTAACCGTTTTGGCCTTTTGCTTAGTTCCCTCGTTCGTTTTATTTTTCCTTTTTTCGTTCTTTCTTGAAGAGATCTTCTTTTCTCTCTGTGTTACTGCTCTCTGGTGCTTGTTTGCTGCTTCTGCTTCTCAAGCTTTCCCAGGATCATTTTTTGCGTTTCCAGGTTGTTATGCTTCGCTTTTATCCTTTTTTGTTTTGTGGTATGTCTGTCATTCTGTATTTGCCATGCGTTGCTTTGTCATTTCCTTGCTGCATTGTGTTTTGGGCGGTGGTATTTTGGGTTTTGAGGGGACTGAGTGTGGTTGTGTTTGGTTAGTAGTGGCGGTGCACCACCGTGTTGGATTGGCAGTAGTGGTAGGTTTCTGTCCTTGCTTCTGCGTAGGGTTGGTAGGCTGATGGTGGTGCTCCTCCCTGTTTTAGGTATGCATCGGCGGAGAAATGAGGGTGTTGATGCTCCCGTAGCTCCCTCCAGGGGCGTCCCCGCTCGCTACACTTGGGTGACTAGCGACGTGTGGGGCGTTCTGTCACGGATGACGGAGGCCGATCTTCAACGCCTCCGTGATCAGGGGGCGATTTGTGGTGGCGGTGAGATGGAATGGCAATACGAGCTTGCCCTTCCGGATGCCGACGAGCGTGTTTGTTATTTAAATCTTCACTCGCCTACTGTTCCGAACTGGATGTGGGTTTACGAGTCGATGTTCACTCGGCTCGGCGTGCGGTTTCCTTTCTCGCCGTTTGTTCAGGATTTGCTGAGTCGGTGTTCCGTGGCGCCGTCTCAGCTTCATCCGAATAGTTGGGCTGCCGTGCGGTCTTTCGAATTGGTGTGCCGGTATCTCGACCTTCCGGCTTCTGTTCCTGTTTTTCTTTTTCTCTTCTTATGCACTCTCCCGACTAAGGAAGGAAAGCATAAGAAAGGATATATGTCATTCCGTGCTCAGCCTCATTGCCGAATTTTTGGGTTGTTTGAGGATTTCTTTCACAGTTTCAAAAGGGAGTATTTTAAGGTGCATCCCGTCCAGGGGCATCATCCGTTTTGGCTGTCGCCGGAGGGCGTACGCCGGTTTCCGACATACTGGAATTTCCGTGCTGGCCCGTCGGTTCTGACTAAGTTCACCTATGATGGTTTGTCCCCGGAGGATAAGGATGTTGCCAACGTTTTGTGGCATTTGTTTGGCGAGCGTCCGTTGAATCATCAGGATGTCATGGGGGATCCCGAGGCTTGTCGGGCGTATATTGGTGTGTGCCTTGTCTTTTTCCTGATTTTTTATGTTTTGTTTTTCCGACTTTGTAACTTGATTTTTCTTTGGTTTCTTGCAGTTGAGATGGCTGGTGGGCTGACTTCTCTGGCCAGGTTGAAGGCAGCGATGGGTCGGGAGGAGGGATCTTCGTCTCCTTCTACCCCTGTCTCCAATCCTGCCGTGGATTCTCAGTCGGTTTCTCAGGAGGTGATTTCCTCGGGTGCGCGGGCCGGCGCTCAAGTTTCTCCTGGTCCTGCGAACTCTCCTAAAGTCATCGTGGTGACGGCTGCTGAGGCTTCTCGGAAGAGAAAAAGGCTTGAGGACCCGAGCAGCGAGACTTTCGATGAGGAGGGTTTGGTGCCTAGTGTGATGGATCGTCGTTTCGATGCCCCGGGTTTTATTGATCAACACTTGATGCCTGGTACGGAGCCGTTTTTTGATGGTTGCGATGTTTCGTTCCAGGCCAAGTCGGTGTATCGTGCACTTCTTCGGTCTGCTGTCGTTGTTTGGAAGGCTAAGCCCGTGATGGCTCAAGTTGGT
Organism: Arachis ipaensis; assembly: GCF_059453495.1. NCBI lineage: Eukaryota > Viridiplantae > Streptophyta > Magnoliopsida > Fabales > Fabaceae > Arachis > Arachis ipaensis. The sequence goes on along the minus strand of NC_142435.1, from coordinate 13,808,796 downwards.
TTGTTGGATAAGAAGCTCCGTCACTCTCAGGCTGAGTTGGTTAAGCTGAAGGAGAAGCTTGAGGCTGCCGAGATTGCGAGGGAGAAGGCAGTGAAGTCTTCTGAGGAAGCCGGGGCAGAGATTCTCCAGCTTTTCGAGGTTGAGACTTCACTTCTTTCTCAACTGGGTGAAGAGCGGAAAAAGGCTTCTAATGCGGGTTCCCAGGCTGCCGTGCTTCTCAGTGAGACGGAGGCTCTGAAGGCCGAGGTTGCTGCCTTGAAGAGGGAGAAAACGGAGTTGCTGGCTGATGCTAAGGATGCGATTGCCGCTACCGAGGAGACGATGAAGGCTCAGGCTTCAGTGCTGGCTCCGGGAGTGGATGTGTCCGTGATGGGAGCCTTCAAGACTGTTCGTGATGGTCAAATTGTCGACCTTGAGTAGCTTTCTTTCTTTGTTATTTTATCTTGAACTGTGTTTTGAATATTTTGGATGGCCAAGGGCCGTGTAATTGCTACTTCGTGACATTGATTTCCGCTTAATGGTATTTTCGGCCGTTCGGGCTTTATTGTAAATTCCGTTTTATGGTTTTTTCGGCCGTTCGGGCCTTTTGTATGTTTTGCTTTAAGGTATTCTCGGCCGTTCGGGCTTTTTATGTGTTTCGTTTTAAGCTATTCTGTTTGTTTTATTGGTTCCCTCAGACCATCGTTTGGTCGGGTTTTACGTGGATATCCGTATGTTGGGCTTGGGGGGTGATCAGTCCCCTAGTCGTGGCCGTGTTTTTGTTCCGTATTTAGGACGTTTTAGAAAGGTAGGAATAGTTTTTAATATTTATTGAAAGTTGGGCCTCGTTAAAACCCTCCGTCTTGGGGGGAAAGAGTACCCGGGATTGATACTTAAGCAAATTCAAGAGTTGTAAAATGGGAAGATACATAAACAAATAAAAAGGGCAAATGAAAAGGGGTGACCTAGTTAGGTCGGCCTAAGTGTAGTATCGCCGTAAATTGGCGGCGTTCCAGGTCCTTGGGACTTCGTCGTCATTAAGCCGTTCGAGTTTATATGCTCCCTTTCCGATTATCGCCTTGATTCTGTATGGTCCTTCCCAGTTGGGAGTGAGTTTCCCTTCTCCTGGGGTCGGGGGACCGATGTCGTTTCGTCGCAGGACGAGATCGTCAGTTGCGAATTCTCGTCGGACGACGCCATGGTTGTATCTTAAGCTGATTCTTTGTTTTAGGGCTAGCTCTTTGATATGAGCTATGCTTCTTTCCTCGTCAATGAGATCTCGTTCTGCTTCCTCGTTGTTACCGCCGACCATTTTTCTGGGGCTTGGGTCTCCGATTTCTACCGGGATGACTGCCTCCATACCGTATGTTAATCGGAAGGGTGTTTCTCCCGTGGTCGTTTGCGGTGTGGTTCGGTATGACCATAGGACCGATCCGAGCTCGTCGGCCCATAGTCCTTTGGCTTCGTCGAGCCGCTTTTTGAGTCCTTTGACGATTATTTTGTTCGCGGATTCCACCTGTCCGTTTGTTTGGGGGTGTTCTACCGAGCTGAAATGGTGAGATACACGTAGCCCTTCTAAAAATTCTCTAAACTTTTTGTCAGTAAATTGGGTTCCGTTGTCCGAGATAATGATCTCGGGGATCCGAATCGGGTGATGATCTATCGCCAGAGGAATTTTCGGCATTGGGTTTCCGTTATGGAGGCCAGGGGTTCGGCTTCGATCCATTTGGTGTAATAGTCTATGGCGACGATGAGGTACCTGAGTTGACCGGGTGCCGTAGGGAAGGGTCCGACGAGGTCGATCCCCCAGGTGCCGAATGGCCGTTCTGCCGATATGATGCTGAGCTGGTGAGGGGCGGCTTGGTGGATATTGGCGTGCCTTTGCCATTTGTCGCAGCTTTTAACTATTTGTATGGAATCCCGGATAACCGTGGGCCAGAAGTAGCCTGCCCTGATGACTTTTTGGGCTAATGTTTTACCTCCGACGTGGTGGCCGCAGCAACCTTCGTGGATTTCGCGGAGTATGTACTTCGTGTTCTCGGGTTCGACGCATTTGAGCAGGGGTTGCGAGAATCCACGTTTGTATAGCTGTCCTGCGACAACGGTATAGTTAGCGGCTTCCCTTTTTATTCGTTTTCCCTCTTTGGGGTCCGGCGGCAGTGTTCCGTCGAGGAGGTACTGTAGGATAGGGTAGGTCCAAGATCCCTGGTTCGAGAATGTTAGATGAGCTTTGGTTGTCGTTGACACGGAGGGTGACTTAACGACTTCCTGGATTAGCGATTTGTTACCGTGTCCAGGTTTAGTACTGGCTAGTTTGGAAAGCAGGTCTGTCCTGGCGTTTCGTTCCCTAGGAACGTGCTGTATGGTAACGTGTTCGAATCCTTCTTTTAGTTTGTTTACCTTGGCGAGGTATTGTTGGAGTAGGAGATCTCGTGTCTGGTAGTCTCCGTTAATTTAGGAGCTGACTACCTGTGAATCGGTATTTACCTCTAGGACCTTTGCTCCGACTTCTCGGGCTAGGGCTAGGCCTGCCAAGAGGGCCTCATATTCTGCCTGGTTGTTTGAGACTGGAAATTTGTATCGAACTGACTGTTCGATCACGACTCCGTTTTGGCTTTCGAGAATGACTCCGGCGCCTCCGGAAGTGATGTTCGAGGAGCCGTCAACGTGTAGTTTCCATGATTCGGGGGTGGAGTCTCCTGGTGTCATTTCGGTGATAAAGTCGGTCATGGCTTGTGCTTTGATCGCGTATCGGGGTTCGAACTTGATATCGAACTGGGATAGTTCGATGGACCATGCTAGCATTCTGCCTGCTAGGTCGGGTTTTTGTAGTACCTGCTTGACCGCTTAGTCGGTTCGGACCGTCACGGAATGAGCCTGGAAGTATTGTCGTAGGCGCCGGGAGGCTGTAAGGAGTGCGTAAGCTAGCTTTTCTAAGCGTGAGTAGCGAGCTTCCGCATCCTGTAAGACTCTGCTTATGAAGTATACAGGTTTTTGATCTTTTTTCTCGTTTTCACGGATAAGTGCTGATGCGAGTGCCTCTTCCGTTATGAAGAGGTATAGGTAGAGTGTTTCCCCTGTCTGGGGTTTGGCGAGGATTGGTGGTTCCGCTAAGACTCTCTTGAAATGTTGGAACGCTTCTTCGCATTCCGTCTCCCATTTGAAAGGGGCCCCTTTTTTCATTAGTTTGAAGAAAGGGATCGCTTTTTGAGCCGATGCCCCGAGAAAGCGTGATAACGCCGTCAATCGGCCGGTGAGCTTTTAGATGTCTTTAAGGTTTTTTGGGCTCGTCATTTCGAGGACGGCGCGACATTTCTCTGGGTTTGCTTCAACTCCGCGTTGCGTGATCATAAAGCCGAGGAACTTCCCTGCCTCCATCCCGAAGGCACATTTTGCTGGGTTGAGTCGCATTTGGTGCTTTCGTAGGGTGTTCATTATGACCTTGAGGTCGTTGGTGAGTTGCTCGCCGGATTCAGTCTTGGCGAGCATGTCGTCTATGTAGACTTCTAGTTTGCTTCCGGATAGGTTTTGAAATATCTTGTTGACAAGTCTTTGATAGGTGGCTCCAGCATTTTTCAGGCCAAAAGGCATCACTGTATAGCAGTATGTCCCGTCTGGGGTGATGAACGCTGTTTTTTCTTCGTCTGGTCGGTGCATCGGGATCTGGTTGTAGCCGGAATATGCGTCCATGAAGCTGAGGTATCGGTGGCCAGATGCGGCATCTACTAATCCGTCGATGTTTGGTAAGGGAAAGGCGTCCTTCGGGCAGGCTTTGTTGAGGTCCGTGTAGTCGACGCACATTCGCCATTTCCCGTTGGCTTTTTTCACTAGTACGACGTTGGCTAGCCATGTCGTGTAAGGGAGTTCCCTGATGAAGTTGGCTTCGAGTAGGGCTTTAACTTGCTTTTTGACCTCGGCGGCTCGGTCTGATGACATTTTTCGTCTCCTTTGTGCCACTGGTTTAGCTTTGGGGTCCACGGCTAGCCGGTGGGACATAAGGTCGGGGTCTATTCCTGGCATGTCGGCCGGTGTAAATGCGAACAAGTCTCTATTTTGCTTCAGGAGTTGGGAGAGTTCTTCTTTAAGATCATATGGGAGGTTCCTATTGATGAAGGTGTATTCCTCCTTGGTTGGCCCTATTTGTAGCTTTTCCATGTCTCCTTCTGGCTCTGGCCTGGGTTGGCCGTCTTGGCGGGCATCCAGGTCGGCTAGGAATACCCCGGCCGCATCTCGGGATTTCTTCCTTAATGCTAGGCTGGTGTTGTCGCATTCGGTTGTGACCTCTCGGTCCCCGTGGATGGTACCGATGGAGCCGTCGTCGGTTCTAAACTTCATGAGGAGGTATTTGGTAAAGATGACTGCGGAGAAGTCATTGATTGTTTTCCTTCCGAGAATCACGTTATAGGCTGTGGAGTCTTTTAGGACTACGAATTCAGATAGGATTGTCTTCTTTTGGCTGTTCGTTCCTATGGTGATGGGAAGTGTGATTGAGCCATCTGGTTTGAGAAAGTTGTCTCCGAGTCCCGTGACACCGTTGCGGTGTGTTTGGAGGTTGTCGTTGTGGAGCCCAAGTTTATCGAAGGCTCCTCGGAAAAGAATGTTTGAGTCTGCCCCGGTGTCTACCAGTATCCTTCGCACTAGTCCTGTTCCGATTCTAGCCGAGATGACGAAAGGGGCGTCCTCGGCCGAGGTGCCGTGCTGGCAATCCTCTGGTAAGAAGGTTATCGTGTTGTCGGCCGCAGTGGTCGGGGTTTGGTTTCTGACAGCCATTACTTTGAGATCTTTTTTCATCGTTAGTTTAGACTTGCTTGATACGTCCTTGCCTGTGATGACGTTTACTATGATGGTTGAGTCTTCCTCTGGGCTTTCCCTGGGGGGTTGCTTTTGGGCTCTCGGTTACGCCCTTCTCTGTCCGGGGACCTGTCTCTTTCCGCGCGTCTTGGTTCTCTGATGATTTTGGCAAATTCTGGGAGTTTGCCATCTCGTATGGCTTGTTCGAGGGCATCTTTAAGGTCGAAACAATCTTGTGTTTTGTGACCGTAACCCCGGTGGTAGTCGCAGTAGAGGGTTTTGTTGCCTCCCGTCCTTTCCTTGAGTTGTCGGGCTTTTGGAATGATGCCTCGATCTGCTATTTGGTGGTATATCTCGGTAATTGGTGCTGTCAGGGGCGTGTAGGTAGAGAATTTGCCAATTCTTGGCGGTCGGCCTGTATTTGTCAGTCTGGGGTGGTCCCTTTGATTCTCCCTGGGTGGTGGGTTTTGGCGAGAAGCCGAGTTGCCGTGTTGGGTGTTGCCGTGCTGCCGTTTGTTGGCGGCGACGACCTGGCTGACTTCTTCGTCATTGATGTAATCTTTGGCAACGTTCTGGATCTCGTGCATGGTCCATACTGGTTTGGTGGTGAGGTGTTTGCAAAAATCTTCGTTCATGCGTCCGTTGGTTAGGCAAAGGCTTGCAACGGAATCCGTAAGTCCGTCGACCGTTAGGCATTCGTCGTTGAAGCGGTCGAGGTATTTCCTTGTGGATTCTTCTTGTTTTTGCGTGACCCCTAGTAGGCTGATGGGGTGTTTGGCTTTAGTGATTCTGGTTGTGAACTGGGCCATGAACTTTCATGTTACATCGTGGAAACTGGCTATGGATCCGTTTGGGAGGGCGTTGAACCATTTGATTGCTGGTCCTGCAAAGGTTACCGGGAAGGCTCTGCATCAGACCGCGTCGGCCGCTCCTTCCAGGTTCATTCTGGCCTCGAAGGCCGTTAGATGTTCCTGGGGATCCTTGGTTCCATCATACTTCATGTCGGTAGGTTTGTCGAAACCTTTGGGGAGTTTCGCTCTCAAGATTCTTTCTGTGAAGGGTGTAGCTCCCATTATTGTGTGGTCGTTTCTCGTGCGCTTGGTGTTTCGGTACCTCCGATCTTCGTCTGAGTAGTGTTGACAACTCAGATCTCGGGAAGCACTGCAGTTGTGTTTCTTGTTGTATCGCCGTTCTGGCGATTTCTCGTGCTCGCGGTCGCGTGAGGCGCTGCGACCGTCTCTTCTGTCGTGTCGTCGGGTTGGCGACCTGCCTCGGCGAGATCTCGATCTGGAAGTTGCGTGGCTTCTGTGTTCGTTGTTGTGTTTTTTCTATTGGTCAATTTGCCTTCGAGCTCCTGGACCCGGAGGCAGAGGTCCTGGATGATCTGCGCCACTTTGTCCTTTGCTTTCTCAGTATGTCATTGGTCCGTGACGACGTGGTCGTTCGTTTGGTGGACAGTACTTGCTATTCTTGCTTGGTTCGTGACCTCCCGGTGTTCTGGGGTTGGGTTAAGCGGTCGGGAGTCATCCTGGCTTGAGGGGGTTTCCTCCAGGACGTCCCCCATCCGGCTCGGCTAGCGCAAGGTCCCCACAGACGGCGCCAATGTACAAGATGTCTCTGGTACGGGTTGAGAGATGGATCGGGAACCTGCGGGTTGAGGCGGATGCCGGATCGCTTGACAGGAGCAATGGGGGGAGGTACCTGCAAAGACACTCCGACGCTCAAGTCAGAATGGTTCAGAGAGGTATAAGGTGTGTGGAATGAATGAATACCTGGAGGGACCTGGGTCCTCTATTTATAGGTGATGGGAGTCGTCTTATCTTATCTTGTTTGGCTAAGATAAGGAAGACGTTTGAATTCGAAAGTCGGTTAGGGGCTCTAGAGGGCCGGTTTCGGGCCTTCCGGAAGAGGGAGACGGGTCGAACCCGAAAAATCGGGTTTGGGTTTAGCCTTGGGTCCGAGATCCGGGGGCCGGATCCGTAACAGACTTGTATTCTTTTTTTTTCTTTTCCAATCTCACAGTTGAAATTGATCTTCGATCTGGGGCTAATCACTTATACGAAGTATCTATCAAGATTGATTAATTAAAAAGCCATAAACTAGCAAGCAACAAATCGAACCATTTGAAGAGTGGAAGAAAATAAATTCATTCGTTATATTAAAAGAAAAATAAATGAGCATTAGTATACAATTTTCTTTATCAAAATTAATAAAATGTGAGCGAATAACTAAATTTGTTAATTAAAATTTGTTGTTTACTTGCTTTTGTGTTGATACTTGTCAATTTAATCTTTAGTTATTATTCAGTCATTCGCTACAAATCGTCATTAGGATTTAGGAGGTAGGCCTTCAAAAGGAGCAGGCGACCAATAAGGAGTCCACAGATCATGAAGCGCGACGATAAATTATCATGATAATTGACAAAGCGAAGACTATAATATTTGTAAAGCATTTTGACTTTTCATTTATGAGGATACATTATGATTGGTTTTATGCTTAGTTTTGAATTTTTTTTAAAGTTTAATTATTTTGTTGATTTTTATAATTTTATTAAATTTTTAATTAAATTTTTATATATTTTTTTAGTTAAGTTCTTATATTGTTTGTAATTTAATAATTAAGTTATTTTTATGTCAAAAATATTAAAATTAAGAGTAAATAGTCAAAATTGTCTCTGAAAGATACTCCGATCTCCATTTTGGTCTTCGAAAGATAAAGTTAATCGAAATCGTCCCCGAAAGATACACAATTGATCACGTTAGTCCTTCCGTCAGTTGGATCACGTTAAGTGCCATGTAGCATATGATGACGTGGATGGCTAATGTCATGTGTCACAAGATAATGACGTGTCACGTCAGTGACACGTGGCACTTAACATGTAAAAAAGTTATTTATAATCAAAATAGTCCTTAAAAGTTTAGACGTAAGTCATTTTCATCCCTGAAATTTTAAAAATTAATCAAATTAGTCCTTATATAATTTTGTTTTATTTTTTCTTGATAATATTAAATTTAAAATATTTTTTGATACTACTAATTTTAATAAAAATATAATTGATAATAAAAAAATTAGTAATTGTATCTTTTCTTCTTAAAAATTTTTTCAATAAAATTATCTCTCTCCTTTAATTCTTGTCAAAATCTCTCTTATTCTTTTCTATTCTAAAACATTTTTCTTATATTATTATATTTTACTGAAATAGTACCAGAAATTTAATAGTACCAGAAATCTAATAGTACCAGAAATTTAATTAGTGGTCGTATTTGTAAAATTTGCAGGCTTATAGATTCAGTCCTTTTCATCTATAACCCCAAAACTTTATTTGTTTATTTTTCTTTATTCTCCTTCTTCGTGTTTTCATTTTTATTAAGTTTTTTCGTCCCTTTTTTTTAACTAAATTAATTGGTACTCTTGTTGTGTTGTTTGCAAATTTAGCATCAACATCATCTTGCTTAACTAAAAAGGTAACAATATCCTACAATAATAATCACACAAATAAAAATTTTATAAGCAAAAGGTTTTAGAATAGAAAAGAATAAGAGAGATTTTGACAATAATTAAAGGAGAGAGATAATTTTATTGAAAAAAATTTTAAGAAGAAAAGATAAAATTATTAATTTTTTGATTGTCAATTACATTTTTATTAAAATTATTAGTATCAAAAAATATTTTAAATTTAATATTATCAAGAAAAAATAAAAAAAATTATATAAGGACTAATTTGATTAATTTTTAAAATTTCAGGGATGAAAATAACCTACGTCTGAACTTTCAAGGACTATTTTGATTATAAATAACTTTTTTAGATGTCAAGTGCCACGTGGCATGCCACGTGTCACTGACCTGGCACGTGGCATGCCAGGTGTCACTGAGCTGACACGTCAACCAATCATTTTGTGACACGTGGCATTAGCCCCACATCATCATATGCCACGTGGCACTTAACGTGACACGTCATCATCCAACTGACGGAAGGACTAACGTGACCAATCGTGTATCTTTCGGAGAGGATTTCGATTAACTTTATCTTTCGAGGACCAAAATGGAGATCGAAATATCTTTCAAGGACGATTTTGGCTATTTATTCTTAAAATTAATATAATATTTTTCTTAGAATAGATACATCAAAGATCTAATACAATTAGTTTTTTTTTTAATTATGAATAGTTTTAATTTACAAAAAAATATTTAATTAACTCTAATATTTTATACAAATGACCTAATTATAAAATTAAAAATAGTATAAAAACTTAATAAAAAAAAATATATATATATATAAAACTAATTACAAATTTAATAAAATTATAAAAACTAACAGAATAATTAAAATATTTTTTTATTTTTAACACTATCGTTATGCAATTTTGTAAATTAGTCAATGTAAAAATTATGCAATTTTTAAAAAAAAAAATAGGTTCATGAAAAAAACTTAACAATACATTGCAATCAATATTAACACCAATGAGATTTAGAAAAAATTATGATGGCTTTAAGCTAATTTTCATTACAATATTTGTGGTCTATAATTACAGACTTACGATTAGCTAATAAAGAATATGATCATAGATTTATGATTATCATTTTTTATTTTAGGTCATGGTTTTTCAACAGCGACTTATTTTAGTGTAATTATAAATTTATAGTCCAGTTTTTTGAGTAAATACTCATAGTTGTTCCTGATATTCACGTAAATACTTAATGTAATCCTCAAGATTCCGATTTTTTCATTGTAGTCCTTCAGATAGAGCTCCGAGCATTCAAAGTGGTCCTTGGACATATTTCTGGTGATGAGTCATCACCAGAGTGCTGACGTGGCCTCTGTTTGCCACGCAGGAGGGGTCCAACGGCTATCTGAACTGGCCAATTTCCAATTTGTACCCACGCTGGTCCCTCCCTTTATATCTAACCCTAAATCTCCAAATTTTCATAAACTTCATCTCTTCTTCTTATTCATCGCTCTCTATCTAACTTTAGAAGCTCTTTAGCAGTATGTGGTTAAATCCACATTCCAATGGGATCTGCAAGCATAAAGCAGAGTCCCTTAAGATATCACAAATTTTCCATTTAACCCTTCTATTTATCCTATATTCCATGCCAACTAATCCAAGAACTAAATAGAAACAACAATACCTTTTAAGGGACTAATCCGAATCTGCATTGCAAAAATAAATGTTCCATAAACAACATATTTGTAATAGATTTGAGCTCATTTTCCAAATAATGCCATTATTCTTTTTTGGTGTGCAAGATCCAAATCTGTTTGCAATGGAATCAGAAAATATTTGTGGCATGAAAGGGTAAAGAACATCCAATTCAGCAGGGCCTCAAACACACATGACACATCTAATATTGGCTTGTAACCACTCAATCGGTCTACCACTTCAAAATACATCATTTGCAAGCCAACTTTTAAAATTAATTGCAGCTAATCAGAATGGGGTAGAAATTTCAGCATAAGAGAACCTCTTCAATTTCTAATCTTTCTATCAAGGGAAAATGAAATGATTTTTCAAGATTAAGTCGCCAGTAACTGAATCAGGCAATCGTGATTTGAACACACGTGCTATTTCTTTTTTTTTCAATGAAAACAAACCTCTTCTTGAAGAAATAACTATAGCTCCAATTACTTCAGCTTAAAAAAGCCCTCACATAAATTTCAGCTTACCAACCTGAGAAAAACAAGTTAATTAGAAAAAATGTATTAGGTCTAAACAGGGTGAACATTACATTAATAAAAGAATAGATTTTTAACCGTAGTTGTTGTTGGCAGCTTCTTTGTCAACGGTTGCTTCTCACCCATGGATGCTCCAACACACTTCAAAGTGATACCTGCATATCCCTATATCAAGTTAATAAAATATCGCAAGTTTAGGATTTTTCAATTTATTTATTTATTTCAAAAAAGGATCAAATGCACAATAACTCAATCAGACTACATCCATGTGATGGTAAATTTTTTGTTTATAAATAAATTTCAGCCTCAAGCGTCAGTCTTGGAGTTATAGTAAATTATGAATTCATAATCTGACTACATTCATGTGATGTAAAGAAAGCAGTTTCAGAGGAGTATACACCAAAAAAAATGTGTTTACAAGAAGTAAGAGACACAATAACTCAATCAGACATGAAAGACATGCTCAAAAAATACTCGGTACATAATTTTTACGAGAAATCTTGCAGTGTGATCAAATGGTTCAATTTCTAATATTTATTCAACTGCTCTCTATAGTTTAACGAGAATAATGAACCAAAACAAAATGTATCAGTACTCTGCTTATATTGTTTCCAATAAGATGTAACTCTTCAATAGCTATCAATGATTGTCTAAGCCATTCAACCTGCCCAGTTAAACATGAAACATTTAGTGGCTCCTAACAAACATGATGGGAATTTAAGCAGCAAATATAAATTGGGGAAAGATATAGAAAGGAACCTGGCAACCTACCAATCTACACCAGTATCACTTAAAACTAGATTACGGATGCTAGGGCGGCGAATGGCAGCACGAAGACCGTTGGGTTGGGCATCGGGGTGGATGTAGGTTTGGAGAGCGTAGAGGAAGAGAATTGGGAGTCTGAAGAATGCGATGAAGAACGCGAGGAAGAGGGAGAGCCAAGGTCGCATGAGTGGGGCTTTGTACAATAACACCAACTGCGAGGAACCAATGTAGGTATAAATTGAAAATGAGCCAGCTTAGCTCCAGCCTGGCAAAACGACGCCACGTTAGCGCTCTGGTGATGACTCATCACCAGAAATATGCCCAGGACCACTTTGAGTGCTCGGAGCTCTATCTGAAGGACTACAATGGAGAAATCGGGATCTTGAGGATTACATTGAGTATTTGCACAAATCTCAGAGACTACTATGGGTATTTACTCCCAGTTTTTTATTTATTATCACGATTTTTTTTGTCACAGTTATAGTGCTTTCTAAATATTTTAGGCCATAATTTTTAATTGTGCATAACTTATTCTATGATCACGAGTAAAAATTGTGACCATAGCTTATTTTATGGTCACACTATTTTAAACCGTGACCATAACTTAATCTATGGTTATAGTTTAAAAGTAATCATAACTTACTTTGTGATTACGCTATTTTAATACTGTAATCATAGCTTATTCTATAATCACCCTAATTTTAAACTGTAACCATAGCTTAATTTATGGTCACGCTTATCTATGGTCATAGTTTAAACGTGACTATAGCTTATTCTATTGACTATATCTTACTCTGTGGTCACATTTTTAAACCATAATCATAGTTTAATCTATAGTCACGTTTTTAAACCGTGACCATTATTTACTTTATTATTACATTTTTTTTAAAACTGTGACCATAAAAAAGTTATAGTCACAGTAGTTTTAAACTCTGACCAAAGCTTAATCTTTGCTCACGCTTTTAAATTGTGACCATAATTTATTCTATAATCACTCTGCTTTGAAATCTGTTACCATAACTTACTCTATGGTTACATTGCTTTAAAAACGATGAGCATAAAGTAAGTTATGGTCATAGTTTTAATATTCTATAGTCATTGAACTCTACAATCATAGTTGTTAGACAATTCAAAATTGTGACATTTAATTTTTCTTAAAACATAATTATATCCAAAAATTATGATAATTAATCACAAAATAATTCAGAAAAATATATAAATTCAAATCACCTAAATTAGAAAATTTATACTATATGTTTTTAGTCCAAACAACAAATCAAAATATATTATATTATCCATTACATGTAATACGCGATAAAATTCCATGAAAAAAATTTCAAAAGACATAAAAATATTACAATTAGTTAGATAATTAAAATATATATGAGACTTGTTCTATATCGTATAATTACATCATGTCCTCTTGTTAGCAAAAAAAATAAACATTTTAGCGATATTTACATTCACATTGTCTGCTATTAAATAAAAAAAATAAATTACAAAATATGATATAAATATCATTTGTTAGCATAATATTTGATTTAAATAACTAAATGATTCTTGAAAGAAACTAAAAAGAAGTGATATTCATATTCACAATTCTATACATATAGTACAAGTCTCATTTTTTTTTGTCTTATTACCACAACAAGAATCAATCACTACTAATTTAATTATTATAGTAAATAATAAATAGGTTTCCGACTTTTTATTTTAAAGACAAATAAATTTTTGATTAATTAAAAATACAAAAATATTTTTTATTTTCTAAAATATAAGATATTTAAATTATTCTGAAGTACCAATTTGTCTTTATATATTTTGGACAAAAGACTTAAATATTTTGTATTTTAAAAAATCAGAGACGATTTTATATTTTTAATTAGTCAAAAATTTATATGTTTTTGAATTCAAAAATTAAAAGTCTATTTGTATTTTTCTTTAACTATTAAGTTGGAGAGTACTTGCTTCTAAATCTTTTAACTGGATCCAAACGAAGGAGGATGCTGATCATGAATTTGGTAGCTAAGTGCAATGGTGTCGTGAATTTCACCGCAAAAAAGGCACCTAAACTCCTCCTTCGACCTCGAATCATCATCCTCCGAATTCTCACCAACGAAAAGATCTGCAACATAATAAATAGTAAAACAAATAAATTATATGCTGGATAAAGGCCTATTGAATTATCAAGCTTCTTCCCTTACTAGTTTATTAAACTTCTTCCCTAACTAAACTTTCAAATCATAAATCAGATCGATCATTTTACTTATAAAACAAAACATTTTAGTTTCCAGCCACTCTCAATCAAAATTATAATGCCACACAAGAAAGACTAGCACAAAAGAAAAAAATAAAACTAGAATTCTGGTGTATTTTAAAAGACTACATAATACCACTCTCAATATACTTTATGAATATAGAAGACTATAGTTCTTTTATGCTACAATTAAGAGACTTTCCAACTAATATGATATTTTAAATATGCTTATAGTGCATTTCCTCATAATTGAAATTTGAATTGTCAATCAACTATATGATTGTTTAGATTATGCAAATAAACTCAAATGGGTTGTATCTCTAGAATAGCACAAATCTTCTTTCCTAGACTTTTTAATAAGTTTAAATTTTCACAATCCTAAATTCTGATTTTACCTTCTAGTCTAAGTCAAAATATCTTAATTTTTTTTATTGACCATTTTATCATGTGGCCAAAAAATAAAAAAAAATTACAAAAAATAAGTTGGGAGACTTGCTATTCAAACCAAAAAGACTTTTCACATATGTAAGTCAGACAGATATGTTCACAACAATTTTGCAAGAAAGAAATAAATCTCCAATAGAACTTTATTATTAAAAATAAAGAGAAATGAATATGAAACTTTTTTCAAAATTCCTAAATTTATTGAAAAACAAATTCTAAACTAGAAAGAATTTTTTAAACTTTACTATCAGATTTTTTAAAAGCAACCAACTTTCACAACTCACAGGAACACAAATTTCTTTACAAATTTCCAATGAAACTCAGTTATAAATCGCTGTAAGCAATCAAAATGCGTAAAACCTTTAATATAAAGAAATAAACGAAAAAGGAATAAGAAGCATAACCTGCTAACATAGAAGATAGAGGCACGACGAAGGTGACACAAACAAAACAACAACGACAGAAAAAGAGAGACAGAGATCAGCCACAGACTCGAAATAGAGAACAACACAATGCGACGATAATCTTACTCACGCGGATCTTTTAAGCAATGGAGAGAGTGATGGAATAGAGTCCTGCAAATTCAATGCGGACGAACGGAGCAGTGATAGGCCCAGGAAGTTAGGCTGCGTTTGTTTAGAGGGACGGGATACTGAAACAGCGATACACAAAATCGTGTTTGACAGATGAGACATGGATAGAGACATTGTGTCCAAAGACACTAAATTATTATATTTTATGTCCATCCTGACAAGAAAGACACAAAGACACTAACAAGAGATATAATTTATTTTTTATTTTTTTATTATTATAATTTTCTTCTCAAAATTTTTAGATAAAAAAAAGAATAAATTAAATTTTTATAATTTATTTTAATTTATCATCAAACAAAAAACAACACAAAATTTTATGTTTTTATCTTTTATATCTTATTTTTAGTATCTTATTTTATTTTATTCTAAAAAACAAACTCAGTCTTAGTAACGATCAATGGCGGAGCTTTGTTAGGGCAATGGGGGCATGCCCCCCCCCCAAAGGTTTTGTAAAAAAATTAATATTTCTTCTTCACATAAAATAAGGTTAGCTCAGATGGTTAAGTTCACATATTTCCATCTTATGTATCTGTGTTTATCATTCACTTAACTTTTTATTTTTGTGTGATACCCGGCTGATAATCTCATACATTTTTATATATTATTTTATTTTTAGAACACTAAAAACTGTAGTATAACTAGTAGTATGCCACAGGCTAATAAATAGTCATTATTTTATTTTTTAAATCAACATTTCCAACTACATGTCATTGTAGTATTAGCACTATATACATTAATAGATTTTGATATTTTATTTTATTAGAAAGTTAAAATTTTATTTTGGTGCAATATATTATTTGATTGTAATAGAAATAACAATAAAGATAATTAGTTTTGAGATTTATGAAAAATAGATATTTTTAAAAATAAATTTTTTAGAATGTTAAAAATTAACTTATAAATTATAATTTATTTGTATAATTAAAAAATAGTTTTTTCAAAAGAAAAATTAGTTTTTAGATTAAAAAATATTTTTTATGTGCAAAAATTAGTTTTTTTTGTAAAAAAACCTATTATTTTTTAAAATTTAATTTTTATTTTTAAAACTAATGTGTTAATTTTATAACCAATTAATAACTAATTTTATCATTTAAAATCAGTTTGGTTTATTAACTTAAACCAAATTTTTAGTTAACCAAAATCAGCTTTAGTTTTTTAATTAACCTTAACTATATATAGTTGCTCGTATTAATAACAAATTTTTTTTAATATAAATATTATTATATAATTTTTTAATTGTTTTTGTTAAATTTTTTGGCCCCTCCAAAAAACTTTTTGAAGCTCCGCCACTGGTAACGATACTGCAGTTCAGGCGCGCACAGAGAGGAGCAAATTTTCGATCCCTCCTGAATCTACCTCTTCAAATTTACGTTCTCTATTAAACCCTACAGTGCTAACTTTCAATTTCTTTTCCCTTCAGCCATTTTTTTTTTAATTTGTTATTATTGCTTTTATATTTTTAAAAACACGTACATTTTTTATTTGTAAAATTATAAATTAATATCAAATAATTGCTTTAATTTAAAATTAAAAATAATTTATTTAATTTTTTTGTCATAAAATTAAATTCTAAATTTTAATTATTTAAATTAAATTATTTAATTTTAATTATTAAATTTTTTTAATTTTAAATATAAAAAAATTCAATTATTATAAAATTATATAAAATTTTTAATTAATTTAAACTCAAATTAACAAAATTTGATTTAGTTACTTCATTATTTAAGTTAATTTTTAAAATTATTATTATAAACCATTTTATGCGACGCTATAAAAAAATTAAGAGTAAAGTATCGTTTTTGTTTCCAACGTTTGGGGTAAATCCTATTTGTGTCTCTAACGTTTAAATCGTCCTATTTGTATTCCTAACGTTTGTAAAAGTGATTCAATGTTATCCTGCCGTCAATTACACATCATGAGTGCTTTAGTTTGAGTTTTAAAAATCTCTTCTTGAAGTTAGAATACAAATATCTGGTATAGAATCGATGATCTACTCCGAAAAATATCTCATCAAATGTTGAAACTAATTCCTACAATATTTACATAATTCACTTTTCTAGGGACATAATTGAATCTAAACACAAATAGTGGGTATAATATTAAAATTGAACACATCCAAGTGAGACCTAATTGAAAATGAATATATCCAAGTGAGAATAATTGAAAAATATAATCTGATTTGTTAGTATAATTGATAGTAGGATAACATTGAATCACTTTTATAAACGTTAAGGATACAAATAGGACGATTTAAATGTTAGGGACACAAATAAAACTTACCCCAAACGTTGGGGATAAAAACGATACTTTACTCAAAAATTAATTATAGATTCTTTTAGATCACACTTCATAACTGTGATTATAGATTTTTTTAAGCCACACATTAAAACTATGACTATAAATCCCTTTTAGATCACCGTTTTACAAAATCATGACTATAGACTATTTTAGGTCACTCTTTAAAATTATGACTATTGATCTCTTTAGGTCACATTTCAAAACTGTAATAATAGATCTTTTAAGTCACACTTCATAACCATGATCATAGACCCTTCAGGTCACGCATTAAAATTGTGACGATAGACCTCGTTTTAGGTCACTGCTACAATAGACCCTTTTAGGTCACTATTTTTTAAAAAATCGTGACCATAGGTAGGGGTGGCAAGTGGGAAAGTCCGCCCCGCCCCACCTAGTGAGGCGATCCTAAAATTCCACCCCACCCCGCCTAACTACGGGTTGACGGCCTAAACCCGCCAAAGCTCCTCTTTTTTTTTTTTTTTTTACTATTAACTACTAAATAATATATATAATTTCACAATTATATTAATAAATTTATAATTTCTAAAGACAAAAAACTTATATCTTTTATATTCACAAACATTAAAGTCTTTGTAATTATAAATATCTAATAAACATAATTATAAACCAAGTTTTTATCCAAAACATAATTATAATTTATAAATATTATCTTCAAAGCAAAATAAAGATAATCCAAAACATAATTATAAATATTGTCTCCAAGGCAACATAAACATAATTCAAAACACTCAATTTTCATCTTCATACTCTTGTAAGTTGGGTCGGGAAAAGTTAAATTTTGGCCAAAAAATGTAAAAATACCCCATTGCAAAAAAAAAAATTAAACCCGGCGGGAAAGCCTGTCCGGCTTCACCAAAGTCCGCGGTTTAAGCGGTGCGGATTAGGCAGGCTTTTGTTCTTTGGCGGTCCCAATTTTCCAGCCCGATCTATCTTTTTTGGTGGGTTACGCAGGCCAGCCCGACGAATTTAGGCCTGTTTGCCACCCCTAACCATATGTGCTTTTTGGTCACTTTTTTAACCGTAATAATAAAAAATGTGACCTAAAATAAAAAATAATTTTATTAAAAAAAATCACCCTTCAAAATCATGACCATCATTCTATGGTCATTGTTGACCAATGATTTTTTTAGATCAATAAAAAATCGTGACCATAAAAAATCTATGACCACAATTTTTAAACGTAACAAAAAAACTCGTGGCCTAAAGCCTAAAATATTGTAGTAATTATTGTTATTGACATTTTTAGAATTATGGTGATTTTAACTATCATTTTGAACAACTCAAAAATTATCCTTTATGTTATAAAATAATTATTATTGTGGATAAGTGGATGTCATATAATGGAGTATTATCATACATAATGAAATATGGAACATTATCAATTAATGGGACATATGGATTTCTATAATGTGTTTTTATTAATTAGTAAGTGGGATAAGTAAATAACACTCTACTATTATCTAATTCAAAACATTCACCTATAAATAGATCCTAAAAAAAAGGTTTTAACATACTAAGAATAACACAGAAAAAAATACCCATATCTATTTATTTCAAGTGATTTTTTTTGCTCATTTAAAAAGAATATTGTGTATGAAATATTAGTGTGATGTATTTTGTTGTATTGAGTGACACATATTGAGATTTAATAACAAAGTTTTTTTTCTCTTATAATTTTTTAACTCTATTTCTATTTATCCATCTTAATTTCACAACATTCTATTTCTAACTCTTTTTCTCTTTTTCTTTCTATTTAGTTGTGTCAAATTTTTTTTCTTTAAAATTTATATCACTTCATATTTCTGGAAAAAAGTTATTTATCATGGATTGTGGATACTAAAATTTACCTTGACTCAATGGGTCTCAATGATACCATTAAGGCTGTAAATTTTGGATAATTAGTAAATAATTAACCAATAAATTATTTATTATTTAAAAAAATTAGAAACTTAAATTTTATAGTTTAAAGAAGTAGAAATAATTAAAATATAAATTTTGACACTAATTTTAAAAATTTTGGCCCAAAAATAGGTAAACAAACTGAACCGATTGGACCAAACCCAAACGAACCGAAGATCCAGCCCATTCACTTTCTTATAAGTGGCTTCGGTCACTTTTCCCTCAAAGCAAGGGGAATTCACACTGCTGAATGAGAGAGGGGTTAGAGACGCTATTCACCGCCAACTTCCATCGCCCGTAATTTTCAATCCGGAGCTTCGATTGACGAGCTGTTAGTGACCACACGTTCGTCTCGGAATTATCCACAAAACGCATCCAAAAATTTTGTAAGAATTTTGATCTTTCATACCAATTCTCACTCCTCTTCAATTCGTGATTTTGAGTTTTGGTATTTGAGAGATTTTGTGATTTTAATGGTTTAGGGGTACTCTAGTAGTGGATAATTATTGGGTTTTGCCCATATCATCTGTAGGTAAGATTGAATTTATATTGAATTGGATGTTTGAGAGTGAACCTTCGAAGTTGGATTTTCAATGGAGAGGAATTGGAGTTTTGGAGCTTGAGGAACTGTGGATATTTGAAGTGTTCCGAGCATTAGGGGGAAATTGGCCAAGGTATGGTTTTGATTTTTCGTAGTTAATGTTTAATGTCATGTGAAAACTTAGGCTAGAAGGCCTTAAGATAGGAATGAATTGAATGAATTATTGATGGATTATGTATATGGTATGTGATGTGTGATTTTATTTTATAAACGGTTTGCTATTGGAGTTTGTTAGTTTTTGGAAAAGATTTAATATTAGAATTGGTTTGATTTTGAAATAATTTGATATTGGAAATGATTTGAATGACTGAGAGGTGTTTGGTTTGGTGGTTGGGACCCTTGAGGGGTGGAAAAAGTCTAAGTTTTAGAGAGGAGATGCTG
The DNA here is from genome assembly GCF_059453495.1 of Arachis ipaensis. NCBI lineage: Eukaryota > Viridiplantae > Streptophyta > Magnoliopsida > Fabales > Fabaceae > Arachis > Arachis ipaensis. The sequence goes on along the minus strand of NC_142435.1, from coordinate 13,789,093 downwards.
CCAAAATTTTTATGAAAATAGGAGGCTTTGTTTAAAGTGGTTATTTAGAAAGATTTGGATTTTTAAGGATTTTATAATTTGATTTTGAGTTAATAAGAAAAAGATTATGTTTTAAATTTGCTTTATTTAGAAAAGAATGAATTGTGTTTTGAGTATGAATTATAATGATAATGAGATATGTGTGATCAAGTAAGAGGCAGTGGCAGTGGCGTTGTCCACTTGCTCCAAGAAAGAGATGAGGAAGATGAATGATGAGAATTGAGTTTGATTATGAAATTGAATGAATATGAATGAATTGTAATGATAATAAAAATAAATTTCTGAATGTGACTTCGGGTAAGATGCAGTGGTGTTATCCACTTGCTCCGAATAAGAGTTTGAGACTCTGGGTAAGGTGCAAAGGTTGAGTTCTGTCGCCCCTTGCTCTGGGTTAAGAACTGTAACACCACTTGGGTAAGAGGCAAGGGTGAAGTTGTCCCCTGCTCCGGGTACGCGGGTAAGATGAAAGGGTTGAGGCGTTGTTCCACTTGCTCCCTGTTTGGTGTTATGTCCAGGGTTAGCTACCGGACATGTCAGATTTGGCTATAATCGACAGATAAGACTGATCAGCCATAGGACAGGCATAGATTATATGCATATGTGTGTTTTGTTTGATTGTACATTAATTGGGCTTGACTATGTGATTATTATGCTTACCTGCTATATTTGCTACCTGCTGTATCTGTATCTTACTTGTGTTTTCTTTGTCTATATTGCTTGTTTGTGTACCGGAGTTTTGGAGGTTTGGAGGAAGGCGAGAAGCTGAGAAAATAAGTAAAATTGAGTTATACTTAAGAACCTTAGATAGCCCACATTGTATTATGGTTTTAAACTTTAACCCTAAGCTTTATATGTGAGTATCGGAGTTCTAGGATTGCCTCTGCTTTTTCGAGACCTTTTATATTAACTATGCGGGCACATTTACCATGTTGAGGACTCCGGTCCTCATTCCATACATGTTATTTTTCAAATGCAGGTCGGACATCACCGCACTGAGCATTCTGAAGACTCTGTGGAAGCGAAGAACTCTTGGGACTCAGGATTGTATTTATTTATGTTTACACATATATATAGATTCTTCACCTTGTATATATTATGTTTTGTCCCTCTTAGAGGTTGACTTGGAGAAATAGGTTTGTAGCTTGGGTTTAGGGTATTCTTTGGGGTCATATATATATATATATATATATATATATATATATATATATATATATATATATATATATATATATATATATATATATATATGTATATGTATACTCTGGCCGGCTTTTGCTTCACAGGTCGAGTCTAGAGCTTAATTATATTTACCGGTTGAAATCCTATATAATTTGTCTTTTGGTTTTCTGTATAAGCTTTCCATCTTATCGTTGACCATGAGCGTTGTACCTTCGCTTTTATTTTGATTGTATCGTTTCTTTCAAGGCTCCTAGTTATATTACTCTTGTCCCATATATAAGTACTTTTACTTTTAGAGGTCGTAGCGCCTCGCCACCTTTAATTTACGTCCTAGGCGTAAAGCTCTATGTGGTAGGGTGTTACAAAAGCAAACAATAATCCGATCCTAAAGGATCACGCGACAACAATGATTTTCTTTCGTTGTCATCTTAACAAAAGATTGAAAAATGAATATCTTACCATAAAAATCCAACAAAATTATGGAAGAGTTCAGAAGAAAGATATTATCACAAAAAATTGGTGATTCTTCCAAATGCCCGATATGAATGGTTACATTTGCGATTAAAGAATTTTAAATCCATCGTCGATTATAATTTCGTAATGTTCGAAATAACTCCCAATTAAAATTGTGTAGGAAAAATGCTACTAATAGAGATGTGTTGGAGAAAACATATTCGACCTTTCATACCTCGAATATGCTTCTGCAGTAGCAATATCAAGAGAAGGAATTTACAAAACATTCTAAATTAATTGCATGCCTTCTTGTGGCAAAACAGAATAACGAATTGCTCATGAAAAATCACGAAGCTCACCCCTCTAGTTCTACTCCATTCTTCGAAGTGAATGTGACACATTGTAACAAATATGACAAAGAAAAGAAGAAAATATTTTTAATAATAAAAAATTCTACAAAATGTAGGATAATAAAGAAAAGAAAAAATAGACAGAATAAGAATATAAAAAGCAGATGTCATCGTTGTGGTAGTAAAGGTATTGGTCACGTACTTGTTGTACGCCAAGCACTTAGTTGAAGTTTACCAAACATCTTTAGAAGGGAATGAAAAAACATAGAAACTAATTTTGTCTCAAAAGATGTTCCTACCATAACTCATTATGATGTGTTTGATTTCTTTGAAGAAGCTGAAGGAAATATTGGCCATCTAATCAATAATGAAAATATTAAATAATTTTTTTCTTGTTGTATGTTTGATTTTTGATATATTAATGTATGTTTTTACTTATTTATATTTGACTATATTTACTATTAAATTTATCCTTTTATGTAAATTTCAAAAAATCAATAAATAAATTTGTGCCATTATAATATGTGTACAATAAATAAAATAGTTATGCAAGTAAGAATATAATTTAACTCATTATATAACGACCTAACTTTCGACACATCATGACCAATACCAATCATTAGGTGTTACTATTCAATTAATCTAGGAGACTTTAGACTTGATATATTATATTATGATTATGAACATGTAGTGTTGTTTGAAATCATAAGTTAGTCGAGGTTATACAGATCTTCTTACCATGAGGTTCAAAAGGGATGAATTATACAATTAAAGTAACGGCAAAATATAACAAAATGGCATATATTATACAAAGATGGTCACTAGGGTGCAGTTTTATACATGAGTTTGGTTAGTACATTCGATCTCACTTATATATTTAATATCCATATTCAGATATGTACATAGTTGACTCACAGGCTCCGGCTCACGGACGAGCTCCTATGTTAGACCTACCTACCAAAAGTAAAAGTCCTAACCCTCTCAAAAGATTATCTATAATGAGGGTAAATAACTAGATACTAGACAACTTCCTAAGGATACCTACAAGAGTGATGCATAACGGTCCATCAGGCGTGGCCGTTGGTTTGCTGGCCCGGCTCTCTATCTCCCATCTCAGCCTCCTCTGACGAGTTGGGGATCAAATTAATAACCATATGATCATCTCCTGCATTGGGATCCTTCGAATGGTCATCCTTGGATGAGGTCGACACGAAGCTGTTGGGCACGACTGTGGCAAATACCTCTCTTAAGGGGCCAAACTACTTGACCATCGGGTCAAGTGGCTGGTAGTCTGGGATGTGCTTCACAAAGATTATCAACTCAGATACTGGCTTCAACCAAAGAGGATACTTGGGATGGAAAAAGATGGGTCGCTCTGGTTCTGAGTCCACTTGGTATAGTGCTGCGGTGGAAAGGGGTAATGGGTGCCTCTTGGGTGCAGCTTTGATATAGAAAGTTGTAAGGTGAGTCAGGGTCGAAATCCAGACTAAGAGATGTGAGAAATGTTGATCAGGGAGAATATACATTCGCATGCACGGCTTGCCCCATATGATAGTGCTACCCCATATGGGATCATCGTAGTGGCACAGTACAGGGTACTCAAAGAATATCATTTCCAAGTCCATCTGTAGAACAGGAGAAAGAAGGGGTGAGAACTTAAGGTTCCCAGCAGGATGTGAAGAGGGAGGTTGGGAGTTTGGATTTTTAGAAGGTAGGGAGTTCATTACTATGCTACCAAGTTACCCTGATAAAATTACTACTTAGTCTTATACAACAAAAGAATGGCAGCAGATACAAGTACACACATAATTACAGATCGCAAGAAAATGCAGCAAGTAGGCATGATGCATGTCTAACCTTACGAAGGCCATGAGCTCATGTGTTGGTTAACTACCTGCAACCTGATGTTATTCGGGGTTATGCCTAAATATAGTCTCTTACTATGTCAGTCATCCTATGTACATCATGGTCATAACCATGCAAGTCCTATACCGGGTAATCGACACAAAGCTTGATGCCACTATAGGCATCACAATAAGAAAAAATTTCTTCTGTTGGCATCCCCACCTCTTTTCGACACTGGCCAGGCAAGAAATTCCTCCGCTTACCTGGTGGTCTTTACTCTTTAGGACATTTTGGGGCTATTTTATTTATCTAGGTACATTTTGGTATATTTAAGGGACCATTTTGTCCTTAGTCTTTATTCATAAAGCCTTTTACATTCTTTCTCTTTTACTCTTAAAGCTTTTAAGATATTATTACTCATATTTACTGAGCCACCAAAACATTCGTTTTAAGTCTTGATACATCTTGGTAACTCTCGGGTGTATCGAGAACTTTCCTTAATGTACCTCCGTCAAAATCTCTCGTCGTAGCCCTTCATTTTCTGACATGCATATACGGTTCTTATATTTCCATAATCCTTCACTGCCTTGTCTTAGCTCTCCTTGTTTCTCTTTATTGATGCACGCTAGTAGTTCTGACATTTCTGATCCTTGGGTCTGTGCTTGCTGTATAGCAGCCTTGAAGTTCGGTGACACTTGCATCTAAGCCAGGCAAGCTCTATGCACAGTCTCTTTTAGTCCTAGTCGGAGTTTCTCACATTCTACTACCAATTCCTCTTTTTTAATCATCATTCATAAGATACTCATGCTTTTTCTGCTCAGGGCGTCATTTCTACTCAGGGAATCGGCTACCACGTTTGCCTTCTTAGTAGTAGTTCAGCTTGAAGTCGTAGTCTTCGAGAAACTCCATCCATTTTCTTTGCCTTATACTGAGCTCCTTTTGATCAAAGGTGTACTTCAGGCCTTTGTGGTTGGAGAAGACTTTGAAATGCACTCCGTACAAATTATGCCTCCACATCTTAAGCGCAAACACCACCACTGCTAATTCTAAGTCGTGAGTTGGGCAACTCTGCTCGTGTGGCCTTAACTATCTTGATGTATATGCTACGACACTCTTGTTCTGCATCAGTACATACCCTAAGCCTTTCAAAGAGGTGTCACAATAGACTTTAAATGGTCCTTGGGGATCTGGTAACACCAGCACTAGTGCCGTTGTCAGTTTCTCTTTCAGTATCTTAAAACTCTTTGCGCATTTGTCAATCCAGATAAATCGCACTTCCTTCTTTGTGAGTTAGGTCAAGGGTAGAACTATCTGTGAGAATCTTTTGATGAATCTTCGGTAATATCTAGCCAATCATGAGGAACTTCAGATCTTGATGACAGTACTAGGTCGTTCCCATTCCAACATTGCTTCTATTTTCGATGGATTCACTCCTATGCCTCCTTGAAAAAACAAATGTCCTAAAAATTTCACTTTCTTTGCCTAGAATTCACACTTAGAGACTTTGGCATATAGTTTCCTTTCCTTCTGTATCTGTAGTATCGTTCTCAGGTGCTCCTCATGCTCCCTCTCAGTCTTAGAATATATGAGGATGTCGTCGATAAATACCATCATGAACTTATCCAAATAAGGATGAAAAATTTGATCCATGTAGTCCACGAATATGATTAGAGCGTTTATCAGTCCAAAAAATATGAAAAAGGAAAGAGTGGTGGAAATCATCTACAGTAAAAAATTAAAAATTATGCTTGATACTTCACTTTGATTCAAAGATTAGACAAATTTCCATTATTCAATCTAGCATTTCATTTCCACTCTCCACCCTATGGTATCATAATCATGCACAAAACTTATTTATTTTTCATGATATATTTAAAAAAACCACAATAACTAACACATGTTATTAGATAAATGTAATAAACTTTTTATTCATACTATAAAAAATTATTATCTTGCTATGGGAGACAAATTTCATACATAATTGACCAAAATATACTTGTTGCACCAATAACAGTGGATGAAAAAAAATATTTCTTTCATTGTCACAATTAATACATTTATAAATATTTGTTTGGAATGTATCGCCAAATAAATATCATCACACGCTTTTCACAAAGTTTATTATAAACTTGAGTTCTCCTTTCGTAAATAAATAATAAAATACAAGAATTCATACATAGTTGCCTTCCTGCTTCCAATGCCTCGTTACTATTGTTATCTTTTCAAGAAAAAAACCTAAAACAGTCTCTGACAATTATCTCGAAAGACAACGAGGTCCTTGACAAAAAAAAATTCAATCCGGCCTCTGACAATTACCTCGAAAGGACAACGAGGCCCCTGTGCCAAAAAAAAGTCAGTGGTATTTTTTTTGGCACAAGGGCTAATCAGTCCCAAAAAAAAGATTAGGGACCGGATTTGGTGTTTTTTTTTCTTGGGAGCCTCGTTGTCCTTTTGAGATAATTGTCAGGGGTCGAGTGGGGTATTCACTCTATTTTTTAATAACTCATACTTCAAAGTATTTTTAAACGCTCTACATTTATTTTTGGGACATGTTTTAATTCTATATTTTTTCAATTCATTCAACATATATCATGTCGTTATCCACTCACCAATCAACACCAACTATTAAACAAGTTTTCTTACTTGCATTAACCACGTACAATGATTGTAACTTTTCTCACATCATTTGGTAGGTGTTACTTCCAAAAAAGTCATCACAGCTTATACCTTTAAAGTGGAAACATCGAAGACAGGAATTGAAGATCCTTTTGGGGATCTTCAATCTAGCCACTAGATGCTAAACTAAGCTGCCTTATAGAAAATATAAAAAATTTGATGAGCAAAAGACTAATGTCTTAAAATCTACTACTTTATCAACTCAATAGAATCCTATAATAGATTTTTAGGTCATCTGACACTACCTGCTACTAAACCGCTTCTTCCTTACACGACTAAATGCTGCAAATTCTGCATCAAATACGCGTCATATAGAAAAAACAGGACACTTTAGATCTATGCTTGTGGATATTTTACTTCAACTATATCTCATAATTTTGGTATATTGAATCAAATTACAAGACAAAAAAAAATCAATATTCCATCCGAGATTTTAAGGCTTTATTTGTTTGAGAGAAAAATGGTAAGAAATAAAAGAGAAAGAAAGAAATGGAAAGAAAAATGATTATTTTTCATTATTTAGTTAAAGAAAAAAATTAGAAAAAAAAAGTTAAATAGCATAAAAAGTTAATAGACTCTATCAAAAATTTTTTTCTTTTATGTTGGATGGAAGAATAATGAAAAACTTGACATATTGTTTTATTCTAGTATTACACATTATCTTTTTTTCAATACATTCTATAATACATGAGTAAAATTATCTTTTTATAACATTTATTTCCTTCTTATTTTCAATTCATCTAAACATATCTAAGGAAAACAAAAATTCACTCAAATTTTTTCTTTCTATTTTTTTCTTTTTACTTTTTTCTCTCAATTTCTTTCCTTCTAACCAAACAAAGTGAAAAAAAAACATTAGTGCAAATCATCTACGGTACAAAATTAAAATCATGCTTAATACTTCACTTTAATTCAAAAATTAGACAAATTTTTATTATTCAGTCTAGTATTTCATTTTCACTCTCCACCCGCATGGTATCATGATCATGCACAAAGCTTACTTATTTCTCGTAATAAATTAAAAAAAAAAAACATAATGACTAACACATGTAAACTAAATGTAATAAACCTTTTATTCATACTATAAAAAATAGTCATCTTGCCACAAAAGACAAATTTCATACATGACTGATGAAAATATGTGTTGTTGCACCAATACCAGTGGCCATTCAAGATGAGAAAATATTTGTTTTATTGTCACAACTAACACATTTTTATAAAATTTATCATAAACATATTCTCCTCTCATAAATAAGTATTAAAATACAAGAATTCATACACAGTTGCCTTATAGCCTCCAATATCTCATGACTATCATTATTTTTTGGTAACTCATATCTTAAAGTATTTTTGAACGCTTTAAAATTATTTTCTAAACATATTTTAATTATATATTTTTAACAATTCATTCAACCTATGTCATGTCGTTATTAGCAGTGGAAAAACGGATCGAATCCGTCGGGTCAAACTGCCAAAACCACCAAAAAGATATAAATCGAGGCGAGATTTTGAACCTGCCAAAACCGCAGATTAAGGTGGGGCGACGAAGACTAATTCGACGAGCTGTCATTTTTTTAAGGCTATTTTAGTCAATTTAAAGATTATATAAATAGAAAAGTAAAAAATCACTGCCATTAGAATAGGGTTTTGCATAAACATAGGCTCCCTGGGCTCCTTCATCACTCTCGTCTCTCAAGCTCTCTTATATTCTCAAAGCGCCAGTGACAGCAGCGACAATTTCGTCGTACAGTCGCACCGGTGAAGGTGTCTCCCTCTCTCTTAGCTCTCCCTCTCGTCCCTAACCCTCTGTGTTACGACTAGTTATTCACTCATCCAAAAAAATATATATATACATCATTTTTCAAAATAATCCATTACTCTTTTTCAGCTTATAATCTAAAAAAATTTAATCAACACCAACTACTAAATAAATTTTCTTACTTGTATTAACGTGCAACGATTGAACACCATTTGACACCATCTACTACTAACCACCTCTTCTTTACGAGATTAAATACTGCAAATGCTGCATTATATGCGTCGTCTAACTTTATATATTGCTAAGTATTTCTTCCTTATACTATTGGAAGCGGTTCAAGTATACCGTTATACTTTAATAGAACATTGTTGTTCTCATCATTTCAACCAATAAGATTTATAATAAAATATAACGAAGGATGAGATGAAAGCGAGAATTTTGTATGTGAAATTGTTTGTTTGAAGAGCATAATAGAGAAGCAACTTGCACTTTTCTTCACCCACATAATGAGAAATAAAGTTATCATCTTGTCCTTTAGACTGCGTTTGTTTTCGAGAACAGGACAGGACAAGACACTGAGAACAAGACAGGACAAGACACCGATGGACAGAGACACAAAATTTTGTGTTCTTGTATTCTGTTTGGTGATAAACTAGAACAAATTATGAAAATCCAATTTATTCCCATTTTTTATTCAAAAAATTTGAGATAAAAAATATAATAATAAAATATATAATTATGAAAAATTAACAAAAATAAAGAAAGAAAAAATAAAAAATAAGTTGTGTCTCTTGTTAGTGTCTCCGTGTCTTTCCTATCAGGATGGACACAAAATACACTAATTCAATGTCTCTGAACACACTGTCTCTGTCCATGTCTCCTCTGCCAAACATAATTTTGTGTCTCTGTGTCCTTGTCTCAGTGTCCTGTCTCTGTAAACAAACGCAGCCTTAATGCTTTAACTAGTTTGTGTTGAAAAGAGCTTAACGTTGTGATGGATTAACATGAGTGGGTCTCTTTTCTACTAGCATTTTTGGTACAAAATAATTATTATTTTATTTAGATTTTTAATATAATTGAAATAGTATTTAATGAAATATTTTTATTTAATAAAATGTTACACACATATATTATTTAAGCTTTTCTAATATATATACAAATTTTTTACAGTAAATAAATATTTAATTTAGATATTTATTATATCTTTATATTTTAAAATATTATCTTTATAAATTTATTTTATAACATTCATTTTAATATGAACTTTTATATTTATCATAATCTAATAATCTCAATAAATAATATTCACCGAAAGATCAATATTCAAATTTTATTTTTACGGAAATATTTTAGATGCAACCATAAAAATATATGTTTTTTTTTTGTGTTTGAAAAAAATAATGAATTATAATAAAATGTTTTCGTAAAAATAATCTTTATATCACTTTTTATATACATGTATAAGGAAATAATTTTTTCGTGATAAAATTTCTGTGTTAGTTACAAAAGAAACTTTACAAAATTTTAATATTATTAAAATGTTTAACACTTTTATGTCTGCAGGAGTGGATTATTTAATTTAATTTTTTTAAAAAAATTACACTTATATATATATATATATATATATATATATATATATTAAAAATTAACTACTATGTATTTGTATAAAAATATATAATATTTTTTTACATATTTTTAATCTATATTTTATATTTTAATATGTATTTTATATGAGTTATTTAATTCTCTTGTGTTTTAAAAACATATTTAATAGTATAATAATTAAAATTTTTAATTTTTTAATATAAAAACTATTTTTTATAATTTTTAATAAAATATTTTTTTCATGATATTGTTAAAATATTTCCTTAAGATATATTTTAATAAGATTAAAATTATATTATCATTAAAAAATTTGAATAGGAAATTAATATTGTGTAAATATTATAAATGACACAAATATATATGAATAAAAATAGATAAAAATAACTGAATAATAATTTCATACGTACTTGAATTTAGTTTGTGATGTATATTTATTATATTACTTTAAAAAAATATATTTAGAGTATTCTAAAATAATGTTATTGTGCTCTGAAAAAAAGTAAAGAGTGCAACGCTCTTTAAATGTTATAAACTATAAATCTTAATTTTTGAATTCTAAATTCTAAACTTTCAATCCTAAGTTTTAAACCCTAAATCTTAGTAAATTTTAAACTCTAAATTTAAAGCATTAATATAAAATATAATAATAAAAACTAAAATTTATTTAATTGACAAAAAATATAACATTTCTTACTTAATAAAAAAATATTTAAGAATTATCTTTAAAATTATAATGTTAGCCTAATTTGGTGAAAATTCAATAACAATGTATTTTACATTAAAAGTAATATACTTATATATATATATATATATATATATATATATATATATATATATATATATATATATATATATATGAATTTGAGAGAGATATTATCAATTTTTTTTAAAAGAGGGACATTATCAATTTAAAATTATCAAAATTAACTCACTATTTATTTATGTATTATTTGTACAAAAATAAAAAAAATTACAATATAGTAACTAAAATCTGATCATCACCGTATATAAATCTTGAATTGTAGGTGTAAAACTACTTTTATATAAATTGAAATTGTGAAAATATATAAAATGACAAAATACCTTGTTTGAATTATTCTTATTAAGTAGGTTATATTGAAAATTAATTACTAAAGTGTTTTTTTTTTTGTGTCTTGATTAGACTCTTATTTATAAAATTTAACGGATAATTATACAATAAAATAAATTATAAAATTTAACATCATTCGCACAAAAACATAATATAAATTCAATAAATGTGTCCCATTATAATTTTAAAATAATAACACTTGAATAATATTTATGTATCATCGTATGAATTAATATTTGTAAATAAATATTTTCACCATATAGAAACAATATATACCTTCTTATGAATTATTATTTTTAGGTAATGTATCAAAATCAATGTTCTGAAATGTGGATCGGACCGATCGGTCTGACCGGTTCAACCACAAACCGGAGACATAAACGATTTGGTCTGATATTTAAAACTGAAAATTATAAAACCGGATGTAAGTTGTTGAACTGGACAAAATCGGCCGGTCAAATCGGAACCGAAACCGGTTGGTTTGGATAAAACGACGCAGTTTCGCGCTTAAGGGGGAGAAACAAAACGCGCTTCTCCATCTCCTTCCTTATTCCTTCGAACAGAACACACCCTGCCTCAACCCCGGAAAAACCCTAGCCGCCACCACCGCCGCAGGGAGGAGCCGTGTTTGCCGCCGTCCGTCACAGTCAGGGGCTTTTCTCCTCGAGTCTTCGTGCGTCACAATCAGGGGAGTTCTCCAAGTCTTTGATCTGTTCATAGTCACCAGTCGCAGGTGCATCGCTTCTTCCTCCAGCTCGGCGGCCGTCGTGTTGTCGCCATTGTTTGTCGCCATCTGTCGCAGTCAGGGGTTTGTCTCCTCGAGTCTTCGTGCGTCGCAGTCAGGGGAGTTCTCCAAGTCCTTCGCGACAGTGATCTTCATCATAGTAACATGTTCATCTGAAATGTTTGTTTTACAGTTTTAAATGGCAAAGTGATGCGAAAAGTGGGTGTGGAGGTTGTGGGGTTGGGAGCCCTAAAATTCACTGGATTTCTTAGAGAACAATGCAACAAAATAACATGAGTTTTGAATCAATGTACACTGTTCGAATGATGAAACAGGTACTAAACTACTAAAACCATTCCTTTTTGTTTTTGCTTGAATTTTAGAAGAAAGAGCAATGTAATGTATTCCTATTTATGATTCCCTAAGACCAAGGTTAAATTAACAATTCAGGTGGAGTTGAGTTTTGTTTATGAGTAATTAAATACACGAAACAAGAATAGGATTGCTAATTTCTTTTGTGACTTTCATAGTTCTTTTTCCCTTGTTGTGCTGCTGTTTTGTTATGACACTGTGATTCTGCTATCACTGATAAGTGTTTTGAATTCAGAATTTCTGATTAGTGACTTGTTAAGCTGCTGTTGTTGTTATGCTGCTGTTTTGTTATGTCACTTTGATTGTGTGATCACTGATCAGTGTGATTAGTCTTTTGAATTTGGAATTTGTGATTAATGACTTGTTAAGCTGCTGTTGTTGTTATGCTGCTATTTTGTTATAGCACTGTTGTTGTTTGTAATGGTTGTTGTTGAATGCTAAAAACGGAAATCAAATCAAATGCTGGTTGTTGCTGAATGAGTAGGGTAGCTACCTGCCAATGCCATATATAAATAAACTGATAAATGATGATGATGGTAGTGGAAGGAGAGTCAAAGTATATAGGTAGTTGGTGATATGTTATGCTTTCTTATTCAATGACTACTTGTTATGTTAATACCTCAACTTGGAAACAACACTAGATCCCGTTTATGGCTTGCTCAGCAAGAAGAATCTGTTGCTAAGAGAGCTCTCTTACAACAGATGAACGCAACGCTGCCTAAGATTAAACTGAAAAGGTCATCTTGCAAGGTTCAGGTTTATGTTCAGTTAGCATAATACCATGGAATGATCAATATTTTCTAACTGAACTAGCTCAACATTCTTTTGAAATTGATAATCCTTTGTCTCCTGACATTTCTAAATTAGAATCTGAGGTGTTAAGTGATCCTGTTAACCCTCAAAGTCAAAATTTAATATTTAGATATTTCTTTTTACTATTTAACTTTTGAGTTTGTATTTTGATAAGATCATATGAATTTGGTTGATGATTTTTTGTGTAGTGTTTTAAATTTGGAAGATATTTTAGGATGTTTATTTATAATTTATTTATTATTTTATTCTAAAACGATTTTTCTGATTAAACCATCGGTTAGACCAATAAATCAATAACAGAGCGGTTTGATGACCGGTCCAATTTTCAGAACCTTGATCAAAACTATATTAATATCAATCAAGAATAAAATGTATACTTATACTATATGTATATTAAAAATTATTTACTAAATTAACTATTTATATAAAATATATAATGAAAATAATATACACATTATAATATATATATTAATGTATTCTGTACCTATACAAAATATTAGTAACATTAATAATTATAAATTAATAAATATATTATGTACAAGAGAAATACATAAAAAAAATAAGAAGTTTTCTTGCCGATGTTACTATGACATTGTTAAAAATGTGATATATATATATATATATATATATATATCAAAGTATAAATAAATAGTTGACTTAAAACATTAAAAAATAATATTCAAACCTATATATATGTTTTTACTTTTTTTGTACATACCAAAAATAAAAAATAATATTCCAACTATTAAGAGTTTTTTTTAGAAATTTCTCAAATATATAATAAAAAAATATTTTACACCTAGTCCACCCACTAAAAAGATTTTGATCCATTAATACCTTATAAAAGAGAAAAATATTAGATAATATTAATTTAAAAATTAGACAAAAATTAAAAAAATATATTAACTCCTAAAATTTTTTATATAGTATTTTTTTCAACCACCTTAAAAAAAATTACATATCAAATAATCCTTTAAATTTATCGTGGTCTTTCATTTCAACACTTATTTGTAGAGTCATTTTTAAAGTTACTATTTTTATCTTTTTCTTTCTTTATTAAAGGGTTATATTCGTCATTTTATGAAAAACTACAAGACAAATAAATTTACCTACAACTTGATCGTATAAAGAACATTGAAGTTCCAAAAAAGTACTATGACATACGTGATAATTTTCCTATACTATTAAATATTGCAAATTTTGCATTACACAAACATGGCTGATTTTTTTTATATGATTTAGTGGTGTGAGTTATGCTGGGTTATGATCATTAGGGGTGAATTACACTGTTATGACGACGTTGCTTTTAAGATTCTGGTGGGAAAGAAATCGGACCGACCGATTTCAAGTAAATAGAGAAAGGAACACAACTCAGATCCACCGATTTGTGCGAGGGAGAAAGTTTGTTTGCATGAAATCGGACCCACCGATTTCTGGGTGTCCAATTTTCTAAAACGAAGAATGCAGTAATCGGACCCACCGATTTCTGTTGACCAATTTTTTTTTAATCCGGGAGTGCACCGGTCAGACCCATCGATTTGTGATGCGCACAAAATTCGATTTGATAGCACGCGGTCGGTCCGTCCGATTTGCCTGTAAGTGCATACATAAAATGGAAAAATATCACAGAAGCTCCATTTATTCAGTGTCGGTCTCAGCTGTTCTTCTTCTTCTCTCATTCTTCCTTCTCCTTCATTGTTGTAGAATAAATTTCAGTGACATTGAGAATAGTCAAGTACGTATACTGTTATGGATGATAGAGTTGTGTTGAAGATTTATTGTTACGGGCAGATTTTATTGCAAACATTTGAGGGAGTTCAATTTGTGTGTGAAAATTCATTAGATGTTATTCTGTTCACATTGTCATTTGAGGAATTGAAAGGGGTGATTTGTGAGAAGATAGATTCTCGAAGATCTAGGAGAATATTGTGTATTTTGTACAGGTATCCTTTATCTGTGTTTGGTGGGTTCGTTCAATTTCAGACTAAGTACGTGACGGATGAAGCGAGTATTCACGAAATTTTTTCAATGTATATGGAAAATCGCCACCGAATGTCGTGCATCGAGTTGTATATTGAGTTTGAGCAATCTGAAGCGGACCGTAACATTGAATTAGAAGATTATAATAGTGAAAGCGATGATGAATTTGAAAGTAACTATGACATCGTTGGTCCAGGTGAAGACGAAGATGAAGCTGGCGGCGCCATGAACGTAGATGTGGCGGAAGTTGCAAATGCACTAGCAAACCCGCATCCGTTTCAGGAGCCTTCTTTCATGCGGTCGTTGGATTTGGAGGCTATGCACGCACCGGAATTTCCGCAATATATGAATGCAGGTGTGTAAAGCTAGATAGCTATGTGAAACTCTAAAGTAGCTGATCAATAAGTCAGATGAGTAATATATGTGATATGTGGATAGTCATTTGTGACCATAGCATTTGATTTTTTTATTAATTAATAGTTCTTTGTTATGAATTATATTTAGTTGTTCTTTACGTAGATAGAATAGCGAAAAAAAAGACTATTATGATCTTACATGGTAAAGTGTGTTTATTAATTGAGTTGTAATAAATGATTTATTATTGAGTATATAATAAAGAATTTATTTCTTTTGATGTATGCAGTGCTTCCTGTTGTGGCAGATGGTGAGTTCACTGTGGGGATGAAATTCAGTTCAAGGGAGGCAGTAATCAAGGCAATGAAAGATTATACTATCCGGAGAGATGTATACTATCGGGTATATGAGTCGAAACTGACGACATTCTATGCCAAATGTACAGAATATGACAATGGTTGTGACTGGTTGATCAGGGTTACCAAAATACAGAAGAAGTACTGTTGGGAGATAAGGAGGTACAATGGAAGTCACACTTGTACCAGGTCTACTATTTCTCAAGACCATTCGAAACTGGATTCCAAGACAGTTGCAGAAGCAATTAAGCCGTTGGTAGAGGTTGACCCGTCTATAAAGGTGAAATCAGTCATTGCTGAAGTCCAGTCAAAGTTTAACTACACCGTCAGTTATCGCAAGGCTTGGTTAGCAAAGCAGCAGGCGGTGGAATCAATTTTCGGAGGTTGGGAAGCATCGTATGAAGCTTTGCCCATATGGTTTGAGGCCATGGGTCACAAGGAGCTATCAGCAGTGATTCACTTTGAAACAATGCCTGCTTACCAGGGGGATGATTTGGTTCCTGATATACGTGTACTGCATAGAGTCTTCTGTAGTTATTACTCTTGTATAAGGGCCTTCAGACACTGCAAGCCAGTGGTGCAGGTGGACCGTCCATCTCCTTGCAGTCGACATGAGTTGCCCTACACAATGATCTATACAAGTGTGCCAGGCATGCCGAACCCCCAACTAAACTGTATGATCCCACCGAAGTTACGGAGCAAAGGTAAAAATTTCCAATGCACCGCTGCACCTGACTTATCTCCAAACAGAATTATCCCAAATAACAACTTTATGTGACACTTTACATACATGTGAATGTGAACATCATCATTCAACACTATATGATCTTCTAAACCCCTAAACCACGTTAATTTTATAAAGCTTCCTCTACAGTCCGTCTTCCTCGGTGCAACTCCAAATTGGTGCAAGCACTCGGCTTCCAATGCCTCAAAACTACTCATGGTCGGCCTGTAACCGGAAGACCATTTGTCGGCAGACCGAGAATTATCACCACATCCTCCAAGGTCATGGCACACTCACCAACCGGAAAATGAAAAGTGTGAGTCTCAGGCTGCCATCTCTCAATCAGAGCATTAACCATTGCTGACTGACATTGGATAACTCAAATCTGGGAAACATAATAAAATCCAGTCTCGCGTAAGTGTGATTCAACAATTTCGTTGTATGGATCCGGTGGCTTTAAATGATCACACATCAACATCCGTGAACCCTACAATATCATATTTCCATTATAAGTATCGGTATAATATAACTATATTATCAAAAATACAATTATTCTTACATGTTCATTATAACTAATTTTCAGTATAATTACATTTCAAACATACACAATAAATCTATTATACAAAAATCCTTCAATCATATTGATTACCTTATAACAAAAAATAATTAACTTTAACTAACTAACCAGAATAATTTCACGACTGAAGCACAAATATTTTTTTTCTTTCAACCTCTATTATTATTATTATTATTATTATTATTATTATTATTATTATTATTATTATTATTATTATTATTGTCTAATTTTACTGAATTAAAATTCAATTATTAATCATCATAAATAAAAATAATTTATTAAATTTTTATTATTAATCATAATGATTTATTAAACTCAATTACTAATACTAATAATAATAACAACAACAATATATCAATATCTACTCTAATCTAATATGTACAGATCTCATTCTCCTTTTTCTTTCATTCATTCATTCTTTACATTCATCACATTCATTCATACTTTCATTTTATTTTAACCAATAACCATAAAAAAAAATCCAACTCAACGGTAAAACTTACCATATTATACATACATACATACATGATTAATTCCTATTTTAATTTCTATTTCTAACCACCTAACAATAAAATCATACACACATACATGATTAATCTCTACTTAGTGCCATTATAATATATATTACTAATAAAATCTAATATTATCACTATTATTATTATTATTAAATCAGATTATTAAAAAATAAAAACTTACATAATTTGGATGTCCAAAATAGTTAACAATATGAAGCTCCGATTGATTTACTTCTTTAAGTTTTGGTCTTCTTAGCATTTTCTTTAAATTTTTTTGAAGGTTTGTCGTGGTCCAACAATAGTGAAGAATGAGGAAAATGGTGGGATTGGGAGCATAAAGAGAGGGATACGAGAGTAAAAAAGATACTGCTGGGAGGGGGAGGGGGGGGGGGAACAATCGTTGCTTTTGGAGATAGAGTTACGAGCCAACCAAAGAAGCCAAGTGCATGCGTGACGCGTGGACAGGGTACTCAAATCGGACCTACCGATTTGTGCCCCCTCCGCATTATGAAATCGGTCCGTCCGATTTCCATTCTCCTAATCGATCCATTCGATTGTAGCCGTCACATCTCGGTAAAACATCCTAAATCTTCATATCGTTACTATACTCTATCAACCCCTCCATATCAAAATTAAAAAACTCCACAAACATCGTATACGAAAAATGTGACACATTAGATCAACGCTGGTGGATATTTTATTTCATCCATATTTCATAATTTTAGCGTATTGAATCAAATTACAAGACAAAAAAAATCAACATTCCATCCGAAATTTGTGTGGATTAAATGATGAATTTGTGCAAATCAAATCTAATCTAATCCGTATAGACCTGTTGAAAGAAACTTCTACTCTAGTTGCTTTAGAAATTCATTCAACAAACATCACAAATAATTCAGGCCCTCGTCAGCAAAATCCAGGAAATAGGAGCATTCAAAATAAATTAAGGAGAGTTTTGCCACCATTGACAGCACTGTTGAGTAGTGTCGTAGTGATGAGTACGGAGTCGGGTTTTGAAATTCAAAATCGCAACCAAGAAGAGATTGGTTATTACACATGACTTTGACGCGTGCATCTCACTCTCCTCGCAAAGGACGAAACTAAGGACAACACTCAACACACGTGCCGGTTCATCCACACGCGCGTGACGACGACTAACACCCTCGCGTCTACTCTTCAAACCTGTAAGAAACTACTAAGAAATAGTCTCAGCTTCAAATTTCGGTGGACAATAAATAAAATTTTTATAATTTCATTAAATTTAATCAAAATTTCAGATGCATAAGCATAACCATTTATATTATTTATCGACTCATCGCTTTCTTTCAAAGAAAATAATTTTTCCGTTCGTCAATGTTTTGTTTTCCCTCTCACTTTCTCATTGGAGGGAAAAACATCCAAAAACTTTCTGCGGAAAGGAAGTGTTGGAATACAAATCTAGGGTTTTAGAATTAGTCATTTTTCTTCTTTGCTTAGTTACTCTTCAGCTGCTTTTAGCAATTTACTTATTCCATTTTACTATTTGGCTTTTCGATCGAAAGAAGAAACATTGCTGAGAGCTAATCGCTTTTGATTTTTCCCATCAGGTATCTGTGATTTCAGCTGAAATTTGTTGCTTTAGCTTATTTGTTTTGTCATTTTATAGATGTTCTGCGTTTTTTGGGCTCTGTTGTGCTTTTAGGGTTTTAATCTGATGTCAGTGTTGAGGTTTTGGTTTTGGCTGTTCCTTGTTCATTTTGGTGCTCAAATTTTGGTTTGTTGAAATGGTAATTAATGCTGGATGCTTTACTATGGTGGGCTTGCTTGTTAATTTTGAGATGCTGTGGAGTAACTGGACTATGGAGTTCTGATGATTCAATGTAATCTTTTTCTCCTTGTGAAGATTCAACGATGTCATTGATATATGAATAACCCTTGAGTGGAAATACGTCATTTCTTGAATTTCACCGTGTTTTTTTTGTGATTTTAATTTTTCTTGAATTTCTTCAATGCGCACAGTACATGATATGATATGGACATACTAGTGATGCACCGAATACTGAAAATTGTTGGATATGAACGTGGTATTGATGCATGATTAAAATCAAGCCAAAAAAACCGATCGTCCATTATTCATATCATCTTGCACGCGCACACACACATATACATAAAGCTTGAACCATTCATTAAATATTCTTTCTTCATTATTGAGAACTGCTTAGAAGCTTGAAAAAGCTTAAAAATTCTGTGTCATTTCTGATTTGAAGTTTTGAATGGCTTTGTGTATGATGTGTTTCTTGTTCTATGTGGGTGAAAAACTAGATTATTAAATTGGAAATGTGAGTATGCTTGTTGTGATTTGTCAAATTGAAGATTGAACATGCACTTTTATAGATATTAATTATGAATTAATTAATGGTGCAAGATTTGGATATTATCCCATACTATCAAGCTAATGGGTATTTGGCAACCTATTGGCAGTTAGAAATGAAATCATGAACATGCTTCCTTGCTTGTGAATTAGGGGAAGGCAAGTCATGAGAAAAGTGTAGTTTGATTTATCAAGTTCCATTGGATATTTCTGTGATGGTATGTTTGATGAGAGTGTATTTTGGAGAAATAATAGCTTGTTTATTTTTACTGTTATAATTTTTTGAGTTATTTCTAGAGGCTTTTGATTATAAGATGCTTTATAAGCTTATTCAAATACAAACTAGAGTTTAATATCTTAGTTGTTGGTAGGTCTAGTAAGATATCTTCACATCTCCAATTGGCAAGTTTCCTTGATCATATATTGATAAATGTATCTTATGTTGGAAACAGGGTAATAGTTGTGGAATTTCTTTTGCTTTCTCCTGCAGAACTCAACCAGGAAGGTTTGACATTCTTCTCAAAAGTAAACATGCAAACCAAGAAAAAGGGCTCCAGACGAAATGCTACTCAACAGCACGGTAGTCCTCGAGTTTCAAGAACACAGAGGAAGGTATCTGAAAATGGGCAAGCAGTTGAAAGGAAAGTTGCTGACTTAATTACATCATCATGCAGAAAAAATAAATCTTGTAAGTAGGCAGTATTAGTTTGTTCTATTATGTAGATATTCTTGGTTATTGGTTGGCTTTTTGCTTGTGACTCCTGGTACATATGTAAATTTCACCTTATCTAATTTCAAGCCTGCCTGATTCATAACCATTTTCGTTCTTCATATGACCCTAATAATTTTTATTCTTGAAGTTCCTTGTCTACCTTTATTATACCAAAACAATATATCTTTGGATAGAAAGTAAACAAGCATTCTATATTAGTTGGACAAATTATTCATTTTAGAACAATCTGAATGCTAAATGATGATTAACTTGATTTTTTTTTCTGGTAACCCTGTTGGTGTAACCTCAGTGACTGCACTTGAGAATAAAGCCGGAGAGTCAATTCCTTCAACAAATTTGAGTAATCAGTATGACTTTGTGGACCATGGGACTTCCAATGCTTGGTTGGAAAATGATGCTGTTAATGGTACTTCAGTAGATGTTTTGGTAATTCAACTAGACCCATCATT
This sequence comes from Arachis ipaensis, assembly GCF_059453495.1. Lineage (NCBI taxonomy): Eukaryota > Viridiplantae > Streptophyta > Magnoliopsida > Fabales > Fabaceae > Arachis > Arachis ipaensis. The sequence continues at coordinate 13,768,150 of NC_142435.1, read as the reverse complement.
TTAGTTGTGTTATTTAGAATGGCTGTTTCTTGGTATATGGGTGTTGTGCATGGATGCTACTACAAAGTTTTTCTTTTGTTTGAATTTTTGAAACTTCTAGACCTCAACTGCACAAGGAGTGAACCTTGTCAAAGTTTCCTAGTTAGTTAATTTGTCTTTTGCTTGAAAGATGGTTTTGAAAACTTCTAGACTCCAACTGGATGAGGAGTGAACCTCATTTGTCAAAGTAGCGTACTTATTATCCTTCTGATGTAATTAATTTCAGCAGATTCTGACTTATGCTGAGAAAATTAAATGCAAATAAGTTGTGAAATGTCTCTTTGAAGGGGCTTGCTTTTATTAAACTTTGCAGATTGTCTTGCATACTTGTTACAAATTCACTTTATTGGTTTAGGGCTACAACAAGCAAGCTGCTCATGTGGAGTCTGGAACTATATTTTCTCCTGGATTTCACTTATCCAAAGGTTCTGGAGGAAAAGTTGTTGACAGAGGTAAATGACATAACTTTGTTCTTACAATCATCAGCTTTGAATTATTATTTCTAGTTGCCTATGTAATCTTACTAGTTGCAGTGTTTATTAAAGGTTTCATTGACATATGTTTCTCTTTTTTTTTTCTAGTTGATTTTGTCAAAATTTTTCAGCATGAGGACCAAAATAGAATTTGTTCTGACCAAGGAACAGATTTGTCACTGGTGGATGCCATAGATGATCCTGATAGTCGAGGATGTGGCACTGCAATGGAAGTAGACATAAATAATTCATCCAACTATGACCAACACAGATGCGGTGATCCAATGCTGGATTTAAGCACAAATGATGTGAATGTTTGCAATTCTGATTTTGATGAAAATGTTTCCTTGGAAGTTTCTGCCATATATCTTGCCATGAAAAACTCAAAGCTGGAATGCAATGATGAACCTGGTCAGGAGTCTATGTCAGCAGATGTATGCCCAGAGGATGATGAATTTGAGGATTTTGATGACTTTGATCCTTACTTATTCATAAAGACCTTACCTGACTTGTCAACGGTGGTTCCTACCTTTAGACGATTGTTGCTACCTAAGCAGACACGGAGCTGTCCTCCTACTACTCTTGTCCTGGACTTGGATGGTAGGAATAATTTGTTTGCCTTGCTGTAGAACACATCTAACATTTTATTCATATCTCTGTTTTTTATGCTGTAACCGAGTTGTTATGATCATTTTAGTTCTTGACTTCATTCCATGTAATTTCCTTCTCTTTGGGTGTCATTGCTTATCTCTTTTCCAACTTAACCACCAAAATGAACCTCAAAAAATTCTAGTGCTTACCAAAATATATAGGACGCTTGCCAAAATAGTCCAATTATGAGTAAGTTCAAAGCAGCTGTTCAATAAATTTACTCATGGCTGGACCATTTTGGTAAACTCTCGAACCTTTTAGGGACTGTTTTGTCATTTCTTTCTTTTGAGGTCTGTTTTTTTAGCGCTAGACTGTTGGGGTCCATTTCGGTAGTTAACCCTCTTTTTCCCTATGATTCTAATTGGTGTTTCATTTATATGGATTTCTGTTTCTTACTCTACCCTTATCATCATGGTCCAAATTGTTATATTGCTAATGATATAATTTGCTGTTATCACTTCTATGCAATTATGATTTTTTTGAACTTATTAAAGTGGTAATGTGGACTAAACTTTGGTACTAAAGCTGCTTCATTGGGGCTTTGAAGTGGTGGACACTAGTCAGTCACGATACCTTTCTGCTCCTGACTGGGCTTCCTTTAACTAAAGGGGTGTTATCCTAATGTGTTAAATTAATAGGATGGAAAGACATAATTTAATCCATGTTCTGTAGTGATGATGTTGTATTTGATTTGTGAAATGCTTGCCATAGGTAAACAAAAACTTTTTGAAGTGAAAAAGGCTTTTTCCTTCCGAGCTGAGGGGATTCTGTAGTCGTGAAAAGGGCTTTTGTTATTCCGAGCTGTTATTTTAGATTAATATGATCTCATTTTTGCATAGCTAACAATTACATGAACTGCTCATATTTTTATTCCGTTTCGTCTTAATGTATAGATTTTTATACCCTGTATATTGACTATAATTTTCTGTTTGGCAGAAACTTTGGTACATTCTACCCTTGAGCCTTGTGAGGATGTCGACTTCACTTTTCCCGTTAATTTCAATTCCGAAGAGCACATTGTATACGTACGCTGCCGCCCTCACCTCAGAGATTTCCTCAACAGAGTTTCTAGCCTTTTCGAGATAATTATATTTACAGCTAGTCAAAGCATTTATGCCGAGCAACTTCTAAACGTGCTTGATCCAAAGAGGAAGATATTTCGCCACCGTGTATACCGTGAATCCTGTGTTTATGTGGAGGGTAATTATCTCAAAGATTTAACAGTGCTTGGTCGTGATTTAGCTCGTGTTATAATAATTGACAACTCCCCTCAGGTATAGTTATTAATACTAATTTTAGATCATTACTGCAGTCATCATGTCTTACTATATTTCCCCATAGTTATCTAATAAAATTGGGTTATGACCAAGAGCTTTTTTAATATAGAAGAAATGCTTTTGGATAATGAAAAATGCAAAGTTTAGTGTTACATCGTAATACCTTTTCTTTGTTTGATTTGTTGGCTTCCCAGGCATTTGGGTTCCAGGTGGACAATGGAATACCGATCGAGAGTTGGTTTGATGACCGTTCAGATCAAGAATTGCTTTTATTACTTCCATTCTTGGAGAGCCTGGTTGGAGTTGATGATGTACGGCCTTTAATCGCGAAGAAGTTCAATCTCCGGGAGAAAATTGCTGCGGCTGCCCTTCCTCTAAATACAAACAGGAGAGAGTTCTTATCGGAATGAATTGTGGGTTATATACAATATAGAGAAAAATGAAAGCATTTCTGTATGTTGTAACAATATTAGGGTTATTATGATATTAACAATACCATTTTCTTTGTTGTGGAAGTTGTAATGATCACACTTTGAACCAGAAAACAAAAAAAAAAAAAGAAAGAAAAAATGATGGGAGAAAAACATAATAGCGTAGCATGTTTTTCGAGTATAAACCTTATATACGACTAGTGAGGATGCTTGGTTGGTTCGGATAATAAAAGTTCCCCAATTATTTAATTTATAAAACCTATTTGGAGCTTGTTTGGTTTTACCTGTGTGCTAGTCTCGTACCAGATTTCAATTTCTTTATTTGGAATTAGTAATTTTCCTATTTTGTGCTCGAATTGTGGGTTGATTGTAATTTATTTGCCTTGACTGGTGCTACAGCTTGCTGCTACCTGTATGATGTACTGTGATGCACGGATACTAATAAGAATACGATAATATGTAAATATGCAAATTTAAAATTTTTGACATAGTATATATATAAGGGAAATTCTACGGTGCTGACAGTCAAAGTAAGCATAGCATGCTGAACTTATGTGTTTAAAGAGGAGATGAACTTGTGTATTTAAAGAGGAGAGTAACATGTGGGAGTTTTATTTTTTTTATAGAAAGATTGCGACAAACCCCGTTTTGTTCTATTCCCTTTATTACAAAGCTAATTTTAATGTCGGTAACTTTTTTTTTTTGGGACTGGTCTTGAGTAACTCTTCAGCAATAATTATTTTTGGTATTGGCCTAAGAATTATTTTGAATGACTAATAGAGATTGGATAACAATGATTGATGATTTATTGACTCCTTTTTTAAGTTTAGTTGAAATTGTCTTTTTTTTTTTTTTATGATTAGAAAATAGGAATGTTTACTGATTTTAATAGTTTTTATTTATTTTAACTATGGTGAACAAGTATAGAAGTTTTTATTTATTTTAAATTTTTAGAAAATAGTAATTAATGTGTGCACACAAATATTTCTATTTATTTTGAGAGAATTTATTTTTCTGTTCATAATTTATTTTGTTTTAAATTTTATTGATTTCTATGAATAGTTATTGATTGGATGAACTCAATTTAAATTTAAACTTTTATTGACTGAAAAAATTTAATTTAAATTAAACAAAATTAAACTAATATATTTTTACATTATATTACACATTTATTTAAATTTAAATTAATATAATAAAAATTAATATAATTTTATTACGATTTAAATTGTATCGATTTATCATCTAAATTTTAGTTTTAAATTAAAAATTATTAAATATTTATTATTTTCAACAAAATATATTAATTTTTAATTACCTTTTAAATAGACTAAAAGTATACTACAAACACTCCCCTTTTTTTTTTGTTTATTAGTTTGATCTCCTTTACAACGGGAACAAAATAGGTATACGGCAAAAAAAAAAAAAAAAGAAAAAAAAAAAATAATAATAACAACATGTATCTTGTTTAGGATAAGAAAATGTGATTTTGAGATACATGCATGTATTATTTTTTTTCATTATAAATGAGATAAATAATATTATATAAAATAATAAATATTTTTTAAATTGTATATTTGATAAATAAAATATTTAATTTATTTATTTTAAAAAATCCAAAACATTAATATAAGATATTTGTGAGGCTGCTTTGACCATTGAAGATGTTTACCGTGATGGAGTTTGGCATTTGGAGAGGATTTACTCTTTTATTCCTATGGACTTAAGGGAAGACATTCTTAGTTTAGTACATATTTCGGCTTCTGGTCGTGATTTGGGTTGGAGTTGGGAGCACACTCTTTACTCTGCTAAACAAGGATATTTATGGTTAATTCAGAATAAGTTGAATTGGGATAGGAATATCAATTGGCTTTGGCTTTGGAAGGCGCGGGTCCCTGAAAAGTTGAGGCTCCTAGTGTGGCTTTGCCTTCATGATACTGTACCAACTCAATATCTGCGTTTTCGGTGACATCTCTCCTCCTCATCATTATGTACACGTTGCAATCAACTTCCGGAGACAATTCTTCATTGTTTTCGGGATTGTGAAGTGGTGCGATCAGTTTGGGTTTCTCTAGGTTTTTCTGATGTGTGTTTCTTTGGCTCTCACGAGGTGCATGATTGGTTCAAGCATGGCCTCCTCAATGAAGGTTGTTCCAAATTTGCAGCTATAATATGGTCAATTTGGCAAGACAGAAATATGGGTAATTTTCAGGGAATTTTTGGATCTGCTGGGTCAATTGCATACAAGGCTGGCAGGTGCATGGTGGATTTTGAATATACAACTCAGAATCGAGTGTGTTGCATCCAGGGATTAAAATCTCTGTCTTGGTCTCCGCCAGAACCTGGTGCTTGGAAGTTAAATTGTGATGGGAGTGTGAACTTGGGAGATGATTATGCTGGTTTTGGATGGGTAATTCGCGATAGCTCCAGTCAATGGGTAATGGGATGCTCAGGAAATTCCTTTGGATCTAGTGTCATCAAGATGGAGTTGTGGAGTATATGGAAAGGTTTGGCTTGGGCTTGGGAGGGGGTCTTAAGCTTGTTGTCTGTGAGACAGATTGTGCATCAGCTTTTGAGCTAGTGACTAGTTGGCAAGTTCCACTCTGGCATCTTGAAAAAGAAGTGATACAACTGATCTTTGACTTGAAGTTAAGAAGGGATTGGGATATTCGTTTTGAGCTTATCCCGAGAGAAGCTAATGTCGTGGCAGATCGGTTGGCAAAGATGAGATCTGGAGGTAGCGGAGCTGATGAGGTTCACCTTTGGCACCAGCCGCCAGAGGTGATTTATTCTCTCTTGCTGTTAAGAACCTGATTTTTTTTTTTTTCTGCTCTTTTATTTTTTCTCTTGGTTGTTCATAAAAAAAAATATAAGATATCATAATATAGTCCAAAACTTAATTAAGTATTACTAACAAGCATAGCTATATTTTTGTTTTTGGCAATCGTAAGTATAATGCCTATTTACTAATCACAGTGAGTGAAAGGAAATTTCTAGCCTCTATTAGTCATTTACAAATAAATTTTCAGCCCAATACCAAAAGCAGATATTGCCCAACAGCCCAAGAATTACACAAAACATTAATTATTAATAATTAACTTTATAATAAAGGAAATAGAATGATTTTTATAAAGAAACTAAAACCCCAACGTGTTACTCTCTTCTTTAAACACGCATGTTGAGCATACTATACTTATTTTGACTCAGCACCATAGAACTTTTCTATATATAAAATATAAAGTATTTTTTTAGATAAATTATAATAATATTTTATTATTTTAGTGATATGAAAATAAAAATAAAAATTTTAATTATTTTTTTAATTATATAAAATATTTAAAATATCTTTTGTTTTAACATCAAATGACAAAGATATTGTTGAAAAAAGGATAAAAATGACTTTTTGAAAGAAATAGTTGTTGCTATCCGATTCGATTTTTGGGAAGAATCACGACCATCCAATAAGGGTTTTAATTTATATATATCGTTTTGGCAGCATGGTCGAAAGGCGGGGGACGATTTTTCAACACTAATATTGACAAACAGTATTGAAAACAAATATAATTCGATCAATAATATATACTATTTTTAAACTTATTTTAAGAATATATATTAAGAATAAGGTATGACATGTTGACACGTGATGATATTTAGGTGTATTTAAGCATGTCTGGAGAAGAATCTTTTATTTTTTATCAAGATACACAAAAAATATGTGTGTCGGACGAGTGTTGATGAGTGTCGTGTTCAAAATGTATCCGACATGCGAACACGGCAAATAACAGAAATATCCGTGCTTCATAGATGATATATCATGCTCATTCATTTTTCTTGTATCCAGACTATTTAATTGGGAAAATATTCGATAGTTAATAGTTTTTTTAATTACAGGAATTCCTGTTTTATATTAAAAAAGAATTTTATCTATAATATTTGTTTGGAGGGTTACCTGAAACTGATTGCTTTTGAGCCTGAACGTGAGGTCCAAGTTCCTTTAGGGATAGGGTCCGACTTCTATTGGTGTCGAGGTGCCGTCATCCGAGTTTCTCGTGAGGAGGTAGGGGGTGGTACCTACAAGGGACTCTAATGCTTAAGTTAGCCAGGATTTAAGCAGGTTTTTAGTAGATTGGGTCCTGAATATACCTGTGGATGTCAGTGTATTTATAGTAGAGTAAATAACTATCTTTTAGAGTAGATTCCTTTCTTAAAAAAATTGTTGAGATCTTCCTTTTAAATAAGTAGGAGAGATTTTGAGGAGTTAATTACTTATTTGAATAGATAAGATTGGACTCATGTCACCGCGTCCGACCTCTATCAAAGTCGAATAGGTGTAGACGAAAAGAGATGTCCTTGTTGAGCTTTTATTTATTTGAGCATAACTTTATCCTTGTATCAGCGTATAAATAATATTGTTGAAACAACCGTGAACCACTCAATCTAAGAACAACATCAAATTTGAATATTTGTATTCAATATCAGCTTGATGGACATTGAACTAAGTTTTCTCTAATGATCATTAAGTGTGAATCAATATTAAGAAATCCAATTTGTGAGACAATTTCACTTTTGTCTTTTATGGGAAAATGGGTAAAACATAATATGCCATCACAATTATGTTGCCTCTACCTAAATTAAAGTATACGATAATGGGGAAAATAGGTACATTTATAAAATAATAATTTAATTTTGATGAAAAATTATAAAGACAATAAGATATTTAAAACAAAAATACGATGCTTGAACGTTAGAAACTAACTTTAAGATAATATAAAGTTGCTTTTAGATATTTTTCACCCACCAACTAGCCAGTTATTTGGATATATATACATGCATGACAAGTCCATATGGAGATCACTTGGTCATTGAAAGTTCGTCCTAGTGAGATAATTTATATAGAAGGGGTTTCACGAGGCTCTGCAAAGAAAGTAAATTTATATAGAAGGGGTTTCACGAGGCTCTTCAAAAGAAAGTAAAGCCTACATTGGCGTATTTCAACTTTTCAAGCATAGATCAAAATTGTAGTTGGTGTGGAGATGCAAGTGAAACAAGTTTACATTCAATGTCACAATGTCCCCATGCAAATGCAGTTTAAAGAATTCTAGACATTTAGAGTAGAAGGGATTTGAGCTCTATATTTAATAATTGGGTATCATGTTAACAAGAAAGCTAAAAGTTGGAAATAAATCTAATACTAAACCTTTATTTGAAGGTTGAGTGGAATGCTAACCTGTCTTCAAGGAGAGGGCATGAACATTGGATTTTTTAAGGTGTTTTCAGTTCTGAAGATCTCATCCGTGTTCCCTCATTCTATACATTCATTCATGTTATGTTTAATTCCATTTGCCATTCCACTTTTTCTTAATTTCCATATGAAATCCTTCATCATGTACCCCTTTCTCCCCTTAATTCCCTTATGTTATAAGGGATCGTTTGTCCACTTTTCAATTTAATGCCATCAGATGTCATTATTACAAAACCATTGCAAAAATCTTGGTAGGAAAAGCATTGGTTGGAGAAGCACAAATAACATTTGTACAGAATAGAAAAATTTTGAACGGGGGCTTTAATTGCCCGTGAAACAGTGGCGTGGTTGAAGAAAAACAAGAAGTCAGGGTAATAGTGAAGCTAGATTTCAGAAAAGTTTGTGACTTGGATTGGTGGGACTTCGTTGAATTTGTTTTGAAGCAAACATGATTTGGTGACAGATGGAGGAGATGTATAAATGAGATTATGAGAACAGCGGTAATGTCAATCATGGTCAACGGTTTCCGACAAAGTCATTTGGTGAGCGGATATTTTATACGTTTTTTGGCATTATTTTCATATAGTTTTTGTTATGTTTCACTTAAGTTTTATGATGTTTTCATAAGTTTTAGTGCAAAATTCACATTTTTGGATTCTACTTTGAGTTTGTATTTTATGGTGATTTCATGTATTTTTTGGCTGAAATTGAGGAGTTTGAGCAAAAGTCTGATTCAGAAATAGAGAAAGGATTGTACATGCTGTCAGGATTTGACCTCGGTGCACTTAAAGGAGCTTTTCTACAGAAGTCCATTGCGTTCTCAACGGCTATAGAAAGCTAACATCTAGGGCTTTCCATAAATATAATAGTTTATATTTTGCTTTGGAATGAAGGCCCAAAACTGGCATTCAACGCCAGCCACCAGCCCCATTCCTGGCGTCCAGTGCCCACAAGGGAGCAGCTGGTGTCCAACGCCCAAAAGGGAGTCCCAAGCCAGCGTTCAACGCCCCTAACGGGTATAAGCACGTGGATACACCCTTGGCTTAGCTCAAACACTCACCAAGTGGGTCCGGAAAGTGAATTTTCGTACTATCAACCTAGTTTATCCTATTTCTGTAATCCTTAGTTATTAGATTAGTATATATAGGAGAAGATCACCCATGTTTAGGATCTTCTTCCTCCCCCATTCGAATTCATCACTACTTTTGTACAGTATGAGTCACTAACCTCCTAAGGTTAAGGTTAGGAGCTCTGCTGAGTTTCATGGATTAATAATATTACTGTTCTAGTTCAATATGTCTGATTCTATTCTCTTATGCATTTTCGTTTTTTATCTCATGAATTGAGGGTGACCCGTGACAATCACCCTTATTCTACATGGGTTCCTTGCGAGTCTTGACCCGGATGGTGTTGAACCAAAACTAGAGATTGCATTGCGGATTCCAATAGAGTACATGGGTAACTTTGGATACGGGACATGAAATCCTGTTGACCGTGGGTAAGTGAGGTCTCTGTGGCGCTAAGGCTAGAGTATGAGAAGCAGCGTTCCCTGATCCAGAAGATCTGCCTTGTCTGTGGCACCTTGAGTAGGATCGTGAAAGGGGAGTGGATTGCTTAGAGCTTCATCTTCTACTAAAGTGAGAAACCTAGAGGTGGCTTGATGAGAGGACATGAGTCACTTACAACATGGTGGATTGTTGTAGTGGAGGAGGTTAACTTGATGAGAGGATATGAGTTAATCACTTACGGCTTCCATTGAAGGAATCAGAACATTATTGAAGTAGACAGTAAGAAAAGTTAATCCGGAAAGATAAAGCATCTCCGAAGCCTCAACCGTTCTCATACCATTGATTTCTCATCTATCTAGTAATGTTTTATTTATTTATTCTGTTTTATGCGTTTTTCGTGACAAACTATAGTTTTTATCTGCCTAACTAAGAGCTGCAAGTTAACCATTGCTTCCTCAAACCAACAATCTCCGTGGGATCGACCCTCACTCACCTGAGGTATTACTTGGACGACCCGGTATACTTGCCAGTCTATCTGTGCGAAATGTGCAGAGCCAGTTTCGTGCACCAGGTTTTTGGCGCCGTAGCTCGAGATTGTTCGGATTTGACAAATTACCGGATTATCTTGTTGCTTAGATTAGGTACTTTTTAAGGTTTTATTGCTCTTTTAATTATGTTTCTTAATTTCTTTTTAGAAAACTTCTAAAAAACGCTTCAAAACCTTTTCTTTTCTTTAGTAATCTTTTTCCTTTATTTGAATCTTGTGTTAATCTTTAAGTTTAGTGTCTTTTTGGTATTTCTTTATTTTTCTTTCCTTAGTTTTTCGAAAATTGTTTTTTGTTTTCCGTCTTGGTGTTCAAACTATTCTTGTTATTTCTCTTGTGTGATTTCAATTTTGTTTTTTAGTTTGGTATCTCTTTGTGTTTTTCTTTTCTTAAATTTTTGAAAAGTGTTCTTGAGTGTTCTTCATTGTGTTCGAATTATTCTTGGTATTTTTCTTGGTTTGATCTTAAAAATTTTAAGTTTGGTGTCTTTTAATGCTTTTTTTTGTCAAAATTTCAAAAATTGTGTTTTTAATTTAAAAAAAATTAAGTTTGGTGTCTTTTAGTGTTTGTCTTTTAATTTTTCAAATTTCAAAAAATTCAAAATTCAAATTTTAAACTTTCTTGTTATCTTTTCAAATCTTTGTCTTATCTTTTTCTTTAACTTCAAAATTTTATCTTATCTTATTTTAAATTCAAATTTTAGAATTTAAATTTCAAATTCTTATCTTATCTTAATTCAAATTCAATTTTCAAGCATCAAGATTTCAAAATTCAAAATTTTAAAATTCAAATTTTTAAAATTCAAATTTCAAATTTTAAATTTCAAATATCAAAATTCAAAATTCAAAATTCAAATTTTAAAATCAAATCTTTTCAAGTCTTCTTCAAATCTTTTTCATATCTTATCTTTTCAAATCTTCATCTTATCTTTTTCTTTAAATTTAAAATCTTATCTTATCTTGTTTTAAATTCAAATTTTAAAATTCAAATTCATAATTTAAAATTCAAATTTCAAAATCTTATCTTATCCTAATTCATTCAAAATTCAAAAATTTCAAAATTCAATCTTCAAATTTTAAAATCAAATCTTTCTTTGTTTGACCTCCTCTTTCCAACTTTAAATTTTTAAAATAAAATCTTATCTTATCTTTCAAATCTTTTGTTTTTTTCTCTTTTTAAATTCAAAACTTTTCAAAATCAAATCTCTTATCTTAATTTCAAATCTTCTTTCAATTTTGGATTTCAAAACCTTTAAATTTTTAATTCTTATCTTATTTTGTTTCTCTCTCTTGATTCTTTCTTTCTAATTTTAAAATTTTAAAATCTTTATTTGACTTTTTTCTTTCCACTTTTCAAAAATTTGCTCTTTAATTTTAAATCTTGTTAGTTAATTGGTTGTTCATATCTTTTCTTAATCTTTCCTTTTCTTATTTTTTTTCGAAATTTTTAACTTATTATTGTCGAATTAGTTTTCCATCTTTTATTTATTTATTTATTTATTTAATTTTTTAAAAAAAATTAATTCTTGTCTCTTTTCTTCTTTTTGGTATCTCACAGGGAGCTTTCTATACTCTGACATAGAGACTCCTACTTTTCTTTATCTCTTGTTTGTGTATGCAGGAACACAAATAGTGCATTATGGATCTAGAGGGAGAGGCATAACCAAGAAGAATCTTGGGGTCTTATACAACCCCTACTTCTGACTTCTATGGAAGCAGCATTAGTATACCTCCTATTGGAGTAGCTCATTTTGAGCTCAACCCCACAATTAATCACTCTAGTGCAGCAAAACTGCCAGTTTCAGAAATTTTCTCAAGAGGAGTCCACAGAATTCCTTGCTGAATTCTTGCAATATGCTGACACAGTGTACACTGACGAAGTAGACCAGGATGTCTACAGATTGCTGCTTTTTTCCTTTGCTGTTAAAGACCAGGTAAAGAGGTGGTTAGACAACCAACCCAAGTCTAGTTTGAAAATATGGAGTCAGCTGGTGGATAAGTTCTTGAATCAATACTTTCCACCAAAGAAGCTAACCCAGTTAAGACTGGACATTCAAAGCTTCAAACAAGGAGATAATGAATCCCTTTATGATGCTTGGATGAGGTACAAGATGATGCTACGAAAATGTCCTAATGAAATATTTTCAGAATAGGTAACGTTAGACATCTTCTATTACGGACTCACAGATATGGCTAAGATGTCCTTAAACCATTCTGCTGGTGGTTCAACCACATGAAAAAGATAATTCAGGAAGCTCACGAGCTCATTAAGACAGTTGCCAGCAATCAGCATCAGTACTCATCTAGTGAGACTTCAATGAAAGGAGAGGTTAAGACAGTGTCCACTGAATCAGACCCTCATGAGCAAAGTGAGTCATTGACCCAATAGCTGCACTTTCTCACACAACAAGTGTAAGACCCAAAATTTTTAAATAAATCTTATTATGAGTTAATTTCAATTTATTTATTCATTAGAAATTTTATTTTCAGAAATTATTTTATTAAAGCTAATTAAATCAGGTTTTGATAATTAATTAAAAATTTTACTTAATTTCATAATTATTGAATAATTTTCTATATCTAAATTATAAATCTTAATGGTTTTAAAAGAATAATAATTTTATATGATTTAGTTTAAATAATTGAGATTTTAGAATTTAATACTTCAATTTTTATAAATAAAAAAATTAATCATATTATTTTATATTTTAAATTAGAATACTTAATTAAAAGCCAATTATCAAATTGATAAATGAATAATATTTTTTAAAAATAATTTTAAAAGATTAAATTAGATTTTAAATTTATACAATATACTCTAATTTTATTAAAACTTATCAAATTCCAATTTACCCAAAATCTCTAATTTCACTTTTGTCTTAAATTAAACCCTAATTCCCAAATTAAACCCCACAAACCTTAACCTCCATCGCCTTTCACCGCCATAGTTTCCCTTTTCTCCCCTCACCAGCCGCCAAACCCCTCTATTACTCACCACCGTCACCCGCATCTCCCTCACACCCTCACCTTCAGTTTTCATTCATCAACCCACACACTAAACAAACACACGCATGGCAGAAAGGAAATCTGGGAAATAGAGGGATAAGCGTCGTCGAGCTGCCGCAGGCCATCGCTGCCGACGTTGATGAGGGAGGAGAGGACAGCGCAGCGCCGTTGAGGAGCATCATTGCTGTCGCGGGAGAGGGAGGCGCGAGCCAGGGATGCGTCAGAAGGAGATAGAGAGATTGACGGGGTACTGTCTGGTCCAACTCGCCGCCGCCTTAGCATCACCGTCATCGTGTGCTGCTCGTCGCTAGTCGCGTCGCCGTCGAAGCTCCTTTCATTGACGTCAATACCGATGTGACTAGAGAAGAAGATGGAGACCAACAAAGAGAAGGAGCCCGACATGCGTGAAGAAAAAGGAGAGGTCCGAGGCTGAGATGGTTCCCGTCACCGTCGTTTGCCTCCGTCACTGCCGAACTGCTGCGCCGCGGTGCTTAGTCGGAGCTTCTGTTATTGTTGCCGGAGATCTGTGGTTGCTGGGAAGCACCGCTGTTGTCGTTGCCAAAGGAGAAGGAAGTCTCGCTGCTGTTCTAGCTTCCAGGAGCAGTCCTGTGGCCATCGGAACCACCGCCGGGGCTGTTGCTACTTGGCTCAGTAATTTCTTCTTATTTGCGGTAAGTGATTTTGTTTTGAAAAGCCCTTTAGTCATTATTCTGTTACCTCACGCTGAGGTTTTACGGCGTTAATTGCTATAAGATTGAGTCTCAGTTATTCTATGTTGTGATTAGAGTTGTTGTGGTTGCTGCATAAGCGGTTTGGAGCTGAGGTTGCAGCTGCCGTTGATTGCGGGCCGAAAAGAAAGGGTTTCTTGATGCGTTTGGTTTATGGGTGAAGGTTGTGGTAGGCTTAGAGAAGGGGGGTTGAATCTATGCCTTCCTTGTAAGTTGCTGTTATTACCCTTTTAAAATAAACTTTCAATTCAGGTTCTGTTTGAACTCAGCAGCGGAAATTTATGAGACAATTTATTTTTGTCTCATGGATATCAGAAAACAGAACTCAGCAGAGAAGAGAAAAGCTAACACCAGCATGTATCCTGGTTCAGTTGCCTTGTGCTATGCAACCTACATCCAATCTCCTCCACAACTATGGAAAAATTTTCACTATAGTTAACAGTATTACATACACCAATTTCACAGGATTGACCCAATTATTTCACACTCAAGTTCTACCCTAACTTGACATTGGCTATGCTAATACCTAACTATTCACTCTTAGTGCTAACCCAACTAAGAAAAGGATACCTTACAGGTACAAGATACAAGACATAGACATACCTAAAGAAATCTGAAAATAACTCTAGGCTTTTTCTCTCAAGTGTATCACTCAGCCTTTTTCCACTCATGGCTTTTACTTGAGCTTTCTCAATATGCCTTTTCTCACAAGAAATTATAGAAAGATAAACATAGAAAAGTACATTACAATCTGTAAAACATGAAGGAGATTGACTTCATCAATAGCCTCTGTGCTATGCGAAAAACCAGATTAGCAAGCCTCTGATTCAGTTCTTCATACTAGCGGAATGCACCTTTGATTAGGTTACACTGTCCAGTTAGTTGAACTTCTTCAAAGAACTCTCTCAGAACAAAACCTCTATTCACTGGTTTTCTCTCCTTGGTTTCTGAATGAACAGCAAACCTCTTTTATCTCCTTGCATGTTGCTGGGTTCTTCTTCCAAGGTCAACACCTTGAGCCTTGAGCTTCTCCAATCCACAGATTCACTTTTTCACTTTAATCCTTAGAGTAGAAACTTTGCTTCTGACTTCTTCATCTTGACCGAAAGCCATAAAGCAGTAACCATAGAAATCTTCCTATGATCAACTTGATCTTAGCCATTGAGAAACTACTTGGTCCCCAAGACATGTTTGAGACCGTGGATTTACAGCAGAAAAGAACAGAAATACTCTTTTCCATATAACCCAAAATGGAGATACAGAGAATTGAAGATGAAGAGAAGAAAGTGTGTTGCATGTATGAGGAAATGGGTTACCTTTAACCTAAGCTTGATTTGGTTTGAAATGGTTGATTAGACTTCTGAGTTTCAAGCTTGGACTTTCTTGCTTCTTTGATAATCACCTTAAAGAAGAAGCTTTCTCTTTCTCTTTCTCACTTTTCTGAGTTTTGTGATTTGACATGGTTAGAGAAAAAGGAACGTTGCTTTGGTAATAGCAAGTGAGAGAGAATGAGGACTTCAATCTTGTATGAGAAGCTTGGATCAACTTGAATTGATGGACACGGGCTTGGATCGGATCACTTCTTTTTGCCCGTTTTGATTTTTCAGCCTTGTTTCCTCATGGGCTTTGTTTATTTATTGACCCACCAGCCTTGCTATATTATTTTCATACCAATTTGGGCTGCTGAACTAAGTTTTGGCCTGCAACATATAATAAATAATTAGCAACATATAATTATTAATAGTTAACACTAATTATTTATTTTGCCCAAAAATAATGTTTGTCATCACTAATTAATTTAGTTAATTTCTTAACTCAACAATGGGTTTCGATTATTCGAGGTAGGGTTTTCTTAAAATTTATTTTTATCTTATATAATTGTTATAAATAGATATTAATGTGAGAAACATATGTCTGTGGTTATGATTGTCTTACAAATGTGGTTGTTTGCTGGATTGAATGACTGATTGCTTGATTGCTTGAGTGGTGTGTGATTGTTGAAAAGGAATCAGTTTAAAAAGTTATTTAGTTGATTATTATGAAAAGTGGTTTTCTTGGTTTTGAAGTTATTTTGATAATGGAAATGAATCGGCTTTGAAAATGATTTGAGGTATGAAAATGAATTAATTTTGAAATCAGTTTAATTTTGAAAAAAAGTTGGAAATGGTTGGATTTGAAAGTAATTTGATTTGCTTGCTGAATTTTTCTGGCATTGAATTTTTGCAAAATCGTGTTATTGATAGCATCTTAAAAGTTTGTCTTTGTGATTGAAAATCAGTAATTGTTGGGAGTAGATTGAACATCAGTAGTGATTTGAATTGAAAGGAGTGAGTTGTAGGCATTTGCTAATGAAGCTGTTGTAACTATAAGCTTATCTTCTTGTGTTTACTTCAGTTTTGTGCTTATCTTGCTTTCAATATTGAAAGGATCCACCCTTTTGGTCTCTCAAGTGTTTGTCACTTTTGCTCAGTAATACATTACACTTCACCTTAAAGCTCCCCCAAGAATTTACGATGTTACAGGACTGAGATTTAAACTGATTTTGATAAGAAATAATAATTTACTGGCTTATTACCAATAAATGACACACTTGTAGTGCTCTAGCTCTTAATAAGCATGTTAGAACTAGTTGAATTTTGGAAAATGATTGAGATTTTGAAATGGTTGAGAAAGGGTTTGAGGAATGTTTGGATGGGACCCGAAAAGGGTGGCAGAGTCCGAGTTTTAGAGGAGATGCTGTCGAAATTTTATAAAATTGGAAGTTTCGTTTGAAGTAATTATTTAAAAAGATTTACTTTTAAACATTATATGTTTTAAGATTGATTTATTTAGCAAAGAAAGAATTATGTTTTGAATTGGGATTGTTGATGAATGGAATGGAAAGAAGGATGATGAGGATTGACTTTGAAATATGATTTTTGAATGAATTTGGAAGTGAGATATGGATTAACGAATGATGATGATATTGAGAATGACTTAGATATTAATGAATGTTGAAAGAATTATTCATATGGCTTATTTATTTGAATTATCTGAGACACGAGTTTCCCTGGATAGACGCAGTGGCTTGCCATCACTTGCTCTAAGTTGAGATTCAATACTCTGTTGAGCCTACGACGTAAGGGTGACTGAGTACTTATAAATTCCCGGGAATGGTACCCCCATTGAGCGATTTGATATATATATATATATATATATATATATATATATATATATATATATGAGAAAAAGCTATGAATAGACTTATGGGGATGCGCGTCAGGGGACAGTCCAAGGGTTTAGTGATAAACCACTATTTTATGGGTTATTTCGTATTGAATTGAGTAGATTTTATCCATTATTCTCACACTTATTCATATAATTTGCATGTTTTACATTTTCCTTCCTAATTTTGTACTATGATTGAAAACATGCTTCTTTGACCTTAAATTCGCTAATCTTAATCTTCTCTTCTTACCATTCGATGTCGTGATATGTTTGTTAAGTGTTTTCAGGGTCTATAGGACATGAATGGCTTAGAGGATGGAAAGGAAGCATGCAAAAGTGGAAGGAACACAAGAAATGAAGTATTTTAGAATCTGGTAGCGACGCGCACGCATGGACCACGCCTACGCTTGACTGGTGCATTCGACATATGATGCACACACGTGGTTGACGCCTATGCGTGGCCAGTGAAATGTCCAGCGACGCGTATGCGTGGCTGACGCGTACGCGTGACGAGCGTCACGTGCTATAATTTATAAAAAATGCTGGGGGCGATTTCTGGGCTGCTTTGGACCCAGTTTTAGGCCCAAAAATACTGATTAGAGGCTGCAGAGTGAAGCTGGAAGAGAGGAATGATTCACTTCTCATTCACATACAATTTTAGGTTTTAGATGTAGTTTTCTGGAGAGAGAGGCTCTCTCCTCTCTCTAGGTTTAGGGTTTCTTCTTTCAATTTCCCCTTAGGTTCAGATTTCAATCTTCTTTTAATTTAGTTTTCTCTTACTTTTATTTGTTCCAACACTTTAGTTATCTACTTCCCCTATTGAGTCCTTTATTTTGCTAATTTAGTTTATGAGTTCATGTGTTACTCTCAATTTTCATTAATGCAATTTATGTTTTATGTTTCTTATTGTTCAATTGCTTTGTTATGGTTATTTCTTTGCTTTGGTTAGTCTTAGAATTTCCTATGTGTTGTCAATTTTCTATGCTTTTATTTTGTACCTACCAAGTGTTTGATAAAATGCTTGGTTGGATTTTAAATTAGATTTTTGTATTCTTAGCTTGGATTGAGTAATTTAGAGACTCTTGAATTGTCAAAGTCTCTTGTTGGTTGGTGATTGAAAGTTGCTAGTTGGCTTGAGCTTTACTAACTCTAATCTTTGATTAGGACTTGTGAACTCAAGTTGATTTACTCACTTGACTTTCCTTCAATTGTTAGAGGTTTACTAAGTGAGAGCAATTTGTAATTACCATCACAATTGACAATGATAACGAGGATTGGAATTCCGATTCTCAACCCTTGCTAGGACTTTTCTTAGTTGTTAGTTATCTTCTTGTTATTTACATTCCTTGCTTATTAAACTCAAAACCCAAAAATATACTTTTTCATAACCAGTAATAACCATACTTCCCTGCAATTCCTTGAGAGACGATCCGAGGTTTAAATATTTCGGTTAATTTTATTGGGTTTGCTTAAGTGACAAACAATTTAAACAATGATTGAGGTTTAATTGTCGGTTTAGAACTACATTTACAAGCGATATTTTTGTGAAAATCTTTACCGACATTTTCCCTCCGTCAAGTTTTTTGTTGCCGTTGCCGGGGAATTGCAAATGTGTGCCTTATTATTGGTTATTGTGAATATTGTGAATATGTTTGCCTTTTTGTTCCTTTGTTAGTTGTTTCTAATTCTAGGAGTTTATTTTCATTATTTCTTATTAGTTTTTGTTTTTATTTTCTCTTACTACTATGAATTCTCACCCCTTTGATTATGAGTTTGGTTCAAATTATGTTGTAGGGAATGAAAGCTACAATGAGAACATGCATTAAGCATGGGACAATCAAAGGTGGGAGGAGCCTCAAGCTTATGGACAACCCTCTTGGCAACAACCTCCACCAACATACTATGAGGAACAACCATTCCATGTTGCATATCAAGACAATGGTTATGGTGGACCTCTTCGTGACGATCAACAACCACCACCATATGCCTATGAACCCCCTCCTCAACATAGCTTTGAACCACCATACTCACACGCCCCTTTCCACCATTTACCTACATATGACCCTAACCCTTATCCACCATACCAACCACCATATGAACCATATGAACCATACATAGAACCACCCACATTCCAACACAATTACTCCCAAGAACCACCACCTCAATATACACCATTTCCATATCCTTATCAAGAAGAACCACCTTCGTATTATGAGCCATTTCTCCCAACAAATGAACCCTCCTATCCACCCTAAACTCCCATAGATGATACCTTTAGTGTTATTCGCCAAGGGCAACGAGAGCTTCAAATCACATTTACCTCTACTCTCCAAGCTCTTATATCCCGTGTGGATCCACCCTCTATCCCCAATACTCAACCCTTGAGCTCTAGTTCACTTCTTTTTCACCCATATTCATCAATCCAAGAGCAATACGATCCCAATTATACTGGTAACATGGAACAAGAGAGAAGGGATCGTCTTAGGGACTTAATGGATCGGATTCACGTATCCATACTTCAAGAGAAGCAAGAGGAGGCCCAAAAGGTGGAGGTAGGAGAGACCCTTGAAGATGAGGGAATAGTTGAAGAATTAGGGGAAGTTAAACAAGAGGTGGAAGTCATCAAAGAGGAGCTGGATTTTGTACTAGAGCAAGTGGAGAACGCCGAAATTATTGAAGAAGAGGAAGTGGTTGAAGATTTAGGAGATGCGGAACCTCCTTGGGAATCTCAAGTCATAAAGCCTCCTTCTAAGATGTTTGAATTTGATGTTGAGGAGGGTGTACAACCTCCAAGGCATATCATGGTCGGAGACTTTGAGGAGGTTGATCATGAGATGGATTCAATAATTGATGAGTTTTTATCTACAATAGAATCCTCTCCTATTGAACTTGAGGAAGAAGTTGATGTTGAAGAAGCTTGTCAAGAGGTGGAGATCATCAAAGAGGAGTCTAAGAGAGTGAAGCATACATTGGCAGAGTCGCCACTGGAGACACCTCTTCCGAAGCCATCACCATCCGTCCTGTCATTCAAGGGGGTAAATCTCTACTCCTTAAGCTTTAATTTCTCGCTTGCATATGGTTTGCTTGAGACGGATGGACAACTTAAAGCTCTTTGTGATTTTAAGAGTAAAAGGGGAATGGTTAGTGGTTGGCTACACAATCCTAGGTTCGTTATGGTTGGATGTTCAAGGTCTAAGTGCAATGGTTGGTATAGTTCTCAATTGATTAGGTCTAGGAAGTTGTTGGGATGCCTCAGTGAGAATTTGGATTGCTTGCCACCCGGTTGGAACAATGATGATCCATTTAAAGACGGGTGTAGAAACAAGATTTGAGATCCTGACATACAAGAGGATCAACTTTGGAAGCTCAAAGCTTGTGAAGAACTTCATCAGGGCTTGGTGAATTCACTTGGAAATGTTGGAGTTTCTTGGAAGTCCAAGTATTGGTGGAAGTTTCAAGATGAGTTCAAGCACAAGCCACCATGACAAGGAGCTCACCAAATGTCCAACTTAAGGACTTTAACTAAAATTTCTAGGTGGGAGACACCCCACCATGGTTGGCCACCAAGAAGGGAAACGAAAAACTTCTATATGGGGCAAGAAACAAGTTCCGCCGCACATTCTTTGGAAAAAGCATCAGTTGTAGCCACCCATCCACTTGCACATCTTTGCATGCACCGAGGACGGTGTAATATTTAAGTGTGGGGAGGTCGATACGACTTCCACGAGTAACAATTTCTTTTCTAAACACCAATGTTTAATTTCTTTGTTAGTTAGTGTTGTATTGAATAATAGATTGCATGTGTAGTTAGTTGCTTGCATAATAGTACTACTTGGTTGAAGTGATGAATTCTTTTCCAAGAAATTATTTTATAGCATTTCACTAATTTGAATTAAAATTGTTGTTGAACTTGCGTGAAGAAATTTATTTTGGAACATGGTTTAGAGCTCGAACACACAAAACCCAGCAAGATTTTGAACCTATTTGATTGGTTGCATCTTATAAACCAATGTTTTATTTTGGTGTGTGTTGTTCTCTCTAAAATTGTGATTTTTGTCTTGCTTAATTCTATATTTTCATTGTTTGATGTATGCATGCACTTATATGATTGAGGCCTTTGTTTCACTATAGCTCACATACCCATATGGCCTTAACCTTTTCATTATCCTTTGCAAACTAATGTTGAGCCATTTTACCCCGTTTATTCTTTACTTTAGCTCATCACTAACTCTAAGTGGAAAACAATAATGTCCTTAATTTGAATCCTTGGTTAGCTTAGACTAGTGAGAGTGCTCATGATTTAAGTGTGGGAAAATTGAGTTTGGAATATTTGGTTTAGAAATTGGGTATTGTATATTTTTTGGTGAAAATAAAAAAAAAATAGTTGAGCACAGATTCTTGCATTCAATACCTAAATCATATGCATTGAGAAAAAAAAAATAAATAAAAAAAGAGAAAAAAAAAAGAAAAACAGCAAGCAATAACAAGGGGACAAAATGCCCCAAAGTAAGTGTTGGTAACAATGTATATAAGTTGTACTCAAATTCGGATGCATGAATATGTGACAAAACATAGTTAATGGGTAGTTAGACTTTATATTTTGATTACATGGATTGTCTTAAGTTAGGTGGAAAGTTTAGGTTAATCAAGGATTCAAATTTTAGTCCACTTGACCAAATACAATCCTACCTTGGCCCTAACCCCAATACAATCCTTAAAAGACCTCTTGATATGTGTATTTGTGCATTAAAATTTTGTTGATTGGTAGAAGAAGAGCAAGTCTTAGAAAGCAAGATTAATAGAGAATTGAAAGAGTCGAACCTCAAACACTTGAGTGATTGGAGTATATACACTTCTGGTGAGGATTCGATGCTCAATTCTTTGTTCCCGGCTTTCACGAGCTTTCTTTTTGCACATCTACTAGTATTTTTTTTTTGGAATTCAAAATAGTGGAATTCAGTTCATATTTGTTTGTGGAAGGTTGATTTACTTTTAGCCAAGTAGATAAAAGCATTTTGTATTTAGTTTCATTCATATAGATAGGTTGCATTTCATAAATTCTACCATCCCTCTTCACTCTTTTGGTTCCCTTGAGCTTAGCATGAGGACATGCTAATGTTTAAATGTGGGAAGATTGATAAATTGCTATTTTACAGTTTATTTTGTATTGAATTGAGTGGATTTTATCCATTATTCTCACACTTATTCATATAATTCGCATGTTTTACATTTTCCTTTCTAATTTTGTACTATAATTGAAAACATACTTTTTTGGCCTTAAATTCGCTAATCTTAATCTTCTCTTCTTACCATTCGATGCCGTGATATGTTTGTTAAGTGTTTTCAGGGTCTATAGGGTATGGATGGTTTAAATGATGGAAAGGAAGCATGCAAAAGTGGAAGGAACGCAAGAAATGAAGTATCTCAGAATCTGGCATCGACGCGCACACACGGACCACGCCTACGCGTGACTGGTGCATTTGACATATGACACGCACGCGTGGCTTACACCTATGCGTGGCCAGTGAAAGGTCGCGTACGCGTGGCTGACGCATACGCATGACGAGCGTCACATGCTGCAATTTACAGAAAACGCTGGGGGCAATTTCTGGGCTGCTTTGGACCCAGTTTCAGGCTCGAAAATACTGATTAGAGGCTGCAGAGTGAAGCTGAAAGAGAGGAATGATTCACTTCTCATTCACATACAATTTTAGGTTTTAGATGTAGTTTTCTAGAGAGAGAGGCTCTCTCCTCTCTCTAGGTTTAGGGTTTCTTCTTTCAATTTCCCCTTAGGTTCAGATTTCAATCTTCCTTTAATTTAGTTTTCTCTTACTTTTATTTGTTCTAGCACTTTAGTTATCTACTTCCCCTATTGAGTCCTTTATTTTGCTAATTTAGTTTATGAGTTCATGTGTTACTCTCAATTTTCATTAATGCAATTTATATTTTATGTTTCTTATTGTTCAATTGCTTTGTTATGGTTATTTCTTTGCTTTGGTTAGTCTTAGAATTTTCTATGTCTTGTCAATTTTCTATGCTTTTATTTTGTACCCACCAAGTATTTGATAAAATGATTGGTTGGATTTTAAATTAGATTTTTGAATTCTTAGCTTGGATTGAGTAATTTGGAGACTCTTGAATTGTCAAAGTCTCTTGTTGGTTGGTGATTGAAAGTTGCTAGTTGGCTTGAGCTTCACTAACTCTAGTCTTTGATTAGGACTTGTGAACTCAAGTTGATTTGCTCACTTAACTTTCCTTCAATTGTTAGAGGTTAACTAAGTGAGAGCAATTTGTAATTACCATCACAATTGACAATGATAATGAGGATAGGAATTCTGATTCTCAACCCTTGCTAGGACTTTTCTTAGTTGTTAGTTATCTTCTTGTTATTTACATTCCTTGCTTATTAAACTCAAAACCCAAAGATATACTTTTTTCATAACCAATAATAACCATACTTCCCTACAATTCCTTGAGAGACGACACGAGGTTTAAATACTTCGGTTAATTTTATTGGGTTTGCTTAAGTGACAAACAATTTAAACAATGATTGAGGTTTAATTGTCGGTTTAGAACTATACTTACAACGCGATATTTTTGTGAAAATCTTTACCGACATTTTTGAATGAATTTGGAAGTGAGATATGGATTGACGAATGATGATGATATTGAGAATGACTTAGATATTAATGAATGTTGAAAGAATTATTCATATGGCTTATTTATTTGAATTATCTGATATACAAGTTTTCCTGGGTAGACGTAGTGGCTTGCCACCACTTGCTCCAGGTTGAGACTCGATACTCTGTTGACCCTACGACGTAAGGGTGACCGGACACTTATAAATTCCCGATAATGGTACCCCAATTGAGCGATTTGATATATATATATATATATATATATGTGTATTGAGAAATAGCTATGCATAGACTCATGGGGATGCGCGTCCGGGGACAGTCCAAGGGTTTAGTAAACCGGACTTGTCGTGTTAGCTGTATAACCGACAGATGAGCTCATTAGCCATAGGACAGGTGTTCACACCTAGGTTCGAGCCATCCGATCCGGGATGTTCAGTAATAAAGCGACCGACCTCTTCAGGTCAGGCTATCTGACCTATTCTCGAAAGAGGTCGGTCAAATCGACAGAAAAGCCCAGTAAAGGGCCCAAATAGAGGAACACGACCCAAATCCAAAGGCAGTCCAAGCCTATAGAGATAAGGGCGGTTCCCTTGAAGATAAGCTGACCTCAACTCAAAGATAAAGATAAGATAAGATAACTAACTTATCTTATCTAATAAGGTCACTCTACAACCATTATAAATACACTGGAGCACCCATGTATAACTCATACTCTGATTCTACAAAAAACCTGTTTAATACCCGTGCTAACTTAAGCATCGGAGTCTCTTGCAGGTACCCCCACCCTCCGGTGACCAAGGATCAGAAGTGCAGCCAGTCCAACAAGTCGAACACGACAGCCCCGGCCGCTACCCACCAGCCGGACCCGTCATCTCCGACCAGTATAGAAGATCTCGTCCGAGATCGACCTACAGTTTCAGGTAACCCTCGGAACAACAGGCATGCATCATATGCATTTGTATGCTTTGCTTGGGTTTGAATTTGTTTTGGTTTGCCTAATTGTTAAACTATTATTAACTGCTACCAGAACTATTTGCTGTAACTACTACCTAAATCTGTGCTTTCCTTGTCTATTTTGCTTGTGTTTGTCCTGGTGTGCTACTTTTGAGAATGAGCCTTGGTGCTGAATTGGTGATTGTGTTGATTGATTGCGTGGTTGGTTTCTGATTAAGATTTTCTTATAAGAAAAGAAAGGTTTTGGAATTTTGGATATTTAAATATGGATTTTCGAAAAGGGTTTTTAGATGACTAGTTGTTGGTTTTTAAAAGATTCAAAGGACGAACAATAATCACTGAACTTAAAAATAAATTTCTCTTTAAATATCTTATTATTACAATTCTAAAACTCTGTGGTGAGACCGTGTGGTTAGGTTCTCATCCCCTACATCTTTATCTTTTCAGGAGACGGATGAAAAAGCTCACGAAGGGTTGTATTGCGTTTCGCTTAGTCGATAGTGCTGTTTAGTTTTTTATTTATTTATCCCTCGCCATCAATATTATATTATGTAAGAGGGATAGAAGTTGTATGATTTGTATGTATATAATATGTATAAGTTACATGAGTAAAAAGTTTTGTACATGTATATGTATAAGTTTTGTACGACGATCCCATGGTCATCACCATCATACTGGCAAACGCCAATCTCCACCGCACACTAATAGACCAAGGGAGATCTGCCGACATCTTATTCAAAACTGCCTTCGACAAGCTCGGCTTAGAAGAAAAGAAGCTTAGAGCATACCCGAACAGCCTGTTCGGACTGGGAGATACCCCAGTACAACCATTGGGATACGTGTCACTTCATACAACCTTCGAAAAAGGGAACCAATCCAGAACACTCAAGATAGACTACATCGTGGTCGATGTGAGCTCAGCCTACAATGCCTTAATAGGTCGGACAACACTAAATCAACTCGGCGCAATAGTCTCAACTCCACATCTATGCATGAAATTCCCAACTACAGAAGGGATAGCTACGATAAAAGCAGATCAAAAGATGGCACGCCACTGTTATAACGAAATTCTAAATCTCAGAGGCAGAGGAGAAGAGTTCCATACAATTGAGTTTGTGGGAGTTCAGAGATAATAAGAACTCCGTCCACAGCCCGTAGCTGAAGTAGAGAAAGTTCAGATCGGAGACACCTCGGACAAAACAACTAATATTGGCACGATCCTAAAAGGAGACGCAAAAGAATTAATAGTACAGTTCTTACGAGATAATGTCGATCTCTTCGCATGGAAAGCTGCAAACATGCCAGGCATAGACCCCAAGCTAATGTGTCACAAGTTGGCGGTCTATCCAGGATCTCGACCGGTACAGTAGAAACAAAGAAAACTTGGGCCAGAACGATCCCAAGCTGTGGAAGAACAGGTACAAGCACTACTGGAGGCAGGATTCATAAGAGAAGTCAAGTACCCACTATGGCTAGCCAATGTTGTCTTGGTGAAAAAATCAAATGGAAAGTGGCGAATGTGCACCGACTACACCGATCTCAACAAAGCCTTCCCAAAAGATCCTTATCCGCTCCCAAATATCGACGCTCTGGTGGATGCCTCATCCGGATATAAATACCTCTCGTTTATGGATGCATATTCCGGATACAATCAAATTTCCATGTATCCACCAGATCAAGAAAAGACCTTGTTTTTAACACCAAAAGCAAATTACTGCTACATTGTGATGCCTTTTGGTCTCAAGAATGCGGGAGCTACTTATCAAAGGCTAATAAATAAAGTATTTTCAGATCATATCGAAAAAATCATAGAAGTCTACGTGGATGATATGTTAATAAAGACATAAAGTGAAGAGACATTATTGTCTGACCTGGCCCAAGTGTTCGACACTATAAGGAAGCATGACATGCGACTCAATCCGGCAAAATGCACTTTTGCAGTAGAAGCAGGCAAATTCTTAGGTTTTATGCTCACACAAAGAGGAATTGAGGCAAATCCGGATAAATGCCAGGCCATACTCAACATGAAGAGCCCAACTTGTGTCAGAGAGGTACAACAACTCAACAGGAGATTGGCAGCCTTATCCAGATTCTTAGCGGGATCAGCGATAAGATCTCTCCCCTTCTATGCTTCTTTAAGGAAAGGAAAGAAGTTCAAATGGACAATAGAGTGCGAGCAAGCCTTCCAGAATTTCAAAAGTTTTCTGGGATGACCACCTATCCTAACTCGACTACGAGAGGGAGAGCCACTTGTATTATACCTTGCGGTAGGAAGTCGGGCAGTAGCTTCAGCACTGGTTCGAGAGGACGACAAAGGACAACAACCTGTATACTTCATTAGTAAAGCGCTGCAGGGATCCGAGCTGAACTACCAAAAAATAGAAAAGTTTGCCTATACTCTCATACTGACATCTCGACGACTTCGCCCGTACTTCCAGGCTCACACCATTAAGGTTTGGACCAACCAGCCCATAAAAGAAATATTGCAGAAAACAGATCTAGTAGGCAGAATTTTACAATGGGCAGTCGAGTTATCCGAGTTCGACCTCTAATATGAAACTCGGACAGCCATCAAGTTACAGTACTTAGCCGACTTCATTGCAGAATTCACAGATACCCTGGAAACCCCCATAGAATGGAATCTCTACGTGGACGGTTCCTCGAATAAGATTGGAAGTGGCGCAGGTGTGATAATCGAAAGCAACCAAGGAACCCAAGTTGAGCTTTCCCTCAAATTTGGGTTCCCGGCCTCAAACAACCAGGCGAAATATGAAGCGTTACTAGCTGGTTTGAAGCTAGCTAAGGAGGTTGGAGCTCAAAAACTCAACATCTTCAGCGATTCACAAGTAGTCACCTCACAAATAACAGGAAGCTACCAAGCCAAAGATCCCACCATGAAAAGGTATTTGGATAAAACCAAAGAACAGCTCGGACAACTCAGAGAAAATAAGATCTGCCACATACCCCGCGAACAAAATGCCTGAGCTGACGCACTCTTAAAACTAGCCAGTACCAAACCAGGGGACAACAATAGAAGCCTCATCCAGTGAAATGCTACAGAACCCGTCAATCTCGGAAGAGGAAAAAGTCCTAGCCATAACAGGTCAGGATCAAGGATGGATGACCCCCATAATTAACTACCTTAAAACAGAAACACTCCCCACAGATGAAAAGGAGGCAAAGAGGTTAAAACGGAAGGCTCAGTACTACACTATCATAAACAACACCCTATATAAAAGAGGGATTTCAATACCACTATTAAAATGTGTGCCGACCTCCAACACAAGGGAAGTTTTAGAGGAAGTACACAGTGGCATTTGTGGTAATCATCTCAGAGCACAAGCTCTCACCAAAAAAGTACTCCGGGCGGAATTTTATTGGCCAACTCTACAAAAGGAAGCTACAGAGTTTGTAAGGATATGCCCACCATGCTAGAAACATATCGCTCTGCCAGAAGAGCTCATCTGCGTAACCTCACCTTGGCCATTTGCAAAATGGGGACTCGATCTTCTCAGACCCTTCCCCCAGGGATCGGGACAAGTTAAATTCCTCATAGTAGGGGTAGACTATTTCACAAAGTGGATCGAGGCAGAGCCCCTAGCCAACGCCACTGCTCAAAGAAGCCGGAAATTCCTATATAGGAACATTGTCACAAGGTTCGGGGTTCCACACTCCATCACCACAGACAATGGCACTCAATTCACAGACGCAGGCTTCAAAAAATTAGTAGCCGACTTGAACATAAAGCACCAGTTCACCTCCGTCGAACATCCTCAAGCCAACGGACAGGCCGAAGCTGCCAACAAAGTCATATTGGCTGGGTTAAAACGGAGATTACAAGACGCAAAGGGAGCTTGGGTTGAAGAGCTTCCACAAGTCCTATGGGCATATCGAACGACGCCACATTCCACCACAAAGGAATCACCCTTCCGATTAGCATACGGAACGGAAGCAATGATCCCAGTAGAGATCGAGGAAGGGTCGCCTAGAGTGGTTCATTACAATGAAGAAGCCAACTCCCAACTTCAAAGGGAAGAGCTCGACCTACTTCCTGAAATCCAAGAAAGAGCTCGGATCAGGGAAGAAGCACTAAAACGTCGAATGGCTTCCAGATATAATCAAAAGGTAGTGCCAAGAGGTTTCGCTGAGAATGATCTCATCCTGATCCGAAATAATATTGGAACAACTCGACCCGGAGAAGGAAAGATAGCAGCAAACTGGAAAGGACCCTACCGAGTCATAGAAGTACTTGGGAAGGGCTACTACAGACTATCCGAACTCGACGGACGAGAGCTTCCCAGATCATGGCACGCCTGCAACCTAAGAAGGTACTATAGCTAGAGAAGGTAAAAGATCTCATCATAGGATGCACTCTTTTTCCTGAAAAGGTTTTTTAATGAGGCACCAAGTTGAGATCCAGAAATTCTCCGACTCAAAAGGATAAAAACTCTATATGTACATATTTTCATTTTCTTTTAAATAAAATATATTAGACGTTCTACAAAGTTTTCAAGACGCATTAATCTAAAACATTCATCGTCCGATTATAAAGCGACAGATTGGCAAAAAGTGAAAAATAACTTCACTGCACAATCACGATAAGGACCAACAGAGATGAAAACCGGATTCATCTAAAGATTGACTAAACGAGGATTTAACCCACCTTCTACAAATCGGCAAGATGAAAACAAAATAATGCAATAAGTTATCGAAAGTAATCCAGAGAAAGGACCCGACGAGGTCCTGATGGATTGCTAAATAATAACTTAAATGACTGGCCGACGTTAAGAAGTCGGACCAAGTCAAACCAAGTTATAAGTAAACCCTAGAAAGAGGTCTGGCCAACCCTATAAAAGAGGATTACTTTAACTTAGAAGGGCCCGACATGACAAAGTCGGCCCAAAACATAAAGTTATAGAAGTAATCCCTGAAAGAGACCTGAACAAGGTCCAAGAAAGAGGATTACAAAAATAACTTAGAAGGGCCCGACATGACAAAGTCAGCCCAAAACATAAAGTTATAGAAATAATCCCTGAAAGAGACCTGAACAAGGTCCAAGAAAGAGGATTACAAAAATAACTTAGAAGGGCCCGACATGACAAAGTCGGCCCAAAACATAAAGTTATAGAAGTAATCCGTGAAAGAGACCTGAACAAGGTCCAAGAAAGAGGATTACAAAAATAACTTAGAAGGGCCCGACATGACAAAGTCGGCCGCGTTCCTTCTATTTTTGCGTGTTTCCTTTCTGTCCTCTAAGCCATTCCTGCGCTATGAAGCCTGAAATTACTTAACACACAGATCACAGCATCGAATGGTAATAGAGGATAATTAAAATAAATTTTTTTAAGGCATAGGAAACACGTTTTCACATATATCATAGAATAAGGAAGGAATTATAAAACCATGCAAATCTTATGAATAAGTGGGTGAAGAATTGATAAAAACACTCAATTGAGCACAAGATAAATCATAAAATAGTGGTTTATCACTATTATCTAGGAGTATTTTTCTCCTTTCATTATTTAGTTTTTCTTTTTTTCTTTTCTATAATTAAATTTACTAAACTTACAATCTCCCATTTAAAGCTAATTTTGGTGAATTTTCAAAATTCATGTTACTCATATATTCGATAGGCCATATGAAGATCTACACCATTCAAATTTTTTAGTGTTGATTGGTTTTGTCATGGCATCTGCTAGGTTATCATTAGTGTGAATCTTCTGCATATCAACACTTCCTTCCTCTACTACTTCCCGGACAAAGTGATATTGTACTCCAATGTGTTTTGTTCTTGAATTAAAGGCAAGATTTCTTGCAATGTGCAAGGCACTCTAACTGTCACAATACACAAGAATCTTTGTTGTTTGTGCCCGAGTTTCTCCATCAACTTTTGGATCCAAATAGCTTCCTTGCATGCTTGTGTAGCTGCCATATATTAAGCTTCTGTAGTAGATAAAGCTACAATAGTCTGTAATTTAGATAGCCAGCTCACAGCTCTTCCTGCAAGCATGAACACATATCCTGTAGTAGATTTTTATTTATCAAGATCACCGGTAAAGTTTGAATCGACATATCCATTGACAATGAATTCTGATTCTCCAAAATATAATGCAACATTCGAGGTCCCTTTGATGTATCTCAAGATCCTCTTAACAGCATTCTAATGCTCTTTACCCGGATCTTCCATAAATTGACTTACCACCATAATTGCTTGAGCAATATCTGGCCTTGTACAGATCATGGCGTACATAAGGTTTTCCACCGCTAATGCATACGGTACTCGAGACATTTTCATCCTCTCTGCTTCACTACTAGGCCACATACTTGAGGATAATTTGAAATTCGTAGGAAGTGGGGTTGAAATTGGCTTACATTTTTACATATTAAAGTGTTGCAAGATCTTCTTCAAATAATTCTTTTACGATAGCCAAATCTTTTTATCCCTTTTGTCTCGGTGGATTTGCATCCCTAAAGATAAACATAATATAACAAACAGATAAATATTAATATTTATATATAATTATTAATTTTTTTTATCAAAAAGTTTGTGGGGTCAAATGCCCCTTTTTCTTTCACCTGGGTTCATCTTCTTTATTCACAATCTATAAGGTTGGTTTACTTTTTCTCCCAAAAATACTTGTTTTTTATAGTTTCTTCAATTTTAGAATTTTATCCTTTTTGCCTCTCATTTATATATTTAAAATTATTTAATTACATTTACTGACTTCTACTTATTCGTTAATGACTTAATGAATTAATAATCTCTGATTGTAATGGTAAATTGTTAGGGCCTTTTATGTTTTGGGCTTTTGGTTTAAACTTTTGTGGTATATTTATGTCTTATTCTTGAAATCAAATTCGTAGTGCAAAGAATATTTATTGATATACGTAATGTCTTAATGTTAATACTTTGGACACTGTAATCCTATTCACATTACACACATATTCTAAGTACTAAATCATCAGGATATGATATAATAAAAACTGCACGTATCCCGAATATACACAAAAGGTGAATGAGTTAAATTAAGAATTAAATTAGGTAGCGATTTGAATTTGGTAGACCATTCTGCACTTTTACTCATTGCAACCCAATATTAAAAAGGTAAAACTTGAAAGTGACAAAGTGAGAAGAATAGCTCAGGAAAACAAGAACAAACATGTTATTCTTCTGTCACCTACTCTTTCTCTATTCTTGTTTGTAGCCACTCCCAGTGACAGATACAGAAAAATTTAGTAACCGAGCAATATATATATATATATATACACACACACACGCGCTAACATAACATATCATAAATTAATCTATAGTAGATCTGAATTCTATTTAAAGGTCTATTATTGTCTAATAAATTATTGTAAGCAGAATTCGAATTCTTAACCATTACTTAAACGAACGACTAATATTCTAATACATATTTCAAATAATGCCTAATTAGCTAGTATCATGAAATTAATTATCACTGTTTTTTTAGTTAATTGATTTATTTATTATTTTAGAGATAAATATAATATAACAAAAAGATAAATATTAATATTTATATATAATTATTAGTTTTTTTATCAAAAAATTTGTGTGTGGGGGGGGGGTAAATGCACCTCTTTCTTTGACATGGGTTCATGTTTGGTTGCTGCTTATGCTTGGTTGTCCTCACTTTACCTCTTCATTCACAACCCATAAGATTCGTTTACCTTCTTTCCCAAAAATACTTATTTTTTTAATAGTTTTTTCAATTTTAGAATTTTATCAATTTTGCCTCCTATTTCATATATTTAAAATTATTTAATTATATTTACTGACTTCTACTTATTTGTTAATGACTTAATGTATTAATAGTCCCTGATTGTAATTGTAAATTATTGGAGCCTTTTATGTTTTGGGGTTTTAGTTTAAGCTTTTGTGGTGTATTTATGTCATGTTATAATTGTAAATTGTTGGGACATTTTATGTTTTAAGCTTTTGGTTTAAGCTTTTGTTATATTTGTATCTTACTCTTGATATACGTAATGTTAATATTTTGGATACTATGATCTTATTCATATTACACATATTCTTAATACTCAATCATCAGGATATGATACAACAAAAATTTTATGTATCCTGGATGCACTAAAAAAGTGAATAAGTTAAATTAAGAATTAAATTAGATAGCCATCTTAATTTAGTAGATCATTCTTCACATTTACTCATTGCAACCCAATAGTGAAAAGGTAAAACTTAGAAGTGGCAAATTGGAAAGAATAGTTTGGGAAAACAAGAATAAATGTGTTATTCTTCTTTCACCTACTCTCTCTCTCTTCTTGTTTGTAGCCACTGCCAGTGATAGATGCTAAAATATTTAGTAATTGGAGTAAAAATATATAAAGTAAAATATATATATATATATATTAATTATTTTTTATAGTATACACTAACATAACAGATTAAAGATTAATCTGTAATAGATCTGAATTCTATTTAAAGATCTATCATTGTCCAATAAATTATTATAAGTAAAATTCAAATTCTTAACACTTACTTAATCGAACAACTAATATTCTAAGATATATTTCAAATAATTCCTAATTAGCTAGTATCATGAAACTAACTATCACTATTTTTTAAGTTGATTTATTTATTTATTTTATAGATAAATATAATATAACAAAAAAATAAATATTAATATTTATATATAATTATTAGTTTATTTTTTTTATCAAAAAGTTTGTGGGGCAATGCCCTTCTTCTTTCACCTGGGTTCATATCTGATCACTACTTGTACTTCGTTCTCCTCATTTAATCTCTTCATTCATAATCTATAAGGTTGGTTTACTTTCTCTTCCAAAAATACTTGTTTCCATAGTTTCTTCAATTTTAGAGTTTTATCAATTTTGACTTCAATTGTATATATTCAAAATTATTTAATTACATTTACTAATTTTTACTCATTCGTTAATGAATTAATGAATTAATAGTCCCTCGTTGTAATTGAAAATTGTTGGTGCTTTTTATGTTTTGGGTTTTTGGTTTAAGTTTTTGTGGTGTATTTATGTTTTACTCTTGAAATAAAATTTGTAATGTATAAAATATTTATTAATATATGTAATGTTAATATTTTGGATACTGGAAAGCTATCCACATTACACACATATTCTGAATCATCAATATATGATACATCAAAAACTTTACGTATCTCGGATGCACTTAAAAGGTGAATGAGTTAAATTAGAAATTAAATTAAGTAGAAATTTAAATTTGGTAGACCATTATGCGCATTTACTCATTGCAACCCAATAATGGAAAGGTAAAATTTGAAAGTGATAAATGAGAAGAATAACTTTGGGAGAACAAAAACAAACATGTTATACTTTTGTCACTTACTCTCTCTCCTTGTTTGTAGCCATTTCCATTGACATACGCAAAAAAATTTAATAATCGGAACAAAAATATATAAAGTAAAAAATATATATATTAATTATTTTTTATAGGATATGCTAACATAACAGATCAAAGATTAATTTGTAATAGATCTGAACTTTATTTAAATGTTTATCATTATCCAATAAATTATTGTAAGTAGAATTTAAATTATTAACACTTACTTAAACGAACGACTAATATTCTAAGACATATTCCAAATAATTTCTAATTAGCTAGTATCATGAAACTAATTATCACTATTTTTTTAGTTGATTTATTTATTTGTTTTAGAGATAAACATAATATAACAAAAAAATAAATATTAATATTTATATATAATTATTAGTTTTTTTTATCAAAAAGTTTGTGGAGGCAAATGCCCCTCTTTCTTTCACTTGGATTCATATCTGGTAGTTGCTTGTGTTTCGTTCTCTTCACTTTACCTCTTATTCACAACTCATAAGGTTCGTTTACCTTCTCTCTCAAAAATACTAGTTTTTTTTACGGTTTCTTCAATTTTAGAGTTTTATCAGTTTTGCCTCCCATTTTACATGTTCAAAATTATTTAATTATATTTACTGACTTCTACTTATTCGTTAATGACTTGATGAATTAATAGTCCCTGGTTGTGGTTGTAATTGTAAATGGTTGGGTTTTATATTTTGGGATTTTGATTTAAATTTTTGTGGTATATTTATGTCTTACTCTTGAAATAAAATTCGTAACGCATAGAATATTTATTGACATATGTAATGTTAATATTTTGGATACTGTAATCCTATTCACATTACATATATTCTGAGTATCCAATCATCATGATATAATACAACAAAAACTTTACATATCTTGGATGCACTCAAAAGGTGAATGAGTTAAATTACCAATTAAATTAGATAGCAATTTAAATTTAGTAGACCATTATGTGTTTACTCATTACAATCCAATAATAGAAAAGTAAAACTTAAAAGTGGCAAAATAGAAAGAATAGTTTTGGAAGAACAAGAACAAACCTGTTATTCTTTTGTCACCTACTCTCTCTTTCTTCTTATTTGTAGTCATGGCCAGGCGCAGAAAAATTAGTAATCAATGTATATATATTATTCTTTACAGTATACACTAACATAACAGATCAAAAATTAATCTATAGTAGATCGAATTCTTAATACTTATTTAAACGAATCGCTAATATTTTAAGACATTTCAAATAATTCCTAATTAGCTAGTATCATGAAACTAATTATTACTTTTTTTTAGTTAATGTATTTATTTATTTATTTTAGAGATAAATATAATATAACAAAAAGATAAATATTAATATTTTATATATAATTATTAGTTTTTTTATCAAAAAATTTGTGGAGCCAAATGCCCTTTTTTCTTTCACCTGGGTTCATGTATGGACGCTGTTTGTGCTTCGTTCTCCTCAGTTCACCTCTTCGTTCATAACCCATAAGGTTCGTTTACCTTCTCTTCTAAAAATACTTGTTTTTCATAGTTTCTTCAATTTTAGGATTTTATAAATTTTGCCTCCCATTTTACATATTCGAAATTATTTAATTACATTTACTGACTTCTATTTATTCGTTAATGACTTAGCCTCAGTTTGGATAAACAACTTAATTCAGCTCCATTTGAAAAAATAGGTTAAACAATAAATAACTATATTAAAAGTAGTTTATAAATAAGTTATTTTTTATTTGGATTTTTAGTTTTAAAAATGCTTATTTTATAGAAATGTGATAAAAAGTAGTAATAATAGGGGTGTTCAAAACCGATCCGGACCGAACAAAACCGACGGACCGAACCGAAAAAATCGAAAACCGAACAAAACCAAAAACCAAAAAACCGAAGAAAATGTGTTTTGCTGTTTTTTTGCGGTTCGATTCGGTTTTCGGTTCTAACCATAAAAACCCCAATCGAACCGAACCGAACCGGAGAAGTAAAAACCCTAAAAAAACCAACCCACCCCCACCCCCACCCCCACCCCCAATTCCCCAAATGAAACCTAGCGCTCTCTTGAATCTCTTCCACAATCTCGCTCTCTGCACTTAGTCACCCACGTTCTTGAGTGTCGAGGTCGATGGCGAGAGACCGTTCCTCCCAGGCTCCCACCACCTTTAGGCCTTCCTCCCAACGCCGAAGCCGTTTCACCCACTACTCCCAAGACCTTTTCACCCACCAGTGCAACACGGTCCACGAAGCCCCAGCCACAGCCAGCACCACCGTCACAGGCTCGCACCCAGCAGACAGAGGAGCGTTTCTGGCCACCAACGCAGCAGTA
Organism: Arachis ipaensis; assembly: GCF_059453495.1. Taxonomy (NCBI): domain Eukaryota; kingdom Viridiplantae; phylum Streptophyta; class Magnoliopsida; order Fabales; family Fabaceae; genus Arachis; species Arachis ipaensis. Next base: position 13,731,774 of record NC_142435.1, on the reverse strand, counting down.
GCACAGCATGACACCACCATCCACTGACCCAGCAGGCTAGCACAGCACCACGCCAGTGACGCCACCAGCCAGCAGCGTTTCTGACCACCACCCAGTCAGGTATGTAATTTAACTAATTTTTGTTGGCATTGTTTACTTTATTGTTGGTATTGTAAAAAGACCGAACCAAACCGAACCGTAGTTTAATTAGACGATCAGATCGGATGACTTTTCCATCAAAAACCGAACCAAACCGCACCGCGAAAATATTATGAAAGAAGTCATTTTTTTAACTTCTCTATAAGTTTCTAAATAACTTCTTAGAAAGCTGCAATTTAGTTTTGAAAATTGCACCAGACATTAATACTGCTACTTTTCATAAGTCAAAAACTCAAAAAAGTTACTTTTGAAGCTTTTCAAACGAGCCCTTAATGAATTAATAGTCCCGGATTGTTGGGCCCTTTTATTTTTAGACTTTTGGTTTAAACTTTTGTGGTGTATTTATGTCTTACCCTTGAAATGAAATTAGTAACGCAGAAAATATTTATTGATATTAGTAATGTTAATATTTTAGATACTGTGATTCTATTCACATTACACACATATTTTGAGTACTCAATAATCAGAATATGATACAACAAAAAATTTACATATTCTGAATGCACTCAAAAGGTGAATGGGTTAAATTAAGAATTAAATTAGGTAGCGATTTGAATTTGGTAGACTATTGTGCGTGTTTACTCATTGCAACTCAATAGTGAAAATGTAAAAATTTAAAAAGTGATAAAGTGAGAAGAATCACTTGGGAGAACAAGAACAAACATGTTCTTCTTTCACCTTCTCTCTCTTTTTGTTTGTAGCTACTGTCAGTGACAGATACAGAAAAATTTAGTAACCAGAGCAAAAATATATAAGATAATATATATAATATTAATTTTTACAGTATACGCTAACATAACAGATCAAAGATTAATCTGTAGTTGATCTGAGCTCTATTTAAGAGTCTATCGTTGTCCAATAAATTATTGTAAGCAGAATTTGAATTCTTAACACTTACTTAAATGAACGATTAATATTCTAAGACATATTCTAAATAATTTCTAATTAGATAGTATCATGAAACTAATTATCACTATTTTTTAGTTGATTTACTTATTTATTTTAGAAGTAAACATAATATAACAAAAAGATAAATATTAATATTTATATATAATTATTAGTTTTTTTTTTTGTCAAAAAATTTGTGAGGAGAAATGCCTCTCTTTCATTTACTTGGGTTCGCGTCTGGTCAATGCTTGTGGTTCGTTCTCCTCATTTTTCCTCTTCATTCACAACTTATAAGGTTGGTTTACTTTCTCTCCTAAAAATACTTGTTTTTCTATAGTTTTTTCTATTTTAAAGTTTTATTAATTTTACCTCTTATTTTACATATTTAAAATTATTTAATTATATTTACTGGCTTCTACTTATTTTGTTAATGACTTGATAAATTAATAGTCTCTGGTCGTAATGATAAATTGTTGGAACTTTCTAGGTTTTGGACTTTTAGTTTAAGTTTTTGTGGTGTATTTATGTATTACTTTTGTTTGGAAATATTAAAGACAAATTTATCCAGTGGAAAAGTCATCTCTGTGTAATGTGGAGGTAATTTGAAGGTGTTTTTTTTTTTTTTTTGTCTTAGACTAAACCCAAAGCCATACCCGAACCCCGACCCACCCGACCAGGTAATTTGAAGGTTCATCTCAAACTGATTCAGGGTTCAGTTGAATCCAACAAAGATGATGATGCTATAACACACCGTGCGGTTCATATTTTGGATCTAAATATCCAATTGGTCGATGTTGGCTTGAATTTCTATTATACCAAAAAATAAGCCCAAGTCCCAAAAAAAATACGAGCCCAAACAAAATTTATCTACCTGGCTTTTGGCGCCAACTCACTCACTCACTAAACTCGTGTGACGAGACACAGCCGAATTCAATAGCATCTTTCAAATTAGCAACATCGACTGAACCTCCAACACAGAAACGGTTACGGTGGTGCGAACTTGGGTACTGGGTAGTGCATCTGATTCAGCCTATAAATAACACCATGCTCCTTTGCTTTCATTCACTCCCGCTACATTCCTCTCATTCAAATAATAATCCTACAGAAACATCTTATCTCTCTTCTTCGCTGTTACTCTCGAATTTCAACTAACTGCAGAAACAATGGTGAGACCTGAAATTGTTTGCATACATCTTTCATTCCTTCGTATTCCTCTCTCTCTCTCTCTCTCTGATTTTCAGTTTCGTTTCTTCAGGTGGTTGCACAGAAAGTGAAGGAAGCTGAAATCACCGAGCAGGATTCGCTGCTTCTGGTTCTTAGCTGCAATTTAGCTTCATTTACGTTTCATATTTTCTATATTTTTGTTAGGTTTTCCTGCAAAATACGTATGGATCTGAGATTCTCTTGTGCTTACTTCTGAGTTTTCTCTATTTCAATCACTGCTGTATTTTCATTCGATAACTTTTATTCGCTTTGTATGAATTTGATGTTTCTTCTCTATATTAAACTTCAGTTTCAAAATCACGTTTATGCTGTTTCTTTTGGTATTGAGTTCTACATGGAGAAATTCGGTAGTTCATTTCAGTAAGAAATTTATGTTTAGCTTACGCCATTTCTTCCAGTCTTTAATTTTAGTATCTGGTTGCTCTGATTCTGTTTGATAAAATGTATTCTCTCTCTCTCTCTCTCTCTCTCTCTCTCTCTCTCTCTCTCTCTCTCTCTCTCTCTCTCTCTCTCTCTCTCTCTCTCTCTCAACGTATTATGAATACATTGTATCAGATCTTCTTGTTCGTTACCTAATTTGAAATTTCATATGCTAGACGAGGAACCTGCTCCGAATTGCGATATTTAACATCAGTTATATCAGAGGCCTGTTTCCTGAGAAGTACTTCAATGATAAGTCTGTTCCAGCTTTAGGTAGTTAAAACCTCTCTAGTCTTGAGTGTTCACTTTGTTTTAATTTTTCTTATATCAAATCTTACAATGTTTGTTGTTGAATCTCATCTGGAACATTGCTTGAAATTCCAGAGATGAAGATCAAGAAGCTTATGCCACTGGATGCAGAGTCTCGCAGACTGATCGATTGGATGGAGAAAGGCACGTTTACGACATCACCTAATTAAACTTCTAGAATGCGATTTTAAATTGATTATAGGCGTGATTTGTTTATTTTTAACTTTTGTTTCGTTCTATTCATTTTGCAGGTGTATACGATGCCTTACAGAAGAAATACCTGAAGACGCTTCTGTTCTGTGTGTGTGAAGCAGTAGATGGACCGATGATTGAGGAATATGCATGTAAGGCCTTGAGAAACGTATCTCAATTTTGATTAGTAGAATTCGGTAGATGGAATTTGGATAAATGTGCTATATGCTAGCGGGAAGTGGGGTCTCACCGAAATTTAATTATTGTCAGATAAATAAATTAGTCCCTACATTTTCGTTCACTTATATATGTCTATAGTTTAATAGTTTTGTTTGTCCTTTCAAGTGAGTTATAAGTACAAATTTAACAAAAGAAAACTGTTAGGACTATCAGAATTTATTATTTTTTGTCATTATTTAATTATTAACTTAATTTTTTTAGTCTTATTTTTTTAGTTTAATAATTAAACAATATATTTTATCCTATATTTTTAAACATTGATAACTAACGGATAATGAAAAATAATAAATTCTAATAGCGTTATAGCATTCCTCTTTAACAAAATAATGCAATTGATCAAGTATTTACCAAGCTTTGCAAAAAGTCGTTATAACTTTTTAAGCAAAAATCAACAACGGCATTATAACTTTGAGATGTAGTTTCCTTTAGCTATTCCGATTCGGAAAAGCAAGAGGTTTCCATGAATATCAACCGCACTGGAAACAAGAAGCAGGGTGGGACCTTCAAGTGCAACTCCACGACAGAGATAACTCCCCAACAGATGAGGTGGATTCAGGAATGAAAATATGATTTAGATAGTTGTCATTATCAAGATGACTCACTAACTAAACTAATATTATTCATATGCATTGTAATCATTAGGAGTTCTGCATGTAAAATGATTAGAACGCTAGTTCAGTTGATGAGAACTCTGGAGAAGATGCCAGATGAGGTAATAAATTTAAGTTCTAAGCTTTATAAAATGACATTATACATGCTTCATTATTCTTACATTGCGAAAACTAACTTCTACTCCTGTCTCAGCGCACCATTCTAATGAAGCTACTCTATTATGATGATGTGACGGTATGTTCTTTAGTATGCAATAACAAATCTCGATCCTTTTAAATTGTTGAAATTTTTTTGCTTTATGAATTCCTGCATTGCCCGAACTTTATTTTTCGAAGAGGTTGATGTTTAATCACAAAGTGCTGACTTATTATATACAGAGTGATTAATAGTATAGTTTTCTTTTTATTGCAGCCTGCTGATTATGAGCCTCCATTCTTCAGAGGCTGCTCAGAAGTAGAAGCTTACCATCCCTGGGTGAAAAACCCACTGAAAATGGAAGTTGGTAATGTAAACAGCAAGCATTTTGTACTAGCTCTGAAGGTAAAGGAAAGATATTACACTCCCATTTTACCTTTTTAAGTCTATTGCCGATGTTTTTGCCAATAAATTCTTCCTTCATTGTAAAGGTGAGGAGTGTGCTCGACCCTTGTGAAGATGATAATGAGGGCATCCAAGATGATATGACCACTGGTGAAGATTCGAAGCAAAATAATGAATATTATGATACGGACAGTGAGGTGATGGAGGATGTTGCTTTTGTAACTGAAACTTGAGCAATTACCGGAACTGTGTTTCTTAAATTTCGCGTTTTAACTTTCCAGGTTGATTACGCTGAAGGGGATCGATATGTAGTTGCTCCAATAGGTAATTTGGAATATTTTTCTTATTGCTGTGCAAATTTACATCTTCTTTTATGTTTTTTTTAATCCACTGTTAACTTTTAATAAGTACAAAATGACAGAGAAGCAGCAAGAAAAGGAAGATAATTCTATGGTTGATGAAGGTAAACTAGCTCTTTCTGCTTTCTTGCAGAAAACTCTGTGTGTACGTGGATATATGCATACAATAATTCAAAGGATAAATGTCTTAAGTATTCTTTTAGAGCTTGACTTTAAATATTTGTTAATCCAATACCAGAACTAAACTAAGAATATATATTATATTCAGACAATACCCAAGATCCTATGGAAGATGAGCAACAGCTGACCCGGGTCAAGGAGTGGATCAACTGTTGGCACCTTGGCACTATTGACCTTAATGACGTTTTATCAAATTTTCCAGACATCTCAATGGTACCTTATTTCTTAATCTTTTATATTTAGTTATTCTGTTAATTGCTATCCAGATGATGCTTTTTCTTGAGCCTTTCTTAGATTATGGCTTAACGGCAATTTTAGTTTCTTTTTCCCTCCTTGTGTTATGTCTGATTCAGATGGAATTTCAATTATATATTTTATTTCACTGCAGGTTCTAATTGAAGGTATGAAGGTTAACTATGTTCAATCCTTGCTGCAAATATCATCAATATGTTAAAGAAACAGAACACTCGGTTGCTCTTGTCTGATTTTATGTTCTTTAGAGATCATGGATAAGCTTGTTCAGAATGGGGTGCTATCAAAAACAGGAAATGACACCTACGCCATTAACAAAGACAAGGTTGATTTATCTCCTAACTGATCTAGCTACTTTATTTGTTTTTGTCAGTATCTTTTTGTTTTCCCTTCTCATTTTCTTTTTTAATTTTAAATCTGATGGAATTGTATTGTCAGAAATCAGAATATGAGTTCATTGTCAAAGAAGAAATTGATGGCCAGATTCCTCAGGGTGACAGAGCTTTGCAGGATGAAGATCACATGTACATGAGAGTGAGTGTTAATTCTTACTTTCCATGTGGTATGTATGATGATGTTTCTTTGGCCAAAGATCAGTCACTTACTACTAATCTCAACAAGGGCGAAAAGTGTCAACGGAATCAGTGAATATATTGTGACGTGTTAATATTAATTAAAAAAAATAGATATCTATTCTCAAAATTAATTTTTAAAATCAAATTTTGATTTTTTTTTAACTAAAATTAATCAAAAGAGACTTTTTATTTAAAAATTTGATGATTTTATATCATTTTTTTGTAAATGACAAAACATTATTTAAAAAAAATATCTAATGATCAAATTTGCATACACTTTTTAAAATTAAGTTATTTATCACTTATTATTTTTTTTCCCGTGTTTGAATTTTTCATATTATCACGGATCTCTTAGACTACCTTTTTCATAGGAGATTAGGAGTTATTTTGTATCTGCTTTGGGACTAATTTCTGCCGCAATATATTAACTTAGGTATGATTAATGTCTTCAGGCTCTCTATCATGCTCTTCCAATGACATACGTGTCAGCACCAAAGCTTCAAACATTTCTCAATGGTGAAATAAACCAGACAGGAGCACGGAAGATTATTGATAAAATGACCCGGGACGGTTTTCTTGAACCCAAAGGCAGCAAGAGATTAGGTGTCGAATTGAATATCACAGCATAGTCCTTCTCTTTTGCTTTTGTTGTTGCCTCCTTACATTTTTGTGTATGCGGCATCAGGAAAACGTGTGATACATTCTGAGTTGACTGAGAGGAAGTTCATTGAAGTCCAGAAAGTTCTAGGTGCTACCGACCCTATGGTACAATGGCTGCCTAGTATTCGATGTTTATATATAATCACCCGTTATTGTGTTTTCATCATTTTCTCGTTTTAAACTTTAACAGGATGTTAATAACGGTGAACCAAATAGCAAGTTCAAACCAGCTGGAATTCTAACCAATGGTAATAGATTAAGTCCATTACGAGCATTCTTTCATCCTATCTAATGTTTTGCTTTTCATAATTAGAAGTTACCTCCGTGATCATCAGGGAACAACTACGATGTGTCTACATGTGGTGTTCTGCACTCCATTGGATCAGATTTAACAAGAATGAAAGTGACATCCGATACAAATGGCAATGACTCAGTGAGGAGTGGACACAATATCTTAAAGGCCAAAGAGCCTGGAAGCACACCCACGAGCAGGGTTGAGGTATGTTCATATCTTTTTTAAAATTATCCAATAGAACTGGTTCCCTATTTTTGTTTCTTGTCACATAATATAACTGATGCTGTAATTTTTACAGCCAGTTGCTTCAAGAGAGAGTTTTGCGGCAGGCAAAGAGAACAGCAGAGCAAATGGAAACGACCAAGGTGATACAAATATCTGCAGTAAGCCCTCCCAGGAAAAGCGACCCAGGAAATCAAGCGCGGTATACTATGAGTCTATGACTTATCCTTTTTACTTACATTACACTATTTTTGTTTGATTTGGAGCATTTTTGTACCGAGTCTGAGGCTACTTTTCGACACTTTTCCTTCTTTTACATCCTTTGCAGGTCAAGGAGCCTATCTATCAAAACATGAAGCGTCTTAGATCTCAGGCCATTTGAACCTTTGAATTTGGGATCTGTGTGTCAAATTCTGATATATACACATAGCATACAAAGTAAACATTTGACAAAAGGCAGTAGTGACACTTAAGACGATGCACTAGGTAGAATCTGTTATTTGTATTTGGGCTAAGTATTACATTTGCCAACTTCTTTTAATTTGGTCAAGTTTATATTTCCTAGTTTATGCGTTACATTTAGTTGATGAAGTTCAATACATGGGCCTTAAGCGAGTCCTTGTGGACTGTGGAGTTCATATAACTTTTCATTATGCGGTGCCATCTTTCCCCACAGGCAACATACTTTAGCACATGCTATCATCGTGTCTTGTTTATTGTAGAACAAAACAGAAAATAACTAAATAAAAATTTAGATTGGGTGGAATCTTAGAAAGGTATGATTGCATAGAAGATCCGACAACAACGAAAGGATAGCATAGAATTGACTACCTCTAAGTTAAATATTATAAACTATAAACTACTGATTGTAGACCAAAATTGTAATTTTGTGTATGAATAATTTTAAAGGTATAGTATATTTGTGGCACTCAAAATTTGTTAAAAATTTTAAAAATATTTTTAAATTTTATTTTGTTTTAAAAATTTTTGATTGCATCAAATATATTCTTGACAGTTAATTTTTAAAAAATGTAGAATTAATTTAGTAATAATTTTACAAGAACAACTATCAACATAAGCAAATTAGAGATATTTTTCATGCATTATTATTGAATTAGTCCTAAATTTTAGGTGTCACGGTGTTTTACGTAAATAAAAAATTTTTAGAACAAAATTGAAATAAAATAAAAATTAATAATATTTTAAAAAAAATTTACAAATTTCAAGGACAAAAAATATATTTTATTCTAATTTTAAAATAGTCTAAAATATGATTAAAAAAAAAAGAGTAAAATTCCTTCTATAGGTGTTGGGCCAAAATAATAAAATTCAAAAAGAATACTTTAAAGAGTTGAATTTATCTTTTAAGTGGGAATTAAATTGGTGAAAGCAGATTAGTTGAATTTGTTGATTTAAAGTGTAGAAATTATCATCATCTTATTAGAAATGAACTAAACTAGATGTCTCTTCACAAATGTCACATATCACGAATACTCTTTTATTTAGACACCTCTTTGACACGAATACCTAAAGCACTGTCAGCTACCTTAATTTGTGGAAATCAACTTTTTTCTTATACCCATTTTTAGTTTAAAAAAAAAACTTAAAATAACGAGAACATCAAAAATACCTTTTGTTAATTATCTCGTTTAGTGACAAACTTTGGAATAAAAAGGATGGGCTACGGCATTGTAACCATTAGACAATATGCTCCTTCAAATAGTTTGAGACCATAAAAGGACTTCAACTCACTATTCTTAAGAGAGATATTTTTGAAATTTTGGAGATTATTTCTTTCTTTTTCTCTCCTAATTATTTTCATTGTTCTTCATTTTATCAATCAACTTCAAACAAAGATTTATACAATTAGCATTTAGGTGTTTTTCTAGAACACACAACAACAAGTTTTACTTAATTCTTGTCCACTTTAAAAGAGCTCATTCATCATTTGTGACAATAGTAAAAGCCTCAATACTTGTTCTCTATTACTATTTCTCATATTTAATTCTTATGTTGTTTATTTGTTACTAATAAAAGTATTTTTCTCACAAATTTACCTACATTTAATCTATTTCCATAATATTATTCCCGAATCAATTACAAAACCAACTCTATGGTGTTTATGAGTTAGTATATGAATTTTTTCTAATTTATTTTTTTTATAGTAAATTTTAAATTTTAAAAAATTATTTATTTTTACACATTTTAAATTAAATATTAATTTTTATTTTTTTTTTAATAAATTAGGTACCATCTTTCTAGACACTGTAACAATCACCAAATTAAATTACAATTTAAACATTCATCATAAGTTGATGTTTTGCATAGGATACTGGGGGAAGCCGTCAGGAACAGGCGCATTGCGCCGTTAATGGTAGGGGGAGATCATGTGGAACTATCGCACCTACAATTCGCAGATGACACAATTTTATTCTGCCCGCCAGAGACGGAAACAATTGTAAACTATAAGAGGTTGTTGCGATGTTTTGAGCTGATGTCTGGGCTGAGCATTAATTTTGATAAGTCGAATCTGATACCGGTGAACTGTGAGCAGGCTGGGTTGATCATGCGTGTAGCCTACTGGGGTGCCAAAAGAAGGAGTTGCCTGTTCGATACCTTGGGGTTTCCTTAGGAGCTAATCCGCGGTTGGTAAAGACTTGGAAACCAATCATAGATAAGGTGGAACAGAAGCTCAGTTTATGGAAAGCGAAGGTTTTGAATAAAGCAGGTAAGCTTGTCCTCATCAAATCGGTACTGAATAGCTTGCCAATTTATTACCTAAGTTTGTATAAGATGCCACGGGCGGTGGCGGATAAACTGATTGCTTTACAAAGGAACTTTATGTGGTGCAAGGAGGACGGAACCTATGGCATACCGTTGGTCAAGTGGGAATTGGTCCAGACTCCGAAAAAGGTTGGGGGCTTGGGGTGGGAGATGCAGTGCTTAGAAACACAGCACTATTGTTTAAGTGGTGGTGGAGATTTTCAAAGGAAGAATGTCCGCTGTGAAAAAAGATTGTCTGTTCTTGCAACAAGTTGTCCCCTAATGTAATGCTAGCAACTCAGTCTCTACTGGTCAAAGAGGGGCCTTAGAAGGACATATGACAGCTCAATATCAACGAGCAAAGGGTGCGAGATAAACTGGTGAGTGGTCTGGCGATGGAAGTCAGTAATGGTAGGAAAACCCGAATTTGGAAAGATAATTGGGTTCAGGGTGGTCCTCTGAAAGTGAATTTTCCACGACTCTTCTCTATTTCAAGCCAACAAGGATCTGTAATTGGGGAATGTGGGTTTTGGGATGGGTTAGATTGGATATGAAATTTTCAATGGAGGAGGGAGTTATTCCAATGGGAGCTCGAACTTGTCCATCAACTGCATGAGCGGCTAAGGCCAGTAAAGCTATCATCTGAGAGCGAGGATAGTGTGGTGTGGAAATTTGATAATACAGGTGTCTTTTCCATGAAATCCTTTCTGCAGGTAATGCAAATGGAGACGTTGTCGGATGAGATCACGAGCTATAGCTTCATAAGTGCACTATAGAGAGGCCTGGTACCCCCAAGAATTGAGCTTTTTGGTTGGTTTGTGCTAGTTGGTAGAATTAATACCAAGGAGAGGTTGACTAGATTAGGAGTTGATATTCATAGTGATAATATCTGCATCCTGTGCCACAAAGGGATAAAAACTGTTGAGCATTTATTTATTAGGTATGAGGTAACATGGCAAGTGTGGTGCTCTTGGTTGCGATTCTTTGGTAGAGAATGGGTTATTCCTGGGACCATGAAAGAACTGTTTGGAAGTTGGATTGGCATGCACAACAGAAGACAAGGACAGAAGTTGTGGATCACGGCGTTCTTTGCAGTAATCTGGAACATCTGGTTAGAACGTAATAATAACAGCGCAAGTATTGACTTTATTCACACAAGGATAGTGTTAAGCTACAAAGAGTGGACTGGCGGTGATTCTTTAGGTGGTTGGTAGCATAGCCGGAGGTGCCAGGAAATTGATCTCTGTCTGCATGTTTCATATTTTATGTTTTATGTTTTATGTTTTATGTTTATGTGTTTTGCTCCACTTTAATGTGTTGAGCTTTCTCTGTTTTAAAAAAAAAAACATTCATCATCATAAGTTGTAACATCACTCCTTGAATCTATCTTTTCTTAACCTTAGAAATTTTGCAACAATCATGTTTGGTATAGTGTAATTTGTTCGATTATGGCTATTTTAATTCTTTTCTCTTTTTTTTATGTTAATGACATATGATATCTTTCTATTGAATTGTTTAGTCTTTACAAAAATATTATATATACATCAAATTATGTATTTCTATATTTTACACAAATATATATTATTTAATTTATTTTTAATATATAATTACAATAAATTTGGGTTGAGACAACATTTTAAAAATATTGCCTATAATAAAAAAAAAGTGTTATTTTTTAATCAAAGACAACATTTTTTCGACAAAACATAACGCTTTTTGGGAATTAACTATACGGCCATTACCTTTAGTTTAAGGCAATACTTTTTTGTATCAAAGGAAACCCATTTTTTTACAACCTTTAAAAAATATTTTTTACTAAAAAAAGTAACTTCTTATAAGAGTTGTCTTAGAGAACCTAAACACAACGTTTTAATAAAGACTTTATGAAAATACTTTTTACGAGTTATATTTTTTAATATATAAAGTAACACTTGTCTAGATTTTTTTTAAGTTGTCTTTTCATATACTTAAAGCAATACTTGTATAAGTTTTTCTAATTATTTTTTCATATACCTAAAACAATGTTTGTTTAAGTTTATTTGCGGTTGTTGTCTTTTTCTAATACCTAAAGCAACACCTTATTGAGTTTTTCTTAGGTTCTCTTTTTTTATATCTAAAGAAATATTTTTTTTTACATTTCTTATATTTATATGACATTTGAAAGATATATAGCGTACATTAATAATATTTAAATATTTAAATTCAATTTAATCAATATAAGGAGAATAAACTAATAATATATATTGCATGTATATAGAAAAGTGTTTTAAGTATCAATTAATGTACTCGCTAAATTATCAAATTAAATAAATAATAAACATAAATAAATAAAATACATATTTTTTTCATGATAAACTTAAAAAACAAAAGAAACTATATATATTTTTTCATTTGAAACCAAAAATTTTGTGCTTTACCGTTATGCTAAGAATTGCCTTTATCTTATAAAATTTCATCCAACCATATGCAAGTTGCAGTTAAATTTAAATGACAAAAAAATACATTATAAAAAAAAAACAATATTGGTTACAGAAAATAATTGACATATAATAAATATGTATGTATATAGGTACTTGAATGAATACAAAATTGATGAGGTAGAACACAAGTTGAGGCTTCTTAAACTAGAAGAGGTCATCATCACCGGGATGCACCATCCGTGTGTCTTTTACTATCTCTCATCTTTCTTCAATTCTAAGACCCGTCTTTGTTATTATCACTTGTGACTCGCTTTCAACTACTACAATTATCTGTATTTTATTTCATTTCATTTCATTAATTTCCTCTCTCACATTAGTACATGTATGTTTTAAATAAATAATAATTTCAAAATATGTGCTTACAATCAAAGGAACAAAAGGCATCCACAAATAAGAGTACGACCCAGTGATAAGATTCATGCATAAATGTAGAGCTACATATAATATGTGTGCTGTGATTAGTTATAATAATAAGATAGATGTAGCATTATTATTGAATTGGCTTACCATGCGTGTGAAACAGGAGAAACAAAACACTGTGATGAACCAGATTGGAAGACTGAACCAACAAATAATTGGAAATAAAACAAAAGCACTTGCTTATAAATTCACTTGATTAATGTATTGGTAGCTAATTGCTAAAATACTTATAGTAACCATCACATGAACCTGATTTTTACAACAACTTTGAAGTCCTCTTCCAAAGTTCTTTCAATGTATTGCGTAAAATCAAACTTATGGTGACTTTGAGATGCCAAGTGTGCCTACATCAATTAAATAATGCATGAAATGGAGTTATCGCTAGATAATTATTTAATTTATTTGTGGGCTATATATATTAATTATAATTATAAATTATGTTATTTTAAATTAAATGACTTATATAATAATAATTTCATTTATTGTTATAAATACTAAATTAAATAAATTATAATTACTTTTTATTTAGAATTAAATGAGAATAAAATAAAATATTATTTTTATTTAGATTTTATATTTAATATTTTAATATATATTTTATATTAGTTGTTAATTTTAATAGATTTTCACATACACATACTGATGGAAGACAAGAACACTCTTGTCATTTGCAAGGAGTTGCAACACATTCTAAACAAGGTTATGAGAACCGGACTGGTCAATAAACCGGTAGAGTGATTGATTTACTGGTTCAAAGATTCGATCGGAATTCAACCAGAGTTCAACTGGTTTAATTAAATATTAAATAAAATTATTAAAAATTAAACATATAATGAAACATATAGCATGACCTTTTTTGTTACCATAACAATATCTGGTAAGTAAACTAAAATCTGATCTTTTCTTATTCTTTTCAAAATTAAAATAAGAAAAATCTAAACCAACGTTTAATTTCCTAAATTTAGGGTAAAAGGAGAAATTAAAGAAAGAAATTATTGTAGAATTAACAATGCTGAAATGGAAGGGAATAAAGATGAGGGCATGAGGGTGAAGATTTTATTCTGTTTCTGGGCATGTCTTTTGCAACCTTTATGCTGGGTCTAACAAATTTGTATAAAGAAGTTGTAACACATGTATGCCCCCATATGCAGATCATATGCAGATCAATGTAAAACACCATGACAAAATTAATCATACCACCACCAACTCTAATTCAGAAGTTAGAACTCAGAACACAACAAACAGAAAAAAATATCAACTCACCCCAATTCAGATTCAGGACACAACAAACAGAAAAAGAAACAGCAACTCAAGAATCAGATCTCAGATTTTAGTAACTCAGTAAAATTAACAAAATACACGACCATAAATTGAAGCAAACAGAGTTGAATCTTTAAAAAATAGAACCTCAAAATCATAGAAATTAACAAAAGAGAAAAACTAAAGCAGAGCAAAGGCAACCAAACTGACAGACGGAGGAACGAAACAGGCAGCAAGACTACCGGCAAGGGAGGAACGGAGAGACAGACCGGATCGAGCAAACTCACCAACAATGGAGGAATCCAGCCGACCGCGCTTCGATCTGCAAGTCCACATGACGAAGATGAAAATGATGTAGAGAAGACGAGGATGGACGGCCAAAGACGACGATGTGGAGGAGACGAGGATGGACGGCCAAGAGCTCGAAGCACCCTCTATCTGTCACTGCCGGCGGCGAGGCACCCTCTGGCTGACGAGAAGAGTTCGGTGACGGTAGAGGCGGTGACTGCTGTTGGCTGAGAGAGAGAGAGGGAAGTAGCGCCGTAGTAGGTTAGGGATTTTGTGCCATTTTGGTGAGTGAGACTGATGAGAGTGAGGGGAAAGGGAGAAGGGATTTGGGCACAGAAGAGAACAGAGATGAGTTATTGTTGCTGCTGAGTACGATGGGTGATTTAGGAATTAGGGTTCAGCTTAGTTCGTTTAGCCTTTTTTTTTTTCCTTATAGGGACAAAACGACGCCGTTCAGAGTTTTTTTTCAAATCAAAAATCCGCTAAAAAATCGGATGGTTCTGCCGGTTTACCGGTTAACTACCGGTTCGACCGGTTTTTTCACCGACTTTTTGTCAGGCAATTTCTGAGCTTATCCGGACCGGTTAGGTGACCGCCTGACCGGTTTCCGGTTAATCCGGTTGAAACGACCAGTCCGATTCGATTTTTAGAACCATGATTCTAAAAGACAAAAGAAAGACAAATAAACCCACTTGAGAGATCAGCTCACTATTTGAACATCATATTTTGACAAAATCGTACCCTTTAGGGTATTAATTGCCTATCTTTCGCAAGTTTGATGGTACAGAAAATGTCAAAGAACATATCCTATCGTTTTTAGACAATCTCAGAGTCGGTGATAGAATTATACAAGTAGTTTCTGTAGGAGAAACCCTCCATGCATATCATGAACTTGAGAAGAGTGAAATAGAAGCACGAAAAATAATTGGTGGCATTTATCAAAAGATACAGAGATCTAGTCTTACTTTACATGGACATCATTACAGAACCACAATCGGTATATAGGTGTATTAGAAATGTGGAATAAGGGTCACAAATTTACCTTTTCATGAGCAACATAAATACCTTCTCTAAACACTTGAAGAGAACATCTGACATTATTGAGGCAATAAAGCACAATGGAAAGAAATTTAAAGAATTTTTTCTTCTAAAAATGTGTTTTGCTTATGGTAGAAACAAAAGGCGTTCATATTCTAGAGGTTCTAGTAGAAATAGTCTTCCACCTCCACTATCCCTCTCTAGAGATAAAGCCATAGTGGTCGTAAAGAAGAGAACCACCAATCCGTGAAAACTTGAATGATGCATTTTTTGCTTTTTATTCTTCTTTCTTTCTTTCTTTCTTTCTTTCTTTCTTTTTTTTTTTTCTGTTGTTCTTACTTTTTCTTTTAGGAGCATTATTTTTCATATTAGACTTGAATAACCATGTATGTATTGTAATGCCATCTTATTTAATTGAATGAATGAACACTTGGATTAAATTCTTTTCAAAAATAAAAATAACACCAAAATTTGTTTAAAGTGACATCAAAATTTAAATGCAATACTATAAAATTTGGAAAGTAAATTCCATACTAAAAGATCATATTGACTCTATAATATGAAATAAGATAGTACTAAAATTACTTAAAATTGACACCAGAAATTCAGTAATACGATACAAAAAATATTAAATAATTATAAAAAAATTACACATTCAATGAATTGAATGCTTATCTCATATATAAAATAACACATAAATTTTTAAAAAATAACATCGAAATATCTTCACTCTATCATTGAAATTTCTAACTAAATTATATGATAGAACTAAGAACTTAGTTCACGAAAACTTGAGTTGCAGATTCACAAATTTTAACAGAAAAGAGTATAAAGAAAAAATTTGTAGATAACTTAGCAAAATTAAGTAGAACAAGTGCAAAAATTCGAAAGAGAATGAATCATGGCATTTACGTATAAGAAGACGATGTATCGAATATAAAATAACACATAAATTTCTAAAAAATGACACCGAAATGTATTCATTCTATTATCGAATTTTTCAACTAAATGATGTGATGGAATTAAGAATTTATTTCATGAAGACTTGAGTTGCGGATTTACAATGTTGATAGAAAAGAAAATAAATGAAAAAAATCTGTAGATAACGCAGTAAGTACAAAAATTCAAAAAAGAATGAACAATATTATTTACGTATAAGAAAAAGGCGACGATAACGATTACAATGATAATGATGATAATGAAGATGATGAGGAGGAAAAGAAAGGAGAAAAAGAAATTTAAATGAAAAAAGAAGGAAAAAGAAGAGGATAAGGTGGTAGTGGTGACGATGACGATGATAACGAAAGAGAAAGATGAGAAAAAAAGAGCAGTAGCAGTGGTATAAGCAAGTAACTAATAAGAAGTATATTAATTTAGTTGGACTTGATTAAATATTTTGTTTGATTGCAGAACTTTTCTCTTTTTAAAATACAACTAATATAATTTATCTCAATCAAATAAAAAATTTTAAACTAAAAAATTAATTATAATATTTGTTTTGTCGATTTTTAGCAAATCGATGGTGGTTCGATTCTAATGGTCTGGGAGCGAAACCTACTCCTCTTTGTAGGTACCAGTTTTCTAAAAGTGCATCAAAGTGTCTTTGATTAGATGGAAATTGGGAATAAAGATGAATTAAAAATTTATAAGTCAAGGAAAGAAATAAAAGGTAAAGTTTTCGAAAAGAAAATATGCTGAAAACAGAAAGGTTTGCGTTGAAGTTGAAAGAAAGCAGTAAAATGCCTTCTATTAGATCAAAGGACTTTGACATGAAAATCTAAAATGCAAGAATGTAAATTGAACAACGAAGATAAAGAATACTTGCAAGATAAATTTACTTGAAGAAATAAAGTTTACAGAAAGATAAATTGAAAGAATGAAAATATAGAAGGAACCTTACAGAAAAGTTACTCGATCGCAGACTCAGAAATTTCCTGGGATGTGAGTGTGCTTGAGTGTTTTTCTGAGTTAAAGTTTCAACCCTTATTCCCTAAGACTTCCTGGTATTTATAATCTACTTTTGGTAACTGACAATTAATTACAATTAATTACAAAATCACAACTTTGAATGTGTTCTCCTTGGTAACCGTTCCCACCTAAACGTTTCCCATGATTTCCTCGCGTGATAGAAGCCTCTAACTTATTCATTACCATAATTACTCGAATCACTTATTCGAATAACTTATTTCAATTACCTGACTCGAGTACCTTGTTCGATTTGACTTGCTTGATTTATCGAAAGGCCTTGAAATCGAATCTGTGTCGAGAACCTCCGTCTAATGCTTGCGCGTGTCTCTTTCCGAAAACTGTTTATGTCTTCGACCGCTTTACCACTTCGAACCGTTTACCTTCATCGAAAATATTTTTTCGATCAACAAATTGTCCCCTTGGATTAATGTGCTTGCCTTCGATAACTTTATTGGAAGATAAAACACTTAATCTAAATTCAAACTTCAATTTTTAAATCAGTAATAACTATCATTTAACTTTCCATTAATACTCACCCACTCGACACGTTTCCCGAGACTCACGCTTCCTCTTCCTTCCACTTCATCTTCCTCGCGAAGTTACCTCTATTCGCATTTCTTCTACAGTAACGGCTACAGTAATACTTTAAATTCACCAATCTCACCCTTGTTCAAATTTTTCCTGAACTCATTGTTCTTTGCATCCCTCTTACATCAAACATCCTTACAGAATCTTTAACCTTTCGTTTCTTTTTCCTTCATTCTACAATGGCCGCTTTCTCTTCTCATGCTACTGCTCAAGACAAAGGTAAAGGTCATGCAGTAGCACCGCCAGCTCCACCAGCCCTTCGTATACTAAACCAAGTCAATGATGAAGTCATTGACGATCCTCAACTGTAAACTAATGATACTAGAGTCTTAATCCCCTTCACAGTAGGCGCAGATACCCATTGTTTTCTCGGACCGATTGAATCCCTAGAGAGGGCAAACAAAAAACTTTCTTTCTTCCCTAGTGCCGAAGGGGAAGATCTATTGATTAACCAAGCTTTTAACATCTCCCACTTCATTAATCAAAAACCCTTCAGGAATAATCCAAAGATTAATCCTCAAGGATTCGACTTCTCAGCCTGGTACCAACACCTTGAACCCACGAAAAGTGCTGACTGGGGGGCTTTAGGAATACAAGAACTACTAAGGCTCTCCCATTTCTCACTCTCAATGCTCCCTTGGATGATTGGGGCTATGACTTGCTTTTAGAAAAGGACAACCAACAGGTTCCACCTCCCTTGTGGAATGATCGAAATGTCCCTTTTGGATGTAGCTGCTATCACAGGGCTTCCAATAAATTCTCCAGACTGTACTCCTAACATGTAGTCTGAGCACCAATACAATGTTGCCTTAACCAATTCTTACAGCGATTTCATTGCTAATGACATGGGTGTAGAAGGTACTGATGTTACAGATGATGAACATGTAGCCTTCTTGTTCTATTGACTGAATGCAATCCTTTTCTGTTTTTGAAGCATCCAGATGTCAAAGCTCTTTCTTCCCTGGGCTGCTTTGCTTCATGAAGAGAAAGTTCTTAATTTGGCCAAACTTCTTTTAGGGCACATTTTCAAAGAGCTTGGTCAATTTGTTCATTGTCTCCGAGACAATAGCATAATCAGTACAGGTGGCCCTCTCTAGCTCCTTCAACTATGGGTCAATGCCATTTTCGAAAAATTTATGACAAAACCTGGAGGTGGTGGCACTGATAAATAGCACATTGAAGGTTTTTGATTAGCTAATTATAAACCCAACTTCCCAAATACACAAACGGATGAGGACCGATTCTGGGTTATTTTTTCTCTCTTCCATTCCTGTAAAGATTTCAATAATGAGGATTTAGATTTCGCCCATTTTTTGTGTCGAAATCGTGGTCCTGCGTGGCTCGATCGCTTACTCTTCCCACATGACACAGAGGAAAGTGAACTGGCTAATCAAAACTGGGCAAATCTGTTAGCTGTTCAGGTAATTCCTATAGGGTTAACCTAGCATAAAAAGGAAAAGCTCAAGGTGACCCTATATGCCCTCACTTTACAGCCAGACAACTGGGATTTTCACAGGCCATCCCAATCCCTTTTCCTCGGAACAACAAGCCATTTTGTAATGTTACTCTACTTTCTCAACATGACCTTGACTTCCTCCTCGCAACAAATCAACAACACAAGGACCATTTTAATTTCCTTGTTTACGACCGCAACTCATATATCACTAAGTCTTGTCTCGAATGGTGGACTGCCTATTACTCTAGGTACAATCGTACTTTAGAGGCAATCTAGCAATCTGCCATTCGATCAGACCCTGTTGCTGAGGGTTCTCCTAAAAAATCACAAAAAAAAAAGCTGATACCACAGCCTCTTTTTGATAACCACAACACAAAAGTCGAAGAACTCCTACCAAGACTTCCAGAAAGGTAACCATTATCCATTTACCATTTCACACATAATCATATACTTCGAAGTAACACATTTTGAAAATCATATCTATATATTAACTTTCAATTTTAATTTCCTCATTAGTTATGGTTATAACTATCAAGCGAGAGTTTTGATGGGAATGAACAAAACATCCGGAACATCCTTGCTGCTTCTCCCCAATCAGAGGATACAACTGACTCAGATCCTGGTTCCCAACTAGTTCGAAAACCCAGACTTATTCTAGTAACATAATAATCTCTATATGTATTTTATTTAAGTTGAAATAAATTTTAACTTATAACTGTGTACCTTTCATACCAGCCTGCCATTGCTACTCATTCAATTACATCTTCTGTGGCACTTGATCAACCAATTCTGCAACAGCGTCATGATCCAGGGCACTCCACATCTCATGATTCAATTCAAGTCACAGGGTCTTTTCAGCCACTCCAGACTATTTTTCCACCTCCCCATGTAACACAGGTGGTTGATCTGACGACAGATCCCTCACATCATTCTTCAATAGATACTCAAATACTTGAGTCAAACTCACCGAACAATCGGGCTGCACTCTCTGCAGAAAACCAGGTGGCTCCAGACTCCGACTTTGTTTCTAGAGTTGTTGACACCACCAATTCAGATTCTTCTCAATCTAGGGTCTTAGAGACTCCTCCAAAACTGTCTAGTCCTCCTCAACAGGCTGACTTTCAAACTCCCCCTGGACAAGGATCTGAAACACTGGATGCATCCACCACTCCTACAAGTGCTACATTGGCCAGCCTGATCTCCATTCTAGACCAAGTTATCTAAGAAGATGAAGTATCTGTACCAGTGCCAACACTCCCAAGACCTGCTACATCAAGACCTTCATTCAAATTGAGTGTTGACACTCGAGAATAGCTTCGGTCACTCATAAAGCTCTTGGATCATCCACTTGCCACATGGGTTAATGATACAATTCTTAACCAACTCTTGTCTGATCTTTTAAATTCCTCCTTTGAACTCCCAGCTAACATACCACATTCTGCCTCGATTCAAGAATTCAAGCAACTTCTCAACGAGAGCGTAGCTTTTCAATTTCAATTCCAGGAAACAGAGACTGAGGAAGCTAAGATCAAATCTAATATAGAAGGTTGTATTGCAGCCCTTCGACCAGTCCAAGTTTCCCGTGAGGAATTAGATTTGAGAATTTTTAATGCTATTTCCATTCAAGCTTTTTATGACAAAGAAGAAGCGAAACATGAAGCAGAATTAGCTCAGATTAATGAAAAGCTTGCCAAAATACGTCAGAGACGAGCTACCATAGCCAAACCTCTGGCCACTGCCCAACAAGAACAACAACACCTTATCCAGGAGCTTGTTTCAATTGAGACTAAACGAGAAGAATATGACAAACAACTCGAAAAAATCCAATTTGACAAATTCAAACAAGCTGAGGCACTTTCAACTCTGGACAGCAGAAGGGCAAAGCTGCGCTCCGATTTTAATAAAACTATTGGCACCTTGAATTTCTTTTCATTTTAAGTTTCTCTTTGTGTGACAGTTTTTATCTTTTCTGGACTTGTGCATTTTGAACTCTAATTCTGCCAAAAATAGTATCGCTTCAAGTATTTTCCATTAATCGAGTTAATTACTTTTTCTGACTCGATATCTTTAATCTAATAGGCATTTCCAGAATATGTCCCTATCACTTGAAAATGGCCTTCCCAAGCATGGGACCATTTGCCAAGAAATTTTGATTTCTTTTCCATTGGCAAAATAACTTTCAAAACCAACTCGCCTATATCAAAAGATTTTTCCTTGATTCGATGATTATAACTTCGAGCAATACTTACTTTTTGTCGAACTATATTTTCAAGTGTCAATATTCGCTCTGAATCTAATTCATTCAATTCATCAAATATAGCATTCCAGTAATCATCAACTGGCAAACTACTTTGCTTTGACACCTGGTGCGCAGAAATTGTGATTACACTTTAATTATGTAAAATTCATCGCTCTTTCTTTCCCTGGTAATGGCGCCAAAAACATGATGCCAATACCATGGTTCACAACTTCGCACAACTAACCAGCAAGTGCACTGGGTCGTCCAAGTAATACCTTATGTGAGTAAGGATCGAATCCCACGGAGATTATTGGTATGAAGCAAGCTATGGTCACCTTGTAAATCTCAGTCAGGCATATATAAATTGATAATGGTGTTTTCGAATAATAATTAATAAAATAGGGATAGAAATACTTATGTAAATCATTGGTGAGAATTTCAGATAAGCGAATAGAGATGCTTTCGTTTCTCTGAACCTCTGCTTTCCTGCTATCTTCATCCAATCAGTCTTACTCCTTTCCATGGCTGGCTTTATGTGATACATCACCATTGTCAATGGCTACTTTCGGTCTTCTCTCGGGAAAATGATCCAAATGCCCTGTCACGGCACGGCTAATCGTCTGGAGGCATCACCCTTGTCAATGGTTTCATCTTATCCTCTCAGTGAAAATGATCAACGCACCCTGTCACGGCACAGCTATTCATCTGTCGGTTCTCGATCATGCTGGAATAGGATTTACTATCCTTTTGTGTCTGTCACTACGCCCAGCAATCGCGAGTTTGGAGCTCGTCACAGTCATTCAATCATTGAATCCTACTCGAAATACCACAGACAAGGTTTAGACTTTCTGGATTCTCTTGAATGCCGCCATCATTCTTGCTTACACCACGAAGATTCTGATTAAGAGATCTAAGAGATACTCATTCAGTCGAAGGTAGAACGGAAGTGGTTGTTAGGCACGCGTTCATAGGGAATGATGATGATTGTCACGTTCATCACATTCAGGTTGAAGAGCGAATGAATATCTTAGAAGCGAAATAAGATGAATTGAATAGAAAACAGTAGTACTTTGCATTAATCTTTGAGGAACAGCAGAGCTCCACACCTTAATCTATGGAGTGTAGAAACTCTACCGTTGGAAATACATAAGTGATAATGGAGTTCATTGGTCTCGGCCCCAGAGGGGAACCGGAGTAACCAAGACTCTATGATCCGAAGATAAAACTCAGGATGTCTAATACAATAGTAAAATGTCCTATTTATAATAAACTAGCTACTAGGGTTTACAAAAGTAAGTAATTGATGCATAAATCCACTTCCGGGGCCCACTTGGTGTGTGCTTGGGCTGAGCTTTGAGTGTTGCACGTGTAGAGGTCTTTCTTGGAGTTGAACGCCAGCTTTTGTGCCAGTTTGGGCGTTCAACTCTGGTTTTGGCTCCTTTTCTGGCGCTGGACGCCAGATTTGGGCAGAGAGCTGGCGTTGAACGCCAGTTTACGTCGTCTAAACTTGGCCAAAGTATGGACTATTATACATTGCTGGAAAGCCCTGAATGTCTACTTTCCAACGCAATTAGAAGCGCGCCATTTTGAGTTCTGTAGCTCCAGAAAATCCATTTTGAGTGCAGGGAGGTCAGAATCCAACAGCATCAGCAGTCCTTCTTCAACCTCTGAATCTGATTTTTGCTCAAGTCCCTCAATTTCAACCAGAAAATACCTGAAATCATAGAAAAACACACAAACTCATAGTAAAGTCCAAAAATGTGAATTTAGCATAAAAACCAATGAAAACATCCCTAAAAGTAACTAGATTCTACTAAAAACATACTAAAAATAATGTCAAAAAGCGTATAAATTATCCGCTCATCACAACACCAAACTTAAATTGTTGCTTGTCCCTAAGCAACTGAAAATCAAATAGGATAAAAAGAAGAGAATATACTATAAATTCCAAACTATCAATGAAACATAGCTTCAATCATATGAGCGGGACTTATAGCTTTTTGCCTCTTGAATAGTTTTGGCATCTCACTTTATCCATGGATGTTCAGAATGATTGGCATCTATAGGAACTCAGAGTTTAGATAGTATTATTGACTCTCCTAGTTCAGTATGATGATTCTTGAACACAGCTTCTTTATGAGTCTTGGCCGTGGCCCTAAGCACTTTGTTTTCCAGTATTACCACCGGATACATAAATGCCACAGACACATAATTGGGTGAACCTTTTCAGATTGTGACTCAGCTTTGCTAAAGTCCCAAATTAGAGGTGTCCAGGGTTCTTAAGCACACTCTTTTTTTGCTTTGGACCTTGACTTTAACCGCTCAGTCTCAAGTTTTCACTTGACACCTACACGCCACAAGCACATGGTTAGGGACAGCTTGGTTTAGCCGCTTAGACCAGGATTTTATTCCTTTAGGCCCTCCTATCCACTGATGCTCAAAGCCTTGGGATCCTTTTTATTTGCCCTTGCCTTTTGGTTTTAAGGGTTATTGGCTTTTTGCTCTTGCCTCTTGGTTTTAAGAACTTTTGGCTTTTTCTGCTTGCTTTTTTTTTTCTTTCTATTTTTTTTCGCTATTTTTTTTTCTGCAAGCTTTGTTCTTTGCTGCTTTTTCTTGCTTCAAGAATAATTTTTATGATTTTTCAGATTATCAAATAACATGTCTCCTAGTCATCATTCTTTCAAGAGCCAACATATTTAACATTCATGAACAATAACTTCAAAAGACATATGCACACTGTTCAAGCATACATTCAGAAAACAAGAAGCATTGTCACCACATTAATATAATTAAACTAAGTTCAAGGATAAATTCGAAACTCATGTACTTCTTGTTCTTTTGAATTAAAACATTTTTCATTTAAGAGAGGTGATGGATTCATAGGACATTCATAACTTTAAGACATAGTTACTAACTACTAATGATCATGTAATGAAGACACAAATATAGATAAGCACATAACATAGAAAATGAAAAATAGAAGAAACAAGAACAAGGAATGAATCCACCTTAGTGATGGTGGCGTTTCCTTCTTTAGGAACCAATGATGTCCTTGAGCTCTTCTATGTCTCTTCCTTGTCTTTGTTGCTCATCCCTCATTGCTTTTTGATCTTCTCTTATTTCATGGAGAATGATGGAGTGCTCTTGATGTTCCACCCTTAGTTGTCCCATATTGGAACTCAATTCTCCTAGGGAGGTGTTGATTTGCTCCCAATAATTTTGTGGAGGAAAGTGCATTTGAGGCATCTCCGGGATCTCATGGTAATGAGCTTCTTGCGCCTCTTGAGCTCCATGAATGGGCTCTCTTGCTTGCTCCATCTTCTTCTTAGTAATGGGCTTGTCCTCTTTAATGAGGATATCTCCCTCTATGTCAATCCCAGCTGAATTGCATAGGTGGCAAATGAGGTGAGGAAAGGCTAACCTTTTCATAGTGGAGGACTTGTCAGCCACCTTGTAGAGTTCTTGAGGTATAATCTCATGAACTTCCACCTCTTCTCCAATCATGATGCTATGGATCATGATGGCCCGGTCTATAGTAACTTCAGACCGGTTGCTAGTGGGAATGATTGAGCATTGAATGAACTCCAACCATCCTCTAGCTATAGGCTTGAGGTCCAATCTTCTTAGTTGAACTGGCTTGCCTTTGGAGTCAATCTTCCATTGAGCTCCTTCTACACATATGTCCATGAGGACTTGGTCCAACCTCTGATCAAAGTTGACTCTCCTTGTGTAGGGGCATGCGTTCTCTTCCATGTTTGGCAAGTTGAACGCCAACCTCACATTTTCCGGACTAAAATCTAAGTATTTCTCCCGAACCATTGTAACATAGTTCTTTGGATCCGGGTTCTTACTTTGATCATGGTTCTTGGTAATCCATGCATTGGCATAGAACTCTTGAACCATTAGGATGCCGACTTGTTGGATGGGATTTGTTAGAACTTCCCAACCTCTTCTTTGAATTTCATGTCGGATCTCCGGATACTCATTTCTTTTGAGTTTGAAAGGGACCTCAGGGATCACCTTCTTCTTGGCTACAACACCATAGAAGTGGTCTTGATGGGCTTTGGAGATGAACCTTTCCATCTCCCATGACTCGGATGTGGAAGCTTTTGTCTTCCCTTTCCCCTTTCTAGAGGATTCTCCGGTCTTAAGTCCCATCAATGGTAATGGAAAAACAAAAAGCTTATGCTTTTACCACACCAAACTTAGAATTTTGCTCGCCCTCGAGCAATAAAAGAAAGAATAGATGAAGAAGAAGAAGAAATAGAGGAGAGGGTGAGTGGGAAGTGTTTCGGCCATATGGGTGGGTTTGGGTGGGAAATTGGTTTTGAATTTTTGAAGGTAGGTGGAGTTTATGAGGTAGGTTTATGGGGAAGAGTGGATGGATGTGAGTGGTGAAGAGGTGATGGGGAAGAGAGATTGAGGTGATTGGTGAAGGGTTTTTGGGAAAGAGTGTTTATGGGATTGTGTGAAAGAGAGTGGTGAGGGAAGAAGTGAGTGGAGGTAGGTGGGGATCCTGTGGGGTCCACAGATCCTGAGATGATCCTGTGGGGTCCACAGATCCTGAGGTGTCAAGGATTTACATCCCTGCACCCATTAGGCATGTAAAATGCCTTTGCGCACAACTCTGGGCGTTCAACGCCAGGTTGGTGCCCATTTTGGGCGTTCAACGCCCATTTGTTGCCATTTCTGGCGTTGAACGCCAGAACCATGCTTGTTCTGCTATTTTTGATTCCGTTTTCAATTTTTATATTTATTTTGTGACTCCACATGATCATGAACCTAATAAAACATGAAAAACAAAAACAAAATTAGATAAATAAACATTGGGTTGCCTCCCAACAAGCGCTTCTTTAATGTCAATAGCTTGATAGTGGGCTCTCATGGAGCCTCACAGATGTTCAGAGCATTGTTGAGACTCTCCAACACCAAACTTAGAGTTTGGTTGTGGCCTCCCAACACCAAAGTTAGAGTTTGACTGTGGGGGCTTGGGTTGACTCTGCTTTGAGAGAAGCTTTTCATGTTTCTTCTCCATGGTTGCAGAGGGAGATCCTTGAGTTTTAAACACAAGGGAGTCCTCATTACATTAAAGGACTAGTTCACCTCTGTCAACATCAATCACAGCTCTTGCTGTGGCTAGGAAAGGTCTTCCTAGGATGATGGATTCATCCTCTTCCTTTCCAGTATCCAGGACTATGAAATCAGCAGGGATGTAAAGGCCTTCAACCTTTATTAACACGTCCTCTACTTGTCCATAAGCCTATTTTCTTGAATTGTCTGCCATCTCTAATGAGATTTTAGCAGCTTGCACCCCATAGATTCCCAGTTTCTCTATTACAGAGAGGGGCATGAGGTTTATTCCTGAACCAAGGTCACACAGAGCCTTAAAGATCATGGTGCCTATGGTACAAGGTATTATGAACTTTCCAGGATCCTGTCTCTTCTGAGGCAATGTCAGTTGATCCAGATCACTTAGTTCATTGATGAACAAGGGAGGTTCATCTTCCCAAGTTTCAATACCAAATAATTTGGCATTCAGCTTCATGATTGCACCAAGAAACTTGGCAGTTTGCTCTTCAGTAACATCCTCATTCTCTTCAGAAGAGGAATACTCATCAGAGCTCATGAAGGGCATAAGGAGGTTTAATGGAATCTCTATGGTCTCTAGATGAGCCTCAGAGTCCTTTGGTTCCTCAGAGGGAAGCTCCTTATTGATCACTGGACATCCCAGGAGGTCTTCCTCCTTGGGATTCACGTCCTCTCCTCTCCTCACAGGTTCGGCCATGATGCTTATGTCAATGGCCTTGCACTCTCCTTTTAGATTCTCTTCTGTATTGCTTGGGAGAGTACTAGGAGGGATTTCAGTGATCCTTTTACTCAGCTGGCCTACTTGTGCTTCCAGATTTCTAATGGAAGATCTTGTTTCATTCATGAAATTTACAGTGGCCTTAGATAGATCAGAGACTAAGTTTTCTAAATTAGAAGTATTTTGTTCAGAGTTCTCTGTCTATTACTGAGTGGATGATGGAAAAGGTTTATTATTGTTAAACCTGTTTCTTCCACCATTATTAAAGCCTTGTTGAGGCTTTTGATCCTTCCATGAGAAATTTGGATGATTTCTCCATGATGAGTTATAGGTGTTTCCATAAGGTTCACCTAAGTA
This sequence comes from Arachis ipaensis, assembly GCF_059453495.1. Classification (NCBI taxonomy): domain Eukaryota; kingdom Viridiplantae; phylum Streptophyta; class Magnoliopsida; order Fabales; family Fabaceae; genus Arachis; species Arachis ipaensis. The sequence continues at coordinate 13,704,005 of NC_142435.1, read as the reverse complement.
ATTCACCTCTGCTATTGCAGAGTTCTCAGGATCATAAGCTTCTTCTTCATAAGAAGCCTCTTGAGTACTGTTGGATGCAGCTTGCACTCCATTCAGACTCTGAGAAATCATATTGACTTGCTGAGTCAATATTTTATTCTGAGCCAATATGGCATTCAGAGTATCAACTTCAAGAACTCCTTTCTTCATAGGCGTCCCGTTACTCACAGGATTCCTCTCAGAAGTGTACATGAACTGGTTATTAGCAACCATGTCAATGAGTTCTTGAGCTTCTGCAGGCGTTTTCTTTAGGTGAATGGATCCACCTGCAGAAGTATCCAATGACATCTTAGCTAATTCAGATAAACCATCATAGAATATATCCAGGATGGTCCATTCTGAAAGCATGTCAGAAGGACACTTTTTGGTCAGCTGTTTGTATCTTTCCCAAGCTTCATAGAGGGATTCACCATCTTTTTGTTTGAAGGTTTGAACATCCACTCTAAGCTTGCTCAGCTTTTGAGGAGGAAAGAACTTGGCTAAGAAAGCCGTGACCAGCTTATCCCAAGAGTTCAGGCTATCTCTAGGTTGCGAATCCAACCATATTCTAGCTCTGTCTCTTACAGCAAAAGGGAAAAGCATGAGCCTGTAGACTTCAGGATCTACTCCATTAGTCTTAACAGTATCACATATCTGCAAGAATTCAGTTAAGAACTGAAAAGGATCTTCAGATGGAAGTCCATGAAACTTGCAGTTCTGCTGCATCAGAGAAACTAATTGAGGTTTCAGCTCAAAGTTGTTTGCTTCAATGGCAGGAATGGAGATGCTTCTTCCATGTAAATTGGAATTAGGTGCAGTAAAGTCACCAAGCATTCTCCTTGCATTATTATTATTATTTTCGGCTGCCATCTCCTCTTCTTGTTCGAAAATTCCTGACAGGTGCTTGCTGGATAGTTGTAATTTAGCTTTTCTTAATTTTCTCTTCAGAGTCCTTTCAGGTTCTGGATCTGCCTCAACAAGAATATTCTTGTCCTTGCTCCTGCTCATATGACAAAGAAGAGGGCACAGAAAAATAATAATAATAGGGATCCTTTTTACCACAGTATAGAGGTTCCCTTTAGGTGAGTGGAAGAAAAGGAGAAGAAAAGAGAGAGAGGGAATTTTCGAAAATTATTTTTGAAAAATGGTTAGTGATTTTTAAAAATAGTTTTGAAAAAGGTTAGTAGTTTTTCGAAAATTCAAATAAAAAAATAATTAGTTAATTAAAAAGAAATTTTTGAAAAAGGGGGAGGATATTTTCGAAAATTAGAGAGAGAGTTAGTTAGGTAGTTTTGAAAAAGATAAGAAACAAACAAAAAGTTAGTTAGTTAGTTGAAACAAATTTTGAAAAATCAATTTTGAAAAGATAAGAAGATAGGAAGTTAGAAAAGATATTTTTGAAATCATATTTTGAAAAAAGATAAGATAAGGAGATATTTTTGAAAAGATATGATTGAAATTAGTTTTGAAAAAGATTTGATTTTTTAAGATCACAATTAATGACTTGATTCACAAGAAATCACAAGATATGATTCTAAAACTTAAAGTTTGAATCTTTCTTAATAAGCAAGTAACAAACTTGAAATTTTGAATTAAAACATTAATTGTTATTGTTATTTTCGAAAATTTTGATGTAAATTTAAGAAAAAGATTTTTGAAAAATATTTTTGGAATTTTCAAAAATAACTAAGAACTTTGAAAAAGATTTGATTTTTGAAAAATATTTTGAAAAAGATGAGATTTTTAAATTGAAAATTTGATTTGACTCATAAAAACAACTAGATTTTTAAAAATTTTTGAAAAAGTCAAATCTAATTTTCGAAATTTTAAGAGAGAAAAAGGGAAAGATATTTTTTTTAATTTTTAAATTTTTTAATAATGAGAGAGAAAAACAAGTAAAATGATGCAATGCATGAAATTTTTAGATCAAAACAATGAATGCATGCAAGAATGCTATGAATGTCAAGATGAACACCAAGAACACTATGAAGATCATGATGAACATCAAGAACACATTTTTGAAAAAATTTTTAATGCAAGAAAAACATGCAAGACACCAAACTTAGAATTCTTTAATGCTTAGACACTAAGAATTCAAGAATGCATATGAAAAACAAGAAAAGACACAAAACATGCAAATGCAAAGATCAAACAAGAAGACTTACCAAGAACAACTTGAAGATCATGAAGAACACTATGAATGCATGAAAATTTTCGAAAAATACAAGATGCACATGCAATTGACACCAAACTTATAACATGACTCAAGACTCAAACAAGAAACAGAAAAATATTTTTGATTTTTATGATTTTCTGATTTTTTTGTATTTTTATTTTGAAATTTTCGAAAATCATTTTGAAAAAGAAAAAATAAGGATTCCAAAAATTTTTAATATGAATTCCAGGAATCTTGCCATGTTAGTCTAAAGCTTCAGTCCAGGAATTAGACATGGCTCACTAGCCAGCCAAGCTTTAGCAAGATATCAGAATATACTGCTCATTACTTATCAAATATGTAACTTGCCTCTATGCTAATGGTTTGGAAGCTTCAGTCCAAAATAATTTAGACATGGCTTTGCAGCCAGCCAGGCTTCACATGCTTCATGAAACACTAGAATTCATTCTTAAAAATTTTGAAATTAAAAAAAAATTTTGAAAACATTTTTATTTTAAAATTTTTTTCAAAAACAAAGGAGAAATTTTGAAATATTTTTGAAAAATTTTTGAAAAGAAAACAAAAGGAAAATTACCTAATCTGAGCAACAGGATGAACCGTTAGTTGTCCATACTCGAACAATCCCCGGCAACGGCGCCAAAAACTTGGTGTTGTTGCCGGATCCAAACTTGGCACTGATGTTACCGGACCAAAAGCTTGTCGAAAACTCAAACAATCCCCGGCAACGGCGCCAAAAACTTGGTGCGCAGAAATTGTGATTACACTTTAATTATGTAAAATTCATCACTCTTTCTTTCCCTGGTAATGGCGCCAAAAATATGATGCCAATACCATGGTTCACAACTTCGCACAACTAACCAGCAAGTGCACTGGGTCGTCCAAGTAATACCTTACGTGAGTAAGGGTCAAATCCCACGGAGATTGTTGGTATGAAGCAAGCTATGGTCACCTTGTAAATCTCAGTCAGGCAGATATAAATTGATAATGGTGTTTTCGAATAATAATTAATAAAATAGGGATAGAAATACTTATGTAAATCATTGGTGAGAATTTCAGATAAGCGAATAGAGATGCTTTCGTTCCTCTGAACCTCTGCTTTCCTGCTATCTTCATCCAATCAGTCTTACTCCTTTCCATGGCTGGCTTTATGTGATACATCACCATTGTCAATGGCTACTTTCGGTCTTCTCTCGGGAAAATGATCCAAATGCCCTGTCACGGCACGGCTAATCGTCTGGAGGCATCACCCTTGTCAATGGTTTCATCTTATCCTCTCAGTGAAAATGATCAACGCACCCTGTCACGGCACGGCTATTCATCTGTCGGTTCTCGATCATGCTGGAATAGGATTTACTATCCTTTTGCGTCTGTCACTACGCCCAGCAATCGCGAGTTTGGAGCTCGTCACAGTCATTCAATCATTGAATCCTACTCGGAATACCACAGACAAGGTTTAGACTTTCCGGATTCTCTTGAATGCCGCCATCATTCTAGCTTACACCACGAAGATTCTGATTAAGAGATCTAAGAGATACTCATTCAGTCGAAGGTAGAATGGAAGTGGTTGTCAGGCACGCGTTCATAGGGAATGATGATGATTGTCACGTTCATCACATTCAGGTTGAAGAGCGAATGAATATCTTAGAAGCGAAATAAGATGAATTGAATAGAAAATAGTAGTACTTTGCATTAATCTTTGAGGAACAGCAGAGCTCCACACCTTAATCTATGGAGTGTAGAAACTCTACCGTTGGAAATACATAAGTGATAATGGTGTTCATTGGTCTCGGCCCCAGAGGGGAACCGGAGTAACCAATACTCTATGATCCGAAGATAAAACTCAGGATGTCTAATACAATAGTGAAATGTCCTATTTATAATAAACTAGCTACTAGGGTTTACAAAAGTAAGTAATTGATGCATAAATCCACTTCTGGGGCCCACTTGGTGTGTGCTTGGGCTGAGCTTTGAGTGTTGCACTTGTAGAGGTCCTTCTTGGAGTTGAACGCCAGCTTTTGTGCCAGTTTGGGCGTTCAACTCTGGTTTTGGCTCCTTTTCTGGCGCTGGATGCCAGATTTGGGCAGAGAGCTGGCGTTGAACGCCAGTTTGCATCATCTAAACTTGGCCAAAGTATGGACTATTATACATTGCTGGAAAGCCCTGGATGTCTACTTTCCAACGCAATTGGAAGCGTGCCATTTTGAGTTCTGTAGCTCCAGAAAATCCATTTTGAGTGCAGGGAGGTCAGAATCCAACAGCATCAGCAGTCCTTCTTCAACCTCTGAATCTGATTTTTGCTCAAGTCCCTCAATTTCAGCCAGAAAATACCTGAAATCACAGAAAAACACACAAACTCATAGTAAAGTCCAGAAATGTGAATTTAGCATAAAAACCAATGAAAACATCCCTAAAAGTAACTAGATTCTACTAAAAATATACTAAAAACAATGTCAAAAAGCATATAAATTATCCGCTCATCAACACCCTCAAAGTATTTAAATTAATTTCTAATGGCAACACCGCATCATGGCCATAAACTAATTTATAGGGTGAAGTACCCGTTAACCTTCTCGGTGAATTCCGGTAAGCCCATAATACCTGGCTTAAAGTTTCATGACATGTTCGAGGCTTATTTTCGATGTGCTTTTTTATCAAACTTATCAGGATCTTATTTGCTGCCTCTACTTGCCCATTAGCCTGCGCATAATAAGGAGTTGAAGTAACCATATTGATACTCCTCAAAGTTGCAAAATTTTTAATTCGCTGATCAGTAAACATCGTTCTTTGATCAGTACTTAATGTTTGAGGAATTCCAAATCGATGGATAATATGTTCCTCAATAAAGTCTATTATTTCACCTTGACCAATTTCTATTAGGGGAACTGCTTCAACCTATTTTGTGAAATAATTAATTGCTACCAAGATAAACTTGTGTTGTTTTGATGAAGGAGGGTGAATTATCCCAATTAAATCTAAAGTCCAACCTCTAAACGGTCATGGTTTTATTATCGAATGCAACTCAGACGCTGGGATATGTTGTATCAAACCATGTTTCTGACATTCCTGACATGCCTTTGCATAATCAATACATTTTTTTATCATAGATGGCCAATACACAGGATTGCGATATAACACTGGTGCACGAAATTGTGATTGTTCATTCCCCAGCAACGACGCCAAAAACTTGGTATGCACGTTCATAATCTCAGCTCTTTGTCACAACTCCGCACAACTAACCAGCAAGTGCACTGGGTCGTCCAAGTAATAAACTTTACGTGAGTAAGGGTCGATCCCACGGAGATTGTCGGCTTGAAGCAAGCTATGGTCATCTTGTAAATCTCAGTCAGGCAGATTCAAACGGTTATGGAGATTTGATAATTAAACTATAAATAAAATATAAAATAAGATAGAGATACTTATGTAATTCATTGGTGAGAATTTTAGATAAGCATGTGGAGATGCTTTGCTCCTTCTGAATCTCTGCTTTCCTACTGCCTTCATTCAATCATTCATACTCCTTTCCATGGCAAGCTGTATGTTGGGCATCACCGTTGTCAATGGCTGCTTCCCGTCCTCTCAGTGAAAATGGTCCAAATGCGCTGTCACCGCACGGCTAATCATCTGTCGGTTCTCGATCATGTTGGAATAGGATCCATTGATCCTTTTGCGTCTGTCACTACGCCCAACACTCGCGAGTTTGAAGCTCGTCACAGTCATCCCTTCCCAGATCCTACTCGGAATACCACAGACAAGGTTTAGACTTTCCGGATCTCAGGAATGGCCGCCAATATTTCTAGCTTATACCACGAAGACTCCGATCTTTTAGAATGGAGGCTAAGAGATACACGCTCGATCTAAGGTAGAACGGAAGTGGTTGCCAGGCACGCGTTCATAGGTTGAGAATAGTGATGAGTGTTACGGATCATCATATTCATCATGTTGAAGTGCAAGCGGATATCTTAGAATAGGAATAAGCTTGAATTGAATAGAAAAACAATAGTACTTTGCATTAATTCATAAGGAGCAGCAGAGCTCCACACCTTAATCTATGAGGTGTAGAAACTCCACCGTTGAAAATTACATAAGTGAAAGTGGTCCAGGCATGGCCGAATGGCCAGCCCCCTAAACGTGATCAATGATCAAAAGTGATACAAAGATAATCTCAAAAATGATCAAAAGATGTGAAATAAATCACTAAAAGTAATTTTTATACTAAACTAGTAGCTAGGGTTACAGAAAATAAGTAATTGATGCAGAAATCCACTTCCGGGCCCACTTGGTGTGTGCTTGGGCTGAGCATTGAGCTTTCATGTGTAATACTCTTTCTGGAGTTAAACGCCATGTTGTAGCCTGTTTCTGGCGTTTAACTTCAGAATAGGACAGGAAGTTGGCGTTTGAATGCCAGTTTGCGTCGTCAAAACTCGAGAAAAGTATGGACTATTATATATTTCTGGAAAGTTCTGGATGTCTACTTTCCAACTCAATTGAGAGCGCGCTAATTGGGTTTCTGTAGCTCCAGAAAATCCACTTCGAGTGTAGGGAGGTCAGAATCCAACAGCATCTGCAGTCCTTCTTCAGCCTCTGAATCAGATTTTTGCTCAAGTCCCTCAATTTCAGCCAGAAATTACCTGAAATCACAGAAAAACACACAAACTCATAGTGAAGTCCAGAAATGTGATTTTTATTTAAAAACTAATAAAAATATACTAAAAACTAACTAAATCATACTAAAAACTACTTAAAAACAATGCCAAAAAGCGTATAAATTATCCGCTCATCACAACACCAAACTTAAATTTTTGCTTGTCCCCAAGCAACTGAAAATCAAATAGGATAAAAAGAAGAGAATATAATATAAATTCCAAACTATCAATGAAACTTAGCTCCAATTAGATGAGTGGGACTAGTAGCTTTTTGCCTCTGAACAGTTTTGGCATCTCACTTTATCCTTTGAAGTTCAGAATGATTGGCATCTATAGGAACTCAGCATTTAGATAGTGTTATTGATTCTCCTAGTTCAGTATGTTGATTCTTGAACACAGCTACTTTATGAGTCTTGGCCGTGGCCCTAAGCACTTTGTGTTCCAATATTACCACCGAATACATAAATGCCACAGACACATAACTAGGTGAACCTTTTCAGATTGTGACTCAGCTTTGCTAGAGTCCCCAATTAGAGGTGTCCAGGGTTCTTAAGCACACTCTTTTTGCTTTGGATCACGACTCTAACCGCTCAGTCTCAAGCTTTTCACTTGACACTTCACGCCACAAGCACATGGTTAGGGACAGCTTGGTTTAGCCGCTTAGGCCAGAATTTTATTCCTTTAGGCCCTCCTATCCATTAATGCTCAAAGCCTTGGATCCTTTTTACCCTTGCCTTTTGGTTTAAAGAGCTATTGGCTTTTTCTGCTTGCTTTTCTTTTTCTCTTTTTTCTTTTATTTTCGCCATTTTTTTTCGCAAGCTTTGTTCTTCACTGCTTTTTCTTGCTTCAAGAATCAATTTTATGATTTTTCAGATCATCAACAATATTTCTCCTTTTTCATCATTCTTTCAAGAGCCAACAATTTTAACATTCATAAATAGCAAATTCAAAAGACATATGCACTGTTCAAGCATTCATTCAGAAAACAAAAAGTATTGTCACCACATCAAAATAATTAAACTAATTTTAAGGATGAATTCGAAATCATGTACTTGTTCTTTTATTTTTAGAACGTTTTTCCTTTAAGAGAGGTGATGGATTCATAGGACATTCATAGCTTTAAGACATAGACACTTAAACACTTATGATCATATAGTAAAGACACAAACATAAACAAAACATAAGGCTCAAAAATCAAAAAACACAAAAATTAAATAGACAAGGAGATTAAGGAACGGGTCCACCTTAGTGAGGGTGGCGTCTTATTCCTCTTGAAGAACCAATGGTGTTCTTGAGCTCCTCTATGTCTCTTCCTTGCCTTTGTTGCTCCTCTCTCATGGCTCTTTGATCTTCTCTAATCTCATGGAGAATGATGGAATGCTCTTGGTGCTCCACCCTTAGTTGTCCCATGTTGGAACTTAATTCTCCTAGGGAGGTGTTGATTTGCTCCCAATAGTTTTGTGGAGGAAGGTGCATCCCTTGAGGCATCTCAGGAATTTCATGATGAGGAATTTCCTCATGCTCTTGCTGAGGTCCATGAGTGGGCTCTCTTGTTTGCTCCATCCTTTTTTTAGTGATGGGCTTGTCCTCATCAATGAGGATGTCTCCCTCTATGTCAATTCCAGCTGAATTGCAGAGGTGGCAAATGAGGTGAGGAAAGGCTAACCTTGCCAAAGTGGAGGACTTGTTAGCCACCTTGTAGAGTTCTTGAGGTATAATCTCATGAACTTCCACTTCCTCCCTAATCATGATACTATGGATCATGATGGCCCGATCTATAGTAACTTCAGACCGGTTGCTAGTAGGAATGATAGAGCGTTGGATGAACTCCAACCATCCTCTAGCCACGGGCTTAAGGTCATACCTTCTCAATTGAACTGGCTTGCCTCTTGAGTCAATTTTCCATTGAGCTCCTTCCACACATATGTCCATGAGGACTTAGTCCAACCTTTGATCAAAGTTGACCCTTCTAGTGTAGGGGCGTGCATTTTCTTGCATCATTGGCAAGTTGAACGCCAACCTTACATTTTCCGGACTGAAATCTAAGTATTTCCCCCGAACCATTGTAAGCCAATTCTTTGGGTTTGGGTTCATACTTTGATCATGGTTCCTAGTGATCCATGCGTTTGCATAGAACTCTTGAACCATTAAAATTCCGACTTGTTGAATAGGATTGGAGAGAACTTCCCATCCTCTTCTTCTAATCTCTTGTCGGATCTCCAGATATTCGCCCTTTTTGAGCTTAAAAGGGACCTCAGGGATCACCTTTTTCTTGGCCACAACTTCATAGAAGTGGTCTTGATGGACCTTTGAGATGAATCTCTCCATCTCCCATGACTCAGAGGTGGAAGCAATTGCCTTTCCTTTCTTCTTTCTTGAGGTTTCTCTGGCCTTAGGTGCCATTAATGATTATGGAAAAACAAAAAGCAATGCTTTTACCACACCAAACTTAAAAGGTTTGCTCGTCCTCGAGCAAAAGAAGAAGGAAAATAGTAAAAGAAGAAAATGGAGGAGATGGATGGAAAGTGTGTATTCGGCCAAGGGGGAAAGAAGTGTTTGTGATGTGTGAAAATGAGGTAGTGTTGAGGGGTTTATATAGGGGTGGGGGAAGGGTTAGGTTTTGTGTATTAGGGTTGGGTTTTGGGAGGGAAAGGATTTTGAATTTGGAGGTAGGTGGAGTTTTTGGGGAAGAGTGGATGGATGTGATTGGTAAAGGGTATTTGGGGAAGAGTGTTATGAAAGAGTGTGAAGAGGAGAGAAGAAGAGGTGGGATAGGTGGGGATCCTGTGGGGTCCACAGCTCCTGAGGGGCCAAGGACTTAGCATCCCTGCCCCCATTTAGGTGTGCAAAACGCCCCTAGAGTGCACTTCTGGCGTTAAACGCCAGGTTGCTACTTGTTTCTGGCATTTAACGCCAGCTTTTCTCCCATTCTTGGCATTAAACGCCAAGTATATGCTCTGTTCTGGCGTTAAACGCCAGTCTGGTGCCTGTTTCTGGCGTTAAACACCAGCTTGGTGCTTCTTTCTGGCGTTAAATACCAGTCTAATGCTTCTTACTGGCGTTTAAATGCCAGTAAGCTCTTCCTCCAGGGTGAGCTATTTTTAATGCTTTTTTTCATTCTGTTTTTTTTTTTCAGTTGTTTTTGTGACTTCACATGATCATCAACCTAAAGAAAACATAAAATAGGAATAAAAAATAAATAGATATAATTAAGTAACATTGGGTTGCCTCCCAACAAGCACTTCTTTAATGTCAATAGCTTGATAGTGAGCTCTCATGGAGCCTCACAGATAATCAGAGCAGTGTTATGGCCTCTCAACACCAAACTTAGAGCTTGGTTGGGGCCTCCCAACACCAAACTTAGAGTTTGAATTTGGGGGTTTTGTTTGACTCTGTATTGAGAGAAGCTTTTCATGCTTCTTCTCCATGGTTACAGAAGAAGAACTTTGAGTCTTGAATACAAGGTAGTCCTCATTCAACTGAAGGACCAACTCTCCTCTGTCAACATCAATCACAGCTTTTCCTGTGGCTAGGAAGGGTCTGCCAAGGATGATGGATTCATCCTCATCCTTCCCAGTGTCTAGGATTATGAAATCAGCAGGGATGTAAAGACTTTTAACCTTCACTAGCACGTCCTCTACTAGTCCATAAGCCTGTTTCATGGATTTGTCTGCCATCTCTAATGAGATTCTTGCAGCTTGTACCTCAAAGATTTCCAGTTTCTCCATTACAGAGAGTAGCATGAGGTTTATCCCTGACCCCAGGTCACACAGAGCTTTTTCAAAGGTCATGGTGCCTATGGTACAAGGTATGAAGAATTTTCCGGGATCCGGTTTCTTCTAAGGTAATGTCTACCTCATTAATGCACTCATTTCATTGGTGAATAAGGCGGGTTCATCCTCCCAAGTCTTAGTACCAAATAACTTAGCATTCAGCTTCATGATTGCTCCTAGATACTTAGCAACTTGCTCTTCAATAGTGTCTTCATCCTCTTCAGAGGAAGAATAGTCATCAGAGCTCATGAATGGTAGAAGGAAGTTCAATGGGATCTCTATGGTCTCTGTATGAGCCTCAGATTCCTTTGGTTCCTCAAAGGGAAACTCCTTTCTGTCCAGAGGACGTCCCATGAGTCTTTTCTCACTGGGACTCACGTCCTCCTCACTCTCTCCAGGTTCAGCCATGTTGGTCATGGTTATGGCCTTGCACTCTCTTTTGGGATTTTCTTCTGTATTGCTTGGGAGAGTACTGGGAGGAGTTTCAGTAATCTTCTTACTCAGCTGACCCACCTGTACCTCTAAATTTCTAATGGAGGATATTGTTTCATTCATGAAACTTAGTGTGGTCTTGGATAGATCAGAGACCATGGTTGTCAGGCCAGAATGGCTCTGTTCAGAATTCTCTGTCTGTTGTTGAGAAGATGATGAAAAAGGTTTGCTATTGCTAAATCTATTTCTTCCACCATTATTATTGAAGCCTTGTTGAGGCTTCTGTTGATCCTTCCAAGAGAGATTTGGATGATTTCTCCATGAAGGATTATAGGTGTTTCCATAGGGTTCTCCCATGTAATTCCCATTGCAGGGTTCTCAGGATCATAAGCTTCTTCTTCAGAAGATGCTTCTTTAGTACTGTTGGATGCAGCTTGCAATCCATTCAGACTCTGAGAAATCATATTGACTTGCTGAGTCAATATTTTGTTCTGAGCCAATATGGCATTCAGAGTATCAATTTCAAAAACTCCCTTCTTCTGAGGCGTCCCATTGTTCACAGGATTCCTTTCAGAGGTGTACATAAACTGGTTATTTACAACCATTTCAATGAGTTCCTGAGCTTCTGCAGGGGTTTTCAGATGAAGAGATCCTCCTGTAGAATGGTCCAATGACATTTTTGACAACTCAGACAGACCATCATAGAATATACATATGATGCTCCATTATGGAAGCATGTCAGTAGGACACCTTTTGATCAGTTGCTTATATCTTTCCCAAGCTTCATAGAGGGACTCTCCTTCCTTCTGTCTGAAGGTTTGGATTTCCACTCTAACCTTGCTCATCTTTTGAGGTGGAAAGAATTTGGCCAAGAAAGCACTGACCAGCTTATCCCAAGAGTTCAGGCTTTCCTTAGGTTGTGAATCCAACCATGTTCTAGCTCTGTCTTTTACAGCAAAAGGGAAAAACATAAGCCTATAGACCTCGGTATCAACTCTATTGGTCTTGATAGTGTCACAGATTTGCAAGAATTCAGCTAAAAACTGATGCGGATCTTTCATTGGAAGTCCATGAAACTTACAATTCTGCTGCATTAGAGAAACTAATTGAGGCTTAAGCTCAAAGTTGTTTGCTCCAATTGTAGGAATTGAGATGCTTCTTCCATAGAAGTTAGAAGAGGGTGCAATAAAGTCACCAAGCATCTTCCTTGCATCTCCACCATTGTTATTAGGTTCGGCCATGTCTCCTTCTTTTTCGAAAATTTCTGTCAGATCTTCTCCAGAGGGTTGTGCCTTAGCTTCCCTTAGCTTCCTCTTCAGAGTCCTTTCTGGTTCAGGGTCAGCTTCAACAAGAATGTTCTTATCCTTGTTCCTGCTCATATGAAAAAGAAGAGAACAGAAAAGAAGAGGAATCCTCTATGTCACAGTATAGAGATTCTTTTATGTGAGTAGAAGAAGAGAAGAATAGAAAAAGGAGAAAAGAGGAACTCGAACACAGAGGAGAAGAGGTGGTTCGAATTATGAGTAAAAGAGAAGTGTTAGTAGATAAATAAATAAATAGAAAGAAATGAGAGGGGGAAGAATTCGAAAATTAAATAAAATAAAATAAAAATATTTTTGTTTTTATTTTAAATATTAGTTACAATTCGAAATTTAAAAGAAGAGATAAAATAAAATTTGAAAACTAAATGAAGTAATTAAATAAAAAGAGATTTTTGAAAATATTGTTAGTGATTTTCGAAAATTGGAGAGAGAAAAGTAGTTAGATGGTTTTGAAAAAGATAAGAAATTTAAAAATCAAACAAAAAGTTAAGTGGTTAATTGAAAAAGATTTGAAAATCAAATTTGAAAAGATAGGAAGTTAGAAAAGATTTTGAAAATTGATTTTTGAAAAAGATATGATTGAAAATCATTTTGCAAAAGATTTGAAAAAGAAATTTAAAAAGTTTTGATTTTTGAAATTAAAGTTGATTACTTGACTAACAAGAAACTAAAAGATATGATTCTAAAATTTAAAGATTGAACCTTTCTTAATGGACAAGTAACAAACTTTAAAATTTTTTTGAATCAATCACATTAATTGTTAGTAAAGATTTTGAAATTATGAAATGAAATTAAGAAAAAGATTTTGAAAATCATTTTTAAAATTTTCGAAAATCATAAAAGAAAAAATGAAGAAGATTTGATTTTTGAAAAAGATAGAATTTTTAAATTGAAAATTTGATTTGACTCATAAGAAACAACTAGATTTTAAAAATTTTTGAAAAAGTCAACTCAAATATTCGAATTTTATGAGAAGAATAAGGGAAAGATATTTTTTTGATTTTTTTGAATTTTAATGAAGAAAGAAAAAAAAACACAAAAAAGACACAAGACATAAAAATTATGAATCAAAACAAGAAAAATATGCAAGAACACTTTGAATGTCAAGATGAACACCAAGAACACTTTGAAGATCATGATGAACATCAAGAACATATTTTTGAAAATTTTTAAGAAAAGACACACATGCAAGACACCAAACTTAGAAATTTTTAATGTTTAGACACTAACAAATTGAAAATGCATATGAAAAATAAGATAAGACATAACATGAAAATGTAAAGATTAAACAAAGAAAATCATCAAGAACAACTTGAAGGTTATGAAGAACATCATGCATGGGTTTTCGAAAATTTAAAGAAAAGTTACAAAGATGCAATTGACACCAAACTTACAATTTGACACTCTACTCAAAGATGAAACACAAAATTCTTTTTGGTTTTATGATTTTATTAATTTTTTTTTGTTTTGGATTTTTTCGAAAATTATTAAGGATTTCAAAATTTTTAATGAGAATTCCAGGAATCATGCAATGTCAGCTTGAAACTCTGGTCCAGGAATTAGACATGGCTTACTAGCCAGCCAAGCTTTCAGTGAAAGCTCCAGTCCAAAACACTAGACATGGCCAATGGCCAGCCAAGCTTCAGCAGAACATTACATACAACAGCTAAATTGCTAAGAAAGACAAAGAAGCTCTTCTAAGGATAGTTGAAACCTCGGTCCAAAAAATTAGACATGGCTTAACAGCCAGCCAGGATTCAATATATCTCATGAAACTCTAGAATTCCTTCTTAAAAATTCTGAAGAACATAGAATAATTTAATTTTTTTGAAAATAAAAATAATAAAAACAAAAACTTAAAATTAAAATAAAATTACCTAATCTGAGCAACAAGATGAACCGTCAGTTGTCCAAACTCGAACAATCCCCGGCAATGGCGCCAAAAACTTGGTGCACGAAATCGTGATTGTTCATTCCCCAGCAACGGCGCCAAAAACTTGGTACGCACGTTCATAATCTCAGATCTTTGTCACAACTCCACACAACTAACCAGAAAGTGCATTGGGTCGTCCAAGTAATAAACCTTACGTGAGTAAGGGTCGATCCCACGGAGATTGTCGGCTTGAAGCAAGCTATGGTCATCTTGTAAATCTCAGTCAGGCGGATTCAAATGGTTATGGAGATTTGATAATTAAACTATAAATAAAATATAAAATAAGATAGAGATACTTATGTAATTCATTGGTGAGAATTTTAGATAAGCATGTGGAGATGCTTTGCTCCTTCTGAATCTCTGCTTTCCTACTGCCTTCATTCAATCATTCATACTCCTTTCCATGGCAAGCTGTATGTTGGGCATGACCGTTGTCAATGGCTACTTCCCGTCTTCTCAGTGAAAATGGTCCAAATGCACTGTCACCGCACGGCTAATCATCTGTCGGTTCTCGATCATGTTGGAATAGGATCCATTGATCCTTTTGCGTCTGTCATTACACCCAACAGTCGCGAGTTTGAAGCTCATCACAATCATCCCTTCCCAGATCCTACTCGGAATACCACAGACAATGTTTAGACTATCCGGATCTCAGGAATGGCCGCCAATAATTCTAGCTTATACCACGAAGACTCCGATCTTTCGGAATGGAGGCTAAGAGATACACGCTCGATCTAAGGTAGAACGGAAGTGGTTGTCAGGCACGCGTTCATAGGTTGAGAATAGTGATGAGTGTCACGGATCATCATATTCATCATGTTAAAGTGCAAGCGACTATCTTAGAATAGGAATAAGCTTGAATTGAATAGAAAAACAATAGTACTTTGCATTAATTCATGAGGAGCAGCAGAGCTCCACACCTTAATCTATGAGGTGTAGAAACTCCACCGTTGAAAATTACATAAGTGAAAGTGGTCCAGGCATGGCTGAATGGCCAGCCCCCCTAAACGTGATCAATGATCAAAAGTGATACAAAGATAATCTCAAAATGATCAAAAGATGTGAAATAAATCACTAAAAGTAGTTTCTATACTAAACTAGTAGCTAGGGTTACAGAAAATAGGTAATTAATGCAGAAATCCACTTCCGGGCCCACTTGGTGTGTGCTTGGGCTGAGCATTGAGTTTTCATGTGTAGAGACTCTTTTTGGAGTTAAACGCCAGGTTGTAGCCTGTTTCTGGCGTTTAACTTCAGAATAGGACAGGAAGTTGGCGTTTGAACGCCAGTTTGCGTCGTCAAAACTCGAGTAAAGTATGGACTATTATATATTGCTGGAAAGCCCTGGATGTCCACTTTCCAACGCAATTGAGAGCGTGCCAATTGGTTTTCTTTAGCTTCAAAAAATCCACTTCGAGTACAGGGAGGTCATAATCCAACAGCATCTGCAGTCCTTCTTCAGCCTCTGAATCAGATTTTTGCTCAAGTCCCTCAATTTCAGCCAGAAATTACCTAAAATCACAGAAAAATACATAAACTCATAGTGAAGTCCAGAAATGTGATTTTTATTTAAAAACTAATAAAAATATACTAAAAACTAACTAAATCATACTAAAAACTACTTAAAAACAATGCCAAAAAGCGTATAAATTATCCGCTCATCAAACACCCATTTCATGTTCTTTCTAGCTTGATGGGCACCACATATCCCATTATGGACCTCACCCAAAGCAATGCTCTGATCATCTTGGCCTAAACATCTCAACAAACTCCCATCGATCCCTTTCGTATACAATTCATCAGCCATTAAAACAAAATTTATTGCTTGCAATTTTATCTTTCTATCGTTTGGAGTATTAGGATCCTTTAAATACTGAGCAATAGGCTTTCTCCAGTCAGAATCCTCCCATTCATCCATACACAAAATTTCTCTTTCACTCGCAGGCACTAATATTTGACAGATACAAGACAACTTTTGAAGTATTTCTGGACCGATTCTATATTTCGAAGCAATCTGAGCTAATTCATTAGCAATTTCATTATGGATCCTGGGGATGTGAACTAAAGAAACTTTTTGAAAGGAAGTTAATAATTCCCAAGCAGTAGTTAAATATGCCTGTAACTTCTCATTATTGCATTTAAACTCTTTGGATAACTGCTTTAAAACTAACTGAGAATCCCCAAATATTTGAACTTCCAAAGCCCCTTTACCGATTAGTATTTCGAGACCCAAAATTAAAGCTTCATACTCCGCCATATTATTCAAACAAGGATATTTTAGTTCAAAAAAGAATTTTGATGGAATTTCCTCTAGCGAGACAATAAAAATTCCAACCTCTGCGCCATCTTTATGCTTGGATCCATCAAAATATAGCTTCCAATAATCGACCTCAATTTCGATTACATTTGCCCCCTGGTCATTCAGATTCTTCGAATTATCTACAAAAAAATCTGCAATGACCTAACCTTTTACAGCCTTGGCTGGTACATATTGTAAATCAAATTCTGTCAAAGCCAGCAACCATTTTCCTAAATGCCCCCGCAACATTGAAAAACCTAACATATATTTAATAAGATCGGTTTGTGCTATAACTTTTACCGATTTAGCCACCTTATAACACTTTAACTTCACACAGGCATAATATAAAGACAAACACAATTTTTCTATCGGGGAATACCTTATTTCGATATCAGTTAGAACTCGACTAAGGTAATAGACGGCCCGTTCATGCCCGTTTTCATCATCTTGGGCTAACATACACCCAATTGTGCTAACATTCACCATAATCAGAGCCTTAGACAAATAAGCCTTAATCGAATCAAATGCTAATTGATGCTCATTTGTCCATCCGAACTGTGAGTCATTCTTTAACTTTACCAAAGGGGCAAACACCCGAGTTCGATCAGAAAGATTCGAAATGGATCTTTGAAGATAATTCACCTTGCCCAAAAAGGACTGCACTTCTTTTTTTGATTTGAGTGCAGATAATGCCAATATTGCATCTGCTTTATTTTTATCAATTGCAATTCCTTTTTTATGAACAACGAAGCCTAAAAAAATTCCAGCCGATACACCAAAAGCACATTTTAAAGGATTCATTTTTAATCCCTTCTTCCTCATGGTAACAAATGCCTTTCTCAAGTGGTCGATGTGTTGACTCACCGAAATCGATTTGACCATGACGTCATCAATATAAACTTCCATAAATTTTCCAATAAACTCATGGAAAATAGCATTCATTGTTCGCTGATATGTTGCACCAGTATTTTTCAAACCAAAAGGCATAACACCCACTCATAAGTGCCTAACACCCCAGGACAACGAAAAGTAGTTTTGGACATGTCATCTTCCGCATTGAAGATCTGGTTATATCCTAAATAACCGTCTATAAAACTAAGTATTTCATTCCCTGCTGCAGAATCAATTAACATATCTGCAATTGGCATAAAGTATTCATCTTTTGGAGTAGCATTATTCAAATCTCGAAAATCAATGCATACTCTTAACTTTCCGTTTTTCTTCATCACTGGGACAATATTCGAAACCCACTCAATATAGCGTGCAGTTCGAATAAACTTCGCCTTAATCAGGCGTTCTATTTCTTCTTTAATTTTTTTATTGATTTCTGGAGCAAAATGTCTTGGAGTTTGCTTCACAGGTCTAGCATTCGGTTTTAATGCTAATCGATGTTCCACAAGTGAATGATCGAGACCAGGCATCTCATGATAATCCCAAGCAAAACAATCCTTAAACTCATGTAAAAGATTAAAGAGTTCAGTTCAAAAAGGATCAAAAGATCTTTACATATATATGTAATTCGAACATCATCAAAAGTTCCCAAATTTACTTCCTCTAAAGGATCTTGAGATTCGAACCTTTTATAATGATCATCATCCTTTACCGAATATTTCTCAAAATCCAATGGTTCTAGATCATAGATGCAATCAAAAGTGAAATCAATAATATCATTAGAAATAGAAGGTACTGAATTATTTATTTCATTAACATTACTTCGATTCTCAACACAATGCACTTCTGCTATCAAGTCAGCCATTGGATTTGAAGCATTACTTTTATTACATATAGTTGAAATATCTAAATCAGAACAAGACTCGATTAAAGAAATTGAGCTAATACAATGATAATTAGAAAAACTACTAACCCTATGTGATTTAACTTCACCTGAAGAACCATCTTTATTTTCTACAAGATGAGAATTACTTAAATAATTACGTAAAGTTACCAGGTAATCGGAAACTCCCTCAACCTGGTCCATAGGTCAACCTTCAAGAGATCTTCAAGACAGACAGTCCCAACCAGTTGGAGCAAACCCCAACTCTGGGTAAAGCAACTTTACTGAAAGGTCTTTCGAAGACAAGTAGCAACCTTCACAATTATAAAAATTTTGTGTCCGGTCGACATTCAGAGGTTTCAATTTAGGATTGTAAATCCTGAAATCAACGTGCAGTTGTTCGACATAAAGGTTTGAATCTGCCTTGATGACTTTAGGTTTGCCATCCTTTGACCAAAGAAGCACGCTTTGATGCACAGTAGAAGGTACAGCCTCTACACCATAGATCCAGTCTCGCCCCAACAAAGCGTTATAACTTGCCTTTGATGGAACCACCACGAACACAGTGTTTCGTTCGGATGAACCAACCTTCACAATCAGAGTAACCAACCCTTTTGCGGGAGTCGAAGTCCTGCTAAATTCTGTCACAGCAATATTTGTGGGGACTAAACCATCAGGATGCTTCTCCACCTTTATTAGCATCCTCTCGGGCAAAAGGCTGATTGCCGCCCCACCATCAATCAAAACCTTGTTTACCTTGATCCCACTCAAGGTGGTGGTTATATGAAGTGGGCGGAGATGAGACATCTGTTTTTCAGTGGGCCGAGAGAAATATCCCGGCTCATCTTCAATTCGAATGAAGGAAAAAGCTTCCTCATCCTGCATGTCATAATCTTTATCTGGATCACCTTCATACTCACCCAGATACTCCGTTGGAATGATTGAAATCGTTCCAATAATATCATCATATCCTTCATCAAAATATTATTCATCAACATCGACTTCTTTTTTTTTGTCGAATCCTGAAGATTGGGCTATCGCCTTGCCTTTTTCCATTTTAGCAGGAGACGGAATCCCTTTTGGACAAGTCTCTCCATCAGAAGGAAAGACAATTCGAGAATGTACAGAGGGAGTTGCCCCCTTGCTTACTTCCACCTGAGGCTTTTTACTTTGATTGGAATTTCTCCTGCCTCCTCTGCCTCTCGGATACCCTTTGGCCCGACCACGATAATAGGGGTACTGATTTCGAGGAGGACCCCGATGTCCCCATTGTGAGTTGCGTCGATACAGATGATCTCTTTTCTGAAACTCCTGACAGTTTCGAATCCACCGAACACCTATGGCCTGAGATCAGCTTAAAGGTGCAGCAGTACTTTGTTGAGGGGTCTTAGAACTTTGACCCTCAAAATGCCGAATTGGTTGTCTCTGGCGTGCCTGCTCTTCCCTATTAGCCAATTCTTTCTTCATTCTCTCCTTCTCGAAGATTGCCGCTGCTTCGGCATCAAAAACAGCATTGCATCGTAGACACAAGGATACATCCCGGTCTTTAATCTTTTGTTGAACCAGAAAGTCCAACAAACCATCCCCTACCCTGGGATACACAGATCTTACTTGTGACTCAAAATCATCCAGATTCACATCAAAGTCATATGACATGCCAACCATATTCACTCCCAAGTAAGGCTCAACAAAATTGGCATCAACATCGAAGGGATCAACATCAACCTTCATCTCCTTCTTGCCATCATTGAATTTTAACCATCCTTCCATTATTGCTTCCTGAATCAAGTCCCTGAAACGAACACAATTGTTAGTCGAATGGCTCGTTGCTTGGTGAAACTTGCAATAAAGTTTCCCTTTTAAATCTTTCACCGAAAGTAAAGATCTACCCTCAGGCAGAATTAACTGTTTATCTTTAAGTAACACATCAAAAATCTGATCAGATTTTGAGATATCAAAACTATATTTCTTTCCACTTTTTAGTTTTGAATCATTCAACTTTTCATTACTAGGAAGATTTTTGAGTAAAGAACAAACATAAGGAGGGCCTTTCTTAAGTTCAGTCAAATCGACTTCTGTTTCGAAATCGAATTCCTCCTCCGAGGACTCCATAGTCACGTAAGCAACCTCCTCTTTTCGAGTAAAGGGTTTACTCTTCGATCTTTGCTCACTCCTAAATTTCTCTTTCTCATTTTTCATGAGTTCAGTTTGACGAACCTTTTCAGCCAAATGGGCTAAATCAGGGATATGCATATTGAGCAGCTTTCTGCGCATATAAAACCGTAACCCCATAGTTGCTATTTTCACTATCTCACTTTTGGGTAATGACACATAGCACCTACTTCTAGCATTCTTGAAACGTATTAGATAATCATCAATGGTTTCACCATCTTCATGTTTCAGAGCCACTACATCTGTAACTGCCACATTCATTTCCCCTCGATAAAACTGAGCGTGAAAAGCAGTTTCCAACTGATTCCATGTTGTTATCGAATTTGGTCTGAGATTTGAAAACCAAGTAAATGCATTCTTCATTAACGAAGAAGGAAAAAAATTCATTTTCAAATTTTCATCATTAGCTAAATTCCCAATCTCAACCAAATATCGTGCAACATGCTCAGTGGTTGATTATCCAACTTTCCCAGCAAATTTTGTGACTATCTTTGAATTTTTCACCCCTCTTGGCACTTCTGCCATTTGAACAACTTGGGAAAAAGCCAACACAAAGTGTGGTCGGTTCATGAAACCAACATTCAGACCAACTCGATTCAGAACATCTTCTATAATTCTGGTGACTTGATAACGTTCACCGCCATGATTAGCACGTAATCTGGCCAGATATTCATCAGCATTTTGACCATGGGGAACTATATGAGGATTTTATCTATTAAAAGCATTATTTTCATTTTGAAATATATTTTCCAACCTTTCATTATTTCCCCTGGGATTATGCCCTTCTTCTTCCTCATAATCTTTGATTCGAGCAATACGTTCGACTTGCCTAGCAAGACGTTCGAATTTCAATTCGTGATCAGCCATCATTGGATTGAGAATTGTGGTCATTTGTTGAGTCAATAAATTGACTAAATCATGTTGACTTTCCTCTACTTGTTGTCGATATACTGCCATTGAATTAGTAGCATTCGAAGTAGAGCCCACATTATAATCACGAGAATACTCGGAATACTGTTGTGGATTTTGAATATTATTCACTCTACTTGTACTCCCAAAATGAATAGGTGGAACAAAACCACCCACTAGTGGGGTATAACCAGGGGGAAGACCATATAGAGGCCAACCAGCGGTTAGTGGAGGCTGGAATGGTGGTAAAGTGCTACGTGGACGAGTATTACGTCCAATGTTTTCAGTCTGAACAGTCCTAACTGCTATACTTTCAATTCCGATTGCACCTTCTGAACGTGAAGTCACGTCCGCTTGTTGCGCAGACACTGGTATGCTATCATTGGTGGATGAACCACCATTCACATTTGACATTTCATCAGCCATGTGAATGATCTTTCCACTTCGTAATCGCATACACTGAATGACACCACAAAATACTTATTTGGCACATTTCAAAATTTTAAAACTGTCCCATCGGGTGTGCCAATTTATTTTGTCGATTTTTAGCAAATCGATGGTGGTTCGATTCTAATGGTCTGGGAGCGAAACCTACTCCTCTTTGTAGGTACCAGTTTTCTAAAAGTGTATCAAAGTGTCTTCGATTAGATGGGCATTGGGAATAAAGATGAATTAAAAATTTATAAGTCAAGGAAAGAAATAAAAAGGTAAAGTTTTTGAAAAGGAAATATGTTGAAAACGGAAAGGTTTGTGTTGAAGTTGAAAGAAAGCAGTAAAATGCCTTCGATTAGATCAAAGAACTTTGACATGAAAATCTAAAATGTAGGAATGTAAATTGAACAATGAAGATAAAGAATACTTGCAAGATAAATTTACTTGAAGAAATAAAGTTTACAGAAAGATAAATTGAAAGAATGAAAATATGGAAGGAACCCTATAGAAAAGTTACTCGATCACAGACTCAGGAATTTCCTAGGATGTGAGTGTGTTTAAGTGTTTTTCTGAGTTAAAGTTCCAATCCTTATTCCCTAAGACTTCCTGGTATTTATAATCTACTTTTGGTAACGGACAATTAATTACAATTAATTACAAAATCACAACTTTAAATGTGTTCTCCTTGATAACGGTTCCGCCTAAACGTTTCTCATGATTTCCCGCGTGATAGAAGCCTCTAACTTATCCACTACCATAATTACTCGAATCACTTATTAGAATAACTTATTTCGATTACCTGACTCGAGTACCTTGTTCGATTTGACTTGTTCGATTTATCGAAAGGCCTTGAAATCGAATCCGTGTCGAGAACCTCCATCTAATGCTTGCGTGTGTCTTTTCGAAAACTGTTTAGGTTTTCGACCGCTTTACCACTTCAAACCGTTTACCTTCATCGAAATATTTTTTTGATCAACAATATTTAAAGTCATTTATATTTAAAATACACTAAAAATAATTCTCTAAATACATCCTAATCATTATCACTCCATTTAAACAAATATATTTTTTTTTTTTTGTCTCGAGTTTAAACTAATATTTTTTTGACATAAAACCAATGTTCGAATGCGTTTATAGCCTGCGTCCTTGGGATATTTTGGGCCACAAAAACGAAAGCATTGGACTATTTATCCAATTATTCATATTCAGAGAGACAGAGGGAATAAATTAGAGCATTTATTAATTATAAAAAAATTAGAACATTTATTTGAGAGAGTATTTATTTTTTAAATTATTTTAAAAATATTTTTTTAATTAAATTTATTTTTTGAAAAATTTAAATTATTTATATTAATTCTTTTATCATTTTTATTTTCAAAATTTATTAATATAGTATGTTAAATAATGTAACACTAACTATAATAATACTTGATAATTATAATTAGTTATTAAGATAATAAATTTATATAATTTAATTAATTTAATCTTATTTCATATAAATAAATTTTGACAGCATAAATAAAAAAAATTGATTAAAAATTTAATTTAACTAATTTAAAATTTTTAAAAAATAAATTTAATTAAAAAATTTTTGAAAATCAATTTAAATGACAAGTGATATTTGCTCTCAAAATTTTAAGTTTACAAAAGAATACTGTCCCAGTCGCTCCACTCCGAAGAAGATTCTCAAATTTCTACTCTTCTGTGAGAGGTTGCCACGTGTCTTCTCAAAACCCCTAGTTTGGCCTAGAAAGATCCCTAGGAGTCGGTCTGAGCGTAGACCCCACCACTGCCTAGACGAACACAAATACGTGTGTTTTAATCTAAGATTTATTAATTAATCGTTGTTTTATGTTGAATCGTGACACCTTAATCCTCATCAAACAAGACAACTTTGAAGGTTATCTCCAATTTCGTTCCCTGGTTTCAGTTCATTCTGTGGGTCTTTAACTCCGTCTTCTTCCTATAAAACGTAATTGAACTCCCTTCAGTCTCCACTGTTTTCTCCTCTGAAACATCTCCAAACACGTATAAAAGTATAAAACCAATGGCCACCACCGAGGTTAGCATATAACACTTCCCTTCTCTGATATTATTTTTCCTTTTTCATGGATAATTGGTGAATTGCTTTTCTCTGCAGAAAGAGGTGAAATTTGAGAACAAGAACAAAGAGCTGAAGCATCTTGGGTTTGTGAGGGTTGCTGCAATTCAAACCTTTGTGGTTGTCACAAATCTGTATGAATACGCAAAGCAAAACTCGGGCCCTTTGAGATCTGCCGTTGGGACGGTTGAGGGCACTGTAACTTCCGTTCTGGGCCCTGTCTACAACAAACTCAAGGATGTCCCAGATGATGTCCTCGTTTTTGTTGACAACAAGGTATTCATTAAATTCGATCTGATTCAGACCGGCATGACAAAAGAATAATTATTCAAACCTGGTTTGGGATCAGTGCTGCTAAATTTTATGTGTGTTTTTACAAAGTAAAATTTCTAGGCTATATATATGCAGAACAAAATCTATATTGTTTTGATGGTGATGATCTGCTAAAATTTTTAAAAGTGGTTCCCTTGATTCACCTTCAAAAAATTTAACTAACAACAACAACAAAGCCTTACCCACTTGGTAGGGTCGACAAATTGAGTCCTATCATACATATATCATGTCTAACTGGCGGGGTAAAAATGGGGGCAGAATTTTCTTGAATGGCCTTGATGCATAATTTACTCATGAGAAAGTTCATGGGATCAGTATTTTTATTAAAATTTGGTCAGTGTTTACCTAGCAAAAAAAATTAGTAATCTCACACCATTAAATGTAATCTCCTACCACTAAAATTATGGCTACAAATCATAAAATCGGTTGGTCTTCTAACTCCTCTTTCCTCATTTATTAATTACTTTCCTCCATAGAGCTTCATCAGTTGAGTCCCAACCAAGCACACTCCAGATGCCTCTTTCTTCTTCTGCTAGGTTCAGTCCCAATATATTTTCTTTTTAAGAAGGCTTTCCTATGTTCTCTTGTACCCGTTGTGCTTAGAATTCTATCATAAAAATGTTACAATTTACTTTGGATGGAAACTAATATTAGCATGTTCCAGGTAGATGATGCTACTCACAAGTTCGGTGAGCATGCTCCTTCTTTTGCTAAGCAGGGTGCTTCCAAAGCAAGGAGTTTGATTCAGAGTCTTGCACATGAAGCCGGACGATTTGCAAGTGAGGTTCAATGTGGAGGGCCAAGAGCAGCTATACATTATGTAACCAGAGAGTCAAAGGATTTGGTGCTAATTAACTCAGTGAAGTTATGGAAAGGACTAAACCACTTCCCACCATTTCATGCACTGGCAGATGTGGCTGTGCCCACTGCTGCTCATTGTTCGGATAAGTATAACCACATAGTTAAGCATTTGAGTGGTAAAGGGTATCCTCTCTCTGGTTATTTGCCTTTGATTCCCGTCGATGACATTGCCAAGGCGTTCAGGCAGGGCGGTGAGGCAAGCATGAACGGAGGAGATGAAGAAGCCTGTAAGAATGGGAAGAGATCATAATCCTCTAGTTCTTGGTTTTGAGTTTGAGTTCTGTTGCTTCCTTCAAAAAGAGAGGGGAAAGAGGAAGAAAAAGACCGGGGTTGGAATCTGATTCCAACTGAGCTTTGCTTTGAGTCTTGAACACTATTTGGGACGTGTGATTGTGTGGCTCCAACTATTTGATGGTGTTGGTAGTGAAGACCATGTAACTGTAGTTACTTACTTTTGAGTATGTAGAAAATAGTGATTGTGTAAATGGTGCAGTTAATGGTCCTAATGTTTGTTCTTCTCCCTTCTTTGTTGGACATATAACATTGCTGGTGAATTGTTCTTTTGTGCGTTTTGCTTTTGTAATAACGTTTTTCTTCTTTTCCTTTTTTCTAAACGATGATAGAGTTATAGGGTGTGTGTGGTTGAAGGAATTATAAATAATTTTTAGGAATTTTAAGATAGGAATATCATATGTTCATGTTTGGTTTAAAGTTTAAAAAGTTTTTTCTAAACAAGTTTGATTTATGGGAATCAAAATATCATCATTTTAATTTTTGCTTTCTCGTTGGGTATTTTTAATTTTCATGGGAATAAAATATTTCTAGCAAAATAATACTTGAATCAAACACACCTATAATGGAATGTAGGGTAGAATATCATTGTAAATGTTGGAAAATCACAAGTCCCCTCGACTCTTATCATGGCTTTGAAATGGAAAGTTTGCACATGTTTATAACAGAAAACTAAAAAACTGTCATAATACTCATCTAACTAACTAAAATAAGTTGATAGTTGTCAGGGAGAGGGAATTTGCTGTGTGTTATATCTTTGCTGCAATTTATTTTTGATGTTGCATTTTATCATTTTATGGAGACATAGAGCGATACAATGCAGAGTAATAATTTTAAATCCACCTAAATGAAGAATTGTTCTAACTATGTGCTTGAAATTTTGGAAGCAACAAACAGAAACGAAAAACGAGAAGGCCGTAACTATTCAAGTTGTTCAATTTAAAAATATGTTCTGATGAAAAATCGAAATCAGGTTTCTTCTCCAATTAAAAAAATAAAAATTCATGACACATAATAATTCAGCAGAATTAGAATGTAACAGAGCAGAGGAGAGAGCACCGCTCCCTCAGCCATAACACCAATGCGACAAGCTCCGGCGACGAGCGTGACCAGTCCACCACCTAGAATCCCAGACTTGCAATGGCGGATAATGAGGCAAGAAAGACCAAAACCTAGCGTTGAAGAAAGCACAGAATTTATTAAATGGCTAATGCCACTATGTAGATGGGCAAAATTTGAACGGAAGTGAAGAAATGGGATTGGACAACACTAAATCCTAATATTTAATAAACTTTCTTTTTTTTTGTGTTAGGTTAGACAATGTTATTGAATTTCTTGGGTTGGGCTTGAAGACAAACTTTCTATATTGTCTAATTTTTTGTTGACTTGAGAGTTTTTTTGAAACAAAATTAGATTAATTTGTTAAAGATAATTTTTTTATCAATTTAAAATAATATAAATTTGATTTATCCCGTGTGATAAAAAATTTAGAGTGAATACCTCATTCGACCCCTGACAATTATCTCGAAAGGACAACGAGGCCCCCAAGAAAAAAAAACACTCAATCCGGTCCCTGATAATTTTTTTTTGGGACTGATTAGCCCCTGTGTCAAAAAAAATAACATTAATTTTTTTTTTGGCACAGGGGCCTCGTTGTCCTTTCGAAGTAATTGTTAGGGGCCGAGTTGGGTTTTATTTTTTTGTCAGGGACTGGGTTGGAGTTTTTTTTGTCAGGGGCCTCGTTGTCTTTCGAGGTAATTGTCAGGGGCTGATTTGGGTTTTTCTCAAAAATTTATTTGACTTCAAAACTTTGTATGGTAAGACTTTTCATAAATTCTTTTTTCTTGCATTAATTTTTTCTTTTTGCGTAAATTTAATGTGACCATTTTTAATTTAAAAATGGGAGTGATATTGGTGCATTGCACCATTATTGGAGAGCATGGTGTTTGACACAACTGTTAAATAATTAGTTATGGACTTATGGGAGTGATATTGGTGCATTGCACTATTATTGGTGCATTGCACCATTGTTATTATGAATATAGATATTAGTTAGGTGTTTTAATAATTAGTTAACTGCGGTTAGATATTTGATTAATAAGAAATAAACTATTGTTAAATAGTTTATTAATATATTTATGGTATTGTAATTATAATTATGTTTCTAAATTTTTGGATATTATTATTATTATAATAGTAGTTAAGTAGTTAATATATATGCATATTGGTAGCCGTAAGTTGTTAAGACATAATTGATAAATATATTTAGTTAATTAATAATTATTAACACTAAATTTGGTATTTTTAATAAGTTATTTATTATTATTAATAAATTTAGTGTTAAATATTATTATAGTGATATTAGAGTTACAATCATTCTTTACATACAAGTCTTTTTTCGATACAAGTCCATACAAGTCATTTATATTCACGTGCACACATTCTTCGTCGTGTCGTTGCTGCACGTTCTTCTTCTTCTTCTTCTTCTTTCGTTATTGTCTTCACCAACACCACGTCCTCCTCTTCCTCCTCTTCCTCTTTTTTTTTTTCATTGTAATTTCTTTTGCTCCTTTCTTTTTCTCTTTTTCCTCCATCATCTTCGTCATCATGATCATCATCGTTATCGTCATCGTCGTCGTCTTCTTTTTCTTATACGTATCGTTGTTATCATTATCGTAGAATGTTTTTCATATTAATAGCGTTGCCTGATTCAAAATTAAAGAAAATATTTTTGAACATTTGTAGCAAAATTTCAATGTAGGAATTTTGAATCTGAATTTTTATTGTGATGAATCTGTTCCATTCTCGTTTCGATATTTTTTGGAAAACTTGTGGTATATTTTGAAAATATTACGGTGTATTTTGGAAATATTCCGGTGTATTTTTATTCTAATAAGTTCTGCATAATTCAAAACTCTTTCTCTTCTTACTCCTCATTTTCTACTGCTGCTTCTTCTTCTTTTTCATTATCATCTCATCTTTTTTTTATTCATTTTTTTCTTGTCTTACTCTCTTAACAAGAATAAAAATAAAAAAATCAAACAAAAAAAAAGAAAAAACACATAATGCTGTAAATTACTTGAAATAGGATGAACCTACATTCATTCAACTAAAAGAAAGAAAGAAATAAGAAAAAAAAAAGAAGAAGAAAAACATAATGAATGATTCAAGTTCAGATTGTCAATTGAATCAGAGCGAAGTGGATTATTGTTTTGAATCCAATTAAGTGGTTGAGGTGTGGTTCGATTCTAGTTAATGTTTTCATTAGTAGCTTATGATTCTGTATGTGAATAATGTTTTTGTTTGTGAAAATTGCTGTTCATCGTTGATGGTTTGAATTGAATGTAATGTAGGAGTTCTGAATTAAAGAAAATATTTTTGTATATTTACAGCAAATTTTAGTGTAAAACTAAGATATTTATGTGTATTGTTTAAAAATTTTTGGTGTATGTGTACTGATAAGTTTTTTCATAATTCAAAACTCTTCTTCTCCCTCTTCCTCATCGTTTGCTGCTTCTTCTTCTTCTTTTGTATCATCATCATCATCTTCTTCTTTTTCTTATTCAGTTTTTTCTTCTTGTTTTACCTTCTCAAGTTTCTTCTTGTTTTACTCTTTTAACAAAAATAAAAACAAAAAAATCAAACAAAGAAAAGAAGAAACACATAATGCTGCAAAATTACTTGGAAGATGATGAACTTATATTCATTCACTAAAAGAAAGAAAGATATAAGGGAAAAAAATGTGGCATTAAAGAAAATATTTTTGTGTATTTGCAACAAATTTCAGTATAAAACTAAGATATTTATGTGTATTGTTTAAGAATTTTTGGTGTTTTTATACTGATAAGTTCTGCATAATTCAAAACTCTTCCTTTTCTTCTTTCTCATTTTCTGCAGCTGCTTCATCTTCATCTTCTTATTTCATATTCTTATAATTCTTCTTGGAAGGAAAATCAAACAAAGAAGGAAAAAAATACATAATATTGCAAAATCAATAGAAAGAGAAGGAGGAAAAAAATGCAGCAGCAACAATAATAGTAAAAAGAATAACGATGAGAATGAAACACGCGAAGAAAAAGAGAAGAAACGCAAAGAAAAAGGAAAAGGAGGAAGAGGAGGAGGATGAGGAGGAACGCGAGATACAAACATTGGAGGAGGCTTGTATCAATTTGTATATCAAAAATGCTTGTATATGTAACAGAACTGTTAGAGTTATTTAGATAACTTTTAATATTTTTAGATTTTATTAATTAATTAATTGTTGTTAGATATTCAATTAATATATTTATTGTATTGTAAATAAGTATTTAAATTTTTAGATATAATAATTATTGTTATCATTATAATAATAGTAGTTAGGTAATTAATATAGGAATAAGTACTTTTTTCGTCCCCAAGGTCTGGGGTCGAAATCAAAATCGTCCCCAACCTTTTTTTCTTATTAAAATCATCCACAACGTTCAAAAATGCTTTAAAATCATCCTTTCTCGAATTTTTTGACCAAAATACCCTCATCATCATCATTCTCCTCTTCACCTTCCTCACCCCACCACCACCACCACCACCACTACCACCACCACCACCACCACCATAGACACAAACACAAATACAAACACAAACACCACTCCCTCACCCCACTCCGGTAGCCCCCCACCCCCACCCCTCACCCCTCACCCCTCACCCACTCCCTCACCTCCTCACCATAACCCCCACCCCTCACTGGCTCCCCCTCACCCACCCCCTCACCGTAACCCCCCACCCCTCACTGCCTCCCCCTCACCCACCCCCTCACCCCCTCACTGTAACCCCCCACCCACCCCCTCACCTCACCCCCCACCCCTCACTGCCTCCCCCTCACCCCCTCACCGTAACCCCCCACCCCTCACTGCCCCTCACCCCCTCACCCCACTTCCTCATGCCCCTCTCTTCATGGTCATCATCATCATCAACAGAAATTTCAGAAAATTCAAACAACATGCACAACAAATTTTACAACAATACTCCACAACAAATTCAGTTCACAGAAGAAGAAGAAGAAAAAGAAGAAGAAGAAGCGGTGGTAGGGTGGTGCAGTGCGGTGCGGCGGCGAAGCGACGGCAACCAGCGCAACTCGTGGCTCCATGGGTGACGGCGTGAGGCGAGGCGCGGCGGGGCACGTATCAGGCTGAGCACGGCGCGACGGCGGTGCGACCGGACGGCGTGGAGCGCGGCCCCTTCCCCTCCGATTTTCTTCTCTCCCCTTCCTCCCCCTTCCCTTTTTCTCGCGGACTCCCCCCCCCCCTCTTTC
This sequence comes from Arachis ipaensis, assembly GCF_059453495.1. Classification (NCBI taxonomy): domain Eukaryota; kingdom Viridiplantae; phylum Streptophyta; class Magnoliopsida; order Fabales; family Fabaceae; genus Arachis; species Arachis ipaensis. Next base: position 13,673,252 of record NC_142435.1, on the reverse strand, counting down.
TTTCTCTCTTCAGTCCCCACCCCCTTTTCTTCTTTTTTTATATTGATTTTATAATTATTTTATTTTATAATTTTTTAATAATAAAGGGTAATTTGGTAAAAAAAATAGAAGTAGAAAATGACGATTTTATAACGTTTTGTAACGTTGAGGATGATTTTAATAAGAAAAAAAGATCAGGGACGATTTTGATTTTGACCCCAGACCTTGGGGACGAAAAAAGTACTTATCCCTTAATATATGTTATTGGTCCATGTACGTACTCCTGCTGTTAAGGAATAATTAAATTTAGAATAGTTATTAATAGTTAATAATAGTTATTAACACTAAATTTGGAATTATTTTAATAAGTTATTTATTGATAATAACAAATTTATTATAGTGATAATAGAGTTGTTAAAATAGTTTTTAATATTTTTAGTTATATAATTAGTTAGTTTTTAAATTTTATTTTAATTAATTATGGCTAGAGATATAATATATATAATTAATATATTTATTATAATTAAGTTTTTATGGATATCTTTGTTTGATGTGAAATTTGGCTACATTTTATAAAGTTTACGGATGTTAACATGTAATCACTTAATGCTTCTAGATCCGTACAATCTTATTGTGGAGAGATATATACGAGAGATTGGTTTTTATCACATTTTTTAGATTGGAGTAATTTAATGTCAGGGAGCATTGGTTAACGCACTGATCGAAAGATAGCACCCTGATACGCATATATTTCACCTTTTGGTTAGTGAGTGTGCTGTCACATTGGAAGATGTAGCTATAATTCTTAGTCTTCTGATTAATGGTCTTCCAGTGACTGGAGTGACCGTAAGTAATTTCGATGTCTTAGAGGCTGAATGCTTGGATCAGTTTGGGGTGGCACCTAAGAAGGCCGATTGCAGAAAAAATTTCATAAAGTTGACGTTGCTATGGAATCTGAAAGATCGTTTAGTCTTGAATGATGAAATTGGGATTCAGAGGTACGTAAAGTGCCACATCATGTTATTATTCGGGACGATCCTGTTTGGAGACAAGTCTGGAGCAACGGTGTACTGGAAATTTTTTCCTTTGCTGTGCGACTTTGCCAGTATCAGTGAATTTAGTTGGGGATCGATATGCCTAGCGTACTTGTACAGATCTCTTTGTAGGGCATCTCGTTTCAACTGCAAAGAGGTCGATGGTCCACTGGCACTTTTGCTAACTTGAGCCTAGATCCCTCTACCATTTCTTCTGCTGATTCTTGGCAACTCCCAACTTTTTTTGCTTGCAAACAGGTAAAATTATCTAGTAACAACTTCAACTATATGTTATCATTGTATCTTAATATTTTGGTTTAGGATTTGTTAACAAAATAAATGATATTAAGTGTGTAATTGGGAGCGTGCAAACCGACCATATAGATTTCATTATGTTGCTCAATTCAGGAGGTCGTTAGATAAATTGCAAAAAGGCCAAGTATGTTTTCATGATATAAGTGTCTGAGTTTTGTATGATCTAACTATTATTTAGTATGTAATCATGTGTTTCTTTTATGTGTTCTGTAATAATCTACCACACAGAGGTTTACGCCTAGGATGTAAATCAAAGGTGGTGAGGCGCTACGACCTCTAAAACAGAAATGCATAACTCTCGATTGGATAAGTTTAAAACGGATATAAAGATTGAAAGGGAGGATAATATATATAAGATCAGAGTTCCAAAGATACAAATAACAAGTTCTAGGCTTGGCCTGCGAAGCTAAGGCCGGCCGGAGTATAGTATATATATATATATATATATATAACCCAAAATACATCTCGAACTACAGAATGAACACCTACTTCTCCAATTCGACCTCTAAGAGGACAAACTTTAAAATACAAAGTGCGGAGAACAACTATGTACATATATATGCAAGCAAAAACTTAGTGCTAAACCCAAAATATAGCTCTTTGCTTCTAGAAGGTCTCCAAAATGCTCAGTGTGGTGCTTCCCGACCTGCATCTAAAAAACAACAATATATGTATGGAATGAGAACCGAGGATTCTCAACATGGTAGAGGTGCCCACATAAATAATATATAAGGTCCAGGAAAAGTCAGAGACATTCCTAGAACTCCGACACTCAAAAAATTAAACTTAAAGATTATACTCAACCATAAGTTTTCGGTAATCTATTCAGGGATCCTAACTCTTCAATTCTAGTCTCCTCTCCTAACCTCCGAAGTACCAGGTGGAACAACCCTCAGCGTCACCTCCACCAGCATGAGGGATATCTCAGTTGCAAACAAAAAACAGACAAGCAAAGCACATGTATAGATAGCAGTTACAGTAAATAGCTCAGATAGCAATTAATCACAGATAAGGAATTAGTCAAACCAAAATAATTCACACTCAAACAAATCATACAAATGCACATGATGTATGCCTATTCTACTAGCCGTGGGCTCACGTATCAGTTACTTTGCCAGAATCCAACACACCCGGTACCTAACTTGGATATCATCTCTTTGACATACATCCTCACTCTTGGGATATAGTGCCCGCCACACTCATGGGATACAGTGTCTTCCGCATTTCCTGGGATAAAGTGGTCTCACACTCTTGGGATATAGCGTCCGCTACACTCTTGGAATATAACGTCCGCCACACTCATGGGGTATAGTGTCCGACACACTTCCCAAGGTAAAGTGCTCACACATTCTTGGGATATAGTGCCCGACACACTTTACAACACAGAGAAAACGATGCAACAATAGCGGAACAAGTTATACACAACTAATCTCACAAGCAGAATCACAACTTAACATGATCATTCCTCAACCACCTCATCATAGTCACGATCACTGTCTATCAGGGATATAGTACTTGTCACACTTTTCAATCATAATCATCCTCATCTCTTATCCGGAGCAAGTGGGCAACACCAGTGCCTTTTACCCGAGGTCTTTTTTTCAATCAGATTCAATCTCATACCACATTCAATATCTCTGTACTTCTCAAACACAAATAATCACTTCACCATCTTCCTTCACTACCAAGTTACTCCCCTCTTTAGGTTTACCCCTTTTCCTATGATTAGAAACTAAATTTGGGACTTTAGAAGGTAACTATAGAAGTTTAGAAGTTAGAAAACATGTTTAAATCACAAAATACAACTTTTTCAAAATAGGGTGGTCATGCGTACACATGCTATCCCATGCGTACGCATGGATGTAACTCTGCCAAACTCGCGTATGTGAGCACCTCCCGCATACGCAGGTGTCCAAAACGGAGGGGGTGGTTTGCGCATGCATTCACATCGTCGCGTACGCATGCGTTGAAAACTGGGCATTCTCGCGTACACATGCATTATTCGTATGCATGATTTGAAAATTTGCCAAACTCGCGTATGCGAATGTGTTGAAATAGAAAGAATTCTTGCGTATACAAGCCTGCATTTTCCCGAAAAGCTGCTAAGTCTCCAGAAATCACTTTTGCACACTAAATTTCTAACGCGCATAACTTTTTCGTTAAAAATTATTTTTAATTTGTTCTTCGAACGGCATAAACTTCACGGATCCAATTTTTATTTGAAATAAGTTTGACAAAATTTGAGGGTTCAGAAGCCAAGTTATGACCCGCCAAAGTTGGTCAAAAATCAAGTTTTCACTAAACTCACCAAACTTCTATTCTTACCGAAACCTCAATTCAAACCAATATTTCACACCCCCAAAACAATACTAACTATGTACAAAACAGTTACATATCCCTTCCACAACATACCAAATCTCAATTTTATCAATTTCATTCCAAATAATCCATAATCAACACAATACAATTTATTGTCATCACCAATCATCACAACCATCAACAATCAACATATTCTCATCATAAACTCGACCTCATCACCCAAAATCATTTAGCCTTAACAAGTTCACATAGTTCAACGTATCCTATGGTTAACTAACCTAAGTTTTCACATTACATTACACATTATCTACGAGAATACAAAATCATACCTTGGCCGATTCCTCCCTAATGCTCGGTCACCTAAAAATTCCTACATTTCATAAGCTTCAAAGCTCTAATTTCTCACCAATCACTAACTCAGCTCTCAATGTTCAATCTCAAGCTTTCAATACCATCAATTAGATCCCAACACATATAATTTAATCTAATACCAAACAATATCAGTCAAAATCAACATAGAATTCAAAATTATCAATGACTCACAAGAGTTAGTAGTTCCCCACCTTATCCACGTTCGTTTGGGACAAGACCCAGCAAGTTCCCAAAGCTAATACAATCCTAAAACACCAAAATCACATAGTCTCTCAAAATCAAAATCCAAAGTTTCAAAATCGTAAGTAGGAAGGCTGAGTAAGAAATAGCAAGGTACTTACCACTTTGTTTGGTGGATTTTGTAGAGCTCGACGCAGTGATTCGTGGTGCAAATGGTGCAGCGATCGAAGCTCCGAATTGAAAGATATTAAAGATTGAAATCAAGAGTGGGTTAGGGTTCTTGTTTTTTTCCCTTTCCCCAAAGTTTTAGCGTGATCCCCTTATGTTTGAGGGAGGGAAGGCTGAGTTGTTGGTTTTATATGTTGGGCCTTGGATCCGGTTTGGGCCCGGTCTAACCGGTTCGATCCGTTGGCCCAATTTTAGGCCAAAACCTTTAAAATTAGTGTCGGAATTTATATTTTAATTATTTTTACTCTTCTAACTTATCAAAATTAATTTTCTAATTCTTTTGAATAATAATTAATTTATTAGTTAATTATTTACTAATTACCTGGGTTTTACATCCATTTTGTGTGGGAGGCTTACGGTGTTGGTCTAATTGTATTGGAATCCAACTTCGAATGGTCCTAAGAAATGGTAGCTATGGTACAAGTGTGACTACCATTATACCTCCTTATAACCCAACAGTGCTTTCTACGGATCATGCTAACCGTTATCAGCTAATCACAACCTGATCCATACTGTGTACACTTGACATAAAATGTCAATGGTTCTGACTCATACACCCGATAATCTACACTTTTGTGAATGGTATAATCTTTCATCGCCATAATGTTAGCTTTTCTAGAACTAAATTCCATTCTTACGGCAGATTCACCTTCTGCCACAACAAAAAGTTCTGCTACAACAACACCATGTGATAAAAATTTAATAAATAAATATTAAATAAATGAAATCTATCTATAAATTATAAATCATAAATAAATTATTATAAATTTATATTAAATTCATACACATCAAAAATAAATATTCACTAAATTAATGTAAATATATACATATATTTATTCCTAATCAAGTAATTATCTCAATTTTAACTAAATAAATATATAAATAAATGCTAATTAAATTTAACCAAATAAATAAATAATTACATAAGGTTATTATCTTAAGTTTAACTAAATAAATGTATAAAAAAATTCTAATTAATGGTGAATGTTACCCAACCCCCTCTAAAATAATATGTAAGTTATCCTTCATGATGTGCCAAATTTTAATTGGTCATTATCTTAACCATAATTAGGTTATTTTATAATTTATTATTTGAGATGGATAATGGTATAATTTTTTAAAATATAAAAATCTCATTTTCGTTAATTGAAGCACATTCATATGTAAAATATAATATAATAAAATAAATCTATTTAAGATACTAAAAATATAATTAAAATCATGAACATATAAATATAATAGTAAAATTTGTACTCTAAACAAGTAAACATATGCTTTATCATACATAAATTATTTAAAAAATTGAATAAATTGTTAAAATTAATAACAAAAATTTAAAATGATAAAATTTAACTTTTTTACGTATTTTTTATAATATTTTATTCTTTTAATTTTTAATTTATTAGTACTTTATTATTTAATTAATGATTAAATAAATTATTTTTATAAAAAAATAATTTTTGTATTATCTTAAAAAAGAGACCAATATAACAGTTTAAAAAATTATGTAAAAATAATATTTTAAATAAAAATATTTAATATTAAAATTTTTAAATATAAAAATAAATTATATAAATATTTAACAGATAAATATAAAATATATACCTAAAATAAATAAAATATATAAATAGAAGTACTCTTGAGAAATAGAGAATTATTTTTGTCTGTTTTATTTATTTTAGACATATATTTCATATTTATCTTTTAAATATCTATACAATTTATTTTTGCATTTAAAAATTTTAATATTAACTACTATTTATTTAAAATATTATTTTTACGTTACTTTTTAAACTGTTATATTGGTCTCTTCTTTAAAATAATATAAAAAATAATTTTTCATGAAAATAATTTGTTTAATTATTAAGTAAATAATAAAGTACTAATAAATTAAAATTTAAAAAAATAAAAATACTATAAAAAATACTTATAAAAAAATTAGATTTTATCATTTTAAACTTATGTTATTAATATTAACTATTTATTTTTTTTTAAATAATTTATGTATAATAAAAGATATGTTTATTTGTTTAAAATATAAATTTTATTATTATATTTGTATGTTCCTAATTTTAATTATACTTTTAAATATTCTGAATAGATTTATTATATTATATTATATTTTACATATGAATATATGTTCTATCATGTAATTAAATAAAGATATATTTTTTTAATAAAAAATTTAATTACCAAACTAACCATTAATTATGTTGATAAGGAGTGATCCACCGGAGGAAGAGGGATTGAATGAGAGGATAGGAGATAGCGATAAGGTCAGCAGTGGCTATATTGGAAAGGACGGCAAAGTTACGACGAAAATTTAACGACGATGTTAAGAGATGATGACGACGATGTTGGTGTTTCTTGTCACGACGGCGATGCTTGGAAGGACGGAAGTTAAGCAATGAAGAAAGAATGAAGGAGTGGAAAGGTACGTCAATGAACGGAAGTGGGGTTTTGATATTTTAAGAAATTATATCATTACCCATCTCAAATAATAAATTACAAAATAATCTAATTATGGTTAAGATGATGACCAATTAAAATTTGACACATAATGAAGGGTAACTTACATATTATTTTAGAGGGGGTTGGGTAGAATTCACCCTAATTAATTATATTTTCACATGTCACATAATTAATTAATCGATCAATAATATAAAATAACAAAATTCTAATCTCTCGCACAAATATCCAAATTACGTACCTGCATTTATATATCCAAGAAATTCTGGTGCATACATGACCTCCAAATCCAATGTGTGTACGAAAAATGGCTCCTCAAACAGATGTTGGTTTGCTAGTGCATTTGCCACTTCTGCCACATCTACCTCCACAGTATCGTCAGCTTGATCTTTGTCTCCATCTGGACCAACGACCTCGTAGTTGCTTTTAAACTCTTCCTCACTGTCACTATTGTAATCTTCTCATTCAATATTTTGGCCGGCTTTAGATTGTTCGAACTCAATATACAACTCAATAAACGACATCGTCTGAGAGCGACTTTCAATATACATTGAAAACATCTCTTGCGTTCTCACTTCATCAGTTACATAATTGGTTTAAAATTGAACAAATCCATCGAATACCGATATAGGATACTTGTATAAAATACATGACATTCTCCTTGACATTTAAGAACCAATCTTCTCACAAATCACACCTTTTAATTCTTCAAATGAGAGTGAATGGAATAACAATATCTAATAAATTTTCACATACAAATTTTACTTCTTTAGATGTTGGTAACAAAATCTAACCATAATAATATTCTTTTAGCACAATTCTATCATCTATTTTTTTTTTCACATAAAAAAATATTTGAAACACAAAGAAAAATACAATAAGGAGGAGAGTTCTCTAGAACTGAGGGAAGAAGAAAAAGAGAGATTTGACAATTGGAGTACGAATGGTAGATATATAGCCATACAAATCGATTAGTCCAATTTTTATTTAAGCGTTAAAATAATTTTTTAAAGACAAATGGGATGGTCCAATTTGCTCTCTCACAAAATAAAAAATTTAAAAAAATTTAAAAAATACTTAAATCGAATGATCTGATTAATTTCATACAGTTTTAAAATTTCTTCCTCACATAAATTAAATAGTTCAATTTGTGTACTAACCAATAAAAAAATTAAATAGTCCAATTTCTTTTACATAAATTTTAAAATGTAACCGCTATATTACGGTCTAACACACTCAAATTTCATAATAAGACACAACGCATACAATCTTCATATAAAAAAATAGCCTTAATGTGATGGTTGAGAAAAATTTTAGAAAAAAGTGGTAATAATTCCGTCTGGTATAGAAATATACATTAGCATATGTCGAGAAGAAGTGTAGTAAGTTATGCGAGAGAGGCAATATGCTTTCAGAAATAGCATTATGTTATGAATATATTTTATTTAATAAGTTAGTTGGCTGAGTTCTTGGTTAAAAGTTGGCAAATCAAAGGGCATATATTGTCATCCTAATAAATTACCAATTACCAAATACCAATGCTCAAATTTTCCCTCCTAAGCAAAGAATGGTTGGTTAGCTTGGTCCGTACATTGTGACAGGCGAAACTGTTCCCACCATTTTTTTTTCCATTATAAGTTTATAACATTAAATTTACATAATAAAAAAAGAATGATTTTACTTGGATATTTTACAAAATAAAATTTTAAAGTCTGTATATTTTTTATTATTTTTTATGTAAATTAAGCTCATTTATTTTGTCACGCAGGATAAATCAACTTTATCTTATTTCAGATTGATGAAAAAAATTGTCTTCAACAAATTAATCTAATTTTATTAATTATATAAAGAATATTTTTTAAATATAAAAATTTTTTTCTTGTCAACAAAAGTTTATATATTTTTTAGATATTGATCAAAATTTAGTATAATATTAAAGCTTATTTTAAAATAAACTTAAGCATTAGATCAGAATAACAAATTTTATATTGAATCTCAAATCAATTTTTATAATATATGATCTTATAAATATTTATAATATTTGGTGGAATTTAAAATAAAATTAAACTAAAATCAAATCTGTAGTGACCTTAGATGTCTCCTAAATATTATGCATTTAAACTTAAAATTTAGTTAACATATATGTTAGGAGTATAAATCAAAATTATTAACTAAAATATTACAAAAAAAATGTAAAGTTGAATTTTCAATACGATTGTTATGTATTTATTAAAATAAAAATTTTGGAACTTTTTATTAATAATAAATTAAACATGTATCTTTAAAATATATAATAGCTAATTCCTTAAAATTATAGTTTTAATTAAAGATATTTATGGATAGGATCAGAGTGTGTTTAATTATTAGATCCGGATCTATACTAAAAGGTCACTAAATCTAATTTAATCCAATCCAAAAATGATCGAAAATAAATCGGATTAAACTTTCTACCCAATATAAGATTAGTATATACAAATTTATATATTTTATACATTGAAGTAATAAAATTATATTTTTAAAAATTAAATTTAACAAATATTATATTATATTTATATTAAAATAAATTAAAACAAACATAATATCATATAATATAAGGATTTTTTATTTTAATAAATAAAATAATTATAATAATTATTGAAATAAATAATTTAAAAAATATTTACCGAAATAAATATTCCTCTCTTATCTCATTTACACTGTAAACGAGATATATGTATTTATAAATAATTAAATATATTTTTAAAAATAATAAAAAATATTAATAATTTAAATTAGACCAAATTCTTAAAAATTGAACGTTTCAAATAATAGGAAATATGGACAATTTTAAATAATAGAAACTATAAACAGTACATTTTAAATAATAGAGAAGATGGACGGTCCATTTAAAATAAACACGTTAACATGTTTACTTTGAAAGCACATAAGTGCACCGTTAAATTGTCCACTGTTAACACAGTTATCTTTCTTTCGATGATTGACTCTTATTCATTAATGGGAATCATCCAACCAATTAATTCATCTCCATCAAGTTTTTTTTGGGACAAGGTTATTTAAATTATATTTTAAATTTTTATGTACACCCACACAACAACCGAAATTTTTATATAAATCCTAATAAAAAATCGTCAATGGATGAAAGTAAGTAAATGGAAGAAGCAATAATATTAATAATGGGTAGTTAAAAAAATAATCGTATTAATAGTGGGTAGTTTAACTGTGCACACTTATGTGTATTTTCACTTATTTCAATGATTAACAAAGTAAACGTGTTATTAGTGGGCAGTCAGACAATTCATCTTTTCTATTATTTAAAATAGATTGCTTATATTTCTTATTATTTAAAACCATCCATCTTTTTTATTAGAGTAAACTACCATTTCTACCCACGAAAGTTGAAAACGCTGACATATTTACCCATAGAAAAAGGAAATTACCATTTGTACCCATGAAATATGGATTTCGTATAACAAAATTATCCAAACACTAAAAAATTACCTAAAATTCTTAAATTACCCTTATCTTCACCACCACACCACCTCCTTCACCCAATCACTTTTCTAACCCTAACCCTCTTCACCCAGCCACCACCCCCCCCTTTTCCTTTCTAATCTCAAATCCCACCACCATCTCATCTCTTTTATCACTACCATCACCACTACCACCACTATACCTCCATCATCATCTTCTTCACATAAAGCAGCAGCAGCAGCAACAACAACAACAACAACAATAGAAAATGCAAAGAGAAAAAAACGGTTCTTCCTCCCTCACTGAACAGCGTCGACGACGATGGTGGCAGTGACACCCACCGGCGCCGTTGCCCTCTCCTCCTTCTCCGATCTCTTGCGCGCTCTCTTCTTTCCAGACCAGCGACAACGACAGCGACGGACTCAATCAATGGCGGCGACAGCTCCCCCTTTTCTTGGGCTCGCATCTCCTCTTTGGGCTCCCTCAACAACGGCAATGATGATGCGATAGCGGCAGCGAGTCCCCACATTGCTAGTGCGGTCTCCCTCCCCCTCCTTTTCTCTTCTTCTTCCTCGGGTGGGGGTGTGTGTGTAATGTCTCTGTGTGTGAGTTTTGGAGGAAAAGGGGGTGGTGGCTGGGTGAAGGGGATGGTGGTGAAATTTGAGATTAGAAAGGGAAAGAGGGGTGGTGGCTGGGTGAAGAGAGTTAGGGTTAGAAAGGTGATTGGGTGAAAGAGGTGGTGTGGTAGTGAAGATAAGGGTAATTTAGGGATTTTAGGTAATTTTTTAGTGTTTGGATAATTTTGTTATGCGAAATCCATATTTCATGGGTACAAATGGTAATTTCCTTTTTCTATGGGTAGATATGTGAGCGTCTTCAACTTTCGTGGGTAGAAATTGTAGTTTACTCTTTTTATTATTTGAAACATTCCATTTTTAAGAGTTTGATTCAATTTAAATCATTAATATTATTTATTATTTTCAAAAATTATATTTAATTATTTATAAATACATATATCTCGTTTATAGTGTAAACGAAATATGAAAATTAAAAAACTACACATATCTTTTTTACACGGTAAACGAAATACCTACAAAATTATCTCGTTTAGTATAAACGAAATAAGTGAAAAATATTTATTTCAGTAAATATTTTTTAAATTATTTATTTTAGTAATTATTATAATTATTTTATTTATTAAAATAAAAAATCTTATAATATAAAAATATTAATTAAAATATAAAAATATAATATAATATTATTAATTTTATTCTAAAATATATATTTTTATTATAAAAAATAATTTTAGACCGAATCTGTATTCCAAAATATAATTTAAACCCGACCTAAAAATGATAAAAATAACAAACTTAAGCTCGATAAAATATATCTTGAGTCTCGACCAAATTTCAGGCGGGATCAAATAATGAATACCCCTAGTTTTTATATTCTCACTCTTTAGAGGTCCTACAAGAATTTCAATAACTTGTTGCTGAGTTAAACAGAATTCTCAGTCATGAATCTTTTTCCAAGTGTAGTGTCCACTAAAACAATTAACAAAAACACTCGCACACCAACAGACACGCCATTATCGTAGTGCCCTAATGCTGCCGAAGAGTAATAAGTAGACTTGTCCTACATTTTCTGACAGCATTAATCTTGTGTGCCACTGCAACTTTGAATGAATTTGACTTTTTGCTGTATATTTTTGTGTTCTTAATACGAATGGGAAAATTTAATTGTCCAATAACTATATAATAAGAGTTGTTGACTTACTATTATGTGTTTTATTGTCTAAATTTACTAAAGAATCTACTAATATTAAACTTTTTATTTATATATTATTTTATAAATTTATACGCTTTTGAAAAATACTTCTTTGCTTTGAAATGTTCTTTTTTAATTTAATGTAGAATAAATTATAAAATATTTTAAAATAAAAATATTTTAAAATTAATGTGTATTTTTTTAAAATATTAATTATTAAAGATATAATTACAAAATTTAAGAGTAAATGTGTTTTTTAATCCCTCACTATTTGTTTGAAAGAGGATTTTCACTTCACAATTTAAATATTTCTAAACATTTTTTAACCATCCAAGTTATTAATTTAAGCGGTCTATATTATTAGTTTAAGTGACTCCTGTAAATAATCATTGGTAAAACATATTGTAAATTATAGTTCTAAAAATTAGACTGAATCGGTTGGACCGGGAATAAGAGACAATTACAGTTCGGTTTATTAAATAAAACTGTTAAATCAAAAGCTTCTTAAAAACTGTTGAATTGATCGAGAAACCGGTTGAACTAAACCAATATTCGACTGGTTTTTCAAAAACAACGTGTTTAGTTATTTTTTAAAAAAATTTCAAGCATAGGTTTGGTCGAACTTTTCTCCCTCATCATTCTCAGTTTCTCAAAATTGAAGAATATTTTCCTGGAAGATCTTAAAAAATAATTTTCAGACACAGGTTCTTTGTCTGTTCAAGATCTTTGTCTGTTCGTGTGCTCCAGTCCCTCTACTCATTCATCAGTCGCTAGCTTCTTCATCGTGTTTGTCGAGTCGTCGTGCTCCAACCCATCATGCTGCTCAGTCGCACTTTGCCCGTCGTCCCTTATCGTCGTCTATTGAATCATCCGTCGTGCTCATTCCTCGAAGCCTCAAACCCCTCACAGTTCGTTTCATTGTTCTCGAAGCCTCCAACCCAGATTCTCCAATCGCCAGCGTCCACGGGCCCTGTTCTGCCGCTCTTCGCATGTGGTCCATTGTCGTGGTCATCGCCAGGTCGCCATCGTCGTGGTCACATTCAACTGCTCTTCCTCAAAATCTGCTCACTACCTCACTTAGCAAAGGTAATGATTGCTCTGCTCAGTGCTCAAATCCGTTCTTGGTTTATTAGCTTTGTTTTGTCACTACTTGATGATGACTCTGTGGTGCGAATTTTTGGAATATCCACAATTGAACCGGCAAGTGCACTGAGTCGTCCAAGTAATACCTCAGGTAAGTGAGGGTCGATTCCACGAGGACTAAGGAACTGAGCAACAATGGTCAATTGATTGGCTTAGTCAGGCGAACAAGAAAAGTTGGTTTTGTAGGTTTTAAAAGCATTAAACACAAAACGGCCAGTTATTAATGGAATTCCTTGTCGGTACTCCGTAAAATACTCGTTTGGCCGAGGGCTTAATGTTTATATATATATTTTATGGTCCTTCCATTAACCACTCCTTGCTCCCACACTGTGCCTATCCCTTTTCAGAAATAATAGATTGCAGCTAATCCAGTTGATCCTGTATAGGCGGTGCTTTGGTAAGCACCGGACAGCACAGAAGCTTCTCGAAGCAAGAGTAAAGAAAGCAAATAGTGAGTTTGGTGTAGAGATCAATGAGAGAAATAGTTAAGATATTGGAGATGTTTACTTGTTCGGATTAAGTTTTCTTACCAACTATTTTAATCATGTAAGATTCATTTCATGGCAAACTGTAATTGACTAAACCTTAATCTCTTGGTGATTTAGTCTCCTCTAATCTTCATCAACCGCCAATCTCTTGGTCACTTGATTTCGATTAGAGGGTTAAGTTCATATCTAGTTTATGGCTGCAAAAACCCTAATTAGCCAAAGCTAAATGGATTATATGTCACGTATTCAGATTAGTTCAAGTAATTAGCAATTTAGGAGGAATTTACTTTCAAGCTGTGTTCAGGTGATTAACCTCTCCCAATGGTCACAAGAACGCATCTAGAATAAGGGTCATACTCTTATTCCACTCAGATTCATAAAATCAAGAACGAAAGTAATCTTTGAAATTGAATCATTACATTAATTAAAATAGAAGAAGAATAGTCTTAATCCATAGAAATAAACAGAACTCCTACCTTAACCAAGGAGGTTTAGTGGCTCATGACTTACAGAGAAAACAAGGGTTCTGAAAAGTGAAATGTGCGAAAAGTAAGAAGATTCCCCTAAAAGGTTAATCTTTTCTCTTTTATATCTAACCTAATTTGATTTGCAAATAAAATAAAATAATAAATCCTAAAACTAAAAGATATTGTTTGTAAATAAAAATTATAAAATTAAAGATAAGATAACTAATAAAGGCTAAATCCAACTAGAGATACTCCAAGAGGGTGGATTCGGTTCAGACTGCCTGGTGCTAAACGCCAGCTGAGCGTTTAGCGCCCAAAGAGGTAGCAAGCTCCCTTGGCGTTTCTGAGTGTTGGCGCTAAATGCCAGCTTGGCGTTTAGCACCCAAAGGGTGGGCTTCGACTCTTCTCTTTTTACTCCAAACTCTGTCTAACTGATCCGAATTTTACCTGAAATCATAAAAACACTAAAACAACTCAAAGTAGCATTCAAAGAGGATTTTTGCACTGAAATATAATAAAACTTAATAAATTTTAACTTAAAAGGACAGCGATACAAAACGCTTATCTCAGGACCAGTGTCGGGAATCGAGCAACAAATCGACACATGAGCTCATGGCCTGTATAGGACTAGACATGCATCATAGTTGTTTGCACATATTTGTTTGTGATTGAATTTTCTATGATTGTGTGTGCTTGTGATTGGATTCTATGTTCTGTAATTATTGAGTTGGATTATACTTTGTTGACTGTTGTTATTGACTGAGAATATAATAAAATGAACTTAACTTCTAATCCTGACCCTACTAAGAACTCTCCAATTCTTACCCCATATTTTCACCCCTTTCAGCTACAGGTGCGAAGGTTTAGTGTGGAGCTACAGGAGCATAGAAGATTATTTTCACGAGTTGAGTTGTTAGAATTTATTTTCCCCTCGTCGTTTAATATTTTGGTTTTTAGAGGGGTTGGACTTGTAATTGAGGTTCTTTGACTAAGTCTATGTATATAGAGCTATGTGAATATATATACTTTTGTGATTAAGTAATTTAAAATAAAGAATCTTCGTTTTCTTAATTAAAAGTTTCGGTTCGTATTCACAAAGGCTCAATATTAAATAAATATAGTATGAAATTAAAGGAGTAGAGGTAGGTGATGCCCGGATTTTTAGTGTGATCATGAGGTGCTAAAAGTTAGAGTGTTACATCCGGAAACAAAATTTCTCCAATCATCTGCATGATATATCCTTTGGTATAATGCAGCAGGCATTTCTCCGTCGGGTGATCCTCCAACTCCCCACAAACAGTATTCTGAAACCAAGCAAGCTTGACAATCCACTTGGTCTGTGACTGTCTATCATCGGGGTCCAGAACAACACCTAGTAGCTGCTGACATAAGTCCTCAATAGACCGTCCCTGATGGGACTACTCCCATTCACTGATGTAGTCACTGACTGGATCTCCATCAATGTTGAGTCTCAACTGGTTCGCCACGTCATGCAGGGTAATAGTCATCTCCGCACATGGCAGGTGAAACATGTGAGATTCAGGTCGCCATCTCTCGATCAAAGCTGAGACCAATGGTCAGTCATGCTCCCACTCTAACATGTATACAACATGTTCAAATCATGCTTGTCTAAGATGTGACCTAATCTACTCAGACGAACGTCCCAATAAATTTCTTCTAGTACACAAGATCCGAAGCGCTTACCAAACAAAATAAATCAATAAAAAAAAAACAGGAGTCAACAAGTAATATCACAAATTCAAATTTCAAACATATAAAAGATATGAGTTATAAAGTGTACGATTTGGCCAAGTCTTCCTATTATATGGTCAACCTGATCCAGTCTATAAAGGGTATCCTCGTCCCCCAACAATAATCTAAATAACATAATTAGTTGAATTTAAACAATAATCTAAATAAAATAACTTAATTTAAAATTAACTAAATTATTACCAACCACATTTGGCAATAATCAAATAAAAAGAAAAATAAAAAAACAGAAAAATTAACCATAATTAATTCAAACGAAACAATAATTAAAATAATTTTTTTTAACTAACATCTATTCATAACTACATGATCGTTTCACATATTCTAAACTCACAACACATACATGGTCATGTAAACTAAATGTATAATCTAATTATCAAACTAATTAATATTTAACTAATAACTTAATTTAACTAACTAAAGAAATATGTTAAAATAATAAACAACAACAAATCAAATAGAAAAAAAAAAACAAAAGAACAGAATTACCTAAAACTGACGAACCGAAGAGATCAAAAACTTCAACAATACCCAAAGAAATAAGCTTCACAAGAGAAGCAGGGATGAGAGTGAAAAACGTAAAAGTGAAATGTGAAAAATAAAGTGGTTTCCCATCGGTTTTTATACTTGGGCGAACTCAATGTGAAATTCACCAACACTTGAAGTTCGCCGGGGTACGGCGAACCTTAGGAAAATAACAAGGTTCGTTGGGAGGTTCGAAAATTAAAGTTTTAATAATTTTTTCTTGAGAAATAAAAATTTTTATTTTATAATAAAAAAATTCGACTGATATATGTCATGTTTGTAAAGTTTAGAGACTAAATATAAACAACTGAAATTTCAGAAACTAAATTGATGCTCGCATATATGTTCAGGAATCAAATTGAGTATTAACTCATCGAAATTATTCATTTAGATGATTTCAAATATTAAACTTAAAATTAAATATTTTTACTGACAATACAATTAATTATTTAAAATAAGTAGAGTACATTTTTTTGTTTCTTGTTTCTAATGATTGTTATTTCTTTTTAAAAGTACTTTTAATATTTAATTACATTCAACGTTGTCTCTAATATTTTTTATTCATATTAAAATTATTTTTTCTCATCCCCTCCCCCCTTCACTATCCGCTCCCTTTTTCCCTCCTTCTTCCCTTCCACTCCCACCTTTACCCATAGCTTTTCCAATGCCATCCCTTCCCTTTTCTTCGCTACCCTTTTCTCTTCGCTTGTCACTAGCCTTAACTCCATCACTGTCATGTCCCCTGTCGTCCTTGGCTCCCACTACTGCTACTATGCCACTCCATCCATTGTCTCTTCCACATACATCACTTTTAGTTCCTTCCGCCTCTTTTTCTCTCCCCCTCATTGTATCCTTGTTGCTCATATTCTCCCACCTCTCCTATTTCTTCTGTTCTTGGTTTGGTTTTTATTTTTTGTTTTGTTAGATTTTAGTTTTAATTTTTTTTTTCTGATTTTTAGTTCTAGCTCAAAATAACCCTTGTGATTTCTTTCTTTCTTTTTATCGTAATCCATTTTGTGGTGATAATGGTTCTCTTTTATAAGTGTTATAATTTTGGTAGTACGAATTTTACCAGTTTAAAAAGAATATCTTATGAGGAGAGTTTTTTGTTTTTAGAAGCGTTTGTAAATTTGAGAAATATTCAGATTTATTCGAACTAGAAAAAAAATCTATTCTACTGTAAAACACATGTATAGATTTAGAAATGAAAAAGATTTGGGTTTGTCTATGTTTCTACTCATTAAAATTTTTGGAATCCAATATTGCATCTTCTATCAAATAATAGTTTCTCGTAGTGGATATTTATCTCCTTTATTAGCTATAAATCTTACGCTTTTTTTTTGTGATTTTTAACTGTCATTTAACTATTTTATTAATAGAAGTTTTAGCTCTTCTGCTAAAAAAAATTTAAAAAGAAATTTAATTTTCATATATTTTCCGTGTAAAAAAAATTTATACTTATTGACAATAAATCTTATATCATTGCATTAACAAAAGTAATTAATTTTTAAATCTATTACTTCAAAAATCATATAAACATATAAATTTAATTAGATAATTATATGAGTAAACAATCAAATTCGTCTCTAAAAGATCACTTATTTTTTAAATAAGTTTTTAAAAGATTTTTTTAATTAAATTTGTCCTCAAAGATTTTAAATTAGTCATATTAGTTCTTTCGTTACTTTCGTTTCTATTTTATTCAGGGACGGATCTATTCTTGGGGGTGTGGGGGCAAGCGTCCCCACTACAATTTAAAATTTTATTGAGTAGTATATAATAATAATATTTATTTGCCTCAACTAAATTATTAAATTTGACCCCACAATAATTTTTTATTCAACTTTCGACACTTAATAGTCAATTTGAGTATTTCATACTAGATGTCCATTATAAGGGTAAAAAACTCAAATAAACCAAGCCGAGAAGTTTATTACCCAAATCAGCCAAAACAAAAATTTTTTCAGCAATCCACCAATGACCATTTAAATATAATTCGAATCATATTGATTCGAACTACAAATGCATGTAATTCGAAACAATTAGCTTCGAATTACGTTTGAATGGATATGCATGTAATTCGAATCAAGTAGATTCGAATTAGAGAAGAGTAAATCGAATTGACTCGATTCGAATTAGTAGGCTCACGTGACTCTATGGAGTTCGAATCATATTGATTCGAATTATTCAATATTAGTGACACTAGGTAGTTCGAATTAAGTTGATTCGAATTACTAGTGAGTTGCCTATATAATGCTACGTTAGTTGGATATATATCAAAATTTTTTTTTCACATTCTTACTTGGATAGTTGGATATATATCTTATAGTTGATACAAAAGATATTTACTGTATAATTTTATTTTTCTAAAAATATTTTATATATATATATATATATATATATATATATATTTTGATGATTACACAATTTTAGAAATATTTAAAAAGTATTATTAAAATTAAAATTATATTTTTTATTATTTGACAATAAAATTAAAAATTAAAAATTAGGAATTAATATTCTGTAACTAAATTTATATAATTAATGCTAAATAAGATAAGTTTTGGCTGTTTTTTTTTGTCTACCTAACAATATTAATCCCTAATATTTTTGTTAGGGTACAAATTTGCCACCACAACTACTGGCTACCTAGCAATATTAATTCCTAATTTTTAATTTTTAATTTTTAATTTTATTTTCAAATAATAAAAAATATCATTTTAATTTTAATAATATTTTTTAAATATTTCTAAAATTGTGTATATATAATATTTTTAGAAAAATAAAATTATACAGTAAATATCTTTTGTATCAACTATAAGATATATATCCAACTATCCAAGTAAGAATGTGAAAAAAAAATTTGATATATATCCAACTAACGTAGCATTATATAGGCAACTCACTAGTAATTCGAATCAACTTAATTCGAACTACCTAGTGTCACCAACATTGAATAATTCGAATCAATATGATTCGAACTCCATAGAGTCACATGAGCCTACTAATTCGAATCGAGTCAATTCGATTTACTCTTCTCTAATTCGAATTTACTTGATTCGAATTACATGCATATTCATTTAAACGTAATTCGAAGCAAGTTATTTCGAATTACATGTATTTGTAGTTCGAATCATATTGATTCGAATTATATATAAATGGCCATTGGTAGATTGCTGAAATAATTTTTGTTTTGGCTGATTTGGATAATAAACTTTTCAGCTTGGTTTATTTGGGTTTTTTACCCCATTATAATGATCAATTTTTAAATTTAAATAAGATTGATGTTCTTTCTTAGAAATCGACTCAAAAGAATATTATTTATCCATTTGTATTTCTTCTTTTGAAATTAGCTTTAGTTTTTTATAACTACACTAATTGAATGAACTTTTTCAACTATGAATATCATCAAGAGCTAATTATATGAAAGTTGAGTTTTAAATGATTGTTCAACGACATATACAAAAAAAGAGACATTTTGATTATATTGTCAAGGTTTTTAAATACGAAATATAAAAAATTAAATTTTAAATTATATGTTATTATTTAAATTACTATTTTAGTATTTTAATTTGTAATTAGATATTTTGAAATCTAATCATATTTTATAATAACAAAATATAATTATAACAACAATTATGCTACGTATACATAAAATAATCATTTGTACAAAATAAATCTTAAAATACAAATTTTGAAATACAAAATACATATTAAAAATAAGTTAAATAATATATATATATTTATACACAAATTTATACTAGATAATTTGATACCTAATTTTTTATGTAAACTTAATATTATTATTATAAAAATTATTATCATGTTATATATATTTCGCCCCCACTATCAAAATTTTCTGGATCCGTCACTTGCTAACAATGTCAAAATTTGTTTATGTGACACTTAAATAATACCACATTGACTAGTACATACTTGACTGTCTTAATTAGTGGTTAACATGATAAGTTTATGCAATTAGATGAAATTAACCTCAAATTAAAAGGGACCGCATTGAAGTTCATCAATTTGGAGTTGATTTGATCTAATTTCATAAAATATTAGTATCCAATTAGAATTATCAAGTGTGTACTATAATATCACTTAACGTACTCCTACCATACCAACAAAGTTTGACACCATCATCAGCAAAAGTGACAAAAAGACAAATATGACCAATTTAACATTTTGAAAGACAAATTTGATTTATAATATCTTTCGATAATTAATTTGGAGAATCTCTCGAAAACAAATTCGACTATTTATTTATAATTATATAAAACTCTTTCCTATATTGGTGTATCAAAATTATATTCCTAAACGAATCTCCTTAAAAATTGGTTAAAACAATTAAATAGAAAATCTTGTCTCCTAATATATTATTAATAAATTTAATATAATAAAAATAAAAATATTTTTATTTAAATTTTTATTTATAATATTTTAAAAAAAATGTCTAACTCTTAAATTTGTTAAAAAAATTCTTCTACCACAGCGTAGAAGCATCTTAATTGTTATTAAATGATCATATTATATGTATACAAAGAATCGAATTCGAAACCTCTAAATGAGGATAGAAAGACTATTATTTTTAACTATAATTTGTTAAAAAAATACATATATTGATATTATATGATCAAATTAAATATTTAAGACTATCGAGTTAAAACTCAAATAACATAGTTTTCTTTTTCTCACTTGGATTAGAGTTTCGCTCCTAATTAAAAAAAAATTAACCAAGTTGATCATATAGTTTAAAGATTAATAATCAGAAATTTAAGTTAAAGAAAGAAGAGGTTAGAGAGGAGTGACATAAGATGGAAAAAAAAGGATTAAACTTAGCTATAACCTGTTCATCTTTTTAAAAATAAGTATAATTTGTTCATTTAACATTTTTTAGAGTTCAATATTAAAATATATAATACATATTAAAAATAAATTAAATAATATATATTTTACACACAAATATATAATAACTAATTTAATAATTATTTTTTTATGTGCATAATATTTATTTTATTACCAAATTGTTACCAAATATTACCTAAGAAAACAGAAATAAGGACTATGTTTAATTAAAAAAAAAGGCAAAGAAATACACCTGTGAATAAACGAAAACAAAAGTGATCCCATCATCTTTGTTTTTTTTTTTTTCTTTTTCTGGAGCTAATAAATTTCAGTTAATACTCCAACGCAATTTTCTATTTTTCCTTTTTCTTTTCTATTCCTTTTCACATACTCATTGTAACTTCCAGACAGGCTTCCGTTACCGTTACATTCCCCGTCAATGGGGAGCTCCAAAATCCCCAAAAAAATTCCTAACTATCCACCACTGCCACCTCACCGCCGTCTTCACCGTCGTCATCGTCGATCCACCTCTCAACAGGAGCACACTCCACTTTATGCCGACTCTTCCAGTCAAGTGCTTGGCAAGCGCGTGAGCAATAATTAACCACTCCACAAACCGAACATCTCCGAAACTCTCTCTTCCTCGTTTCAGGCCTTCCACAACCCAAATGTGAACACAGCCTCCGATTCGGCCCGGCCGAACCACCCCGGTTCGAAAACCACTCAATCATGAACCGGTTCGCAAGGTGTGGCTCCTGGGCCGGGACGTTACAGCCGTAATCACTTAGCAACGGACACCCTGCAGCATACTGGACCCTTGGATTTAAGTTCGGGTTCTGGTTCGGCACAATGCTCCACGTGATATTAGTGCGCGCGTGGAGGCTGTTGCAAACGGACGCCAGCTCACGCGCGTTGGCTTGAACGAGAAACCGTCGCCCTTCCATAACGTTTTGCTTAACTCCGTAACCGTCTTGCAAGCAATGACCCAACTCGCGCAGCGCGTCGACGTGGCCGAGGAATGCGGCGCGTGCGCAAAGAGCCACACCGCCCCTTAGGTCCTTGTCGTCCTTCGAGGCTCCGCTCCCATTGAACTGTAAAACGGCCAGAGAGTAAAGTGCCGGCGCGTGACACCTCATCGCCGCCTTCGATATTAGCGACCTTCCACTCTCACGGTGTTCTAAACAGTAGAACCGAATCTGCATATAAAAGAAAAAAGTTTTGTAAATAATATAATTAACTATGCCAAAAATATTTATGGTGTGTTTGGTTCCAGTTTTTTTGAAGTTACCATTCCAAGAGTGTAGCATGCTTCGATGTTTCCGGCATCAGCGCAACGTTTGAGGAAGCGGTGAGAAGATTCTGACCAGCTTCTGGCTTTGACTGAGAATGTTTTTTGGGATGCTTTTGATAGAACCATCGAGTGAAGACCCAACGTGTTCAGCCTTTTACACCTGTATTTCCCCAGAAAAAGGTTTTTAATTAAGAGTGAAAAAAGATAATAAAATAGACTCAAAAAGGAAAAAGATATAAAATAGCAAGATTTCAGGAACATACGTCAAAAGAACACGGATGAAATCGGAAGGAGAATTGGAGGACGAACTAAGTTTCGCGAGGATTGAGAGGAGAAGGTCATCCGGCAAAATCTCCAAGAGTTCGGAGCCTCCGACTGTTGTTGTTGTTGTGTCGGAAGAGGAAGATGATAATAATGATAATGTCTTGTGCCTTTTACGGATAACAAATTGTTGTTGCGAAGAAGGCATTTTGTTGTTTCTGTTTCTATTGGGGCGTGGTGTGAGTGTGTTGAAAGAGGACCTTTCTGAGAGAGCTTTGTTTGAACACATGGTGGATAAGGGTAGAAGTGGAGGATAAGAGAGGCCTCCTCTTCTGGTTCTCATAATAGGTCTCTATTACTTCTTGGGTCTATTTATTTGTGCGTATGTGCCGTAGAGTAGTCCAAGCTTCTCCCTTTGTAACTGTGAGTAATAAATAAAGAAGAGTGAAAGCAAAGGGAGGACTTTGGTTTGAGGAGTTATAGACGAGAAAGAAAGAGAAATGAATCCAACAGGAGTACCGTAGGAGTACCGTAGGAGTACCGCACCCCAATGCTGCTTGTTAGAAACAAGACTCAGAAAAAGAATTTATGTATTATTGAATATAATTAAGTTGTCTATTTAATTTGGGTAGAATGATACAATATAAAAGAATATTTATAGATATTAAAAGAATCATAATAATAAAAATGTAATCTTCTATAATAAATATTCATATATAATAAATAATACTAATTAATTCTAATTATA
Organism: Arachis ipaensis; assembly: GCF_059453495.1. Taxonomy (NCBI): domain Eukaryota; kingdom Viridiplantae; phylum Streptophyta; class Magnoliopsida; order Fabales; family Fabaceae; genus Arachis; species Arachis ipaensis. The sequence continues at coordinate 13,649,577 of NC_142435.1, read as the reverse complement.
TTCTAACACTGCTCATGACAACAATACTAGAGCCACTGCAATAAAAAATGAAAATTCAGGTACATTATTTTTACGTCAATTTAAGAGCAATTTATTTTAAATCTTTAATAAACCAATAGCATTCTAATATTAAGTAGATTTTTCAAAATATAAAAAGTTATTTGAATATCTTAAGTTACATTTTTATATAAATTGAATTTAATAAATTTGATTTATCTTAATACGTACTAAACCGAAGTCATAAGATTTAAATTGCATGTAAATAGATTTTACGTATAAATACAAACTAATGACTTCGAATTAAATGACCATATTAAATCGATACAAATGGATTCGATTTATATATGCTAGTAAATCGAATTCATTCAATTCAATCTATAGATGTAAAGAGAAGCCCATGGTAAATCGAATCCAATGATTTTGATTTAGTAGTTTTCGTAAATCGAAACCCATAGATTCGATTTACATGTAAAACCTCTCTCAAGCAATTTGAATCCAGTGGATTCGATTTATGGTAAAAATGGCTACGTGTGTGTTTGGATTACAGTTTGCAAATCAGAGTTTGCATAAAATTGATTTTGTAAAATTGATTTTGATGATAAGTTAGTTTGGGTTAACGTGATTTATGTTTGGTAATCTTTGTATTAAAATTGATTATAGTAAAATAAATATTGTTTGGATTATACTACTCAAAATCACTTTTAGATGAAAAATTACTAAAATAGACATCAATTTTATATACCTGCAAAATCAGAATACTATAAAAAATATTTATCATATAAATAAAATAAATATAATAAAAAATAAAAATATAAAAGAGAGTACTATAAATTTTATAATGTCACACAAAAAGAAAATATTCTATAATTTTTTTTAGTATCGTCAGTACTCTTTAATTTAGTATTATTTTAGACTATAAATTTTTATTATTTATGACTCTATTGTTACTTATAATTAATTTTTTATTTATTTTGTCATTTTTTTATAGGATCATAATTTATATTATTCAAAATTTTGATAATAAACGTAATATATAATAATTACAATTACAAATTTTACAAATTCAGAATAAAAAATAAAAAAATTAATACAAAACAAAAATAGAGTACATCAAAGAATAGAAAAAAATTATACAGATAAGAAATAATAAAAATTTCATAAAACCAACAACATATATTATATGAACAAAAAAATACCATAAAACGTAAATAAAATTCATATGAATAAAATCAAATAAAAATAAAAAAATTTCAATTTGTTAGTGATTGAAATAAATCTGAACGATTTTGATGAAAAAAAATGGAACTAAAAAATTATGAAGAAGTAGGAAGAACTACAAAGAATGACTGTGAAGATAATAGTTACTAGTATCATTTTTATAGAAGAAAATGAAGGGTAGGGTTGGTAAAAAAGAAATATTTGAGCTTCTCCTAAACGTGAACGTAAAACGTGAAACGCAGAAGGTACAAATTTGAGCTTCTCCTAAACGTGGGTTCAGAGGCAGAATCAATTCTGCGTTCACAAAGATAAAAATGGCCAAACATAAGAGTGAAGCTTTCAAGAAGCTCAAACGTGCTTCTCTCCGCCCCAACGTGTTTGCCAAACACACCCTACATATACAAATCAAATTTCATTCATTCGAACTACAAAAACATACAAACCCCAAACCAACCCCACCACCAGATCCGAAATAATCGGAATACAGCCTTGGAATATTGGAAGCTGAACACATGGAGGACAACTCGAATCGTCTATATCGGCTAGATGGAGTCGCACATATTGCTTGCGCCATCCACCTCGAGGTTAGTGAACAAATTTTCCTTGTTTAAACATAAATTAGTCATTCTAGTAATGTTAGCATAAATCGTGTGGTAGTTAGTTAGAGTATTCTAGTGATGTTAATACAAGTGCATGTTAGAAGTAGTAAGCTATTAGGTAGTTAGATTTTGATAACTTGAAATGCTACCAAGGAAGGTTATTTAGGATTGTAGGATATGTTAGATTTTTGGGTTAAATATGATTTTGGTCTCTAACATAGAGGCTGAAAATTTATTTCGTCCCCGATTTTTTTTTTTCGCTACAAAATGATCCCGAAGGTTTAACTTAGTTTTAAAACCGTCCGGCGGACCAAAATGCCCATTCCCCTTCTTCCCTAAAATCAAGCAGAAGCAGAAGCAAAAGCAGAAGCAAAAGTAGAACCAGAACCAGAACTAGAAGCAACAACAACAATGAATCAACAATTTAATCAAGCAGAAGCAGGAGCAGGAGCAGAAATAGAAACAAGAGCAGAACAGCAACAACAACAATGAATCAACAATGTAATCAAGCAGAAGCAGGAGCAGAACACAACAACAACAACAATGAAACAATGTAATCAATCAGAAGTAGAAGTAACCAGAAGCAACAATAATCAGAAATCAACAACATAATAGAAGTAGAAGCAGAAGAAGAATGGGAGCAGTAGCAGAAGCCAGCGAGCCACCCGAAACCGCCATCACAGCTCTGATCCGCCATTACAGCGTCGCAACCCTTTTCTTCTTCTTTCTTCATGCTACCTTAGCGCCACCGTCACAGCACGACCTCTTCTTCTCCCTCGGCACACCACCAAACTCTTTCCTTGTTCTTGCCTCGAACCAGAACCCACCGCAATCGAGCACCTCCGCCGAGCCCAGAGGAGCAGCGACAAGATCTAGCCACCGAACGACGACGAGCAGTGGTGGTAGCCCTTGCCCCTTCCCCCCTCTTCTTCCCTGAACCAACTCTCCTCCCTCCCCCCCCCCCCACGAATCCCTTCCCCCTTTCTCCCTTATTCAACGTTTTCTTTTTTTTTAGTTAGGGGTAATTTTGGAATAAAAAAATTAATAAAAAGGACGATTTTAAAACAAACTGAAATTTTCGGGACCATTTTGTAGCGAAAAAAATCCGGGAACGAAATAAATTTTTGCTTCTATGTTAGGGACCAAAATCGTACTTAACCCTAGATTTTTGAAGTTATTAGTCTTATATTCCACAAACATGGCAATTATGAAAAGTTAATTCCACTTAGTCAACCCTAACATTGAGGGTAAGTCAAATAGGCATAATTGATCTTAATCCACAAATCCTAGCCAACTCACGAATTAGCTTAGTAAAAGAATAGCGTTAGTGAAAACAAAATCAACTAACAACCCTAAATCACCAATTAATATTGGACATGAATGACTCAAGGTTACCTAAGTCCTCAATCCCAAGCCAAAAGTGTAAAATATACTCTATAATTGAAAGAGACATTTTATCAAACACTTAGAAGGCATATAAACAATCATTATAAATTGCATGAATTATGAAATCTATAACTATTAAACTCAAGAAAACAATGAAAATAACTCAAGTAAGCATCAATAAGATGAAAAACATCAAAATTGCATTAATAGAAAACCAAGATTCACAAGAGTTCATGAAACTAAAATAGCATAAAACAAGAAACTAACAATAAAAGCTAATTGAATTAAGAGGATAGAACAAGAAAATATAAAAAAAACTAAACTAAAACAATATTAAAACCTAAATCTAAAGAGAAATTAAACTAAGGGAGAAGTTAGAGCTTCTCTCTCTAGAATTGTCCTAAAACATAATAAAAACTTAAACTGTAACTCTTGGTCCATCCTCCTTCAATCCTTGTTTCAATAACATCAGAAATGAGTTGGACTGGGCCCAAATGGGCTAGAAATCACGAATCACGTGCACACTTAAATGAGTCACGCGTTCAAACGCATGTGTACGCACACTCAAACTCAATGTCCACTATAGACATATGCATATCATTTGGAAGTCCCAGATGTTAGCTTTCTAATGCCACTGAAATCGCTTTATTTGAACCTTTATAGCTCAAGTATGATCAATTTAGTACGAAGAGGTCAATATTGACACCTTTGCAAATCCTTCATTTCTTCATGAATTCTTCCACTTTGCATACTTTTCTTCCACTTCTTCAAACCATTCTAGCCTTTAAAATCTTAAATCACTCAAACAAACATATCAAGGTATCGAATGGAAGAAAAATAAATTAAAATTGGTAATTCTAAGCATAAAAAGTATATTTTTTTTACAGTTAAGCACAATTAGGAAGAGATTCACAAAAACATACAATTTCAAGAAATAAATGCAAGGTAAGTTGATAAAATCTACTCTTTTCAAGTAAAAACTAATCATAAAATATGAATTTATTAATATTCTCAACCCACAAGTAGGGTAGGGTAGGGTTGAGTTTATATAAAAATCTCAACTCGCGGGTAGGGTTAGGGTTGGATCCAAACCCTACCCTACCCATTGCTACCCCTAGTCTAACTACATATTAAAATTTTGATTGAAATCGGTGAGAAATTAATTTGTCTTATGAGAATAATTTTTAAGATTTTCAAAGAATAAAAGTTTGTTGGAAACTAAAGCATTCAATATAAAAAAATTCTTTGAAGATTAATTTAAGTATTCACTCTTAATTTCTTCATGGGGGCATGAATTCTTTTAAAGTAAATAAAATAAGAATTTGATTATCATGTACGATTTGAATTTTTATTAGTAGACGATTTAAATTTTTTATTTGATAATGAACCATATATACATTAAAAATTTAAATATTATATTTTTCTATACAAATTTTTTTAATTAGTAATCTTAACATGTACTCTTAGGACACATAAAGAGCACATATAGAAGAGCATATATTAGCTAAATCTACAAAATAAATATTATATTTATACATATATGTATTTTAGAAACAAAAAAATGCTAAGTTAGGGTGTTAATTTATCGGATATGATCCACAGATCTTTGACATTTATCTGTATACAATCTACAATTCATGGATATAATCCTATCCGCAATCCAATAGGAGCGGATTGTAGATTTCACATTTATATACTCAGATCCACAAAATAAATAAAAATATATATACTTTTTTTAACACTTAAAATCATAATTCTCCTCCACCTTTGACTGCACTATGCCCCCAACCTCACCACACTCACTCTTGGCTCTTTTGTCCTTAGGCTCAACACCGTCCGATCGTCCACCATCGCCATCCTCTACACCGTCATGTCAGAGGTTGGGTGGCTCACCTCACCTCACTCCTTCTCTATGCCACCACCATCATCTAATCCTCTCTTCCTTAGTCTATTGCCGCTCATGGATCTCGCTACTCACTGCTCGCTTCCTTGCCTCTGTTTGTCACCTCTGTTCTTCGAGGTTTGTCACCACCATTTTTCTTCTAGCTTCCCTTTTACTTCTACTTTTGGCTTATGGCTTCACTTTACTTTTGCTTATGCTTTGAGGCATGTGGTTTAAATTATTTTGGTTTTCGATTCTTAATATGAAGTTTATTAATTTTTTTTAATTCTGGATGGTTGTTATGATATGGTGTATTTTCTTATTTTAAAGTTAGATATCAATATATTTTCCCTCCAATTGGTTGGTTATTTTTCTTTCAACCCATTTTGGTTTGATTTTGTAGCCTCGATTTGATGTGTTTATACTAATGAGTTGTTGATTAGTAGATAGTTACACTTTGTTCTTTTGTAGCCTCGATTTTGATGCATTTATTTAATTTGTTTTTGTTGTTGAGTATTTATGCTTCAAATGAATCCTTCCTAATGCATTCTCTCTCTAATATGGGCTTGTTTAAAGTTAGCCCTAGTAACTCAAAGAGGCCTATTAACACAAGAATATGTAAGAAGTACCTTCCTTAGCAAGACACTTTGGTGAGGAACATTTCAACCTGACTAGAAAGAGATTGCGAAAACACAAAGGTAGTTCCATGGGCAAAAAGGGTGAGGATGAGAAAATCCAGTCTGTGGACTAGTCGGTGGTGGATTACGTCCAGTAAGTGTTGCACATTTTTCTATAATGTCTATTAATATTTATTTTTAAATATTAAGGGATGATGACAATGATGGATAATGCTTGTTGTGACAGGGAGATACCTGAGTTGCGTGCTGAGGAGCTTATTGGGAAGCATGATCTTCTACTAGTCATCTTCAACAAGGTTTGAACAGTGAGTTATTTAAATGCAAACTAGGATATCATTATGATAGCATGGCTTTTAAAGTTTCCTAAAGGGCACGTGTTGTATCTTGTATTTGTGTTTCAGCATCTTGTTGAGAACATTAGCTCCATGCGGTCCCTCCTAGGAGTGCAACATCGAACACTGAAAAGTATATCAGAATGTGTCACAACCCATGGAAAGATACTAGAGATTTTATGGCTGGAGTATGCCAAATGACGAAAGAAATTAAAGACCAGCCAAAAGTGAATGTCGAAACATATGATGCCCAACTCATTGTTGGTTCAGAAGACATTGGAAAAGGCAATGCGACTATAAAAAGATCCCCAAAAAGATTGCAATAAATCAGGCAACGCAAATAGAGCAACCGTTGAAGGTTAGGTGTTTAATAGCGCAAAAGGACTACTTTACACGTTTTATGACTTACTTTAATGATGGTCATAGTGAAAAATATTATGGTCTTTGTAGAGAAGAGGCTCAACTTTAAGTCAGTTGTCCTTAGAGACTACTCTGACAGAATGGTGCCGAAGGGAACATCAACTTTATTCTTGTTTGACATTAACACTTATAGATTCGTTACCTCAGAAGACACGCCAAAGGTTAGTATTTCTGGTTTGGAGCCTTTTATGGTTATAAATATCAAATGGTAAAGTTTAATGTGGTGTTGTTGTCATACTATTTTCATTCCCGTTTGTGGTAGAAGTTACTTGATGGGAAATTTAGGCCATGGAAAGGGATGACCTTCATCGCTGCTGAACTCACCGTGGCAGCGTACATCTTCGCTCGTGATTTAGACCAAAGGTCAACTTTAATCTTTTTCTTCTAAGTGTGATATTTATACAATGCCAGTGAGTTTGTTTCAGCTCATGTTATAGTTAATGATGACTCATTCTCCAGTGAACACTGCCACATAGATAGAGCTGTGTTTTAGAGCCTTCGTCCTCGTCAAGAGGTCCTCAATGACATAAGCATCCTTAACAGTTTTAACTCTTTATTTATATCATTATATGACCCTTATTATTTATTCATTCTTAGGTCCTTAACCTCACGACAACCATAATAAAGGGTGAATGCAACATCTTCTTACACAGGTCGTTAAAGACACACATTGGATGCAGTTAGTAGTTAATCTGGTCATGTCTAGGACAATACTAGGAGGTCCGAAGTTTGTCAACTAGCAGTTGAATATTAGGACAATGCTGTTCAGGCTTCTTCTAGAAAGGCCCACAAATCCAACAAAATCAACTTCCCTAAATCTTTTCCAATTATCAGTATCATCAGCTAGAGCCTAACGATATAGGAACTTTTATTTTGCAAAATATTTTCTACATGTGACTTAGTGTTTTGTGACTATGTAATTAGTTAGGATGAGTGCACCTATCTTTTGGCTGTTATCGTCCAGGGCATAACATAAACTGAAAACAGGACGATGTATATTTTTTTTGTTGGTATTAGGTTGCTACAACGAAAACGATAAAATCATATTCACTAAACATCCCATGCTTATGAAATTCACAATGTTGGTAGATGGTTAGATTACACTAACCTATGTTTAATCACTATTACTTATCCCTATTTTGACTGTGTATGTATCATGCTTAGGTTTCTTTCTCCTATAGTAATGTGCCACATATTGCCAAAAGATCCTCAAATTTTAGTCATATTTTGTTAATACATCAAATGTGCTTTGCATCCTCTATGAATTATTTTAGTTTTTATCAAATGTATGATGAGGTTACTTGAACGACAAGCCTAATAAACAAAAACACTTGGGCTTGAGTGTTGTATTTAATTCATGGTTTGTAACCCAATTCTTCCGCATAGTCCCAAAGAATTCTATGTAGATTCATACCATATCAAAGCATCAAGTATGGGATAATCATGTCATTGCCAACACGATCCAGCGAGTACATCAGCAGAAGAAAAAGAAATATATAGTCCCCAAAGACTAATACTTAATGGGGCCACCTCATTAGGCCTCATAGGACCAAGTTGCCAATAATTTTCACAAATAGTCTAGAAATGTCCTAATCTCTAACTCCAAACATCAAATAAAACAACCTCAAAAGATGAAAAAATGTTTAGCCCAGTAAAAAAGATCATATGGAGTACAATTTAACCCAAATCAAAGAAAAAAAAATGTATTATTCTGGACCCAATAATTCTTCAGAGCAACACAATGGAAATTTAGTTTGGTGTTTTCCCTTTTTCTCCACACCTGCATTCAGTGACCTTAGGATCTCCATAACCTGGAGCAAGTCAGCAACGATACCATGAGTTTAAACATGAGCAAAAAGATTGTCAAATGGGATAGTCTTCTAACACATTGAAACATAGCATATACCTTTACCTCCCAATAATCGCTATTCAAGCTCCCAAACATCTGCATGTTCTGGCTCTCGGTCGTCCCCACTATAGCTTATTCCTTTATCGCTTCAACTCCCATAGCATCTTTTCCCTCGCGAGGAACATTGTTAGCTTCCCTGTATGAAGTCGTCTTCGCGCAAGACTCTCTATGATGAATCCAATTATTGTTAGTCATGTATCAAACCAATTGGAAAGTCAACAAAACCCAAATATTTATTAATTCTTGGTACAGACACCATGTAATGGAAGCCTAACAACACTACAAAATTCATTAAACTAGACAACTCTAAACCTCTGTAGTTTAATGGAAAATGCCATTATCAACATTATGGATTATTAAAGAGTAATCCCATATTCCATTAGAATAACCAATACCTTGGAGTCATCATCTCTGTGACTTTTTCTTCTTCGGTTGGCTCTGTATCAAATACTACCCTCCTACTTACAATACATCTATATTTAGTATGCTTAGTTCTCCTATAAGTTGTACATCTCTATCTCTTTCCATTCACCCTCTTTGATCAAGGGTCTCCTTTTATTCTGATAATGACCGAGTTACACATACCTGCTATTGTGTTAGTCAGATTAGCATTAAGGGCCCTTGTATTCCTTATCTTAAGGTCCCTACATAACTTCGAATACTATAGAGTACTACCTTGAACAACTCTTGCTTCTTTTCCCCATCAAAAAGCATCCATCACGATGTTTCACAAAGGGCTTCATGCCTCAACAAGAACCCCTTTTCACTTGCTTCATTAATGTCATCCATGTACTCACCTATTGCTTTGGCATCTTTGGTCCACTTTTTTAGGATCAAACACTCTAGTATGGCCATCACCTGGTCATACTTTATGATGAAGAAAATGTGCCTACACAGATAACCTCTTCATTCCCAAAAGCCACAGTGACATTCTAATTTTTACCAATGTATGTTCGAATAACATAACGAAATGTCTACCGAGGTTACTATGCTTTTCCATAGTTTACATCCCATCGTCAATCTATTGTCTACTAACAAAGTTAACCACACCAACAGCGTCAATCTCCTTTCTAACTTCAATAAAAATAGCTCGTGTATACGCATTGGTGATGCATCTCTTGAGTGGATCTAAGCAAGTTGTCATGATCGGCATGCTATATATGGAAATAAACTGGGCTAGAAGCTTATTGTTATGGTATTCTTGTAAAACTCAGTTAAATAATAAATAATAAAAAATTAAATGTAAGCAAAAAGGGTTAAGAAAATTGAAATTTATAACTTGCAAAATTGCCGAAGAAAAATTTAACTTAGAAAATAAATTTGTATGCAAAAATATGATAAATTACAAAAAATGTGTATCGGTATTAAAATCAGTTGTACCGGCTTAAATATGTCCGGTACTGTGTGTAGAAAAATTAAAACTGTAAAAATGATGAGAAAAATATTTAGAATAAAAACACAGACATTTATTTTAAAGGTTTTGGCCCACAATAGGACTAACGGACCAAACTTCACAAAACAAGCCCACATTGGGCCTAAGCCCACATACTTAACCCCTCACACTTAACATATTTAGCACCTTCTCCATTTGGAGAGAGAGAGAGAGAGAGAGAGAGAGAGAGAGAGAGAGAGAGAGAGAGAGAGAGAGAGAGAGAGAGAGAGATGGATAGAAGAGAGGAAGAGAAGAGATGAGCCCTAGTTCACTATTCGACTATCACACTAAAATCCACATATCTCTTAATCGTAGCTCTGATCGAAGACCCATTTGTGGTCACGCGACCACCTTGTCATGTTCTTCGATTCTATATCGCTTTTAAGGTGAGTACTCCCAAGAACCTTGAGTCATTTTTGAGATTCCTTTTTAGTTTGTGTTTTGGGTATGTAAATGTTGAAATATTGTGATTTTAATGCTTTAGGGGAAGCTCAAGCACAATCTTTAGTGGGGTTTTGACCTGAGTTTAAACGATACAAGATAAGAAAACCCAATCCCTTCATTATCCCTAATTTTGAGTGAAAACCCTAATGTAAATATTGAATAATTGTTGTAATTAGATTATAAAGAATAGCTTGGATTGCTCAGTTGATTTGGTGCATGATTGGGTGCTCGGTGTGGTTGCGGAGCTTATGTTAAGGCTTGGTTTGGCCGGAAAGACAAGGATTCAAGGGTTTGAGACCGCCGTCAAATAGGTACAGATTTTGGTTTCGAGTAGGCATTATGTAAAATTGTGTGAAAACTTAGGCTAATTGTCCCTAGGATAGTGTTGAATGAAATAATTGTTGTTGTGAATGATTGATGGCTTAGTATGGATTTTGTCTTAGTTGATGGTTGAATGATGATATGTGTTAGCATAAATTTGGATAATGATATCTATGTATATATGAATGAAATTGGATATGAATGTTGTGGTATGATTGTTTATTATGGTGATTAGTATGAAAATTGGACCAGAGGCCGTGATAGGGTGAGGTATCCCTTACTTGGTAAGTTATGGTATGTTGGATAATTGCCATGTTGTGATTGATTGTGAAATAATGAGGTTTGATTGAATAATTAGATTGTTAGTATTGATTTATCGATGAGAAACTTTAGAAATGATTGATTGAATTGAAAATTTGGGTTGATTAGGAGTTGAATAGTTAGGAATTGATAAATGAGTGTTAAAAATGCTCAGAAACGGTTTTGGAGTGGTTTGAAACTGAATTGGATTGAGAATTGGTGGAAATGGACACTTTTGTGAAATTGGTAAAAACGTAATTTTAACAAACTTCGACAGGCCATAACTTGGTGCTTGAAACTTAGATTTGCATGAAATTTATCTTAAATTAAAGCTAGTAAAAAGAACTTTAAAATCGTCCATGAACAGAGGAAAACAGAATTGAGTAGAGAAAATTATGAGTGATTAAAAATTGGTATAAAAATATAAAATTACAGACTTTGCAGAAAACCAGCAAAACCAGCTGGTGTGCGTAAGCATAGGGCTGTGCGTGTGCACCACTCAGGGCGAGTGTTGCAGCTCATGCGTATGCATACCAATGGAGTTTTTCAAGTTGTGCGTGCGCACGAGGGTGATGAGTACGCATGAGAAGGGGATTGCCTTCTGATCTGTGCGTGCGCACAGAAGCGTGCGTACACACAGGTCCTGTCTCTTGAAGAAACTCTGTTTTTGACTGTATGACTTTCCCGGAAAACTTGTAAACCCTTGTAGCCCCCCAAATGAGGTCCGATAACTAATTTTTAGAATATGAAATGAGTGTGAGCAAATTGAATGGATCGAATTAAATTATTCCTAGATAAACGCTTGGTTAAACCGGATGACATGGTTGTAGGGATGGTGGTTCGTCCTGCCTGCAGTGAGGATGTTGGTATTATCCTGCTCACAAGTGAATGGAATTACTGACAGAGAATTGAGATTAATAAATTCTAAGTTTGAGAAATTGAACAAGGGATTGTGATTAATGAATCTAATGATTATGAACTTGATTAAAGATATTACTATTGATTGATTGTGGTCTGAATGACTGAAATGGCATGGATGGTGGTGAATCCCACTTGCGCATTAATTTGAGTTTTGTCCTGAGTAAGGACGGTAGTTAATCCCACTTACTTGTGGTTTCTCTTGCATGAAAGGTGAGACGGCACACCCTATTGATGTGGGACGGAACTCTCTATTGTTTGGCACATTTATACTCCCAGGAGAAGGTGAGATGGCACTCTTTGTTGAGATATCGGTACCATGATTTGTTTAATTTTCTCTCGAGGATGCGCACCGAGAAACCGATCTGGGGTGTCAAGTGGATTTTGTGTTGGTTTTTGGCAGATAACCGACACGTGAACTCATAGCCAGTAGAACAAGCATGCATTATGTGCATTTATCTGTTATTATTTGGTTGTGCATATTATACTTTGATTACCTATGTGAATAACTTTGTTTAACTACTAATCGCCATATTTGTCGTATTTGTTCTTGTTTGTGTTTGAATCTTATTGCTTGTGTTTGCTGCTATTAAATTGATAATTGAATTAAATACTGATGAACTGTGATACTGAAAATAAAGATGCTGAGAGGTATTGGGAGAACGGAGATTAAGGACTACTGATATAGATGAGAACTTAGTATATTCTGACCCTCTTAGGTTTAGTAAAACCCTAGGCTTGAATCTTGGGTGTTGGAGTTTAAGATTACCTAGCGGGTTGATATAGTTTTACATCGTCTCTATTTGGAACTATTACCCTACTGGGAACCTTCGGGTTCTTACCTGTTGTGGAATTTTGTTTATTTTCATATACAAAATGTGATGTAACTCGCTGAGCATGCTGGATTTTCTTTGTAAAGCGAAGACTCTTTTGAGATTATATTTTGTGCTTAGTATATTTATTCTCCACTTTTGAATATGTATTTGTATATCCCTCTTAGAGATTTTTTGGAGAAACATGATTGTATTTTGGGTATACTTCTGGTTTGTAATACTTTCTAGTCGGCCTTTCTTCGCAAGTCGAGACTAGTACTTGCTATGTATCTCTTTTTGAATCATATATATATATATCATTCTTGTATATCGACATTTTTATCTTTAACGCTACGTGTGAGATGGCGATTATCACTATTGTTTTATCCTTTCTTCACAGGCTTCTGGCTATATTACTATCTTTCGAATATATACGTATGTACTTTTGCTTTTAGGTGTCGTAATGCCTCACCACCTCTAATTTACGACTATAGTATAAGGCTTTATGTAGTAGGATGTTACAATTGTCGGACAAGCAACTCAAGGTTCTGCACAAGTTCAAGTATTCGATGCCTAAAGCTTAGGTATTGGTCCACATCTCCCTCTTCTCATACATCTATGTTGCCCAAAGCTTTTCATGCAATTCATACTCATCAGCAGCTTGCACCCATTCTCTTTTAAAATAATCAATTCACATGTCATCATATAGCCAATTAGAGAATATAACCTGAAACATTTCATCATTTGAGTTTGATGTAACATTCGTCTACAAGTGCCACACACGCAACCGGTGTGTTACAGGTGGAAATGCTTCCCGAATGGCTACAATCATCGCGTCATTCCCATCCGTGACAACAATAGAAGGCATCTTGTTTCTAACAATCTCTGCATTATTTGTGAGTAAGAAGAAACGCTCTCATCCAAAACTAGTCCTAGCCCAAACCCAAAGATTGTTGTTTGCTTGTGATTATTCGACTCAGAGAATATAACCAAGGGTCTTTTATATTTGTTCTTTTTGAAGGTAGAGTCAAATGCAAACAAGTCTCCAAAGTACTAGTAGTCAACTCTACTACCTCTATCAGCCCAAAACAAGTTCGCTAGCATACCCTCTTTTGTTAGATTGTACCGAGCCATCGAATTGTATCCGCAGTGGCCTTTCCCTCCAGATATATGAGTGCCACATTTGGGTCCCCATCAACATTCTTTTCCCATTTTGTCTTGTCAATGTCGTTGTACGCATCCTTTTTTGTAAAACCAAGTAAAGAATACCCACCCTCAATCCCAGCCTTGTAGCCTAAGATCTTTGATATAGGTACCCCATAACATTGCATGCCATCGATCTGTGCCTTTGCACCATTAGAAATGCCACAAAATCCAGGAATCATGTCTACCATTGCCCTTAGTGTGAGCGCATGGTTGTGAACGAGGTTCACCATTCTAACATTCCACGTATGGGATTCTCGATAAAGACATATTGACATTTTTGCCTCGCATTTGTTCGTGTTTTAGGACGATAACATCTTTTTGTATCAATTTGGTGGTAATGCTTATTGCTTTTCATCCCTTAAACATGACCTATTGCAAAAGAATCTTCTCCTTATCAAATTGCCATCATCGTCCTTTATGTAGTCTCCCTTTTGAACTCCAAATTCGTGACATTTTTCTATCTTCATAAAGAAGTGATAAGCACGTTGCTCGCTACGAAAGACCTTCTTACAAATGTCTTCACCAGTTAGACTAACAACATCATCGTAATCTAATTCATCCTCGACCAATGGATCATCCCCATCAATCCTAAAATCAGTATTGCAAACACCATCCACATCATAATTACAACGATTCGATTCCTTACACGCAGTCCCTCCTTCTGCATTGGAACCATCCATTCCAACGCTGCCATCCATTCCATATACCACCTAAAATTACTACAATCCACATTCATATGTATCAGATTCCACTTTAAAAAAAAGTTTTACATTTTTTAAAATGCAAATCACATACTATCATAGATAACTAAACAAGGTACTGCACAGAATTACAATCTTAAATTACCTTATCACAGACTAGATTTCACTATTGTGTATGCCCAAATAAGCATGATTGACTTTTTCACTCATAAAGTAATTACCAACTCGCAAATGACCCCTATTATAGGCTATTATCCACAACCAACCTAATCAACTACCCTGTAAGCTATTTTTTTAAATCAACAATCACCAACACGACTTAAGCAATAGAGCCCATGGACCATTTAATAAACATGACCAACTCCAATCAATCTTAGCAGACACCTAAGCAGAAAACACCACACACCCTAACAAATACTACCTACAAACTTATTCTATTGCATAAACATAAGAGTTTATATTTGCTAACACAAATCTACGAACAATGTGAGGAATATTGAAAATCGTTTAATGCAAACTGCAAAATAACGTACCTTAGGATGAACGACCTATACGAATTCAAATGCAGGAACCACCTTCCACGCACATCTGTCAACAATCAACTACCACCATCTCTCCTCATGACGCAAATTCCCACCTTACAACAGTGACGACCAAAACTCGCACATTACTACCACACTCCTTTGTAGCGCGATCAACTTGGACAAAAAACCCAAATTGACTGTTACATTCAATGGACTAAGCACAATTTTTTTTTTCCGACCAAATCTACGTCGATGACTGCCTAGTATGGTCAATTACTATAGCCAACTACTATAGCAAACTTGCCTAATCATTTACTTTCTTTCTCAAGGTCAAAATAAACTTTATTTCTTCCAACACAATTTTTTCTCTTTCCATTTTCGAAAAAATTCAAATTTCTTAAATTATTAAACATAAAAAAATACATGTGGGACCAAAGAAATCTATTTTCTTAATGGTACTCACTAATATAATTAAGCAACATCGTTACTCATAACTAGAGGTGTTCACGAGTCGGGTTGTTTTGGGTCTGGGGTGAAACTAGAACTGAACCAATTGAATTGTAATTGGTTCAAATTAGTTCGGATTTACATTTTTGTGTGTGTATACCCGAACCAAACCAAACCAATTAAGAACGAATTGGTTCGGTTCAGGTAATTGGGTACCCGATAAAATAGAAATTCATAAAAAACAATAATAAACTTCTAAAACAGAAATTCATAAAACGAAATTTTTATCTTAAAAATCCTGTAAATATAATAAACATGTAAAATCAATAGTGGCTGCACTTGGAGAGGATATGCTTCCAACAACAGTGTTGCTAACAGGGTTAATTTTTTCCATTTTAAATTTGCGAAATACATAACAGAATCATCAACTACACCGAATTTTTATACATTTTAGTATTTCACAAGAACTCACAAACAAACAGTAAAAATTGAGCAAAAAAATCAATAAGAACTAATAATTCAGAATTTCAACAAAAAAATTAAAACACAGTAAAAATTGAACAAAAAAAATTTATCAACAAGAATAAAAATTAAACCAAAAATTGAACAAAGAGTAAAACAATTAACAAATAACATATACAAAAGATTAACGCTTAACCTAAAAAAGCTAGATCCTTACCTAACCGGAGAAGATGATCACCACAGACGGAGGAGACGGCGTTGTTGATGAGTAGGTGACGCCACAGACGTTGTTGACGCACGCTGGACGAAGCACACTATTGGAGGGGACGATGCTAACGGAAGACGAAGACGCTACAGGAGAAGATGACGCTAACGGAGAAGACGACGCTACCACTACCGAAAAAGACGATGTTGACCGTCACCGAAGACGATGATGCTGACAGAGAGGACGCTGATGAGGATGCTGACGAAGACGCCGATGGAGAGGAAGCTACCGCCTATTTGTTAGTTGGGTGAGTAACAGTGAGGTCATGAGGGACTAAGTGCTCTGCAAAGGTTCATACGATAGGTGATTGTCGCTGCAATGTGTTTAGGTTAGGATTAGAATCACTAAAAGATATATATATATATATATATATATATTTTTTTTTTTTTAAATTTATATTTTTTTTAAATTTAATTAATAAAGATTCGAGTCTATGGATTAGTTAGGGTTCTGCACTTTCAAAACTATTATTCGAACTAATTACTAGAGAATGTCATCAGTTCGATTCGGATTGTATCCGATTACCCATTGATTTTAGAACTAATTTAATTCAGAATTAATTTAATTAGTCCTGTTTAGGTTCGGATAGGTGATCAGGTACCCGCTACCCGTGAATCTTAACTAAAGAAACACTCACATGTAACATATTGTGCAAACTTCTGTTGCCATTAATCAACATGTAGCAAAATCCTAAATTGGTTTGAATAAGTTTTTTTTAAATATTTATTTTTTATTTTGAGTTTTATAAAAAAATTTGTTTGATATGATAAACTTTAATATTTTTATTTTAGTTTTTGTCATTCATTTGTTTTGTTGAATATTTAGATAGTAAGTCAAATAATGATGCGATAAACTGAAATATTGACGGTGAATTAGAGCAAAATTAAAGGAAGAAAATTATGGAGACTAAACGTTAAAAATAAATATTTTATAGGGGACCAAAAGTTTGTTTAAAATTATTTTTTATTTTTATTTTGTAAAATAATTTCTAAAGTCTTAGAAAAAATGAGTTTAATTTTTATAAATTTTATACGTGTGTCCAATTAGATTCATGTGTTTGAAATGATTTATAATTAATAAATTTAAAATGAATGATTTTTATTGTTGTAGAATTGTAATAATATCCAATTAAATATCTGTATAATTTTTTTTTATATTATTACTATATGAAAATTGAATCCTTTCTAGTTATATAAAATTGATTTTATTCTTTAAAATAATCGACCTCACAATTAATCACTTTTTACCTATTAAACAACACTAATTAAATGGTATTATAATTTATAAACACATACTATACAAAAAATTTAAAATATAATTTTTTTTTTCTCATCCATTCAACCTTTTTGGACCTTTATGCAGAAAAATTGCCAACAAACTGTTGCTGACATATAATCTTAATTTTCAAGCGGTGGAAATTGGAATATAGTGTCAATGCTGATGCACTATATACTCTTATAAAAACTTAAGCTATAAATAATTTTTATATTTATAAAATATTTTATTATTTAAAAATTTTGAATTTAGTTTTTATTGTTAGTTGGTTTATTCTATTAACTTTTAATGGGACAGATTAAATAAAACCTGACAAATTGAAATGTTAATGTAACTACATTACATTAGTATTTAACATGCTATCTGAGTACTTGACAGAATAAATTGACGGTAGCATTAAAATCAAAACTTTTTAAATTTTGCTACACCAAAATATAAAATTTTGTACAGAGACTAAAACAAAAGACTAAATATTTTCTAGTGGCGAAAAACTTTTTCAAGCCAAAGTTTAATTTAATTTAATTTTTGTCATCTTACGTTATGCTTTATTTTGCCAAAAACTATTTTTATAATGGTATAATGGTTGGTGTAATACATGTTATGGGACATATGGGTGAATAACATATGTGGTGACTGGATTTCGCCAGAAGCAAAAAGTAGATTTTACAGGGACGAAAAGGAGAGGGCCAAGCACATCACACATACCATTAGTAAGGCAAGGTGAGCATTTAATTATTCTATTTAATTTTATAATTTTATCAAAATTTTAATTAAATTTTTATATTATTTTAATTTTATATTTAGGTTTTTTTTGGGTTAAAAATATTAAAATCAATAAAATATTTTTTAAAAAATATGTGGTTAAATATTTAATTAGATTTTTAATTATAAATATTTTTAATTTATAAAAAAATATTTAATTAATTCTAATATTTTTTACATTAAAAAAATCTAATTATAAAATAAAAATAATATAAAAATTTAATTAAAAAATATAAAAATTTAATTAAAAATTTAATAAAACTATAGAGACTAATAAAATAATTAAACTAACAATAAATGAAATTTTATTGGAATGGAGTTAGTTTATTCAAAAATTTTACTCGAAGCGAATTATAGAACAATATTGAAGGGAAGAAAAGTAAAAGTGGAGGCTGAAAGAAGAAGGGAAGGTTTTTTTCTTCGAAGCCTTTGTTTTTGTATTAAATTTTAAATGAAAAAGTCTAAAGAAACAACATTTTTATTAAATAATATAAACAACAGCAACTAATAATTATTAATTTTAATTTTTTTAAATTAAAATTTGAATAATCAACCGTAAACACATTTTGAATAATAAAAATTAGCAAAATATCTATCTTATAATTAGGTTTTTCTCTTTTCTGTCAACAACCACAAACTTTTTCCTCTACATTCGTACCATGCCTCACTTCTACTTTTCACAATTTCCACTGGACTCTCGTAAAACACCACACGTGTTCCGGCTCCTTCCTGCGTCCGCAACCGTCGCGCGCATCCGTGCTTCGTCGCACCTCCCAAACCGTCACACGCAGCCCAGCCAACCTCATGGATGTTTCTTTTTATTGTACACAAATGTTTAATTTTTATTGTATATGGATATTTCTTTCAAGTTTGAATTTTTTTTTATTGTACATGGATTTCTTTTTATTGCAGCGCTAAGGTTTGGTATTGCCGACGACGTTGACGACGTGACAGGAGAGGGAGAGTGGAGTGGCTGAAGTGAAAATAGGATAATGAAAAAAGAGAAAGATATAATTGAGAATAAGGATAGATAACATGTTTTTTTTTAATATTTAATAGACCTATGATATTACCTGTTGTTTAGTTGTTCACATCTCTCATTGTTTATCTAACAGAACCAATTTTAAATATAACCGAGTAACTGTATTTAGTATTTTTAATATTTTTTCTAATAAAAAATAATATTTTTATGTTTGAGTCAAATTATTTGAGATTTCTTTCATATAACTTTTTCTCGCTTCTATTAAAAATGTTTGTATCCATGAATGCTATCAAATAGTAAAACTCTGGCCTTTTTATTTTTTATTTTTTTATAAACATGATTTTTAATTAGTATAAATATTTCTTAATTTTGCCACAAGACTTTGCATTTTATTGTTTGATATCCTTCTGATACTATTGGATAACGTTAATTAGAAAATTACCAAATATCTTATTAGTACCTAACTTATCTAAATTAAGCTAAGCGGAAAAATAAAAAATTATAACCATATCTCTCGAATTTTTTTGTAAAGCGGAAATGAGTCTTTTTAATTATTTTGTCAAATATGATTTTTTTTATTTAATATATATATATATATATATATATTCTCATTTAAAGAGTATATAATAAAAAATTATACTTGATAAAATAATTAAAAAAATTACGAGAATTTTATTGTCCTTATAAAGCATAAGTAATTCGGTCTATTCAATTTAAATGTAAAATACTTGTAAATTTAAATTTTAATGTGTGTTTATTTTAAAAATTAAATTGTTATGAATAAGTTAAATTTATAATTTACTAAAAAAATGTGTGTATAGCAATGGAACAAATTGCTTATTTTTCTGGGCAAATAATAATAATTTTTACTTGCTTAACAAAAGTAAAACTTGAAGGTTGTTTAATATTGCGTAAAATTCACATCCAAAACCTAGTTGAGATGATATATTAGCATGTCTCTTAACATATTACATCCGAATTTGAATATTGATAATATTAAGTAGTGGATAATACGTTATATATTATTATCACTTATCTCAAGAAATAGTAGTGAGATGAGAGAGTGGGAGAGAGAGTGTCAGAGAGAAGATAAGAGGATAACAAACAGACAGTTGTATATAGTGAAAAAAAACCATAAACGCCATTAGAAGCCTACTCAAAAATCCACACACTACAAGGAATGGAACCAAGGACCAGTGCTAGCGGGGAGAATAATGGCGGAGCAAAGGAAGTATAGGTGGGATGAAAGAAATGCGGTGACAAATTTTTGCTGACAACATACCTCACAATACATCAGTTGGTTGGGTGTGGAGAATTTTTAGTAGAGTCGAGAGAGTGATGGATGCAATTTTTTAAGGAAGAGAAGGTCGAACAACCCATTGGAATTTGCATTCATAAAATTTGTATCCAGGGCTGAAGCTCTTAATGCAATTCAAAAGCTTGATGGGTGCAATGTTTGTGGGTGCAAAATAAGTGTGGCAAATAAAAAATATAAGAAAAATATGGGTTAAAATGTATGAAGAGTCAAGAATAAAGGGGAGTAAGGGTCTGGAGTTTCAAAAAGAAGAAGAAAAGATAAGGATTGTAAAAGATTATAAGAAGGAAGACAGATCCTATAAGAATGTGTTGGTGCATGGGAGGAATAACATGGAACCAGTGAATATCGAAGGGAGTAAAGCTCTTCAAAGCTTTGGAAATTCAAAACTAACATTGAGAAGTGATGATGTGATGAAGGAGAAGATGGAACGAAGTCTAATAGGAGAAACAATCAATCCTATTTAGCTTGAGGAGATGGAAGCAAATGTGAGGAGGGATTGGCATACTATCAAAGAAGTAAAGATGTTGGGTTCTATGAAAGTGGTATTGACTTTTGATTCAAAGGAGAACATGAGGAAGGCAGAAAACTCTCCATTTTTCTTAAATCACTTCATTGAAATCAGAAAATGGACAAGGAAGGAAGTGAACAGTTCTCGAAGAGTTTGGTTGAAATTTTTCGGGATGCCAATACACGCTTAGAGCAAGGACAACATGTTGCGAGTCGCTCACGTGTGGAGAACGGTGGTGGAACTAGCAAACGAAGAAGACAAACACTAATTCTTTTAAAGCCGTCATTGATTCAAACTTTACACCAATTATCCAAGCCTTACTCAATGTAGTTGTTGAATATGAGGATTACCAAATCTTTGCTAAGGAATTGGCAGTGATAAATTCATATCCAGGATTGATTTCAAATAGGAGTGGAGTGGTATTAAATGCATCTAATATAAGAAATGAGAAGCCACGAAGTTATAGTTATGGAAAAAATAATGAGGTAAGGGAGAAGGTATTAGATGAAAATCATAGTATACTTGAAGTTATGAGGGCGGTGGCTGATGAAGAAGTGGAGGGGTTGCAAGTGGAGGAAACTCAATTGACTCATGGAGGGAAAGGGAAGGATGACGTGGAGGGCAAGATGGGAATTACTCAAAATCCTAATAGTTTAAATTCAAATGAATGGCCAGCATATTAAAAACTAATACCTTGCTTGATGATAGAGAAATGGAAGATGTCTTAAAAGAGGTTGATTGGAATGATAAAGAGTGGCCTAATAGGTCAGATGGCGCATGTAAAGACTATTAGAAGTGGACCAAGTTAGAAACACAAAAGAAAGGCCTAAAGAGAGGGATCATTCATCCGAATCAAATCCATCCGCTCCACCAGGATTTGAAGATGTGATGAGAGTACTTGACGTCAGGGAAAACGAGAGAGGGCGTAACACTGAGAAGAAGAAAAAAAAACACAACTACACATAAGAAGAGTAAGAAGATAGTGCTTCGATCAAAAGGGGAGAAAATGGGAGGGTTAAAACTTGTGAGAAAAAGCATAAGAGGAGCAGAGAGATTGTTAAAACAATGGAGCAAGCAGATGTGAATTCCTCAAGTGAAGACAACAATAAAGATATAGATGGGGAGGTGACCAAGATGTGGCAGGTGGGAAGAAGGCTAGGGCTATCAGCAACCGATAAAGACTTGGCAAAGAAATACCTCAAAGACTATTACATTGAAGAAAAGAATGTGAAGGGCAAGGCCACCGTGAGAAAGAGTAGAGGAATAAAAAAGAAGAAAAAAATAATATTGGTGTTTTTGTTAATCTGTCTCTATGATTATACTCTAGAATTGTAGAAGTTTAAAAAGTAGAGGAAAGATAGGTGTTATTAAAGATATGATTTTTAGAAATAATGTGAGGATGGTAGGAATTTTAGAAACAAAGGATAATACAATAAAGGAGTCTGACGTTAAAAGGATTTGGGAGGATATTAATTTTGATTAAGAAATGGTAAGAGCTACAAACAATGGTGGTGGGCTACTGTGAGTTTGGGATTTTGTTTTTCAGATAAGACAAACAATTAAATGGGAAAGGTAGATATGTTTGGTAGGGATGTTAAAAGCGTTAAACAAAAAGGCGTTACTAGTACTAGTCTATGCACCAAATGTGGTTAGTGAGAGGTGTAAGGTATGGGAAGAGTTGTTGACAGTAAAGAATCAGGTAAATGTATGGGCAATAATTTTTAGAAATTTTAATGAAGTAACTCACCCGGATGAGAGGAGTAGTGGAAGAGTTAACAATGTAGGTAAGCAATAGTTCGAACAATGGATGGAAGATATGGGAGTGATGGATCTACCTTTAGAAGGAAAGAAATATACATTGAGAAATGGAAAAAGTGCTAGTAAGATAGACAGGTTCTGCATGGATCCGTATTGGATACATAGATTACCAACAGTGAAATTCAGAGCGCTAAAGTGTGCAAAATTAGATCATGTCAGGCTCTTACTTGAGGAAGAAATGAAAGATTAGAGGCCTAAACCGTTTAGAACACTAGACATATAGTTTTCTCATCCAAAGTTTAAGAAGATGTTCAACCAAGAATAGAAAAGTATGGAAGGAGGTACCGTGACAGAAAAATTGAAAAATGTGAAAAAGCCGATTAAAAAGTAGAATAAGAAAAAATTTGGTAACATTGAGGCAAAAATAAGATGTTTTGAGGAAGAAATTGAGAAAGTAGAAAAAGAGATTGATGCTGGGGAAAGACAAGAAGAAAACTTAATGAGGAGAGAGGCTTTGAAGAACCAGGTGGAACTGTGGTATAGAAGAAGGGCGGAGTATTGAAAACAACAGTCAAGGGATATGTACATAAAAGACGTTGATAAAAACACAAAATACTTCCATGTAAAATCAACGATTAGAAAGAGGAAAAGCAGAATTGAAGAAGTACAGGAGAGGGGGAGGACGATAAAAGAGCCAAAGAGGATTAAGCAAATTGCTAAAAGATATTTTAAAGAGTTGTATTCTCAAAAGTGGATGTCAGACATTTATATACAAGATGGGCTAGTGGTAAAGATTAATGAGGAGTACGCTGCAAAAATTGAAATCATACCATCTGATGAAGAGATAAAAGTTGGCGTGTGGTCATGTAAACCTACTAGAGCCCCAGAACCTGATGGGTATAACTTGGATTTTATAAAAAAAGTATGGGACACTATTGAAGAGGAATTTATTGGGATGGTAAGAAGCTTCTTTATTGAAGGAAGATTGCTAAGGGAGGTTAATATGACGTGGGTAGTGCTGGCAGTCAATTCTGGAGGAGGCAAAGAGATCAAGGATCTGAAACCCATGAGTATAGTAGGTTACATTTATAAGGTCATGTCAAAGGTTTTGGTGGCAAGACTGAGACCCCTCATAAGAGAGTTAGTGGGAGAAACTCAAACGACTTTTGTGCATAAATGTCAGATATTAGATGGGGCTTTGATTGCATGTGAGACAGTGACATGGTTGAAGAAGGCAAGAATGTCGTATGTGGTAGTAAAACTAGATTTCAGAAAGGCTTATGACTCGCTGTGATGGAAGTTCCTTGATCACGTTCTTGAGAGGATGGGGTTTGGTGTGGTAAGGAGAAGATGGATCCAAGCGTTGATAGATATGACTTCATTGTCAATTATGGTTAATGGCTCGCCGACTAAACCGTTCAATATGGAAAGGGGATTACAGCAGGGTGACCCAATGTCACCATTTCTATTCGTATAGCAAAAGTTCTAAATAAGCTTGTTGATGTAGCTTCGAATCAACACTTGGTGGAGGGGTTGTTGGTTGGGAAAAGAAGTGTATCGCTGTCGCACCTTCAATTCATAAATGATACCATTCTTTTCTGCCCATCAAAACCAAAGGTATTGAAAAATTAGAGGAGAATCCTAAAATGCTTTGACATGATATTTGGGTTGGAGATTAATTTTGATAAGTTATTTATCATCTCGGTAAATTGTGGGGAACACGACATGAACAGGATGACA
This sequence comes from Arachis ipaensis, assembly GCF_059453495.1. Lineage (NCBI taxonomy): Eukaryota > Viridiplantae > Streptophyta > Magnoliopsida > Fabales > Fabaceae > Arachis > Arachis ipaensis. Next base: position 13,625,018 of record NC_142435.1, on the reverse strand, counting down.
GAAGCAACGGGTTGCAAAATAGGAAGCCTACCGATTAATTATCTTGTAATTCCTTTAAGGGCAAGCCCACGATGAATTAGCACATGAAAGCTGTTGCTTGATAAGATTGAGAAGAAGTTGAGTTGTTGGAAAGCTAGCCCACTATCTAAAGCGGGAAGAGTAGTCATCATCAAATTATTCATAAATAGTCTACCTATGTACTACTTAAGACTTTTTAAGATACTGAAAGAAGTTGAAAAGAAGATAATTTTCATGCAATCAAGATTCTTTTGGGGGAGTAAAAAAGGAAAAAGAATTATGCTAACAATAAAGTAGAGTACAATACAAAAATCAAGAGAGCACGGGAGATTGGGGTTTGGTGATATCGAAATGAGAAACGCTATCATGTTATTCGATGGAGGAGGAGATTCTTATATGAGAGTGAGCTATTGTGGAAAAGGGTTGTTGGGTCTCGCTAAGATGTTGGAACTGATTCCTTAATGAGTGAGCATGCTTGTAAGGGTTTTAATGGGTCATGGAAAGATATTGTGAATATTGTAAAGAAGGATGTGTACAAAGAGATGGCTAAAGAGTGATGAAAGATGTGTGTGGGGATAACAGTAAGACAAGATCTTGGAAGGATGCGTGGATTGGTGATAAATCTTTAGCGAATAGATACCCAAAATTGTTCACTATATCAAATATGAAGGAAAGCTACATTAAAGGCTGTGGTGTGTGGATTGGTTCATCTTGGGTCTGGAACTTACAATGGCAGAAAGAGTTCTTTGAGAGAGAAAAAACTCATAACAGAATTATAAAATTTGTTGGATGGGAGATATACAACAAAGTCCTTTATTAACATAGTTATGGAAAAAACATATAGTTTGCGGACAATAAAACACATTTTTGATGATGTTTGGCGAAGTTTGGTGCCCAAGAGTTGAGTGTTTGTGTGGTTTATAATTTCAGAAGGACTAAACACTAAAGACGTTTTTGTCAAGAGGCGAATTGTACAACAAGGAGATGATGGGTGTGTGTTATGTGATGGCAAATAGGTAATTACTTGTTCTTGCATTGTTCTTATATGTCTAAATTATGGTGGTTGAGATTATATTGGAAAAATATTAGTTGGGTGGGTAGTAATAACATAAAATAAAACATAATTTGAAAGTTGTATGAATAATGAAGTACATAGAAAAAAAAAGAAAAATGCGGCTTATTTATTTCTTTGCTATCATTTGAGTGATTTGGAAGAATAAGAATCTAAGAGTGTTTGAGAATAAGATTGTGGCTTAGAGTAGTGGGTGGGAGCAAGTTAGATGCTTAGTAATGTAATGGAATGTTAGAAAGAATAAAAAAAAAATAACTAGCTCTAACAGAAATGATAACTGACAAAAGAAAAAGTGAGAGTGGTGATAATATGGCATATATAAATCGGATTTAGACAAATATGTTGTAGGTATATATATAACAAATGGTGAAAGTGATATTAAGTGTTTCATGGAAGATGTATGCCACAAGAGATCAAGAGGGGAAGTAATTTTAATAGGAGTACATGAAGCAGTGCAATTCCTTCTTGAAGATGCGGACATGTGTGAAGAAGATATAACAGTAGTGGTAGATTGTAAGGAGTTAGTTAGTTGGATACAAAGAAGAGAGGAGATAAGTTGGGATCAACGATTTTAAATAACAAAGCTAAATATGTATCCCACTTGTTTTATAACATTGAGATTGTATATAGGGTGAAAAGTGAATTCAAAGAGCAACAAAAGTGGAAATCAATTGCCTCAAATAAAATAAGCAAGTGGTTCATGTAGATAAAAAATAATTATTGTTTTGTTTATCATTATGAAAAATTATAATTCTGTGTTTTATTTGCTGTTTATTTCCTGATTTTGAATAGATTAAGGGTGTGTTTGGTAACCACGTTTGAAGGAAAAAAATACTTTAGCACTTCTTGAAAGCTTCAATTCTTTGTTTAGCAATTTTCTTCTCTACAAATGCAGAAGTGATTTTGTTCATAAAACCACATTACAAGAAGTAATAATTTCTAACTTCTCCGTTGCACTAACATGCTTTTAGCCACTACTTTCAACATTTATTTTTCTTTTACCAACTTTATCTTTTATACATGTTATTGCATTATTTATAAAATTCTTATTATTTCTCTCTATATAAACTTTTTTTATTATTTATTATTTATATTTTTTATTAATTTTTTTATTTGACATTATATATTTTTATATTTATAATTTTTGTGTATTATATTTATTATTACCTTTTTATAATAGAATTTATTGATTTCATTAGGTAAAATTAAAAAAATTAACTATAAATAATAATAATAGTTAAAAATGATAACGTACTAAAAAAGAGTACTAAGAGTATTAAAAATATACTATATAAAAAACATATAAGAAAAAAATATAAAAAAAATTAAACATGTATTAAAAAAAATATTATAATTTAATGTCATATCCTTTTAAGTAATTATCTATCTAAAAGTGATTTTAACTAATATTATCTAAACAATATTTATTTTACCAAAATCAATTTTGGTAAAGAGTTGTCAAACATAAATTATGTTGACACAAACTTACTTCTACCCAAAATTAATTCTATAAAATTATTTTTATTAAAACTCCAGTTTGACAAACTACAATTCAAACACACTAAATTAAATTGGATTATGTTATTTTGGTGACTTAAAATGACTAATTAATTTTTTATGGTAATATCAAAAGGGATTAATTAGTTAATGTTAAGTTATCGCTAATCTGTTTTTTTTTATTGAATCTGTACTGAACTATCGAAAAAAAATAATAAATAATATGTGTGAGTTTATGATATAATATCTAAAATTGAGGAGTGTCTAAAAAAATTGGGTAGAACTGTATTGTTGTTATACTCCAATCTTAATTCGTTTTGAAACCATTAAACAATGGTAATTATTTGGGATTTGTGAGGTCATAGAGTAACGAATCATAAATGGGACCAAGATGAGGAAACCATTGTTTGACTTATTATGATGCTAATTTGGGGCCAGTTGCATGTGCTCACTTTATAATCTATGTTTTGAGTAATTTTAAAGCTTTCTAACATTCTATTTCTCTGGTCCTTCACTATTCCCTAATACTTTATAGATTTGCTTACTATGCTTGTTAAATTTTATTTATTTTTTATTTTTATTTTTAATTTTTTTACTAAAGATAGAAAAATTTAAACTCACGACTTCTAAGTGAGTATAAAGAGATTATGCCATTTAAATTATAGCTTGTTAGTATATAGTTTGTGCAAAACATTTAGATTTAAGTATTAAATTCTTTAATTCTATTTTATTCAAATCTTTATTTTATAATTAAGTTTATAAACATTTTAAGTCACTTAATTATATTGAGCTGCTCCTAAAATTTGTATGATATACACACAGTAGCAGAATTTGAAATTTTTTTCGAGAGAATAAAATTTTTTTAACATAAATATATAACAGCATTATATAAAAACAAAATTTATAAATATTACAAATTTTCAATATTTTGTCATTATTATGACAATAAATAAATTATTTTAAAGATAAATACTATATAAAATATTTTAAAATAGTACTCTTCAAATTTGAAGTGACTTAAAATTTTTAATATAATTGAATTCAGTGGCAGAGCTTGAAACAAAATTTTGGGGGTCAAATAGAAAATAATTATCAAAATGTTTTTGATATGAACCCCATTAGAAATAAGTTTGTCTAACCTCATCTCTTTGATTTGGGTGATATTGCCAAATTTGAAGCCGTTTTCCAGGTCTCGTTCTAAAGAATTAAGGTCAAACTTATTGGATGCAACTCTTTAAACTTTTGAAGGTTATATCTCACTTTTTTCGTGATTCATTAAAGTACAAAAACTATCTACAGGTGTTGATATTGTAAAAGTTATTTGTTCTCCTCCTTCAATATTAGTCTTCCTCTTAAAAAATACATCAATTCTTTTATTTTTCACGATTATTTTATATAAAAATTTGAATATATATCCTATAAAATATGTAGAAAAGAAGTTAGAAGCACAAATATTAAAATTTATAATATTTATTAATTTTTTTATTAATTTATACAAATACAATAATATCAATAATTATTGAATATTCTAATTTTTTATCATATAAAAAATAAATTAAATAAACAGTAAAATATAAAATAATATTAAATTACATAAATAAAAAATACATAATTTTTATATTTGAACTCGAAAGTAGAGGGGGTGTTGCTTATTGAATAGGGAGTTGTGAAATACAAATACACTCGATTCAGTCCAAATCCAACATGTTTTAAATGTTTAAAACTAAAAATTATTGTGCAATAAAAGCAAGAGATAAAGATTAAACTTTGGTATTTTAAGTCATAGTAAAGTATTTGAATTTGAGCCAATTGAACTATTTTTTATTTTTTGAAGAAGTACTATTAATTTTTTTAACAAAAGTTTGGAGAGCCATAGCTCCCCTTGTCTCAACTAAGCTCCGCCACTGATTGAATTAAACAAAATTTTTTTAGTATATTTTCTAATATAAATAACTAAATTATTTATGAAAAGACATTCTTTCATTTTATTTTTTTAAAAACTAATAAAACATAAAATAACATTTAAAAAATAAATCAACTATTGTAATAATTGTGATGATAGCTCATTAATTCATCATGTTGAATTTGAAAAATAAATATTAAATGAACGGGTGAAAAATTGAACAGCCCATCATGTTAAATTTAAAAATTATTAAGTGAACTTATTACATAAGACTTTGGCCAAATGAATTTAGGGTCCTTATAGTGTACAGATGTGGGTGTACAGATTTTTGTCTTTTTGTGGCTCAAAAGCGTGCCATTAAAAGTGTTGCTTAAAGAAAAAATGTTACCCTTAATCGTTAACTTGGCTCTGATACCAATTTTGCAATCATTTTTACTATATGTCCTTGTATATTGTAATTTCATTTTTATAATTTTCAATCTTGTTTTAGTTTATAATATTCTTTTTTGCATGGATTATTGTATATAAAATCTTTTATCTGTTTGTCTTTTTCTTTAATATAATTTCTTAAATCCTCAAAAACTTCTTTTATTTCTACACTTTCTGTTGTTTCTAAATACCTTCTTAATTTTTCAACTTCATTTTCCATTTTTTCTTTCAACAGCTTTAATTCTTTTAAGTCATAATATGGTTTTCCAGGCATTTATAAATTTTTTAAGTTTAATTCCAACTTGTTTATATTTATTCTTATTTCTATCCTTTTTATTATAAGGTCATCAATTTCGATCTGAAGGTTATTTAATTCCCTTTTATACTCTTTTATTTTACTTTTTAACTTTTCTGCCTTTTTTCTTTTTATTTTATTTTCTGGTTTTTCAATCTTTTTATGCTTCATTATTTATTTTAAAATTTCTGCAAACTCTATCATTGATTCATCACTATTTTCTAGAGATTCTATTAATTTTTCTAGCTCTTCAACTTCTCTTTTTAACTTGTCATAGATTATTTTTAGAGTTTCAAATGCTCTTTGATTTATTTCAGAAAACTGTAGATAATTCAAACGATTTTCTCTTTCAAAGAGCTCTTGTTTCTTATCTTGACAAGTTACATATATTTCTTCTTTATTTATTGTCATAATTTAATGTTTAAGGTTTCATTTAATTTTTCGACCTTTTTTGTTAATTCTTTTATTTCAGAATTTTCTTCTTTAATCTTCAACTTAGATAGACTTAAAGGGCTATTAATTTTAGATTCTCTTATTTGAAAATTCGATGAAACTAATTTTCCTGACGGTTCTTTTAATAATAGAACTGGGTTTTCAATAGCTTTATATTTTGGTATTTCTGTTTTTACAATTTTCTGAAATAATTCATCGACATAAATTCTTTCTCTGTTTTTAAATATTATACTATGATGGCTATTTGTTAAAGCATAATTTATTGCATATGTAATTGAAAATGGTTCATCATCTTGTTCCATTAGATTCTTTCTGTGAAATTTATAAGCCAGACTTATAGATCTTCCAAGATTTTCAGTTGATAAAGGTATAGCATATCCCAGATGGGCATTAAATTTAACATTTACGTTTGCCAAGTTTCCATGAACAATTCCAATTATTTGATCTATTGGGTCATCAGTAATTCTTTTGTCACAGATTGCTAAGCTTATTGGTGAATTAATTCCTTTCATATATGTAGATTTGATTAAGACTTGTATAGCACTAATATGAATCCATCCAATTTTAGATCTTTTTTTGTTGATCCTTAATTTTCTCAATCTGTTTACTTAATTCTTCATCATTTATCAAAGCTATTTCAAGTTCTCCATTGGCGGATTTTATCTTTATAGGGGCTTCAAGTTGAATTTTTCCATAGTATATTATATTTTTTCTATTAAAAACTTCTTTTAAAAGGTTTTGTTTATTAAAATTTTCGTTTGATTTGAGATTTAATTCTGTTTTTAAAACAGCCTGTTTTTCATTATCTAATAAAGCAGTTAATCTATAATAATCAGATTCTTCCGTTAATTCTAAACTTTCTAAATAATTCATAATTGAAAGACTAGAATGAATATGTACCTTTTCTGGAGAAAAACTTCCTTTATTTAATATATTTTACATAAGGTGTTTTTATCTCCAGAGGGGAGATTGTAAATACTAACTCCAGAGGGGAGTTTAGAACTATTTTTCCCTAATGGGAATTCTTCTTCAGACCATAGAATCGCCTCGGCAGCTTCCTCCTTGCTCTCCTAGCATTTGAGTACTCTTTGCCTCCTGCTTTCTATTTTCTGATGCCTTCTACAATTGCCTAAGCAACTTATTTATAATGGTTGGGTCTGATGGACAATTCCCATCCTAACCCTTCTTATGACGTCATTGCTTACGTCATTGTTTATTATCTTGCACCAGCTACATTGTTGGTGCTCTATGACCTAAGCGCTTACGTCACTATGCAATAATGTTGAGAGATGCTTCTGATGTGCTGTCTTCCTCTTTCATTATGTGGCCTTCAGATGCGTTGTCTTCTTCCTTTATCATGTGGGTTGATTCCGTTTTATTATTGCTTTCTTCAGATAACTCTGAGACGCATAGCTGGCACTTGTGGTCTTCTCTGTCTTTTATCAGATAGCAGAGATTCCTCTTTATCCCTTCAGGGAGCTTTTCTAAGAGTCCAGATAAGTTGTAGAATGCTGATTCAAATTCCACCAAGAGTCTCATCTCTCTTTCTTCAATTTCATTCCTTTTACTAGACACAAGCAAAGTATTTCTGCTTTTATAATTAATTCTTGTGTGAGATTCCCTTGTTATCTTTTGAGTTCTTTCGAAGACCCTTGCTAGTGTGCTGGCTAGCCTTCCTTCATGACTGTAGATTGTTAAATCTTGAACTTGATCAATTGGTTGAAAATTTCCTGGGAAGACGGACATGAATATTACTTGGTGTGCTGGAACCAAGCATTCTTCTTCTTCATTAAAAATAGGTTGACTGTTCGTAAATTTTAGGGATATATCCCTTGGATTTACGTTGTCAATCATATTTTTAAATCTCTTCACTGCATCAACGAATCCTGCAGGAAACTCACTAATAATTTTTAAATCATTAAAAATTAAAATTGTATCAATTAATCCATACTGGAAAAACTGATAGGTGTCCGATGGGGATGCATCTGGAAATATAACCAGCTTTGTTAGCTGTTCTTTGGCAATAGGATAATATCCCAAAATTGCTCTTTTTTCTTCAGTCCAATTCAGGACTATATTAAGGGTTTCTCTGAGATTTGATCTACAGACCCTTTTCTTTTCTTTGATTTCAGCCCTTGTAGGAATGTTTCTTATTATCCCTGTTCTCTGGGTTTGAATTGGAGCTTTATCTGCTCTTTTTAGGGTTTGCTCTGGATGAAGAGCTTCATATTCCCTGAAAGATTCCTTTGCTTCTTCCAGTGTTAAAAACCCTCCTTTATGAATTATCCTTGATTGATGTGTAAATGGTGCTGCTTTTTCCCAGGCATCATATACTCCTTTCATGGGGCCATTATAAATTACATAATATTTTTTATCTTGGGTAGATTTTTTGATAATTTCAGCAATTGTTTTATTTTCTGGAATTTTTTCTTCACCTGATTTGTCCACCACGCTTAGCTGGCTAAGCTCTGATGGTTTTGGTTGTTGTGTTGATTTCATTGCTTCGATGGCCTTCTTGAGGGATTGGATCTGTGTCCTTATTTGCTGACAATGCTTGCATTTTTCGAGTTCTTGTTCGTATTTCTGAATTTCTTGATCTAATGCGTTGTAGACGAACTCCATTCTCTTGTTAATGTATCTGCAATAACATTTTTGTCACCCTTAATATATTCAATTTTTATTGGATATTGTAACAAAAATAATTGCCATCTTACCAATCGTCCATGATTATAATCAACTTTTAAATTATATCGTATGAAACCTGTTAGGTAGCTTGAATCTGTCCTTAATGTAAATTCTCTGGGTAGTAAATCAATTTTCCATTTCTTAAGAGATTTAATTGCTGCTAGAGTTTCCTTTTCATGAGTGGTATATCTCTGTTCTGTTGGAGTAAAAGTTCCTGAAATATACCTGCAAAGTAATTCCTTTGGGGAATTTTTAGAATCTAGTGATTCTTTTCCTTGCTCCAAACTTTTTATAGCTTTCTTAGCTTTTAGACATCCTGACCAGGTTATGTCTGAAGCATCTGTTTCTACTATTAAATAGTCATTTTCTTCTGGAATATAAAGTTCTGGAAGTTTTTCACATAATTCTTTAATCTTTTGAATTTGCATACTATCTTTTTCATCCCATTTCCATTCTTTTTTAGTACTTATTTTTGGAAATAAGCTTTTAGTGTATTCTGTTATATTCTTTAAGAATCCTTGATCAGAAATATAATTTATACACCCTAAAAATCTTTGTAATTGTTTTCTATCTTCTATTCTATTAGGAAATAAATTTACCTTTTCTAGGACATTTGGCTGAAGTTTTAGCTTTCCTTGAGTGGATAGAATTAATCCAAGAAACTCTATTTCTTGTTTTGCTAATCTTGCTTTCTTTTTGCTAAGAACTAATCCTTTTTCTTTACATCTTTCTAAAACTATTAATAATTTTTGAAGATGATCTTCTTTATCCTGTTTTGTAAAAATTAGTATATCATCAATGTACACTAAAACAAATTCATTTAACTCTTTTAGATTTTCTTCCATAAATCTTTGATAAATACCTGGAGCTTGTTTTAATCCGAATGGCAATACATTCCATTCATAGAGCAACACACTTGTTGATTCTTTTGTTGGACAAGTAAAAGCAGTTAATTTCTTTGTTTCTTCGTCTAAACGAAGTTGCCAATATCCTGATTTTGCATCAAGAGATGAAAACCAAGTTGCTCCTTTGATTTTTTCTAAAATAGAATCTTTTCTTGGAAGTTTATGAGCATCACCAATAGTTGCTTCATTCATCTTCTTATAGTTAATAACCATTCTTCGTTTTCCCCTTTTAATTTCATTATTGTTTTCGACATAAAAGGCTGGAGCCGCATGAGAACTTTTACTTAATCTTATAATTCCTTTTTCCAAAAGATCTCTACATTCTAATGAAAACTCTTCTCTATCTCTTGCGGAATAAGGGATTTTATTTGGAACATTTATCTCTTTTGTCGGATCTTTTAATTTAATGCTTACTAATTCGTTATTTGTATTTTTAATATCTAAAGGATTTTCAGCACAAATTTCATTCAAAAGTTCTTCTATCTTTATTTCAAGATTATTTTTTGGGATATTTATTTGAAAGTATAAATTTAAATAACATGTCTCTAATATAGAAAATATTTTAAATTTTAAGATCTTATCTATAGTAGTAGTCGATATTTTTATACGTTTTGATTTTTGATTTATTGAAGAATCGTGTGGAGCTTTTAAAACTATATATGTTAGTTCTTGAATGAATGGATGATATAGCTTTAAAAAGTTATTTCCTATGATAAAATCCATTCCAGAATCTAACATGTATATAGATGGAACAATGAACCTATAATTTTGAATAAAAATTTCAACCATCTCTGCTTTTTGGTTAATTTTATGTATTGATTTGTCAGCTATTCTAACTCTTAATGGTTTCTTTAATTTTTTCCAATCAAGTTTTATATTTGAACAAGCAAAGCATTGTGTTGCTTCAGAATCTATGAAAGCATTTATATATTTTTCTGTTATTTTTATAGTAATAAATGTAGCATTATTACTCAGTCTCTGAGTCTGTTTCCGAGACATATTCAAAAATATAGTCTAAGTTATCATCAGATTCTTCTAAAGGTTCCATAAAACAAGACTTAGCAATTTCTATTTGTTTAGTAAGATCCTTTTTATCCTTCTTTTTCGGACATTCATTTGCATAGTGTCCTTCTTCTTGGCAATACCAACACTTACAATTTTCTTTTTTATTTGGGCAATAATCACTTTTTTGTCTCTTATTTTTATTGTTATTTCTTTTTCTAAAATACCTCTTTTTTCTCCAGTTTGGATAGTATTTTCTTTTTCTAAATTGATATTTTCTTTTTCTTTGAAAATTTTTATTAAGACCATATTTTTGAGGTATCTCTTCATTATCTTGACAGCAAATTCTAATTATATTTGCAAATCTTTTTTGAGTTGCTTCTTGCATACAACGTTCTTTTATTTCCTCTCTTATTGCAGAGGTTGCTCCACCAAAATTATTTTCAATTGTTCCTCTATTTATTTCTCTTATAAATCTTCCCATAATAAATTCGTTAGCAGGATATGGAAGTTTTGTTATATACATACTAAGATAATGATTTTTATCTTCTTCTTTTAATTTGTAATAATGTATTCTATATTCACATATATAAGACTCCACATTACATAGATCATATATGTGAATGTTAGCTAAATGGTTTTTTGCTTCTTGATATTCTTTATTATAGACTTCTTGTTTATGATCTATAATATTTTTTCCAAAAAATTCTTTATATAGAATCATCATTATATATAATATCTTATCATAAGCTGTTATTTTTGTTGCTAATTCTTCTATTATTTGGTTTTCTATTGATGTCATATAATCTCTTATAGCTCCTTTAGTATGAAACCCTATGTAATTCCAAATGTCTCTTCCAGATAATTCATTAAGTTTTGGATTAGTAAAGGCTTCTAATAAGAAGGAATTCAACCAGTTTTCGAAAATTTCTTTTTCATTCGTTTTACAGTCTAAATCGAGCATTCTTTCTCCTTCCATTTCCTGGATTTTAGGAACGTATTTTGATGGTATTTTTGTATATTTTGAATCTTTATTTATAAATCCTTTTTTAAAAGCATAATTATCAAAACCTGTTTCCCATTTAAATTGAGATTGATTATCCTTAGATGTTCCAGCTTCATTTTTTACTTGTATTGGAATTGCTGGTTCTTCGTCACTTGAATAATCTAGGATGTGTTCTTCATTTTCTATATTTTCAGAATTTACTATTTCTTCTTCTATCTGAAATCCATGTTCCATAATATTATTTTCTTGAGCCATTTTTAATTGTTTAAAAAGCATTGTAACTTCTTCTAATTTTTCTTCAATATTCATAATTTTAGTGGTGGTTTTACTTTTAAATCTGTTATGTTGATTATATTTTGAAATTTTTCTTCTTTTGGATTTTCTTTTTCCTTATTTCTTTGAAATTTTATGGATACTAATATTTCTTCAAGCATATCTACTATAGAATTTAATTGTGGGTTAAAAGTATGATAAAGATGTGGGGAATCATTTCCATGATAACATTTCTTAGAAATTCCATGTGAAAAATAAGTTTTTTCAGGTTTTTGAAGTCCTTCAATAAAGCTTATAGTAAAATAAAGATTTTGAGAAAAATCATTTTGTATTGATTTTAAGAATTCGGTGTCATTACAGTTAACATTAGTTAAAATCATTAATTTTTGATCTATTAGTTTTGATAACTTAATTATTTCTTCTCTTAAATCTTCTAATTTACTTTTTTCCATTAGGTGACGCTTTTCTTTGTGAAGAGCTACGGTTTTAAGTGAAAAGTGTGGCTTTAGAAAGTGTAGTTTAAGTAAGCAAATCTTTAAATCTGTACAGATTTAGATCTGTACCATATAATTTCCTATGAATTTATTATACTATTTGTAGTACAATTACTAAATATTTTACAAAATATTTGAGGACTATGGTCTCATTGTCCACAAAAAAGCTCCACCAGTATACATACAACACCTTTATTTATTTGTTGCGGATTAAATTATATAACATTGGAAACTTTTCACATGTACCAATTACTTTATTGGTATACCGATATGACATGTACGGTTCGGTTGATGGTCATTATTTTGTCGTAGTGTGTGTTTGAAAATACCAAAAACATCCCTATTTTGCAAGTTAAAATTACATAAAGGGTTAGATTCTGTGATCAGCTTGTTTTAGCCAAGTGTAGCCAATAATGGTGAAAGTGGCTTGAGCTAATGGTTACTGGTTAGAGTGGATGGGCCATTTGTTCTTTTAGGCTGTGTGTTTCTTAAAATAAGATAAAACAACATAATAAGAACAAAATATAAAAGACAGAAATATAAAATTTTATATTTTTATATTTTATTTGGTAATAAATTAAAATAAATTAAAATTTAATTTATTTTTATTTTTTTATTCAAAAAATTTGAGATGAAAAATATAATAATAAAAAATATAATTATAAAAAATTTATAAGAATAATAAAAAAATAAAAAATAAGTTGTATCTTTTGTTATTGTCTTCATATTTTTTTCTGTCAAGATGGACAAAAAATACACTAATTCAATGTTTCTAAATACAATATTTCTATCCATGTCTCTTCTGTCAAACACAATTTTATATCTATTTTATCAATTTTTAGCAAATCGAAGGTGATTCGATATCTGTTATCTGGGAGCAAAACCTACTCATCTTTGTGAGTACCAGTTTTCTTAAAGTGTATCAAAAACCTTTTGATTAAATAGAAACTTAAGGAAATATAAAAAAATAAATAAAAGACTTTGAAAATAAATTGACTGAATTTGAAATGAATTGCATTGAATTTAAATAAAACAGTAAAATGTCATCGATTAGATCAAAGGACTTTTGAAATGGAAAATAAAAATACTGGAATGTAAAGTTTGAACAGAGAAAATAAATATTGCTTGAATGATAAACTTGCAAGAAAAGTAAAATTTGCAGAAAGTGTAAATGAAAAAGTTAAAACAGTGGAAAGAATCCTACAGAAAAGTAACTCGAACGCAAACTCAGTAAGTCGCTGGGATATGAGTGTGCTTGAGTATTTTCTGAAGCAAAATTCTAACATTTATTCCTTCTATTCTTCTCTTATTTATAAGAATCTTCCACCAATTGGGTTGAAATGTAACCTTCATGTTCATTAATTCATCGGTAAACGTTCTTGCTTCTTTTGCTTGACAAAAGTAACCATCAGAAATAGTTTTCAAAACTTGGACCCTTTGATTTAACATTTCGAGCAACTTGCTGAACAAACGTGATAGTTCTGACTTCTGACTCTTGTCCCGCATTCCTAGCCATAAACTTTTTCGATGCAAACCTTTTTTTGAAGACACGTGTTTACTGACTCTCAAATACACCTTTTTTCGAAATAAATTATTTTCGACTAACTATTTTAGTATCTCTATCCTAGTATTATGTCTCTCTAAACAAACAATATTATATTTTTACTAAATCTTGCAAAAGATCAAAGTGGATAATAGACAAACTTTGAATATTTTTCATCACTATGTGCTCTAAGGGAACGGACAATATTAAATTAAAGACGACTTAGGATAAAATATGGTATAATTGTAATCGAGTATATATATGTGTATTTTTTAAGATTGATAGTAATGATTGATGAATATTATTAAATATTAAAAAGAGTACTGCTACACATATAATAAGTCTTTTTGGTATATAAGTCATACAAGCATAATTGTTAGAATCGAACCGGTGATCGAACCGGTCAGGTCACTGGGTCATTGGGTTACTGGTTCAACTGCTGGGTTACTAGTTGAACCGGTTGACCCAGTCCTATGTAAATAAAAAATAGTCAAAAGTTTAAAATTAAAATTTAAAATACATATTTTTACTAACATTTTAAAAATATCAAGTTATTTTAAAATAATACGGAACATGAATAATAAATATTTTATTATTTTTACTCTATCATAAATATTTTTATTTTGTTTTTATATTAAAATAACTATTATTTTAAAATTTTAATAATTTATTAATTAGTTTATATCTTTTATACTATTATATACTACAAGTATTTAATTAAAAATAATATTAATAGATATTATATAATTATAAAAAAATAAGTGAGTTTATAATTATTGTTAAATAAAAATATAATTAATTTAAGAATGAGTGAATTTATAATTAAAATTAAAATAAATTAAATAAAAGTAAACTACTTGATGAAAGATATCTATATGTATTATAATTTACATATATTTTAATAGGAAACATAGTGATTTGGTGGTTGTGGAGTGTTTTTGTTTCCATGAGGGCAGGGGTTCAAACCGGTTCGCACTGGTTCATTCTGAATTTGACCGGTTCACACCGGTTCGATTCCTTGTACAGTTCAAACACCGGAACGGATCGGTATAGGGTCCGATTCACTGGTTTTCTGGTCGAATTGGCCGGTCCGGTCCATTTTTACAACTATGCATACAAGTTAATTCTAATTCGAGTACTGCTAGAGAGCCAATGGTCTAAGTATACAATGTGTACAATGGCCTAAATCTTTGGTCCAAACCTTTCGGATCTAGAGCTCTAATACCATGTCATGAAACCACTCATCCCAAAAGCTTAACCTGATAGAAAAATATAACACTAATGGTTATATCTCTAATACTTCCTAAACCTCTATTGTACACATTGTACAAAATTTCCATTGGCTCCCTATATTTTCTCTTCTAATTCAACAAAATTCACTTACATAATGCGTATCTTTATATCATACGTTTCTCCTCCTGCTCCTCTTCTTTCTCTCTCTTTTTTTTTTCTTTTTTTTTTATGCGTTTCTCATCCTTTTGCAATTTGATGTGGCCAGGGACGGACATAAGGGGGCGAGTGGCGGCCTCGGCCCCCCCAATTTTTTTTAATAGTAATAAGTTATTATGTATAATTTAATTTTTTTAAAAAAAATATTTAGTATTTAGTCTAATATAAATAAAAGTTCAGTCTAATTTAAATATTAATAATTTTTAATATCTAAAAAATAAGTAACAATATTAAAAAATCTGAAAAAGATATTATTACTAATATTTTTTAATTAAATAAAAATTTTTAAACTTCATAAAGTGAATTCTTTTTCTTCCTGTGGCCGTTTTTTTATTTGTTTGGTATTAATTCTCTCTGTTTCAACTGTTACAATTAAGAGATCTTTTTCAACTATGAATATTGTGAAAAATAACTTAGAAATAAAATAAAAGATGAATTTCTTGCTAATTATCTTTTAATTATGTTGAAAAAAAAATTGTTGAAAATTTTGACACAAATTCTATTATCGGTGAATTTTATGATACGAAGAATCGACCACTTCGTTAGTAAAAAGTATACACATATTTTTTTACTTTAAAATATATTCTCTATCCGTATATTTTTATAATATATCTTATATTATATAATTTTTTTACATAATTTTTAATATTATATGTGTTATTGGCCCCCATAATATCATTTCTGAATCCGTCCCTATATGTGGCTGAAGTCATTTGACACAAATATAGTAAGAGGACTCGACCAAAATAAAAAGGCGTTATTGTTAATTATATTTATTTTGCATTCAAATAAAATTAAATATGTGACAAAAATATAATTATTATATATTTGTGTATATTACACGCAAAAATATTTTATAAAGATAAATAATCAACTACTATATATATTTATGTATAAATATATATGTTATTTTACTCAAATTTTTAATGAAATTATGGACAAATCACTATATTAATCCAATGGGAGCAAAAAATTACACAAATCTGCCAAACCAAAAATTATTTTGTGAATCAACCAATGCACATTTCTATATAGTTCGAATTAGGTTGTTTCGAACTTGATTTACATGTAATTCGAATCACCTTGATTCGAATTACACACATACACACACCCACTAATTCGAATTAACCTGATTCGAATTACACGCATACAATAATTCGAATAAGGGTGATTCGAATTACACCCTGATTTATTAAAAAAATTTATTTAAAAAAATAATAATTTAAAATTAAAAAATATATATTTTATTTCATGCATTAAAAAAAAGCTAACAAAATATTTAATTACGAGACTTTTTTTTAAATATTAATGAGCTATCAATTGGAATTCCATACAATACTCTTTTGTCTATTTTTTTTTTTTGAAGAATTTTGTCCATTTTTAATAGCTCATGAATATTTTTTAATAAATTTTTTAAAATTATATGGTGAGATATTACATGATTCGAATTACGCATGGGGAAGTTCAATCACTCTTATTCGAATTATATGGTGAGCAATTCGAATTCTATACAATACTCTTCTGCTCATTCTTGATAGCTCATGAATATTTTTTAATAATTTTTTTTAAATTATATGGTGAGATATTACATGATTCGAATTACGCATGGGAAAGTTCAATCTCTCTGATTCAAATTATATAGTGAGCAATTCGAATTCTATACAATACTCTTCTGCCCATTCTTGATAGCTCATGAATATTTTTTAATAAATTTATTTTAATTATACCACAAAAAAATATTTTATTCTATGCAAAATAATTTAAAAATGGCTTAAAAGATGTTAGGAGTACTATACAAATTTGTAATGACTTAGGACATTAAAGAAATACTCTACATAGTCGATAATAATTTAGAAATTAAAGAAAATATATTTTTATCATGTATTTACCTAAATCACTAAAATATTACAAACTTTTATAGTACTCATAACATCTTTTAAGCCATTTTTTCAAAATTATTTTGTATAGAATAAAATATATTTTTTAATTATTTTGGATAAAATAAAATATTTTTTTTAATTTCTAAATTATTATTGACTATGTAGAGTATTTTATTTAAAATTTGTGTACATGCATGTATTTACCTAAGTCATTAGAACATTACAAAATCCCCTTAACTTATTACAAAATTACATGTAAACCAAGTTCGAAACAACCTAATTCGAACTATATAGAAATGTGTATTAGTTGATTCATGAAATAATTTTTGATTTGGCAAATTTGTGTAATTTTTTGCCCCCTTAACTTATTTAAATAATTTGCCCTGAAATTATTATCCCTTGAATAATCAAATTTAGCATAAAAAAATCAAATTTGTTATAATAACCAAGTAATTAAATTTTTTCATAAATACTAAATATGTATTCTTATATAACTAGTGGCTGATTTTTTATTTTTGTATTTATGTAATATAGTTAAAAATAATTTGACATACTTTTTTTATATATCAAAATTAATATCAGTATACAAGTTTATAACTTATATGAATTTAAGCCGAATATAAAGCACATGGATACAAAAATAAATTTATGTATACAAACATTCTTTTATTTGAATAGAGTGTTTTTTTTTTCACTTCAAAATACTCATTTTATCTTAATATGCATTATATGTATTATTTTATTTTATTTTTATGTCTTTAGTAAATATTTTCTTAACAATAAATAATATTAATAATTTAAAATTATTGTTTATACTATTGTTATTTAAATATTCTCTTAATAATGAATACTAAAATTCAATGCTACAATTTATATAAGAAAAATTAGACACAGATGTATTAAATTTAATTTATAAAAATTGTATAATTATATTTTTATTTTTATTTTTATTTTTATTTTATTTTATTTAAATAAAAGAATTCATTAACCAATAACTTAAGCTCAATTGACATCTGCTTCTAACACTATATTTAGCCGGTCCAAGTCCAACACTAAGCTTTCCACAACACCACAATATGAGCTGCTTTGAATGTACAACAAGGGCATCAAGCCACATTTTAAAAAAATCCATTCTTCGGTTAACGAAATGGCTGGTACTCATCTCACGGTGTTCAACATCTACGCATATACACATCAAAAAATGTCTTTATAATCTTCACCACCAACTTATTTTATTCATTATATCCACGGTGAAAAATTAAAGAATACTAGTATGCCAGTAAAGTACAATGGCATATGTGAAAGTCTTCCATCCTTATACGGGTCCCTTTTTTGCGAAACTCAATGCAAGTACAATAAATTAAGGTACATAATATAATGAAAAATTATTAAAAATTTACAGAAATTATTTTTAACATGAGGGTGGAGATAGTATTTTGGTAAAATATTGATATTTAAAGTATATTATAGTATTGTAAAAATATTTAACACGTTTTTTTATGTGTTTTAATACACTCGTTATGTATTGGTTAGAATATTGTCATGTGTTCAACATACCTCTACGAATTACAACACGTTCCATGTGTATTGACTAAGATATTGTCACGTGTTTAACACACCTTCTATGTTTTTTTTTTGTGACTACACCTTCTATGTGTTGTAACACACTTTTCACGTATTAATTTTTCATCTACAAAATTTACTCACCTATAATTACACCAAATAATTTCATTTCTAACAAAAATATCAATATTTTTTTCATATAAAAAAAATTAACCTAAAAGTCTAACCTAGTGAGTGTATATATGTATATATTTTCTTTGGCATTGATAATAACTGCACACACTTTATAAAATAGAAAAGAGAAAAAATAGTAACATAAAATATTAAATATTTTTAAATATAGATAAAAATAGAGAATTAGATTCTCATAGTAGTATACTAGTATGAGATTTATGATTTTTATTATTTTAGTCTTTTAATTTTAAAATTTACTGTATTGGTATTTGAGATTTAGCTATATACATTATATTGATCTTTAGACTTTTTTTTTTGACACTGAATCAACTAATTAAATACTGAATTAGTTTTGACTTGTCACATTAGATACATGATTAAATAATATCGTTTTATTTTAACTCTTAAATAAAATAAAAATAGAGTTGTTTTAGAGAAAAAAGAGAAATAAAACGATTTGCACATCATATAAATTCGTCTTCGTCCTTTTGATTTATTTAAGCGTTAAAACAAAATAACAATATTTAACTCTATTTAATGTGAAAAGTCAGAACTAGAATTGACTCAGTACTAAAAAAGATTTAAAAATCAATATAGTGTCTAAAAATTAAATTTCAAAAATTAATATAAAAAATTTTAAATTTAAAAGACTAGAATAATAAAAAGTCAATGAATACAAGAAACTACTTCAAAAATTTAGTCGAACTCCTCTGTGTATAATAGTATAATTTATCTTCAAATGAGACGATAAATGTAATTGTTATAAGAATATTTTAACAAAAATAAAAATAAAGCAAGCTTCCATCAGCAACAGTATTACATGGTCAAAATTCAAAGGACAAAGCTGGCTGGGGACTACCTTCATCAGCCACTCATGCTTCTCTTTTAATTTATCGTCATCATTCATATATTCAGTTGAAATTTCAAACGAAAATAATATCATTTCAAGTAGTAGTTAAATTATAAAAATATATTAGAAATATAAAAAATAAAAATAAGAATCGAAGGTTAGATAATAATAATGAAGAGGTCAAAGCTTTTCACCGTAGAAAGCTTACTCCTATTGATTTGAAGGCTTCAACGAAATTGGGAAGGGTATAAGCAAAAATTTTGTGCAGCTAATTAATTAATGAGTCTTCAAAGGGTGAAACCAATGTGATGTGCTGTGACATGAATCTTTTGCTGCCGGCGATTCTCAAGACATACACTCTTTACGTGAATGGTAGGTGAAGTTAACCTAACCTCGATCATCTTATTCTTATGATTTAACTGTTACATGTTTTTCTTCTTTAGAAAGTTTTGGACGGTGAATTTTCTTTTTTGATGTGTTTTATTAAAATGTAAATTTATATTAGTGTTAATAATTATAAAAAAAAAAGTAGTTCCAAAGTACTTTTGATAGTGACCTATTTTTTTTTAAAAAAAAAACTTTGTTAATTAAAATGTTGTTGTTAACGAAAATTTATTTTAATTTTTTTCGAAAAATATCTTAAATGGTTTCTGTGAATTTAGTCCTTTCATTAATGTTTTTTTTCTAACTTAACGGAACATGTCTACGTAGTACGTTAAATTGCTGAGTTGTTTATTAAGTGTCAACTATGATTAATTTTTTTTTGTTGGAGGCCTTATTATCTTTTGAAAATAGTTGTCAGGTTTATTTCGATTTTTTTTAATTTTTTGTTACCTTTTTTATATACATTAGCTAAATTTACTGTATAGGTAGAAACTCAGAAATATTAGTAATTTTTAAATATTTTTACTTGTAGAAATTGAATGGAGGATGTATTCTTTTAATCTTTTCACTCTTGTTTAAAAAAAAATGCTTAAGGTATTATATTATTAAAATTATGTTAAGTTTTAGGTGTACTTAATTTAAATTAATCATCATAATTCACATAAACTCATTATTATTAAAAAAAATATATATTCTATTTTATAATAGATAATGAAAAAGTTAACACAATATTTTATTTAAAATAGATACAACAAATGAGAATATTTATGCCAACTAATTAGGTAGATATAACATTAAAATTCAAAATTTAATATTTTGGTATATGTTTTGTCGATTTTTAACAAATCGAAAGTGGTTCGATTCTAATGGTTTGGGAGCGAAAACAACTTCTCTTTTGCAGGTAACAGTTTTTTAACAGTGCATTAAAGATTCTCGAATTAGACGAAATTTAAAGAAAAGACCGAAAAGACATAAATAAAGGCTTTGAAAATAAAATTGACTAGAATTAAAATGGTTTGCATTGAATTTAAACAAAACAGTAAAATGCCTTCAATTAAATCAAAGGACTTTTGACATAGAAATTAAAGGTTTCAAAACATAAAACTGAACAAGTAAAGTAAATGTTGCTTGAAAGATAAATTTGCACGAAAAGTAAAGTTTGCAGAAAAGATAAATGGAAAATAAAGACATGTGGAAGGAACTCTACAGAAAATTAACTCGAAACAGACTCAGAATGGCCTTGGAATATGAGTGTGCGTGAGTAATTTTTGAAGCAAAGTTCTAACATTTGTATTTTCGAGCTTTTTTCTATTTATAGCCATCTCCTAGCCAATCGAATCAAAGTGTAACCACCACGTGTGTCAAAACATATGTAACCAATCCTGCTTCTTCTGCTTTATAATGTAATGTCTTAAAAAGCAAGCTCCAAAATTTGATGTCTTCGATTTACCTCTTTGACTAACTATAATAGTCAAGCTTCAAGTCAATGTCAAAATACCTTCCTCGATACAGGTTTCCTTCTGAGAGCACACGCCTGCTGATCTCCAAATAACTTCCTTTTTTGAAATTAATTATTTTCGACTAATAGTATAATTAGTAACAAACAGATAAAGCTAATAACAAGAATCAACAATGTCATTTTTATTAATATATATATATATATCCTCTATTCAAAAAGGTATATGAAAAAATATAACATAAAATAGAAAAAAAAAATCGTAAATGACTCCTAATAATTATCCCAAAAGTAGGGATGTACGTGGATCAGATATGGTCGAAAATTCAATCCGATCCGCATAATTCCCATCGGATCGGATCAGATATGATATCCGCCGCGTTTTTTAGTGTCGGATCCGATCCGATCCGATCCGCATCGGATATCGGATATCGGATATATCCGCATAATTGAACCTTCTCTTTTTAATCATATTTCTATGTAAAAAATTCAATAAAAATATTTCTTTCACACTTTTAAACTTATTTATTCCTAAAATATTTTTAATCAAATTTTTTTAAATAAAAAAATAAAATAATACAATATATGAATAATAATTACTAACTAAAATATACAAACAAGTAAATGTAATACTAAACATATATATATTTATTTACTTTTAATTATTGTTGTGCGGATCTGCGGATCCGCGGATCGGATATGCAGATATAGAGCAGATATCCACGATCTGATCCGTAAAGGGTGCGGATCGGATGCGGATATTTACCGCATATCTGCGGATACAATCCGATCCATGAACACGACAATGAGACCACAAACAAAAAAATCTTATCTGTCAATTTTAGCTGGCATTTAACGGACAAATTAATTGATTAACGTGCCATATAAGCATTCTCTCTTAACTCAAGAAATCATTGACGGAAGAGCTAATCAATCTCACAGAATTAAAGATCAAGAGCCGAAAACGATATTTTTTTTATTCAGAGCCTCGTAGTCCCAGAAAAAAAATTATCAAGATTGAAATGGATATTCACCTAATTTCTTTTAGTCACTTGTGGACTTCCTAATTACTTTTTCTTGTTATTTTTATGGAGTACCCTTTATCTTGTATGTAGGGACAGAAATGGTCGAGTCGATCGAGTTGAGTTTTGACTTTGACGAATTTGGTCTATATTGTTAATAGATAGTTCAAACTTAGGCCTATTATTTTTTATAGGTTTTTATTTTTTCAGATTCGAGTCCGACCTGTTTAACCATACATATAATTCATAAATATAAACTTTTTCTTTGAATGAAAAAGCGCTACAATATTAATTAGTCTTGACTATTGATTTTTTTTTTAGTTTTGTTTTGTATTTAATATAAATAAATAATTAACAGTCTAAACTAAGAATAATTTATTTAAAAAAAATATTTTGATAAGTCACTCAATAAATTTCGTAGATTTTTTTTTTAAGTTTATTACAAAAAGTCTGCAACTAACCTGTTTAATAAAACAAGTCGAACCTAACATGAGCCAAATCATGAATATTTGTTGAATAGGCCGAGTCACTTTTACCATTATTCGTATGCTTTGGTCCTTACAGCCTCTGATGTATACAGAGAACTATTTTCAGATTAAAAAAAAGACAAACAAAAAATCTTCTCATTGGAAACATTAACTATTCTTTTTATGATATTAAGTAATTATTTATAAATATGTATATTTATAATTTTGACATAAAAAAAAGAGAAATTACGTACATTTTTTAGCAAGATTATGTTACATTTTATGCATACGTATTTGAGTATTGAAGGTAGTTTATTTTGGTACTTAAAACATGAATCCTATAGTTGGGGCAAACTTCCATCTCGCAATCATTTATCTTTCGCCGATGTGAGCTGAAATACTTTTTGGAATTTACTTTATGTTGACACCGTTTTGAATGGTAGTAAATATGGTGTTAAAAAAACATGATTCATAAGACTTGACCACAATTAAAGTGTGTTCACTTTAACTGACAATTATCAGTAACCACTACAAAAACTTTGAACATTATTGATGACTTTTACTGACAGTGTCGATAAAAGTGTGCGAGTCAAATTCCATTGGAAGAGACCGCACAAACATGTACAATTGACTCACGACGCCCTTGAAATCAATCATTTATGCATTCTGCTGGTGGCGGGTGATCTCCCCCTACTGCATTTGATGAATTTGCCTTCACTCCTTCTACTCTGATGGTAGCGTGTCTCTAACTCCGCATACCTCATCTTCTGCTTATCGTGCTGCACAAGTAATCCGTTCCATCAAGTCTACGAATGATCATCTGGCATCCCAACAACATTAGAGAATCGGGGTGCACCCTCTCACGCTTCGAGATTGGAGGCGGTTCTAGGCCTCGCAACAATCTGAGTGGAACGCTCCCTGATGGCTTTTGCCAAATTCTCCTCAAAGTGATTCTGATATACATAAAAAAACATATTTTTCTTTTATAAATAATTATATAATAGTTAACGTGAAACATGAAAAGTTTAAGGTATTAAACTTAGGCGGCATCCTCGAAGCGTCTATCAACGCAATTGTTGTGGTCCTACCTCTTGGTGTAGACCTTATCAAAGAGCTCACTCCTAGTAAGCAGGTGACCCAGCATGCTTTTCTGCCAAAATAAGACACATGAACTCATTTGATATCTAAATTAGAAATAAAAAACCAAATACGCATGAAGGTGAAGAACACATTGCTTAAGAAAATTGATCGAGGGATGCAGTGGAGCCTCTACTGTACAATGACCCTCCAATTTTTTAAGGTTTAATTATTCTATTGGTCCCTATAGTTTTGTGAAATTTTTAATTAGATTCTTATATTTTTTTTCTTTTTAATTGAGTCTCTACACTAATTTTTTTTTCAATTAAGTTCTTCTTAGTAGTAATTGGCTTAATTTTATAAGGACCTAACTTAAAAAAAAATTGGTATAGGAACCTAAATAAAAGAAAAAAATATATAAGGACCCAATTAAAAAAAAAAATTGGTGCAAGAACTCAATTAAAATGAAAAAAAAGTATAGGGACCTAATTGAAAATTTCACAAAACTATAAAAACTAACAGAATAATTAAACCATTTTTTAATGATGTAATATATTCTGAAGTTAAAAAAAAAAAAACACTAAATTACCTTAAATATGTCCCACCAGAAGTCTCAAACCCGATCGGGACTCCTGAGCCATTCTAAATCTAGATATAAAACACCAATACTGGTAACGTAGTTTCAAATTATTGTTTTTTTATTACCGATGGCCAATCAATTGTATTTAAAATTTTTAAAAAATAAAAAATTTATTTTATATTAATTTATATTTTTGTTTTTAATTATTTAATTAAAATGTGATTCTATACCATAGTTTATAGTGAGTTAGCGGACTAGCCTTTTAAATCTAATAAAAAATTATGACGCGAAATTTAATCATCATAATTCAAAATACAAATAAAAATAGCAAAATTACAACACAACTCTTTCAAAATGTTATTCTAAATTCTAAATGTCAATAAAGTTGTGCATTATAATATCTGTTCTCAAATTACTGTAAAGAATAAAAAAATAACAGTTTCAAATTAATTTTTAAATAACAAAAAATTTTGAAAGAACAATATTTACAACACAATACAACATAAAAATAAAAAACTACAACACAACCGGCATTTAACGACGGTTCTAAGGTCATATTGTAGCGGTTTTAACCGCCGCCAAACATATTGCGGCGGTTTAATATTCGCTGAAAGATAGGCTGCAGGTAAACAGTTAGCGGCCATTTTTAGCCAACCGCTGGAATAACCGCCGCGTAATAAAAATGGTTTTGCAGCGGTTTTTACCCGATGCCGTTGGGGGTTCGAAATTTGGTCTATTAATTTTGCGATGGCAACAAACCGCCGCTAAATGATAAGGAATTGAAAATGGCGATCGTTTTGCGGCCGCTAAAAGCCGGAAAACGAACATCATGCCTATTTAGCGGCGGTTTCTAACCGCCGCCAAATTTAAGATTCCCATTAAAAATTTAGCTTTTTTTATAATTGTGCTTCTTTTAAAATAGTCTATTTATTCAACTTTAATTTATTAGTTACCGATTAATTTAAACAACTTCCAACCAAATAAAACAACTAAATAGCACAACAAAACAAATTATATATATGCAAACATAACATATATAATGAGATTGTCATAAGTGCATCATTCAATATGAAGTAAAATTCGATAATTTGAAAAAAATAAACATAAAGCACTAAATCAACTTAAATTTAATAGTATCTAATAACATTGATTGAAAGTCACTATTTTTGTTGCGGGTCATGGTTGCCAGATGAAGATGGCCTTGCGCGCGACAAGGTTGATATACTGCCCAAATAATCCAGCTCTACATCAACATCAGCTGGCAAATTATCTCCTTGTTGTTGGATTAAATATCCCAAAACCTTCTCTATTAATTGTCTCTTTGCCTGCTCTTCTTATATTTTAGCTGTTAATTCTGCAATCCTCCTCTCATACTCTTCATTTGGCTCATCAGAACCCGACGGTGGTCCAGCAGCGTTACCAAATACTTGGGTGGGACATGGTCTAGCACCTAAGGCATGAACTCGTCCTGGGTGCTTCTTTCCAAGAACTTGTGCGAGCGAATCATTTTGTGAAAGGTGCTTAGAGGATTCATCCTGTCTCTCAACGTTCACAATTGCTTCCTGCAAATATACAAGAAATTGGAAAGGCATGATTTAAAATTAGCACGATATATACAGTAAGCTAATTTTAAAATTTTCAAACATTACTTACACTAACAACACGTGCATCGGGATGGATATAACGAGTCATTTTTTTCTTATGAGTGATGATAAACAACTCTCCTCTACCAATGGGCCTTCCTTGTTCTTTCTCCTATATCATTCATATCGACACAATTATGAAAATAACAACACCATATTCAGGAAGAGTAATCAAAATCTCAATGCAGATAATTACTTATTACCACTTCGTCTTTTTTTCTTGCCAATGTTTTGGAGCCTCCAGTATGTGTGTAAAATTGCTTGCTCCGATTTAAAGTGTTTTGTTTACACTTTTTCTATGAATAAATAACAGAACAAATATAAATGAGAATGGGATGTTGAATATAAAATATAAGGAGTATAATATGTATACACATGTATGTTTTTGTGGAAATAATAAAAAATACCAAGGCTTACCTTTGTTTCTTCCTTCTGGCGATATTCAAGGAACCATTTCCAGTGATTTTCTTCTATTCCTGACGGGCGATGCTTAAGATTTTCCTCAAAAGTTCTTGTTTCTTTGTAACACTTATGATACAAGTTGTGTCTTGTATCCTTCCAATTCTTTCCTATCATTTGCATAATTTCGCGCTTTATTTTTCCTCTGGCATCATCTTCATAGTAAAAAACCCGCTGCAATTAGTTTCCATTGATTAACCAAAATCAACTAACAAGCATAATACCGGTAATTTGAAGAATATCTACAACCATTACAGGCTACTTTAAATTGAAAAAGTATAACACTCAAATCCAGTACAAGCAGTTGCAATTACGTATAAGATAAAAATGCTGAAATAAACATGTGAAAAACGAAATTTGAAAATTTAACCAGCCATATAGTTTACCCATGCAAAAACTCTTACAAAAAAAATTGAATACTAAAATTTCTTAAAATGTTGAAACTAAAAGATGTACCTTAATCATGTCGTATGCATGTTCCTTCTTAGCTTTGTTCACGTACTTCCAACTCTCTTCACATATGGGAAACTGGGAATAGTCAGCACCCAAACTCCCTAAGAAACCACTGAATAGTCTAGCTGCCTGACCAATTGGTTGCAACTCTTTGTTAAATGGGAGTATTATCTTTGTATTGGAAGGAAGTGCTATAGCCTCCTTCACGCTCAGCTTAGACCCTTTTGTCACTCCGTCCTCTAAGAAGTGTATGAAAAAAAAATTACTATCTAATCATTGCACAAAAGAGAAATAGAAGTAAAGGACTTTCAAAATAACTATTTACAAAAATAGGAGGAAAAAAAAGTATACCGATGATAGTAACATTCCAGTAATCTGTATCTTTGTGTTTCTCGTCGTTGTTCTGACCTTCGGCTTTTGGGGCAGCAAACAAGTCATCAATGTGGTCATCAAACGACGGAACTTCATCCGCCTCCAGGTCGTAATCCTCATACTCTAATTGATGATCAGCTACTTCATCGCGATGTCGAGTCTCTGTGCGTTCTGTGGGAGTTTGAGGGTCATCAGTTGTACTTGACGGCGCAAGCCTTTTATCGTTGCACAGTGCATGAAACGGTTCATTAATACGGGATGCTAGAGCTCTATTAGCTGAGTACGAAAATGGAGGAGCTATATCACATGGTTGCTCACGTGATATCTGAGCTCCTCTAGTCATGGATCCAACCTTAAGGCAATATGAAATCATTTAAAATTATATTGTACAAAAAGAATTAATATTGAATATTAATTGAATTAATAAACTAGTAATTTTTGACGAAAAATTTACAACATGGCTGAATGATACAATTGAAGGCTACATAATTTTCACATAAGGTTGCGTAAATAAATGTTAACCATGAACACTTACCAAAGTCTCCTCAGTATCAACATTAGTTTCGACATCTTTTGGGGGTTCCCGTATAATGTTGTACTGTGGTTTCCTAGGCATTCTTACAAACCTTGACAGAAAATAATATTATTAGACAAATATGAAGATTAACAACAATTTTAAAAAAACTATTAAAACAATGATTAATGGACAAATAATAATGTTACAAAGCAAAGCAAGCATAACGTTTTTGTTATAGATAGATATATAAGGTGCCAACTTAGGTCAGTGACTACTTCATAAGAAGGGAAATTCTGCTGGCTTTGGAAAAAAAAATCTTTTTATTTTGTACATTTATTCTTCTAGTATTTGCCCTTAAAAAAAAAATCTTTTTCCTGCCAGCAAGACGGCCCGCTTGCCCTGCCAAAAGCCACGGGTATGAAGGTACGTGTTTGGCAGATTCAACAACTCAACTCGATGCGCCTTTTTTTGTGGGCTTGGTGTGTTGGCCCGTTTAACAGGTTTGATCTATTTTGACATCCTTAATTTGAAAAAGATTTAAGATTCATGGTTTCATTAATGGCGATAACATTATTTCATTATGTATAGATATTTTTGACCCATTTTAAAATATTTTGAAGGTATTTTTATCATTATTATAATGATATTTTTGTCGGCAAATAAATAATTCAAAAGACATTTTTGTTAATTTCCTCTTTTTAAAAAGTCAAAATCCATATGACAATATTTAGGTTAAGAATCGGTGGTTAATGTCATAGTATAGTGACTAATAAGTAACAACGCATATCTCATTTTTATAATATTTCTAAAACATCTTTATTGGTATTTAGGTTTACAATATGTCCATTCTCACACCATATGATATTATTTCACATTTTTAAGCTTCAATAAATGTAATACATATTGAAAAATTTTAGATGGGTTCAACACCACTACAAGAAAAATACTGATTACTGTGAGATTTACTATCAGATTAATCAAATAAATCCGCCATTAAGTATATTACCGTCGGATTTACCGTTGTCTTGTAGTTGACAGTATAAACAGCGTCAAAAATCCCTTACCGAAGGATTTTTTTAATCCGACGCTAATTATCGGCGGATTTTCTGTCGATGTTTTCAATGGATTGTCGAGCCTGGGTTGATGATTGTTGTCGGATTAATCTAACGGTAACTTTGGCGCCATTTCGCTTCAAATGGCACCAAAACTTACCGTCAGATTACATCCGCCGGTAGGATTTTTATTTTTTATTTTATTTTGGCACAGTTTAGCCACAATTAATAGTCAAATCAAATTAAAACTCTTGTTAACGAAATTATTATCAGAAATCTAAATTTAGCAGAAATCAACAAATTATTTTATTAAAAATAAATGGTATGAATACAATAAAATATCACAGAAGTAGAGTAATGTACGCTAAACAAACAAAAATGCATAAAACCCTAACCCCTATAGACCCTGATAATCATCGTCGTCGGCGGCGGTGGCGTCGTGGTCCCCCTACTAAGGCGGCGGAGTAGGTGCTACTGTCGGTGCCCTGCCAGCAGTGTCGCCACTGCCTCTAGCGCGCATCTGCTGACTGTACTCCTCCATCTGCTGTCACAGTCACTCGAGTTGCTCCAGCTTCTCCGTCAGGTCCAAGCTAGCGGCAACGTGTGCAAGAATCTCTCGATATCTCTACTCAGACTGCTCATGCTGCTAGTGAAGCTCCTGTGTTAGCTTCTGCACTTCCTCCCTCGGGTCGATAACTTCCTGGGGATCAATAGGGCTGGTGGCAGAGGCAGAGGAAGTGGCCAACGCGGAGGAGCGGAGGTCACTGGTGAAGAATGAGCCCAATCCGAACCGGAAATTCTTGTGGGTTTCAGAGGCGGTCTGGCGCAAAATCTTGTTAGAATCCATGACTGAGGTCTCGGAGCTGGCTTTATCGGCTCCACCAAGCGGCTGAGATTGCTGGGTTGC
Organism: Arachis ipaensis; assembly: GCF_059453495.1. Lineage (NCBI taxonomy): Eukaryota > Viridiplantae > Streptophyta > Magnoliopsida > Fabales > Fabaceae > Arachis > Arachis ipaensis. The sequence goes on along the minus strand of NC_142435.1, from coordinate 13,595,138 downwards.
GGGTTCCAACCTCTGCTGATACTCCTCCTGCATCACACAGGTTAGTTGTGATTAGGATAATAGTTAAATAATTGACTTTAAACCAAATAAAACTGAAATCTAAGATTAATTTAAACTCACATAATGAGCCGCCGACCGCTCTTCAGCAAATCTCTCCTTGTTTTCCTTCAAAGTATGGGTATACTTGAAGGTCTCCACCAGTGTCGCCTCACGATCCAACGACTTAGACTACAAATTAATATATCAACCAAATAATAAAATAAACGAACAAATTAAACAATGATAGACAAATATATATGAAGCAGGGAATCTCTATTCTAATTTCGAAAACATAATTTTAATTTTTTCGATTTAAATGAAAATCTTATAAAAATTTCGATAGAGTCTCTTTTGAAATTCGGATTTAGCCACCCTTGAAGGGTTTCATCCAAACCAAATTAACATCATTATTTTCATAGTCAAGCATTTTCCAAACAATTTCACCAGGAATAAGCAAACAGTTAAATAATCCAACATTTTTCAACAATCTCAAAGCCTAATCTAACCTATTCTAACATACCCTAACCACCTAAATCCACTAAAACTGAAAATTAAACACCCTAAACTCTACTATAACATAAAACAATGCCAAAATTCTTACCAGTCTCGTCTTCGTCTTCATGAAGGTCGCCGACCCACCCATATACCTTGATGACCTGGGCGAAGCCCTATTGGCATTGTTCGTCAGACGTCAATGCTTGAACCCCTCATTTTCTCTAAAATGAGCATCCAAGTCACGCTTGATGTTTGGACAGATCCACGAGGTCAAATGGTCTTTTCCTTGACAAACATCACTTATCATCTGTTGAAAATGTTTGGCTGTCCGGGGGTCGTGGATCTTCTGGATCATGAGGTTATGCTTCGCATTCTATATGAATTTCAACTGCACAAAGTGATTCACCAATATTAGTTAGTTGGAATAAAAAACAGTAAATCAATTCTAACCAAATGAGGTTCTTACCGCCCACTTCTGAAACCAGCGCTCTCTGGTCTCAGCCAGGATCTGTGTATGGGTCGGCCATGGGTGGTCGTACATGGACTTAATGACCTCGGATATCTCCTGCGTGCAAGCATTGGGGTTCGGTGCAAACCTATCAGAGAACAAACTGCACAGTAATAATCACATAAGATAAACAAACTTAACATAAACAAACTAAAGATAAACAAACTTAATATTAAAAAAATGAATTCACGACTGCATGCCATCGGGCCAAATTCATAGTCAGATGATGGGAGGTGGTGGAGGGGCATCCTGCTCAGGAGAATTAGAGGTGTCACCCACCGCAGGCTCTGTCGACAGGGTCGCTGCATTTGCAGGGGGCGTAACAGAAGGAGGCCCCTAGTTCGGTTTTGGGCCTATGATAAATTGCTGGTCTGATGGATCCACCTATGATGTCATAGGGGTTGACGAGGTAGCCAGGGTAGAGGGCGATGACTGGGCAGCCTTGGGGATTCAGTGGCAGCCCGCCCTCTATCACGACCACGTGTCCCACTCGACCTACCTCTGCTGCCTGTTGTCATGTTTGTACAGTAAATATATTAATAACATATTAATAACATAAAAAACACAAACAAATAATAACATAAGAAGAAACTCAAGAAATAACAAATAATTCGAACTGTGGTTTAGTCTAGTAAATAAATAAAAAAAAGAAATTACATAGTGTTTTAGTTTCAAAATAATTAAATTAGACTTTCAAACCATTCTAATTTTATTCTAACAAAGCATTCTAACTTTGTTAACATTTTTTCAAAATATTCTAACTTTCAAAGCATTCTAACAATGAAAAAAATTATCCTATGCAAACTCAAGAAAGCACAAAATAACATGATGAAAGATTACTGGCAATGCATATGGAAAAATACTGTAATTAATTAGTATAAATCAGCAGTTCCAGTAGCAAAATGAATCAGTAAAATATGCATTAAAATAATAATTTTCTAACAAAGCAACAGCAACTAGCGAATCATCAAAATAGTTAAGTATTGCTCAAACAAATTCAGCAACAATTTTTCAACTAAATTAACAGTAAAACGCAGAATTAATGATTCACGACAATTCAAATAATCCCAGCAACAAGAATCGGCAATCTCAGATAATAATTCCAAACACATTGAGCAGAGATCAGAACCTATCAATCTAACTAAATTATCCTAACCTAACCACCTAAAAACAATTTACAACAGAAATTAATCTACCTAAAATCAATAAAAACTAATTCAATAAAAATTCCTAACCACCTAAAATCAACTAAATAGAAATCAATCTAATTAGAGGAAAGAAGAGAGAAAACCTGGAACAAAAATGGACGGTTTGAGCAACGGCGGTAGGGCAACAGCCGCGGGAATAGAGGACAGAGAAGGAGGCGTTTCGAGCAGCGACGACGACGGTCTTTCGAGTTGCGGTAGGGCAGGGCAGCAGCTGCGGCAGGGCAGGGCAGCAGTGGCGGCAGGGGGCTGGAGAGAGACTGAAGAGTGAGCGGTTAGAGAGAGAGAGAGAGAGAGAGAGAGGAAGGTGACAGAGTAGAGAGAGAAACCAATTTCAAAATGAAAGGGAAAAGGGTTCGCGGTTCAAATTTAGGGCACGATTATTGTCAAATTTTTCGGTGGAATAATCCGACAGTAACATTGTGCGTGTATTCAAAACGCAGTGTTTCACTAAACAAGGTTCAGCGTCGAATTTACTCGCCAGTAAATCCGATGGTAGCTAGCACACCAAAAATTTTTTCCCTCTAATTTTTACCATCAATGTTACTATCGGAACATCAATTCCTATGATAATATTTTAGAATGACAAATTTATTGCTAATTCTGACGATAAACTCACTGTTAATATCCGACCCTAAATCCAACAATAAATCTAACAATTCTCAGCATTTTTCTTATAGAACACGTTAGTCACCAAAAGTAGGACATGTATGTCTCAACGCTTACAAAAGTACTTATAGTTATGTATCATCTACTAAGGGGCTCTTCGTCATATAGTCATAGAAAACATTCCTACTTACGTTCTTTTAGGATATGTTTTAATTTGTCACATATATAGCCACCGTAGCACATAGTCATATACTAGAATCTACACATACACACACACATAATCTTGATGGTGATAAAAAATGTCTTTAAATTTTGTTATCGATAAAAATATCCTTAAATAATTAATAATTTGAGGATATTTTTGTCGATAATAAAATTTGAGATTATTTTTAATTCGACTGTATTATTAGTAGTTTATATATATATATATATATAAACTATTTAGAAGGACCATAAAGTGATACAACCTAATAACATCACAATCACATAAAATAGTTAAGGTAATTCATAGTAGAATACATATGAATATACACACATAGGTAGTGTTTGGAAGAGAGACTAAGACTAAGAGACTGAAACTGAAAAACAGATACTGAGAGGCAAAAACTGAAATGAGTCTCGATATTGTATTTGATGTAAAAATGTATAGGATTGAGTTATGTCTCAGTATGCTGTTTGATTTGAATAAACGTAAAGACTAAATTGTTACAAATTACTTAAATACTCCTAAGATTATAAAACTTAATTCCTTTCTCAACCTATGTCAAATTTCATGAAGCTTCACCCCCTTTCTCCCTTGTACTCGAAGAACTGAGCAGCGCCCCTCCGACGGCACTGCCGCTTATGCCGGCGTAGAAGACTCTCTCGTCGAGCCTACTAGCGCACCACAGCATCTCCAAAGCTTTTCAATCGCGCCGCCAGGTATTATTCCGCAGGGTTGTCTATTTGGTGTCTTTCCCCATCTCTGCATCTGCCTCGTCACTGCCGCCGCCATTCCTTATTAGGTCTGCTCTTCACTTCGGAACTGTGTCTCTGCTCTCCTCTCTTTTTCTTCGTCTCTACTTTCCTCTTTTGTTTGTCACATATCACCGAATTTGGGATGTATTTTTGGTCTAGATGATTGGATAATTCCTAATTATAATTAGATTGATAATTTTGTATGCTAATTTTCAGGGACCTGCTCAAGCTCAGATTCGCTTGCTAAAGCTACGACGGCAATGACATAGCAATGGTCCTGGCAATGAGAAGATGAACGAATGAGAAGTTGCGAAGAATTAGCCCTAATTTTATTTGCACAAAGAGTAAACTTGAAATTAATTAATTAGAATTAGGGTATTTTGATCAGAAAATATTATTTAATTAGATTTCAATTCCCGTCTCCAAAAGTTTTAGTCTCTTATATCTCCATTTTTTAGAGGTACTGAAATATTAAAATTTTAGTACCAATCTCTAAATCAATAAATATAATACTAAATCTCAATCCCCCATTTCCTATCTCAATATTTTAAAACAAACGCTGTCATATGATTTATATAAATATCCTACCTGAACGATAAAAAGGAACATTAAAGAAAGGCCAGCCACAGAACCAAAGAAAACATTCTATGGCCTTTTTGGTTTCTCTCACTTCATGATAGTTTAATTTAATTTAAAAAGACAAAGATATGGTTTTTTTTTTTAATTGAATCGAGGTTTCGGTTTTTTACAATTGTACATATATATATATAGGATCTTGACTAAGAACAATGCAAGTTATACATCACTATCCAAAGGGATTGTCATTATGAATTAAAGTATCATAACTGATAGCAACTCTTTTGGTTATTAGTACTTGTGTATTAATTGGTTAATCCAATAATTTTCATAATACTGGTGACTGTAGTTTATTGATAATGATATGAAGGTGGACTTCAATAATAAAGCAAAAATCAGCATGCATGATGATGATATGTACTTGGCCATCGAAAAGACCGACAAACATTTGCAGATAAAACTAGATTAGATAGATAGGACTTAGGAGGTTAGTTTTATTTGTAAACAATGGTTGTTGCATCATTTTGGATCATACAAGCAGAATTATATGTTTGGTCGGTATTTTATCAAAATTATATATTTAAGAGTCAATAGCGACGATTAGTAGAGAATGAGAAATTTCCATTTTATAATTCTACCTTTTTGGAAAAATAGAGATAGGAAAGATGATTGGACTCGCAGTAATGGTTAGGGATGTTAATGAGGCAGAGTGGGGGGATGCCTCTCTGTTTCCGGTCCTCGCCACCAGATTTTTTCCGTGTTCCCGCCCTGATTTCTGTCATGGGAAAATAATTGTTCCCATCTCGATTTTTTGCATTTTTCGTGTATTTTATAGGTCCCATTTCTCATCTCTTTATATTAAACATTTATATGAAAATTATAGTGAAAAAAAAAACACAACATTATTACAGTACACGAACATATCTTATTTAAGATTACAACTTATTACAAGTCCAGAAATATAAAATAACAAATCATAGTCTATAAAACAAAATCTTAAAATAAAACTTCCATTCTAAATTAAAAAAGAGTCGTAAAATAAAGTCTTCAACATCAAATATATATTTTTCAATCAAAATACAACTTCTAACAAATAACTCCATATTCTCTATTAAAATACAACACAAACATGAATATATTAACATACATCATAAACAAGAATACCATATATTAAATAAAAATTTGACATAATAAAAAAATATTTGCCTAAACTCCTAAATCTGCCGTACCCATGCTCCTTCCTAAAATCCTTCCAAGCTTTGGAAGTTAATCTTTGGGATAAGTACTTTTTTTGTCCCCAAGGTCTGGGGTCAAAATTGATTTCGTCCCTAGCCTTTTTTTTTTTGTTAAAATCATCCTCAACGTTTAAAAACGCTTTAAAATCGTCATTTTCTATTTTTTTGGACCAAATTACCCTCATCATCATCATTCTCCTCTTCACCACCACCACCACCACTCACCCTTCCGGTAACCCCCACCCCCCACCCCCTCACCCCTCACCCTCCACTCCTCACTGCCTCCCCTCACCGCCTCACCTCACCCCCCACCCCTCACTGCCTCCCCCTCACCCCCTCACCTCATCCCCCACCCTCACCGTAACCCCCCTCACCTCACCCCTCACCCCTCACCCTCCACTCCTCACCGCCTCCCCTCACCGCCTCACCTCACCCCCCACCCCTCACTGCCTCCCCCTCACCCCCTCACCTCATCCCCCACCCTCACCGTAACCCCCCCTCACCTCACCCCCCACCCCTCACTGCCTCCCTCTCACCCCCCACCCTCACCGTACCCCCTCACCCCCCTCACCGTAACTCCCCCCTCCCACCCCTCACCCCACTCGGTCATTATCATCATCATCATCATCATCATCATCAACAGATTTCATCAACAACAACAAATTTTATCAAAAATTTAGAAGTTTAAATTTTACCAACAATAAATTTCATCAAAAACCACAGAAGAAGAAGAAAAGAATAAGAAGCAGCAGAAGGCAGAAAGCAAAAACAGAAAAACAGGAGCGGCAGGGGGCTGGACGCAGGGGCGACGGCGGGCTGGACGCAGGGGCGACGGCGGGCTGGACGCGGGGCGGCGACGAGGGGCTGAACGCGGGGTGGCGTGGAGCTGGACGCAGGGGCGGCGGCGGGGGGCTGGACGCGGGGCGGCGGCGTGGGGCTGGACGCGGGGCGGCGTGGAGCTGGACGCGGGGCAGCGGCGTGGGGCTGGACGCGGGGGCGGCGGCGGAGGGCTGGATACGGGGCGGCTGCGGGTTGGGGGTGATGGAGTGAGGGTGGGAGGTGAGTGTAGGAGGAAAGGAAAATTGTGGGGGGGGGGGGGAGGAGAGAAACGAAGAGATCTGATGGGGGGTGAGGGTGGGTTTTTTTTTTTAATTTTTATTAATAGTTAAGGGTAATTTGGTCCAAAAAAATAGAAAAGGACGATTTTAAAGCGTTTTTAAACGTTGAGGATGATTTTAACAAAAAAAAAGGCTAGGGACGAAATCGATTTTGACCCCAGACCTTGGGGACGAAAAAAGTACTTATCCCTTAATCTTTTTTTGTTAGGACTGCTTTGCACGCTTTGACTAACTTCTTGTCCTCCCTCTTGTATTTCTTTTTGTCCTTTCTCTTTTGTTTCTTGAAGATTTGCTTCAATTGCTTGACCATCATCACCTTGTATTGGTTTTGTCTCATTATTATTTTTAATAGAAGTTGAGTTAAAACTGTCCATCTTGTATATAAATAGCAAGATTTAATACAAAAACACTAAATTAAGATTTAATTAAAAAAAATACTAAATTAGATTCTAGCTCAACTTTAGATACAAAAAAAATCAAAAAATAAAAAAAGATTAAATTAAATACAAAAAGAATATATAATAAATAAGCAAAAATGGCAAAAAACAGAGAAGGATAAAAGATCACTAATTAATGATAAATAAAAAAAGGCAAAATAGGACCTCTTCTAATTAATGATAAACCACACACTACACGGTCATAGGAGTTTTTTGTATTGCACGGGAGGAATGGCATGAACACAGCATGGTAGAAAGGGAGATATAGTGAACAATTGGAAATACAATTATATATTTGTAAACAAAACAGCCAAAAAAATTAGAACCGCATTCATTAACAAAAATAATAGCCACCAACATAAAAAAATTAAAATCAAAATCAAATTCTTGAAAAAAAAATAGAATTTTAAAATATAAAAAATTACATTAACAGAAACTAATTATTAATTAGCATGAAATCAAATTAATGAAGTAAAATGCCAAAATCCAAGCAAAAAAGGAGAGAGTAGTGAATCTTACCAGGAACCGGAGAGAAATGGCCGGAGAGGTGAGAGACGTCGGCGAAGAGAAGAGCAGAGATGCGGAGTAGCAATGCAGGACAGCGGCGGTGCAGGAGTTGAACGGACTCAACGGAGCAGCAACATTGGCAGTTGGCAAAGAAAAGGGGAGAAGATAAAGTCGCAGTTGTTCAGCATAGGGGGACGGCGCAGTGCGGTGATGGCGCCGTGCGAGACAGAGAAAAGCGCCGGAAAAGAGAATGCTGCAGTGCCCGGTGATGGCGCGGTAAGTGGGACGGTGAGGCGAGACGAACAGTGGCGAGGGAGGTGTTCGAAGATGGCTGGCTGGGTGCAGAGAGAATGGAAAGAACGCAGAAGGGGGGTGTCGTGAGGACGGGTGAGGGTGACTGGGTGAGCAGCGCTAGTGAGTGGGAAAAGGGGTTAGGGTTTTTAACTTTTCAATATATATATATATATATATATATATGGAAGGTGAAATGACTGAAAAATTAAAATGAAAAATAAATTACTAAAGGTGTTTAAGTAATTTAATATATTCGGAAAATGCGGGGACAGAAACGGGGACGGGGATCCCCGCACCTGCTTTGGGGGAATTTGTTCCCCATCCTTGTCCCCGTAGGAAAAATTTCTCGCCATCGAGACCCCATTTGAGGCGGTCCCCGCGAGGATCCCCACCTTCCAAGAATTTTTGACACCCCTAATAATGGTGGTGCAGTGAGTATAGTTATGAAAATCGAATCAATAATCGATCTGATTAAGTTATTGTGCATTAGATTAGAGATCTAATCGGTAGATCAATGGTCGAATTATTTAATCCAATAATAATTAAATAAATATATAAACTTATAATTAAATAAAATTTTAAATAATAAAAATTAAAAAATACAATATTATTATTCAATAATAAAATTAATATTTCATATCACTTGAATTTAATTTAATTTAATTATATATAAATTATAATATACTTTGAGCTTTTATATAATATTATTATAAAAATAAAAAATACAACATTATTATTAAATAATAAAATTAATATTTTATATTACTTAAATATAACTTAATTAAATTATAATATAATCTGAACTTTTATAATATATATATATATATATATATATATATATATATAAAACAAAAAAAAAAATCTAATTTAGCATCAGGCTTGTAGAGGGTGCAAGGTTCGAGATGTTGCTGTAGCACTTTTTTAAGAAATTTGGATGGGGCTCCTACAGTGATCCATATATTGCAGGTCCACCTATGGAGGCGCACAGATCAATAAGTGGAGGCGTGATCAACCTGTGGGTTTAGAGGTCTGGTTCATTGCAGTTCACACCAGTTTTGCCAATGTTTTCAAATTTGACTAATTTTCAGACTTAAAACGGTTAGAATATCAAACGAAACCAGATAAGGGTCTAATTTGCTATTTTTTTGGTCGAACTGATCGATCCAGTTCAGATTTTATAGTTGAGATATTAATGAATTAGATGGTTGTTAGTAGTTAAAAGTTGAATTTGAATCCTCTAATTTTTGGATTTTCACTTGAGAGGGTAAAGTGTGATTTCTTATCCTTGAATATTTTTTCTCTTATATTTTCTTTTGGTCCCACCTATAAAATAAATGGTGAGAGATCACACTTTACTCTCTCAAGTAAAATCCAAAATTTAGAGGATCAAAATCCTTAAAAGTTAGATATATTTATGATAGTTGTGGAATGTAGTTCTATAAATAGCAAGTTAGTACCTTGTATCATTACACAACTTTAATACACATATCATTTTTTAGTCTCCTCTCTTAAGTTCTAACATGGTATCAGAGCCATGGTATTGAGCTCCTCGAGTTTCCTCATTTCTGGCCAAAAGCCATTTTTTCTTTCTCCTGTAGTGTTTTCCCCTCCTTTTTAGATAATTCTTTCAATAATATCTTTCGTCAGAGACCACATTTTCTGATTTTCACGACGTTCCTAGCTTCATAGATAAAACCTCTTTGTTGTACACCTCCGGACGCGCCCCATGCGCCACCAACATCTTCTTGTCAGCCTCCTTTTGTTTTTTTCCTGTCACATTTTTTGCCTATTTCGTGACAGCTTCGATACTGTATACATCCATTGAACACTCCATTCTCTTCATCTTGATGTTTCAAGTTTAACGAGCCAAACCCACCATTCGCTTCCACTTGACGCACCGGAGCTGCTTGAATACCGTCGGAGGTTAGTAGCGGATTTACCGACGGATTTACGGGTGGATTTGGCAATAAATTTGTCAGGTAAAAAGTTACTATTGGATTTGATTTTCCAACGGTAAATTCATCGATAATAATTGGAGGAAAAAAATTGGTGCGATCATTACCGTCAGATTTATGGAAAAATTCCAATGATAAGGTAATTAAATGAAACGTGCCATTTTGGTCACAGGCTGTGCGTTACCAGCAGATTTTTCTTACGGTAAATTTTCCGGTAAAATTGACCCTAAATTCGAATTTGTGAACCTTTTCCCTCCATTTCTGCAATATCATCAACCTCATTTCTCTCCCCTTTCTCTTTTTCTCTCGTCGTCAACCCCCTCCATCGCCACCATTTGCTGTTGTTTCGCCGGTAATTGCCACCCTCACTCACTCTCATCACTGATCACTGTCACTCAGTCATTGTCGTCAACGCCACCACTAGCATCGTTATCGCCTCCAGTAGCATCTTCGGCGCTCATCATTGTTGCCTCCCGCAGCGTCGTCATCGCCGCCTCATCACAGTAGTCTTCTGTCGTTGCCACCTCTCGTTTGTTGCCACCTTTTATACTAAGTCTCTTTCTCTGATTAGTTTCTTTTATTTTTTTTTTCAATATTTGGGGGTTTAGGGTTTGTTTAGTTTTTGAATCTTTTTTGAAATTGTTAATCTTCTTAATTTGCATCTCTGTTTGTTTACTTGTTTGTGTAATTATTGTTGAATTTCCTGTTTGGAAGTTTAGGGTTTGTTTAATTTTTTGTTTAATTGTCAGATATACATATACAAATGCTGCTATTTGCCTCCTTTGCTTAATGAATTAAATAAGATGAAGATACATTTATTATTGTTATTATTTTTATTCTGATTGATCTGTTTTATGTCATGTTTATTGCTTTTGATGTAAGTGTTTAAACCTCTTATTGTTGTTTGGGTGTTCTTGGAGTATTTAATTATAAAAAAATATTAGAGTTTGGTATATATTCTGGTATTAATTTTATATTATTATGGATTGTTTTTATATTATGATAGAGGATTATATTTTTTTTTAATTAAATAATTTAGAATGTTTAGTAAACTAACACAAGTGCAATTGGGGCTGGAATATTCAACCCTTGAACG